>NC_141694.1:47317731-48056564 GCF_964263255.1 Lissotriton vulgaris | reverse complement strand
GTGCCAATACTGTTACAGCCCTAGAGTTGCTTTCCATATCTTTGGGGGAGGCAGAAGATACAATGGACTCCTAACCGTGCAAAGTCCCTACAAACGAGCTGGAATCCAGTGCATCTTACCAGACCTGCCAACCTGTGAAAATGTTTCACTGTGTGAGAAGTGGGGCGGAGTCTTAGAGAGGGTGGCACAGCCCGAGGCACTTGTAATTGCCTGTCCCATCCAACATCTAAAAAATAAAGGTTTTGAGGGTGCCGCCCATGTCCTGTGGAGGTTTTACACCCTGTAATGAACATTGACTGCACTGCACATGTAATGGGCATTGGCTGTACTGCCCTCTACAGGGTGTGCATGCAGTGTGCACCTCACCGGGGGTATATCATATGACACGTGCATGGACGTCATTTGCAGGTCACCAGGGGTTGCAGCTGTGAGCCCTGGCTTGCCCCTTGCGACCCCTGGCCCCAGAGGTGGCAAAATACGTGCCGGGAACACAGGGGCAGCTTGTACTTATAGACATCGGTTGGACTCCAATCTCCTCGGTTTTTTTCATTTTTTAGGGCTCGCCTGCTGTGCGCATGCACAGCTGGAAGCTCTATAGGGGCTTATCCAGTGTTGAACCACCACTGGCGATTCCACTGGCGATTCCTTTGAGTGCATGTGCCTTTTAGGTCATTGCGCAAGCGCAAGCCCTAAAAAGCGCGTGCACAATGCCACCAGCCATCTGCCTGCCTGCCTCGCATTACCACATCAAAGGCAGCCGTCCCAGGTCATTTGTCACCTCCTAATTATTCACTGCCTGCCGGCCGTATTTTCAGTTTCGTCTCCTAATCTTCCCGCCCCTTGCTGCAACAACTGTTTATGCTCTGCTTGAAAAGAAACATGGAATGCATGCTGTATCCAGGACCACGAATTCCATGCTTCTTAAGAGGGTTTTTCGGAGTTTTGGTTTAAGTACTGAGTGCACTGTGTAGTAGCTAGCTAAGGCGCAGTTATGTTGCCATGTGCTGTTGCGGTGCCCAGACAACATTCATATATATTTTCTTTCCTTTCTGCACACATTGTTGCGATTTATTTTGCCCTGCTACTTATCATTTTCTAAGCAGACCTTTAAAATTCGTCATTCCTTAAAATATAGTGTAGCTTCGGTATTACTTAAACACCGACAGGTTTAACAAAACCTTCTCCCAATGCAGATGTTAACAAACAAACCTCTCTCATTTACGGTTCGTACTCTTTTCTTTTCTGTGATTTAGTTTTCCTTCCAGAATAACATCCTACATATTTTTCTGCATGTATCTGTTGGAACAGTAGCAAGCACTTGTCATAATTTATCCAGCATCGTTAAAGGATAGATTTTTTTTGTTTTGAGAGTTGTAATTTCCGTTAAGGCTCCCACCACACAGCTTCACCTACACAGCTCCACCAAGGCACCCACCACACAGCTCCACCGAGGCACCCACCACACAGCTCCACTGATGCACCCACCACACAGCTCCACCGACACAGCTCCACCGATGCACCCACCACCCAACTCCACCTACACAGCTCCACCGATGCACCCACCACACAGCTCCACTGATGCACCCACCACACAGCTCCACCGATGCACCCACCACACAGGTCCACCGATGCACCCACCACACAGCTCCACCCACCACCCACCTCCACAGATGCACCCACCACACAGCTCCACCGATGCACCCACCACACAGCTCCACCGATGCACCCACCACACAGCTCCACCGAGGCACCCACCACACAGCTCCACCGAGGCACCCACCACACAGCTCCACCGAGGCACCCACCTCACAGCTCCACCGAGGCACCCACCACACAGCTCCACAGATGCACCCACCACACAGCTCCACCGATGCACCCACCACACAGCTCCACCGATGCACCCACCTCACAGCTCCACCGATGCACCCACCACACAGCTCCACCGATGCACCCCCCACACACCTCCACCGATGCACCCACCACACACCTCCACCGATGCACCCACCACACATCCCCCCACTACACATGCCCCAACCACACAGCTCCACAGATGCCCCCACCACACAGCTCCACCGATGCACCCACCACACAGCTCCACCGATGCACCCACCACACAGCTCCACCGATGCACCCACCACACAGCTCCACCGATGCACACAGCTCCACCAATGCACCCACTACACAGCTCCACCGATGCACCCACCACACAGCTCCACCTATACAGCTCCACCGATGCACCCACCACACAGCTCCACTGATGCACCCACCACACAGCTCCACCGACACAGCTCCACCGATGCACCCACCACACAGCTCCACCGATGCACCCACCACACAGCTCCAACGATGCACCCACCACACAGCTCCACCTACACAGCTGCAGCGATGCACCCATCACACAGCTCCAGCGATGCAGCCACCACACAGCTCCACCGACACAGCTCCACCGATGCACCCACCATACAGCTCCACAGTTGCACCCACCATACAGCTCCACCATTGCACCCACCACACAGCTCCACCGATGCACCCACCACACAGCTCCGCCGAGGCAACCACCACACAGCTCCGCCGAGGCACCCACCACACAGCTCCGCCGAGGCACCCACCACACAGCTTCGCCGAGGCACCCACCAGACAGCTCCGCCGATGCACCCACCACACAGCTCCGCCGATGCACCCACCACACAGGTCCACCGATGCACCCACCACACAGCTCCACCGATGCACCCACCACACAGCTCCACCCACCACCCACCTCCACAGATGCACCCACCACCCAGCTCCACAGATGCACCCACCACCCAGCTCCACAGATGCACCCACCACCCAGCTCCATCGATGCTCCAACTAAGCTCCACCAATGCACCCACCACACAGCTCCACCAATGCATCCACTAAGCTTCACCGATGCACCCACCACACAGCTCCACCGATGCACCCACCACACAGCTCCACCGATGCATCCACCACACAGCTCCACCGATGCATCCACCACACAGCTCCACCGATGCACCCACCACCCAACTCCACCGATGCACCCACCACACAGCTCCACCGATGCATCCACCACACAGCTCCACTGATGCACCCACCACCCAACTCCACCGATGCACCCACCACACAGCTCCACCGACACAGCTCCACCGACGCACCCACCACACAGCTCCACCTACACAGCTCCACCGATGCACCCACCACACAGCTCCACTGATGCACCCACCACACAGCTCCACTGATGCACCCACCACACAGCTCCACCGACACAGCTCCACCGATGCACCCACCACCCAACTCCACCGATGCACCCACCACCCAACTCCACCGATGCACCCACCACACAGCTCCACCGACACAGCTCCACCGACGCACTCACCACACAGCTCCACCGACACAGCTCCACCGATGCACCCACCACACAGCTCCACCGATGCACCCACCACACAGCTCCACACAGCTCCACCGATGCACCCACCACACAGCTCCACCGATGCACCCACCACACAGCTCCACCTACACAGCTGCAGCGATGCACCCATCACACAGCTCCAGCGATGCAGACACCACACAGCTCCACCGACAGAGCTCCACCGATGCACCCACCACACAGCTCCACCGATGCACCCACCACACAGCTCCACCGATGCACCCACCACACAGCTCCACCGATGCACCCACCACACAGCTCCACCGACACAGCTCCACCGACGCACCCACCACACAGCTCCACCGACACAGCTCCACCGATGCACCCACCACACAGCTCCACCGATGCACCCACCACACAGCTCCACCGATGCACCCACCACACAGCTCCAATAATTAAGTATTAATTATTTTAAAAAATTAAAAGCCATTGTTATATGTAATATCAATACATCTAAGTCACGTAAATACAAAACATGTTGCATTGCAAATGCTATAGGTGTCACATTTGCGAAAGTTATAACTATTGGCATTGTAAATGATAAAGCTATTAATTTAGCTATTTAAAAAAAAAACACATAAATAAAAATAATTCATTTATAACACCAATAGCTCAAATTTTCCTAATGCGAGCCCTATTGCATTTCCAATGCTTGTATATTACACAAATAGTGAATGATAGTATATTATTCGCTATTAGTTTAATAAAATGGAGTACAATTAGCTGGAATATGACCCTCCCTAGCAGCAGACATAAGATTTATTTTTTTAAATGTTTGCTGTGTTCATGCTTGTAGGTGAGAGTGTGCTTATGTAAGAGATCGTGTGTGTAGGTGTAAGCATGTGTGTGTTTTAGTGAATGTTAAGGTCAAATGGCATGTGATGCCACTTCCGCTACCCCTGCTGTATTGGTGAATTGGCGTTCATGGACACACAGTGGCACAGTGTGAGTTGGAAGGTCTGTCATACCGTTGACTGCGTGACTATGTCTCTTCACGAAGGTCTAGGGAAGAGTGCCGAAACTGTGTGACGCACAGTGGCAGCATGTGAGTTGAGAGGACTGCAGCACTGGGAAACAGCACAGCAAATGGTGTATGGAAGACCGACTTACTCTGAGTTTGGTGCTACATCTGGAGGTACAAGAGCATGATCTATATTCAGAGTTCAGAGCACCAATATGCAGTATTTCAACTACCACAAAATTTACCCTGAAAGTAGATCTCAAAATACACCTCTTAAACTTTGGCTTTGTCACCATAACTTTACTCCTGTCAATGCCTTATAATTTGGTTCTTTCGACTGAGCCTTGTATGTGGTTCCGGTATGTCATGTCCTGTGTTTATGTGCATGGCAGACTCCTCAGCAGTATTGCGTAATCTGAGGGGTGTGGCAAATAAAGTTTGTGCCTCAGTGCATTCAGTTAACGGTTGCATGCTAAAAATAAAGACGTGCAAACTAGAGCTCCGTGTATGGTGGGTTTTGCTGCCTGGATGGGGAGGATGCTACAACTGGCGAAGAGACAGGGGATACATGCCCCCCTAACCATACAAGAATGCTCTCCCTGAGAGCCATGGTCCACTAATTTGCTTGTGCAGGCCAAATGTGCCTCAAGAATTGGTCTACAGTTGACGCATGTGGAGAAAAATTGCAACTCCAGCTTTTGTCCTCGAAGATGGTGGAGGCTCTACAGATGAGCATAGTCAGTGAGGCTGCCAAAACGTACTATAAGGCTGAAAGAAGAGGTACTGTGCCACACCATAAAACAGAGCCAGCATCGATACAATGCAGACACGCTAAAGACAGTGACATCCAGGTACGAAGAAGTTCTAAGAGCAGCGACAGCTAGGTATAATGCATACAGTTGAGAGTGGTGAAGAACACATGCAAGAAGCAAAATCATTACTCACCGGGAAGAAGGAACCTCAGATGCGACAACCCGAGCACCAGTGAACAGGTGGATGCTTGCATAGGTACTACCCCGGCTGAGTAACGCTGAAGATGAAACGATGCCTGAACAGCACATACTCTAGACGTCAGTAGGTAGCAGTACAAAATACTATGCTGCTGTGTTCCTGACACAAACACATCTATTCGATACCACCAAAAAGCAGAATATTGGCCCCAGATGGACTGCCTGGATTGAAATGTTAATTGACTTCATAGACAATATAGAAGAAGCAGATTACAAAAAAAATCATCAAATACTTAAAGAACTTTGCAGGTGGTGGAATCAAACATGCGATAAAGAAGGTATCACAAGCTGGTGAAATAGCATGCTGTCAAATCAAGAAAATGTTGGAGGCCAAGTTCAATCTGATGCTGAAAGACAACTATGAAAGGTGCACTTTCAACCAAGCAAGACAGCAACCTGGTGAGACGATGGATGAGTTTGTTGAGAGACTTGACACGCTGATAATGCACTGCAAGTTCAATTAATCCAATGATAAAGAAGCTATGCATCTTAGAGATGTTGATGGTTGCCTCTTCAACTCATTCCGACGCATGCTGACAGAGGCCCTCAGTTTAGAGAGAGTACTCATGACTGAAAGAGCAGAGGAACATGCTGATCAACAAACTACTGATATGGAAGCTGGAACAACCTAAAATGAATCAGCATTGAGCTTGAAAAGTAAGCAGAAACACAAGGCAGAGGCCCACCAAGTGATGTCTCAGAAGAAAAAGAAATTGTGTTTCCGCTTTGGATTCTTCTTTCCACATGAAGGTAAATGTCCGCAATCGGACAGATATCTAAAGGCTGAGGGAAGGAAAACCATTTCATAATGGTTTACAATACGAAAGAGAAACTAAGTGTGTCACTAAGAAAACAAAAAGATAGATGCCAGAAAGTTGAAGAATCACTCTAGCCACTCTCACAAGGCCAAACAGCAACATTGACTAAGGCAAGTGGAAATGAAATGAAGTGGATCATTATCAAATTCATAATCCAGTGGTTCATTGATGTCATCATCGCGTGACAATGAGGAAAATGGATCTGCAATGGTGATGTTAGTCACAGATCGACATGTGCATGTAGTATTGGCCACTTGCAAGAAAAGGCACAAGTCTGAAAAGAATCACCACATGAATCAACAAAGTTCCTTTGGCCATTGTCCTAAAATTGTTCTCAAGGTGATTGGTAGCCCTACAACTTTCATTATAGGCAGTGGTGGGTCAATAAACATCATGCTGGCAGATAAATACAAAGAACTTTCTCCGTTACCATGTCTCACACCGTCAAAAACCAGGGTGTATACCTGGGCAGCTTCCACACCCTTGCGAAGTAAAGGATCCTCTATGGCGAACATGCGGCACAAACAAAGGGCAGTGCAAGCGCTGATTGATGCTTATTAAGTTTCAACACTGACATGGCCATAGAAATAAATTCCCTCACGACCTAAATTATTTTGTACTTAACAATTCTCATGTTTTCATCAAAGACCTTCAACACAAGGTGACAACATTAAATTTTATCATATTTTTATATTTTATTTCTTTTCTAAGAGATTGTATTTTTCACAGTATTTCCTAATTTCATAACAATTATTTTATCAAAAAGGACATATAAATCATCAGTAAGTAAAAAGATACAGATACCATACAGAAAAAACAAATCAAGTACACTCTCACAAGTCTCTCATGCATACACTCTCATACACCATACATTCATTCTTTATTCTGTGTCTGAGGGGTCACAAGTTGTTATGTGATCTATTACGCAAGGTCGACGCATTTCGGTGGAATGGGACCACCTTCCTCAGGACCTGTAGCAGAACAGACACTCTTTCCAATAAATTATAAGCTCTGTATGGGTATCTGCAATAATGGATCACTGAAATAATATCGACGGACACAATATCGACTTGCCAGAATATCGTGGACAAAATATCGACAGTCAAAATATCGAGTTTGTATCTACAAACAGGTAAGTACAAAAATATCGAGTACAAAATATCATTAACAATAATATAGATGTAAAAAATATCGACTTTATTAAAAACAGTGTTAAATTAAATTAATATTAAATTTAAATTACTAAAATATACTTAAAACTACTTAAATTAAATTATAATAATTAAATAATAAATGAAAATAATAAAAATAATTTTTTACAATCTTATTAGTTGACCCTGAACCCTAAAAATACCCCTTTACCCAAAAACCCAAAACTGACCCTGAACCCTAAAAATGCCCCTTTACCCAAAAACTGAAAACGGACCCTGAACCCTAAAAATACCCCTTTACCCAAAAACCCAAAACTGACCCTGAACCCTAAAAATGCCCCTTTACCCAAAAACCCCAAACTGACCCTGAACCCTAAAAATACCCCTTTACCCAAAAACCCAAAACTGACCCTGAACCCTAAAAATGCCCCTTTACCCAAAAACTGAAAACTGACCCTGAACCCTAAAAATACCCCTTCACCCAAGAACTGAAAACTGACCCTGAACCCTAAAAATACCCCTTTACCCATGAACTGAAAACTGACCCTGAACCCTAAAAATACCCCTTTACCCATGAACTGAAAACTGACCCTGAACCCTAAAAATACCCCTTTACCCATGAACTGAAAACTGACCCTGAACCCTAAAAATACCCCTTTACCCATGAACTGAAAACTGACCCTGAACCCTAAAAATACCCCTTTACCCATGAACTGAAAACTGACCCTGAACCCTAAAAATGCCCCTTTACCCAAAAACTGAAAACTGACCCTGAACCCCAAAAATACCCCTTTACCCTAAAACTGAAAACTGACCCTGAACCCTAAAAATGCTCCTTTACCCAAAATGTATCAATATTATTTAATTACCAATTAATTATTAATTAACAATAACAATAAAGTAAATATATTAGAACATTAGCTGTAATTATTTTAATAAATAATATTATTTTTTCCAAATTAATTACTTAAAAATAACACAAAATTAAATATATTAAAAATTTACTCTAATTAATGTAATTAACTAATTACAAATAATTAATTAACAATTAATTACTAATACAAAATATGTTCAAAATTATATTAATTAATTAACTAATTAATATTAATTAATTATCAATTAATTATTAATTAAAAATATTAACAAACCTATATTAATTAATTAATTATTATTAAATTACTTCCCACCCTATTCCCCTATAAACCCACAACCCGCTACAGAATTACATTACGCAATTATTATAAAAACAAAATTCATTTAATAAAATATTTTATAACATTAATACACACTATTCACACATATTATTACATAAAAATACACTAAAAAATATTATATATTATTAAAAATTCGATATTTTTGCTATCTATATTTTATACAGTCGATATTACTTCACTTACCTGAAAAACGATATTTTTGTAGTCGATATTATGTCCAGTCGATATTTTGTCCAGTCTATATTTAAAACTCGATATTATGTCCAGTCGATATTTTGGAGTCGATATTTTGTCTGTACACCTGCAATAATAAATAACATGCCATGTAACTGAGGTATTTTTCTAAACATGAGTTATCAAGAAATACAAAATTCATAAACTTTTGTTGTTGTCCTTAAACACCTTGTGTAGAACTCACAGAACATAGTTCATTACAATTTAAATACACATTTGATGTCTTTTGTGATTACTCCATTTGAGGTACAAGTCAGCACTAGGGCCTCCGTCATTTTTCAGTTGAATGAGGCTTACCTTTAGAAAGTTAAAAGGAGCAACGTGAAAGAAAGTGGAGAGCAGAGAGGAAAAGGGCTAATGAGTCTTTAAATCTTATAACTGAAAAGGTTAAAAGTAATGTCACTAATTCTAATACAAAGAGGAACCAATGATAGGTCTCACATGAATTGGCCTTTTGTATTCACTTTTTACTGCTGATATCTGTTATTCCAAAAGGGGACAGGGACATTCTATCTCAATCTCAAATAAGGGGCAAGACAAATGTGTTCTTACCCTGATAGAATATGTTCAAAGAATTGAGGTAATATACATTTTGTGATCAATTGTGTCCCCTATCTTAGACCCCAACGACTCCGTGTACACGCTACAAGTACATGTATGTTCCCTCCCCTTCAAGCTATGAAGACGCAAATACATTTGCGTCCAACGTTAACATGTCCTCTTTCAGATCCACCATGAATGGGTCAAATAGTCCGTTCCTAAATATGCCATGCCAACGTCTTTATGTAGTGTACTTTACACGTTTTTCAGCTCTGGCGAAGTAGGCCCTGAATTCTGCCATCGAGCCTTTTCCTGCCTTCTGACTCTGAATCTCAAACCTGGGCTTTGCATCTGTACCCGTGACCTCTGCCTCACTCCCTGTGCGGCTAACGGTACTTGGCTCAGCCTGTTGCCTGCCAAGACTGTATTCAACCTTCAAATTATCTGCTCCACTCCTCGAAAATACATTCCTGTCTAGTAGTTTCATGTCAACATCCTTCCAGCTGCAGAGCAAAGGGCTTGGCCTCACTGTCTCTATGCAAGTAATTCATGGCTCTGTTTCCATGGTAGGCCCATGCCCTCCCTCGCACCTTTCGCATCTCATGCAGACACGTAGACGCTCATACACGCACTCACAGTCAGTATAGAATAGCCTCTTGTCCGAGAGACCTTTTCCTTCCAGATAATACAGTTCCTTAAACATAAGATATCAGATACGATTTGGGATTAGGTTGATCTGACATCCAGACATCTGTCTCCACATGTAGGGCTAAATGTCAAGTCCCCCTTCACCCCTCAAGTTACACGTACATTACACGTCAACTGCTGCACGCGCATCTCTGCCATGTATTTCTGCTGACACTGCCGGATTCACTCATGGATCCGCCTACTAGTGACATCATGATAAATGACGTTCTTGTTCACGCCTTCATGCACGCCTATTGTAACGCCTTTTTGTATTACGTACATGCTTTCTTATCTCTCTTCTCAGCTGTTACGCCTCCTGCATATGCCTTTACTGTAATGCATTGACTATATATATGAATGCCTGTCAATAATGTATTGTTGCATACTTGCATACACGCATATTACCATTGACTCTGTCAGTCTGTCCCTTCCCGAACCTGCGTGGTGACGGAACGGTATGCCACCTTGGCTCGAGCCAATATGCTAATCACCCAATTCCTTTTATAGGAATAAAACCCTTTTTGAGAAACCTCAAATATCACGGATTTTGCCTCTTATTTATTATGAGTTATTCTTATTGACTTTACCGCATAGAAATTCAGTACCAGGTAATTAATTTTACCACATAATTGGCGCCCGAACAGGGACCCCTCCCCCCTCTCACCCGCCGGAGGTGCTTTGCAGGCTTAGTCCCCTGCCACAGCCGGACAGAAACTACGCGTACCCGCAGGATTTCCTGTATCTCCCTCAGGCCAACGGAGGTGACTGAGGCCGCGATCGACACCCAGACGAGGCGGTGAGAAGTGCGGAGGATCCCGACCAGAGCCTAGCTGAGAGAGCAAGATCCGAGGTATACGGAGGCCCACCAGGTTCCGAAGTTCTGAAGTATCTGCGTCACGAGTCGAGTCCGAATCCAGTCCGAATCCAGTCGAGTCCAGTCCAGGGTTTCCGAGGCCTTCTGTTTCCGTGCTTCCCGGTGAGTACCGTTGCTGGGGACGCATCTAGACGTGCGCATTAGTTTGTGCCGGTCAAGACAGGTTTGGGTACACAGACCTGGTCTGCACTGTTTTAGACAGTGTATCTGTACTGTTTAGCAGTATATCCAGTCTGCACTGTTGAGCAGTGTATCTAGTATTATACAGTTAGCGAGTTACATTGTAATTGTGATTGTTCATCTCAAAATTTTTTAATGTGTCTCAAAATGTCGTGGTATGAGTGATTGTTCGATCGTCATTATTGTGATTATTGTGTTCATTGTGTTCATATCTGAGTAAGCACTAAGTAGCCAGATTTTCAAGATGCCGTTGTTCTCCAAATTAAGACAGATAAAGACTAGAAAAGGGGTACTCGAGGAAGCTGTTCCCATCCCACCTAGGGACACTCCAGGGTACTTTATGTACCACAAACACGGCCTAGATGCCGTTCTATTTCTCGATTTATGGGTGGACTACACTAAAGATCTAGCAGAGAATCAGAGGTGGCCCGCTGCAGGGACATGGGATTCAGAGTGCATCATAAGAGTAGAAGAAGCATTACGAAAAAAGAAAGCCAGACAGTCACAGAAAGATGCCATCGAATTATGGCGTAAAGAATCGCATAGGCGTACAGAAAAAGCACTTAGAAAAGAAGAGAAAAGGAAGGAGGATTCAGACAAGGCCCAAGAAAACGTATTAGTTGAGGAAGGTATCCGAGTAAAAATAGAACAAGTAGACAGACAACTAAACACCATTAGGAATGGTATGTATCCTCTCCTGGCCGAAGGTTTACCTAAGGCCACTCCGGAAGTACCAAAAGATCTACCACCTCCCATGCTCCCGACTAAAATGCATCCCAAAACCGCGAAGGACATTTTCCTTTCTTCCTATCTAGATGATGTAGCGCCCGCATATGCTAATGCCGCACCGCCGCGCACACCTCCTTCTGGCGGCGCTCGACCCCGAGACAATCAGCCCCTACCCCCGCGACAAGCTACTCCTCCACCTCTTCCTCCCGTTCCGAATGTCCCTCCTGGTCTTCCTCCCGTTCTTCCAGCTCTTCCCGCACCCATTCCTCCCACCTTACATCCGAACAACCCCTTCGGAGGCAGTGCCTCAGGAGGCGCGTCCGGAGGAGCGATAGGTTTCCAGACACCTCCACAAGTACATAGATTGACTTACAGGGATCTAGCACAACAACGTACACCTCGATCAGCCGATTTCGATATAATAAAAGACCGTCTCGGGGATTGTAGATATGATCCAGTACCCGGTAGAAATGATGAAAGACTAATACTAGCATCAGTACGACTAAGACGGGTCACCAACTTTTTGTTGACCCTACCCGGAATGGTTGAACATCTAGACAGAATATATCATTTTGTCCAAACAGGGCAGGGACCTGAAAGTATTAAGGAAGCCATGGCTCACCAGAAAGTTGACATTCAAGCCAAGATATTACGGTTTTTTATAAACTGCTTAATAAGAGAACAAGATAGGCCGGGGATGGACCCGGAGGAAATTAAAGCACTTCATAGATGGGGTCAGAATATAGCAGACGGGAGCCATGATAAACAGAATTGTATAAAAAACATGTATCAAAGAATCAGAAGCGTAGTAATAAAAATACACGAAACAAGACAGATAGAACCAGAAAATGAATCAGACAAGTTTGAGTCCTCAGAAGAGGAGCCATCAGAAGAAGCTACAGGACAAACACAATTACCAGTTAGAGAAACGATAGCATATGTAGGTAAAGGAAGACCCTTTAATAATTCAATGCGCCCAGTGCGTCCAGAAAGTAAAAGAATTTTTCAAGAAGCCATGTGTAATCCAAGAACTCCTGAACACTTATTTCAAGCTACTGATAACAGACTTCGAGAACGAATGGGGTACCATGTACTAAATTCTATGGATGAACAAGAATTAGCGAGGTCAGCAGTACAATGGGCTGACAGTCCCGAGAAATATAGTGATGATGCGTTAGCACACACATTTTTGAACATGACACCAAGTGAACAGCGTTTAGCTGGTACATACATGATACAACACCTACTTCTTTTGTATAGAAGCCAACATTCCGATCCAGGCCCCCTGCCTGATATATTAGCAGAACTACTCATGAATAAATGGAGAGGTCTAGGTACCGATCTAATTAAAGTAATTCTAGAACAGCGGCACAGATATAGTGCCTTCCTATGTCCACAATCTGATTCAACACACTCCATGGAAAGAAAAATGTATTACCCGGATAGACAGAATCCGTTGCGAGAAGTGCACCCAGTTCAGAATGCCGATAATACACTTAGACGTGTGTTTGTGTTCACACCCATAACCAAAATAGAATTATTGGAAATGAAAAAACTAGTACCTAGCCATGATAAAGATCCCGCAGGTTTCCACCGTGAAATAAAAGACATGTTACTCATGGGTGACTATACTTATCCCGACATTATGAAGATATTGAAAGTACTACTGCCTCCTGGTATTTATGAGAAACTTAAAGAAAAAGAATGGGAAGTGGGAAATGCAAAGATTGATTGGACTGCATTAGAAAACGAAGAAAATACTAGAATTCCAGGCCAAGGGCTTGGGGAGAAGGTTAAAGCATTACCAGGATTGTTAGTGCAAGTGTTGCCACGTTTATTAAGTACGAAAAAGGAAGATTGGGGTGCAATCTCAGCTTGTAAACAGAAACCCGATGAAGACACTAGTGATTTTTATACTCGATTTGAGAAATGTTTTGGTATTAATAGCGGCCTGAAACCTAGTAGCGAGTCCTATCCACACCTTTTTGTA
Organism: Lissotriton vulgaris; assembly: GCF_964263255.1. Classification (NCBI taxonomy): domain Eukaryota; kingdom Metazoa; phylum Chordata; class Amphibia; order Caudata; family Salamandridae; genus Lissotriton; species Lissotriton vulgaris. Next base: position 48,042,749 of record NC_141694.1, on the reverse strand, counting down.
ACGAAATTAGTTGAGAATTCACTGCCCCAGGTTAAGAACAGAGTACTGAAAGTCGAAAGCACTTGGCAAGCTAACACCCCTTCACAAATGTTACAAATGTTACAGTACCACCAGAATAGAATTAGAGAAGAACAAGAACATGAACAAAGACGCATGAAAGACACGAAAATGAAAATGTTAGTTGCCCAGTCGGTTCCTGCTGATGGTCACAAAAAGGGTGCGACCCAGCCTAGTAATTCGACGGCTCCTGTTAAAGGGACATGTAACTTTTGTAAACAGCCAGGTCATTATGTAAATGATTGTGCAGTTCTGAAACACAATATCTCCACGGGTAAGACCAAGGAGAGACCGCGCGTACCTAGACAAGATCAGGCCCAGCAACAAGCACCACAGAATATACAACATATTCCGCCTATGCCAGCTTCATCACAAACTGTAGCAGTGCCACAGCAACAGCCTATTACTGCAACACAGAACACGACACAACAGATGTACCAGTATGCATAGAATGACTACCCTGATTATCAGCGGTACACATGAAACGGCCTAGAGAGGGAATTTGGCTTGCCCCTTATTGAAGTTCCTGTAGATCAAGAGGGTCCTTATGTACACAGTCAAGTGTTAGGAAAAGACAGAAAGTTTTTAATTGACACAGGGGCAAGCAGGACCACAATCAGTCACAATGAGGTTCCAGGGGCACCCCTCTCAGGCTCACAGAATGTTTCCCTTGGATTTTCAGGAAAGCCTATTATTAATGAAGTATCACAGCCACTTCCACTTGCAGTTGGTCCTTTGACACGGACTACAGATTTATTGCTCACAAAATCATGTCCAGAAAACCTATTAGGTATAAAGACACTGAAAGCCCTAGGAGCTATAATATGCTGTTCTCCGGAAGGAGTACGATTATTCTTGCGAGATTTTAAAGGCCATTATGTATTAAGAGACATGGATCCCCGGTTACTGAGTGTCCCTGCACACTTGTGGGCGAAAGGCCCCACTGATGTAGGTTGTATGCACATTACACCATATCGAGTCACACTCAAAGCAGGAGTAGTATTACCACGAATTCGACAATACAAGTTACCTCCAGATGCTGTAGTGGCTTTACTGAGAATCATTGACGAGCTCATTGCACAAGGAGTGGTCGTGGAAACCGACTCCAATGTATGTAATTCTCCTATCATCCCAGTTCTTAAACGTACTGATCCAAATGCACCACCTGTTTATCGATTAGTTATTGATCTGCGCGAATTGAATAAATGCATTGTACCACAGTATCCTGTGGTTCCAGATATCTCTTCATTACTGACAGCTATTGATTCAGAAGCGACGTTCTTTACTGTAATTGACCTCAAGAACGCCTTCTTTAGCGTCCCAATTGATCCAGAAAGCCAATACTTGTTCGGATTCAGTTTAAATGGACGAAGTTTCAAATTTTCACGCGCACCTCAAGGATTCACAGAAAGCCCCAGCATCTATAGCCAAGCACTGAAAAGACAACTTGACAGTATCCACATGCCTGTTAACACCGCCCTACTCCAGTATGTCGATGATCTACTGATCACCGCCCGAAGCGAACCCGAATGTGAAAAAGCATCACTGACGGTTTTAAATTTCCTGGCTGACAAGGGGCACAAGGTTTCCCCTTCAAAGCTGCAATTCTGTGTTCAGCAAGTTGTGTACCTGGGTCACTTGCTGTCCAAAGTGGGGAGACAGCTCACACCAGATCGCATCCAGTTAATTGTAAACATGTCACCACCGAAAACACAAAAGGAGGTGCGGGCTTTCATAGGCCTCACCTCGTACTGCAGACAATGGATACCCCAATATGCATTTCTAGCAAAGCCACTCATTCAGTTGACAACTCAGGAGGCAGCGACATCGACTGTCCTCCCTTGGACTCAGGAACATACACAAGCTTTTGAAGACTTAAAGAAAGCCTTATGTCAAGCACCAGTTCTAGCAACACCATGTTACAGTAAGCCCTTTACACTTTTTGTTACAGAACGTGAAGGTACTGCCTTGTCAGTCCTCACTCAGGAACAAGCAGGTTCACACAAACCGTGTGCTTACTTTTCTAGCACATTAGATCCAGTAGCCCAAGCTTTACCTGCATGTTTGAAATCAGTCGCAGCGACAGCTTTAGCAATCAGACAGAGCGATTCCATAGTATTAGGACATCAATTGACAGTACAAGTTCCACATTCCGTGGAAGTTCTTTTAAACCGTACACAGACCCAACACTTGACCATAGCAAGACTGACAGGTTATGAATTGACATTGTTTCAACCACACATAGAAATCAGACGCTGCAGCACATTGAATCCTGCCACACTTTTGCCATTAAGCGGTGTAGACCCACTGAAGCATGAGTATCAAAGTCATTACTATTACGACGAAACCCAGACAAGACTTGACAGATGTCCCATTACCAGACCCAGACCTGACACTTTATGTGGATGGTTCATGTATGAGAACAGGTACAGGAGAATTAGTGGCAGCTTACGCAGTCACGACAGACACCGAAGTTATAGAAACAAATTGTATCGACACCCTGTCAGCTCAAGCAGCAGAGCTCATCGCTCTGACACAAGCCTGTATTCAAGCCAAAAGTAAGAGAGTTAACATATACACTGATTCACGTTATGCATTCGGAGTCGTTCACGATTTCGGAGTCCTTTGGCGAGAGAGAGGTTACTTAACTTCTCACGGTGCCAACATTCAACACGGTCCCCTCATTCAAGCCTTGTTAGATGCAATACATCTACCTACTGCGATATCTATTATGAAGTGTAAGGCACATACAAAGGTTACCGATACGATCTCCCAGGGCAACGACCTGGCAGACCGAACAGCTAAGCAAACTGCCCAGAATCGAATGCATGCAACTGACTTGACAAAGACAATAGTCCCGACGCAATCACACTGCATGACAGTCAAGGATCCCGCACATGATGTAATTGACATACAGACACATGCCACACCAGATGAAATAAAGAAGTGGACTGAACTAGGAGGGATCCAAACAGATCAGGGATGGATGACGAAGGGAAAATCTACATGGTTTCTCCCCGATTCTATGGTTCAAGTCATCATTAACACTATACATAGCCCAGCACACCTAGGAGAAAAGGCAATGCTAGATAGCATTCAACACATATGGTGCAATAAGAACTTACGAGCAGCAGCGAAACAAAAAGTGCGTACCTGCATGATTTGTTGTCAGTTCAATCCAGGTAAAAGCATCCCTGTGGAGAAAGGTGGATTTCAGCCTCCCGATCACCCTTTTGAAGTCCTCCAGATGGATTATATCCAGATGGAACGTTGTCGAGGATTCAAGTATGTCCTCGTAGTCGTATGTGCACTTTCCCGATGGACAGAAGCATATCCAGTCCCAGATTACACTGCTCCGACCACAGCCAAGCAGCTGGTTCGCAAGTTCTTCCCACGGTATGGTTTGCCCCGTATCGTGTACTCAGATAACGGTCAGCCATTCTCATCCGAGCTTGTGAAACACATAACACTCCTGTTAGGGTATCAGTGGAAGTTCCACTGTGTCCGGCATCCCGAGGCAGCAGGTCTCGTGGAGCGCCATAATCAGACTCTAAAGATCCGACTTTCAAAAATATGTAGAGAGAAAGGCGTTGACTGGATAGTAGCCTTACCAGTTGCCCTTTTCTATATGAGGATGGTTGCGCACTCTCGAACCGGGCTATCCCCGTATGAAGTGGTCTTCGGTAGGCCACCAAATATGTGGGGGACGCCTATACCTCGTAAAATCACAGATGTTGATTGCGTTATGCTGACAGATTACCTTGCCTCCTTGATGTCTGCACTACAATCTTGTCGTTCACAGGTAGCTGCAGCCTTTCCCGATAACACCGAGGTGAAGCCCCATGAAGTGGTCCCTGGCGATTTTGTGTTCGTGCGGAATTTTGACCGGAGAAGTCCACTGGAGCCCCGCTGGCAGACCCCGAAGTTGGTTCTTCTGACAACAAGGACGGCTGTTAAATTGGAGGGCAGAAAAGGTTGGCTGCACTCGAGCCACATCAAAAAATTTCACGGACTTCCTTCGGACTTGGACTCTAAGCCCTGCCCTCCTCCACAAACTGACTCAAAACTCCCCCTGGTTGAGAAAACCGCCTCCGAAGAATATAGACTTAAGTTACGGTCTAGCAAGTCAGACAGTTTAATTGTTTAAGTCCTCCCCTAGGTGAATCGGTTAAATTAGTTTCTGACATGTATCCCCTAGACCGAGATAGAGAGAGAGATAGACAGAGACAACTCAAGAAACGTGCATATTGTAAATCACTTCGTAGTCACTGTATAGTGACATTACTGATTATGTTTTTTCTAAGCCTTCTTATTATTGCTGCCAGTATATTATCGTGATAGGGTCCGTCCAGCACTCTTGTATTTGACTTGTTCCTAATTAAACTCATTCGTTTTTGTGCATTGTTACCTTTGGTGGTTTAGTCTGAAACCACTACTTCAATGTCTAGCGAAAAGTGAGACACCGGGGAGTCCCGATGTCTATGGTAACACCTTGCACACTTTCACGTGAACCACTGGGTTCTCCTCTGGTGTATGTGTATACCAAAATAATGATAATTCAAACTTTTTCATTTGTATCAATATTCTTTGTTTATTCTTTCTTTTTCATTCACTTAAATCCTTTCGTTTTCAAAACAATCTTGGGTCTCATCTCTCATATACCCAATGCATTTCGGGTCTATGACCCTTCTTCGGGGGTCTCTATTAAAGAAAATCAAGAAAAGGTCGCAATCAGCCCTTAAACTTAGATTACATTAATGCATATTATACTGTGTCTAACAATGTGAACAAACATCTGCGACTCTCCAAATATCCTCATAATCACTATTTACATTACACATCCTTGTTTGTGTCAGCGCTAGAAATTTTCAAACACCAAAAAAGCCGTATTTAACATAAAATACTAAAGTCCCATGTTAAAGGATAAAAATAACATTCATTCAACTGTGCCGCTTAAATAACACGGAGTTTTACTAGGGCAAACATTTTAAGCGCGCATTCTATCCCTCCTTCGTGTTATGTACTTACTGAGAAATGAAAACTGCCCGGCTTCACCCAGTATGTCAGGTAACAGCGGATTCGTGGAGAACATGTGAGCGAGGGACGCTTTTCAGTTTTCATTTCAGTTTGAAAATTTCTAGCGCTGACACAAACAAGGATGTGTAATGTAAATAGTGATTATGAGGATATTTGGAGAGTCGCAGATGTTTGTTCACATTGTTAGACACAGTATAATATGCATTAATGTAATCTAAGTTTAAGGGCTGATTGCGACCTTTTCTTGATTTTCTTTAATAGAGACCCCCGAAGAAGGGTCATAGACCCGAAATGCATTGGGTATATGAGAGATGAGACCCAAGATTGTTTTGAAAACGAAAGGATTTAAGTGAATGAAAAAGAAAGAATAAACAAAGAATATTGATACAAATGAAAAAGTTTGAATTATCATTATTTTGGTATACACATACACCAGAGGAGAACCCAGTGGTTCACGTGAAAGTGTGCAAGGTGTTACCATAGACATCGGGACTCCCCGGTGTCTCACTTTTCGCTTGCCAGTATATTATTACACATGTACTACCCTATTTTCAAGCGTGCACAATCTGCTTACAATGTCACTGCCGAACATTCTTTTAGCGAATTACCTCCCCATGAATTGTCTTACAGACTTGCGCTGCGCAACAACACATTCATTAGTATGTTACATCACTCCCATCAGACTAACAATGCTACAAACTGCTGGATATGTGGCCGACTCCCTCCCTACCAGAAATACAAGGGAGTTCTGCCCCTCTTTCCGTACCCGTTCACTCACAATGGCTCCTGTGGGGCATGGTTTAGATTGATTAATTCCCTAGATTCTGACATTGCTGTTTACGATGGGAATTGGGTTTGGGGAAACCTGAACTTAGTTCTACTTAACGTCTGTTACCCTGACAAGAAGGGACTTCCCACTAGAACAGGAACTGATCTAGAAAATGAAGTATATGGATTAGGTAATTACACAATTAACCTCATGATTCTTACTGTTGAATCCGAAGCCGCACCAGTATTACCTGCTATGTCAGTATTACCAGTCAAAGGTGAATTATGTATCAGAAAGAATGGTTCCATACACTTAGGTCATAGTAAATGTACTACTGTGATCGAATTCAGTGATCAAGGCAAATCCACGTTTAGAGCTACACGTCATTCCTACTTTGTCTGTGGCCATATCGCATACATACGTTTGCCTCCAGATTGGGATGGTACCTGTTACATTGCATTCCTTCTGCCACCTGTTTTCCTAGCTCCTCCTGATTATCACAGAAATACCAATCTAGTAAACAATAGACTCCGAAGAGATCTCCCGATTGTCGACTACACTGAAACGGCATGGGAGCAATACACAGACTTCAATAAAGGTTTCTTCCCCTACTTAGGTGCCGTTTTCAATAGTAAACTGATACGCAAATTAACTAGAACCCTCGAAGCAGTAGTGAATGAAACTACCTCCGCTTTAGGCAACTTAACAGAAGAGCAGTCCGCCATGCGGGTTGTTGTTCTTCAAAATCGTCTCGTCATTGACGTCATCCTAGCTGATAGGGGTGGAGCTTGTAAGGTCATCGGGTCAAGTTGCTGTGTTTTCATTCCAGAAAACGCGCCAACGGTATATAAAGCTATAACACGTCTCCATAAAATTGCAAGCCTGATACATCAGAATCCAGGCACCTGGACTTGGTCCGGTTGGTTCTGGACAACGTTGACCGCTTGGGGATGGAAGATCCTATCCTTCCTAGGCATTGGCCTTCTCATAGTATTCATTTGCTGCCTATGTTTACAATGTGGACCGGCGATTTGCGGCCTGTGCGCCACATCATGTATTCCGCATTCAAATTCCCATTCAAAACGTCAAAAGAAGAAAGAAGAGCAAATGATGTTACATGAACAGATTGATCGATTCATGCAGATCGATATATCATGAAGGGTCCGTAGGGGACAAGGAGGGAATGAGGTAATATAAATTTTGTGATCAATTGTGTCCCCTATCTTAGACCCCAACGACTCCGTGTACACGCTACAAGTACATGTATGTTCCCTCCCCTTCAAGCTATGAAGACGCAAATACATTTGCGTCCAACGTTAACATGTCCTCTTTCAGATCCACCATGAATGGGTCAAATAGTCCGTTCCTAAATATGCCATGCCAACGTCTTTATGTAGTGTACTTTACACGTTTTTCAGCTCTGGCGAAGTAGGCCCTGAATTCTGCCATCGAGCCTTTTCCTGCCTTCTGACTCTGAATCTCAAACCTGGGCTTTGCATCTGTACCCGTGACCTCTGCCTCACTCCCTGTGCGGCTAACGGTACTTGGCTCAGCCTGTTGCCTGCCAAGACTGTATTCAACCTTCGAATTATCTGCTCCACTCCTCGAAAATACATTCCTGTCTAGTAGTTTCATGTCAACATCCTTCCAGCTGCAGAGCAAAGGGCTTGGCCTCACTGTCTCTATGCAAGTAATTCATGGCTCTGTTTCCATGGTAGGCCCATGCCCTCCCTCGCACCTTTCGCATCTCATGCAGACACGTAGACGCTCATACACGCACTCACAGTCAGTATAGAATAGCCTCTTGTCCGAGAGACCTTTTCCTTCCAGATAATACAGTTCCTTAAACATAAGATATCAGATACGATTTGGGATTAGGTTGATCTGACATCCAGACATCTGTCTCCACATGTAGGGCTAAATGTCAAGTCCCCCTTCACCCCTCAAGTTACACGTACATTACACGTCATACTGCTGCGCGCGCATCTCTGCCATGTATTTCTGCTGACACTGCCGGATTCACTCATGGATCCGCCTACTAGTGACATCATGATAAATGACGTTCTTGTTCACGCCTTCATGCACGCCTATTGTAACGCCTTTTTGTATTACGTACATGCTTTCTTATCTCTCTTCTCAGCTGTTACGCCTCCTGCATATGCCTTTACTGTAATGCATTGACTATATATATGAATGCCTGTCAATAATGTATTGTCGCATACTTGCATACTCGCATATTACCATTGACTCTGTCAGTCTGTCCCTTCCCGAACCTGCGTGGTGACGGAACGGTATGCCACCTTGGCTCGAGCCAATATGCTAATCACCCAATTCCTTTTATAGGAATAAAACCCTTTTTGAGAAACCTCAAATATCACGGATTTTGCCTCTTATTTATTATGAGTTATTCTTATTGACTTTACCGCATAGAAATTCAGTACCAGGTAATTAATTTTACCACATAATCCTAAATTCGATTGTCAGTCTGTTTTCGGATAAGCAATCCTGAAAATAAAATATATATATTTCTGTCCCTGCAACTCTATGGTTTTAGTGAACGTTACAATTTATTTATGGAAAGGCGTCTTACCCTCCAATGACAATCGATATAATTCCCTCAAAGTGTAGCCAACTGCAATTCTTCTCTTCACTAGGTGATTTTGATATGAGTAGGTTTCTGAAAGGAGTATGAGAAGAGCTTAGTCCCATAATGTCTATGTGTAGTTATTGTAAACCAATCTGGTAAGTGCAAAACTGACCTTATATACAGAAGTATCAATTCATAAGTTATCCAATAGTGAACTTCAGGTCACTTCTTTATCTCAACACTTTATAGGTAGTTTTGATACAAGTCGGTTTCTGAAAGGGATATGAGTAGAGCTTAGTCCCATTATGTCTTTGTGTAGTTATTGTAAACCATCATGGTAAGTAAAAAACTAACCTTATGTACAAAGGTAACAATTCATATGTTATCTATCAACGAACTTCGGGTCACTTCTCTGTCTCAACACTTGTTTGGCGGCATCTCTCTATATAGCTTTCAATTTTTCTGCTGAGAGAGAATAGTAACACAGTAGAAGGAATTAATGTACGATTTTGCCTAGATGCGTTTAAGTGATTGTGCTCCGATGTTTGACAAATCTAAAAACGGAATATGAATATGAAATTCAATTTAGTCTCGTCGTTATGCCGAACTTGCCCGATTCCGATAGTGCATCTACTACCCACACAAGGTTCTTAAAGCTGATTCTACTCTTAGCGCTCGCGGTCACTTTTCAGTGATTTATCTCAGGCTAAGGTCTCTTGATAAAAGCAATTAGATTAACGCTAGCATGTGCGGATTAAGATATGCGCCTGTTCCAAACAGTCTGACCCGGTACTATCTAAACATTTGGCGTATATATCGCCACGGTCGGTATTCAATCACGCATTCTTACTGAGGTTTCCTTCCGAGTGTCCGCTTACCTTTACTCCTGAAGGACGCCACAGTCAAATAACCTCGGCCCGTAGTCCCGTACGCTCTAAAGGGCCAGCGAAGAAACCTGCATTTAAATAGTGAGGTTAGCGCCAAATGTTTGTTTACGATGTCTGATTGTGGCGTGCTAGTCGGGCGCCATTTGTAAATAGTAGAGTAATTCATGCTAAGTGCCTGCTTCTCGATAAATCGCATGTAAATCGGGCGCCATGTCTAAATGGTAAAAGGTTAATAAATAGATGACAAATTATCAGTAAGATTGTTTTGTCAAAATAACCTATGTGGTGATCACTCCTTTAGTCAATATAGAGAATATATATCTAACTCACCACATGTTGGTCGGGCGCCATTTCTAAATAATAGAGTGATTCATATAGAATGCCTACTTCTCGATAAATTGCATGCGAAACGGGCGCCATTTCTAAATGGTAAAAAGTTAATACTTAGTTGACAAATTGACAGTAAGGTTATTTTATCAAAGCAACCTATGTGGTTGTATCACTTATTTAGTTGGTATTGAGAATGTATATCTATCACACCACATTGTGGTATGTCAGTCGTATGAACCTACGTTTAAAAGTGAGATTCCCACGCCAAATATGTATTAACATTACCTGATTGTAGTATGCTGGTGGGGCGCTATTTTTAGATGGTGAGTAATTTCTACTCATTAAGGGTTTTAACCTACTTTTGTCATTAACCTTAAAAATAAGTCATAAAGGGCTGACATTTATAAGTAGGATCGACTCCTTTCAAAGGATTAAATTACCAATCATATCGATGTTCACAAGTGAGAAAACGAAAATCATGTGCGCCAATTACAGGTAGACTATTTGGCATAGCTGTCCATGCCTGTAGGTATCAGTGCTCAATGTCCAGTTAAAAGTGGCTGCACAATTTGAGTAAGTCAGCAATGCCTCACAATAGTGAGGAGATTATATTTCAGATTCAGAGAAGTAAAGAAAATATTCCTGGAATGTGACATATGTAAAGCATATCGGTTAGTCATTCTATTACATACCATGAAATATTCTCGTTCAAGGCTAATCTTACACTGTCCAAATTAAAAATCCAGTAACATTCACGTTTTTTCCTTGTTCTTTCCATTAATTCGCCATTTTTGTGTTGTACTTTTTCCAGAATACACAACTTAAGTTCAGATTCCTTATGATTCAGATCAACACAATGTTGGGTTAGAGGTGCTGTCATCTTGTTAGTTCTTACCACTGATTTGTGTTCACTGAACCTGAGTCTGAATTTGCGACCTGTTTCCCCTATGTAGGCGAGACCACATGGACAAATAATATAGTAAATTAAATTTTTGCTTCTGCAGTTTGTAAATGATTTTAATGTTATACTTATATTGTTGTGCTGTATGTTATCACTTACTATGGCGGATTCGCAGGCGTGACAATTTCCACATCTATGATTTCCTCGTACAGTGTCCAGCCCTGTCAGAGTTGTCTGAGTCTCGCTTGGCCGCGGTTTGTTGCGTGTGTGGACCAGTCGGTCTCTGAGATTCCTATTGCGTCTGTAAGCCACCAGGGGCTTAGCCAAGGTAGTCTCATTCTCCACTTCAAGAATTCTCCAATTCTTGTTAATCAAATGTTTTTATTTTGTAATTTAATGTGGAGTGGTGTATCACGCAAGTTAACTTGTCTTGGGGCTTCTGTCTTTTGCGATTGAGCAAAGCGTCTCTATCGTAGTATTTAGCTCTTTTAAAAGCTTGTCGAACCAGGCGGTGTGGGTAGCCCCTTTCAATTAGCCGGTCTCTCAAGGATGATCTGTGGGTGACATAGTCGGTGAGAGCGGTGCAGTTACGGCGAATTCGAAGAAATTCCCCAAACGGAATTGAATCTTTCTGACAGTGGGGATGGAAACTTCCAAACTGAAGGATAGTATTTTTGGCAGTGGGTTTAGGGAAGAGGCTTACTTGTAGTGTTTCCTCCTGACCTTCAAGTGTAATATCCAAATATTCAACTTTATTGCAACTATAGTTAGATGTAAACTTTAAGTTTTTGTTGCTCGCATTAAGCCATAGGATATATTCTTCAAGTTGTGTTGTATCGCCGTGCCAAATAAAGAAAATATCGTCAATAAAACGTTGCCATACAGAGACGTTTTCAAAGAAAGGGGCATCTATGTTATAAATATTTTTCCTCTCCCATTCCCCCATGTATGTGTTAGCCACACTTGGGGCACAAGAAGCCCCCATACTCGTGCCTTTGATTTGTTTGTAAAGGGTTCCTTCAAATTCAAAAAAGTTGTTAAGGAGGACTACCTCCAAGCATTGAATAATAAACACATCAAGTCTATTATTAGGGTATCTCTGTAGTAAGGCGGTCACTGCCTGTAACGCTTGACATTGAGGTATGTTGGTATACAACACCTCAATGCCAAGCGTTACCAGAATGTCAGTCATGGGATTGAATGCCATACCTTCAATTTTCTTGATCATGTCTCCTGTGTCTCGTACGAACGATTCGTATTTTTGTGTCAGGGGGCATAGAAAAGTATCCACATATTTGGATAAAGCTTCGGTGTTGGAGCCTATAGTTGAAATTACAGGGCGCATGGGTGGATTGCTTTCATTCTTATGGGTTTTGGGGAGACCATACATAGCCGGTGTTACTGGGATGATTTATTCAGAAATTGAAATTCTAATGCAGCATGTGTCATTTCTTTGATGGTCATATTGAGTCTTTGCATTTCTCTGATATTTGCTGGTCTATAGTGTTCTGTATTAAATAACATAGTTTTCATTTTGTTATCATAATCAGATTTGTCAAAGACTGAAATGACCCCCCTTTGTCACAAGGTTTGATTACTAACTGGGAGTTATTTTCAAGATCTTTTAATGTCATGTTCTCTTGTTTAGTTAGGTTAAAGTTAGGTCTTTGTTGTTTCAATAATAGCCTATTTATATCGGAAAGCACCTGCACAAACGAAGAGGAAAACTAAAGCCTTACTGCGCTGGAGAAACTGTCCAGAATCTGCTGCAGCGTTGGACGAGCGCTCATTTCCTGGCCTGCCGTCGCGCTAAACGAGCGCTTCTTTCCTGGGTACCTGGTCTCCCCCGCCGCCGCCTACAAACTCGCAGCCGCCGAGCGGGGGGACTACATCCCCCAGAGTTCCCGGCGGACACGCCCACACACGTCAGGTGACGCGCACGGAGGCGCTTAAATCAACGGCGCTTCCCCCGCACCGTGGGACGCGCGCGGGCAGCGCGCGGGCAGCGCCGGGCTAAGCCCGGGCAAAGGGCGGGCCCTCTGTGGCCCTCGGTGACTGAGGTAGGCTGGGCTGGGCCCGGTTATTTTCATTTGTTGTCCAGTATATGTCTGGTGGCCAAGACGAAGCAATTCCTCGTGAAGTTAAAGAGCTGTTCCTGCTCCATTGACATTGATTGTAAGCCAGTCACAGTCGCATCTCCATTAACTAATCTATTTTATGGTACGTGTATACTTTTAAGCTCACTCTTTCTGGAAGAACATTACTTTATAAACAACGTATTGTGGGAAAATTCTGCAGAAGATGACTAAAAAACTTCGCTCTGGGAGATTAGTGGGGGGAAGAACCTGTGCTAAAACTAAATCCAACCCCCTTCGAAATAAATCAGTGAATAATCACCTTCTAAAGGGACAATGTCAGCTTTTTGAGTTATGGGAAAAACCAGTGGATAAGAAATTAACTGCTGCTGGAAAGGAAGCTTTATTCTCTGGTGTTCAGGAGGGTCATACACAAGTGGTTGATAATTCGACACCCCTCTCCTTGATGACAGAGCCACTTCAAGTAGAAACCATTGCGAGGTCCTGCCTTGTGCATTCTGAAGAGGATGGGGATTCTGAGCCTCTCGCTCTTTCCATGGAAGGAAAACAAGAAAACAATCCATCATCTCCTCAAGCTTCTTCCCCGAATGTTCGGTTAGGTGGGGACTCCTCACTGCTATCCAATGACCTTGAACTCTGCGGCCGTTATGTAAAGGCAGCTAGTTTGGAGGCTTTAGAAATTATTAAGCCTTCTGGGGGTGCTACTCCATCTGGGCTATTGTTATATAGCAGTACTCCTTCTTTAAATGGACAGGATATGTCTGAGTTGTTAAATGTCTCTAGGAGCCCGGTTCTCAATCTTTCCGGAATTTGTCCTCCTGTTGGGGCTGGCGATAAACCTATATCGGAATCTCTGATTGCTCTGGAACATTTGTTAGCCTCCATATTACTTCTTCTGGGAAAATTTGTAGGTAGTTCTGATTGCATCTTGGACTCTGTTACTCAAATACTGAATACATTGCTACAAAAAGCCCCTGAAATGAGGAGTGTTCCTTCCCCCACGGCCGATATTAGCTTGGCAAAGGGGAAAACAAATGCGCTAATAGAGAATTCCGGTATAAAGGCACCAGTATCAGTTCATGAAATCAATGCCACGGTCCTGACAGTAACAGCAGCGTCTAACTGCGTAAAGAATTCTGATCTGGAGATAGAGGAAGAAAATAAATCTATCTCCGGCTGTAAAGTGGTACAAGAACTATTCCCAATTTTCATTTCGGAAGATAAAAAAGAGCAATCTGAGGATAAGCAAGAAGTAAAGGAAAAAAACGGAAAACGTAGAAATAATAAAGGGAATAAAAGGAAACCGGTCCGCAAATACAGGAAGAAAAGACAAAGGCGGATAATCTTCCAAAACTCTATAGTCTTGACTGATAATGAAGATAATGCCACTGATCCAATCCCGATGACCTTAAAGGTGGCTAGTGAATCCAACCCTCCATATCGCGGCTCAGAGATCATTTGCAATACTTTGCCTACGACTATGGAAGATCCACCGCAGAAGGGTGGTCTTGGTCCAAGCACCTCCCCAATGTTAGAGAGAAGGAGCTCTATTCTAGATAAACGCGGGTCTCTCAACCCTTTGGCCTCTCCTTTCTCTCTTACAGCCGAGGTTGGCGATCGCCCACTCCCCCCTATTCAGCCAAAAAATTCAATGTCTTATGTGGACACTTTTGTTTTGGATTTTCTACCCCTATTTGATGCAGACTTACCCTTAAACAGAGCATGGTTACTTAAATGTTTCAGTGATGTGGAAAGTCTCCACCTTATTCAATCAAGTGACATTGAGCTAGTCTCTTTGCTAGGTGGAGATAGTGTGTCACGCATAAGGGTCAAATTTTATTCTAAAATTATTGTAAATTTGATACTTCAGCAAGCGGAGAATTTCCAATGTACAGGTATTGATGTCCTGCCTATCTTTAGTTCTGGTAATATCCACTCTCCCCATAGGATGACACAAAAGGGTGATAAACAAAATGGGGTACCTTCTCCATTCAAAGATCTAAAGATTTGGGTCTCGAAAGGGAAACGCTCGGTCTCCCAGGTAATGCCACTCCCACTGACTCAGAACTCTTCTCTAACAGAGGACAATAATCGGTGGAATTGGCTGCATAGTGCCTTATCTACTAAGACCACAGATAACCCAAAATTGTTTCACCATCTTTAACAATAAATTGAAAATTATTTCTTGGAATGCAGCTGGGATACATAGTAGTCCAGAGAAACTTGAGTTTCTATTTTCGCTGGGAGCAAATGTGATTTGCATCCAAGAAACATGGTGCACTGATAATATTGATGTCAGGAAGGATTACTATGTGTTGGAAGCGCCGGCTGCCCCATCCAAGAAAGGTCATGCCAAAGGGGGAATTGCTTGTTTATTATCTAATAAATTGCACTGGAGATTCTCCCACTATATTGACCCAAGTAACCTCTTTCAAGCTATAACAATAGCAAATTTCCCCAGTTATCTAAAGAAGCCCTCTGTTGTAATTATTAATGTGTACATTCCTCCAGAAGAGCGTTTTAACGTTTTATTGAAGCATGTATTCCAATATATTGGTCAGATTAAAAATGCCTCACCCCCACCAGAAGTTATCCTAGTAGGTGATTTGAACTGTAAAATTTCTAATGCTAGTCTGAATCTCTTTAAAAATAAATCCAAAGAAGAGGCGCATTTTATACCACAATCCCTCTTTCCAGACAAAATAGTAACTAATAAAAGAGGGAAGATTCTGCTCGAAGAATTATCGGCAGTTGAGGGGCTTATTCTAAATGGGAGATTCCCTTCTGATGTGCCTGCGGAATTTACTCATAAGTCCCCTTTTAGGGCCTCTATTCTTGATTATGCGATCTCGGACTATGACATTTTCCCTTGTATCCAGGATCTCATGATTGTCCCCACAACTTTAAGTGATCATAACATAATCCTTATAACTATTTCTTTAAAACCTCCGCCCACTGCGTCATGGTCCCTCAATAGTAATGACGCTACTTTCCATGCATCCTCGGGCAGATGTTTTTGGAACCCAACTGCCATTATAGGTGTGCATGCTATTCTATGTAAAACTATATTATAACTAAATGACTGGCATGGTTCGGAAATTGTTAATTTTGAAAAATGTATGCGGAATATCATCTTAGATGTAAAAAAGCCTAGCTGTCCTAGGAAAAAGGTAGTTTTTCCTAGTGTATTGCGCATCCTGAATAAGGAAATAAATAAATTAGTCCGAGAGCAATTCTTAGGTAGATCAGGTGAACGGGAAAAAGAAATATCAAGGTTAAAAAGAAAGAGACTTAGACTAAAAGCGAAAATAAAAAAGGAGAAGGAAGATGCAGTTTGGATTAACCTGAGGGAATCAGTTGCGCATGGCAAAACTAGAGAATTTTGGTCCATAATTGGGAAGGGATGTGGCACTAGAATAAGTCCCTGCCCCATCCATATAGCTGAAGAGGTATGGACCTCTTACATTCGGGAGCTTTATGCATGGTATTTCGGCTGAAGATAGTGATCCCGATATAACATCTGAAGGACTGATTAACTATCCCACAGAGGAAACAATGGAAATGGCCATAAAGAATATGCGCTCCTCCGGCGCAATGGGTCCTGACGAACTCCCCATGACGGTTCTGAAGCAGGAACCTTATCTGTGGAGTAAAATCCTTTATCCATTATTTAAATCCTGCTTTGACTCTAAAACGGTACCCGCATCCTGGAGGGGAAGTATTCTGGTCCCTATTTTCAAGAAGGGAACTAGGGATAGCCCCAGTAATTATCGTCTGATAGCTCTCCTCGACTCAATCGGAAAGGTTTTTGCGAAATGTCTTTTAAATTTACTTTCCGACTGGGTTGAGGAGAACAATATCCTGCCATTTGAACAAACTGGTTTCCGTAGGGGGCACGGCACCCTAGACAACCTCACCACCCTACATGTGATATCTGATAAATACACGCAGGTGAGAGGGGGGGTGGTGTACGCTGCTTTTATCGATTTCTCCACAGCGTTCGATAAAGTGGATCGTAGATCGCTGTGGAGAAAATTAGCAGCTCTCGGTGTACCATCTTACCTATTAGATCTTGTTCGTACACTTGATACGGAAACCTGGTGCAGTGTTCTTCAAGGGGGTGAAAGGGGTCTCTCCCACCGTATCCCATCTTTGAACGGCCTCAAACAAGGCTGTCTCTTGGCTCCTCTCTTGTTTTCCTTATACACTGTAGACCTGCCTGCTGCCATGTCTGTCTGTGAGGGTATTGCTCCCGTGATAGGGGGGACCCCTATCTCTTGCTTGATGTATGCCGATGATATTCTTGTTTTAGATTTAACTCCCAAAGGTCTCGCAAATCGGCTGCAAGTTCTTCATGCTTTTGCTGTTTCCCATTTCATGAAGATTAATATATCTAAAAGCAAAATTATGTGCATAGCCGGGAAAAAGAAGTGCCGTTCTGAAAATTTTGGATGGTACATCGGTGGCCAAAAACTAGAGGTTGTTAAATCTTACACTTTTTTGGGGAAAATCATTGCGGCCAATCTGAGTGAGAGGCCTCACATCGAGCATACTTCTCGCAAAGCCCTCGCCCATGGCAAAGGTTTAAATTCCCTTTATCTTGCCACCGGAAAAAGGCACTTTGCCTGTTTACTGGAGGTGTATAGGGCTAAGATTCCCGCCACGATACTATATGGTATCGAATTTATAGAGTTGAAACATTGGGACTTTTGTCATAAAATTGAAGGGAAACTTTTAAGATCCCTATCTTCCCTAAATACCGCGTGCTCTCTGGCCGCTTGTAGGCTCGATTTCGGTCTCAGGAGCAGCTGGGTACAGGGACTATGTGCCCTGGTAAGATGGGTGGTTTGCCTGGCTAGAGCTGAACCGGGGACGATGAGAGCCCTCCTCAAAAATGAATTATTGGGCAATTTCAAAGAGTTTTCACAACTTGTAAGGAACTTTAGAAGAGCAGTGACTCTTTTAAAGTTAGATGAAAGTATTCTGTTCCTGCACTCACCAACACAGCTAAAACTCCTGTTAAAACAGGCTTCGTGGGAACTATGCTTTCAGACAGATAAGAATATAATACAAGGAAAAGGGGGTTGTGATCTTCTCCTTAATTCTTATTCCATTAAGTTGGCCCAACCCTATGCTATATGGAATTTGCCACATGGCATTCGTAGATTATGGTTCCTTTTACGTTATGATCTATTACCCTTAAATCTACTTTTATCCAAATGGTATGGATCGTCTCCTATGTGCAATCTCTGTAATCTGAGTATTCAGGACCGTATGCATGTCTTGCTGATTTGCCCTGCACTCCGTACATTGCGGCTCAAATGGTTAAAACCAATATGTCTCCATATAGGTATCTCTAATGTGAATATTTTTCTTCAATCTTTATATTGGCCTCCTAATGAAATGTTCTGCTTCCATATTTTTTATTTTTTTTAAAGGTTTTCTAGCTATTTATTAATATGTTATTGGAGAGGTCTGACATTGCTTTTTGTTTGTATATCTGTCAATGGATGTTACTTGCTTTAAAAGTGTTTATTCAATGTTATTATTTGGTATGTACTTGTTTTGTATTTGTAGTGTGAATTTTATGTGGCCCTCGTTGAGAGCCAAAACATAATAAAATAAATTGAAATTGAATTGGAAAGCACCTGTCGTTCAAAAATGTGTACTTCTGGACCAACCATGTTCAAAGTTATGTTTTGTTATGTTATAGTGTGTTTTATATAGCGCTCGGCTACTCCGAGGAGTGTCCCGGCGCTTTAAACCCAAAACGAACAGGGAGCAGAGGCAAAAGGGGGGAAAAAAACTACTGAGCGAACAACCATGTCTTCAGATCCTTCCTGAAAGCCAACAGGGAAGGATTCCTTCGGAGACTAACCGGCAAGGTATTCCACAACTGGGGCGCTAAGCGCCTGAAAGACCGGCCGCCAACCCTCTCTCTTCTTATGACCGGGACCAAGGCCAGAGCCAACGACTCAGACCTTAATGATCTAGTAGGTTGGTAGAAGACCATCCGCTTTTGGATGTATTTGGCCCCGGACAAATGAAGCGCTTTGAAGGACAAAGTGAGCGCCTTAAAAATGATACGTTTTCGAATGGTTAGCCAATGCAAAGTTTGCAACAGATCAGAAACCCTGGTGTGCCGATGGAGTCCAAAGATGGCACGCGCCGCAGAGTTCTAAACTATCTGCAGGCGCTGAAGAAGATATTCTGGCAGACCCAAATACAGAATGTTCACGTAATCAAGGCGCGATCCAATGAGCGCCTGAACCGTGGATTTTCTGTGAGCCAGCGAAAGAAGAGGGAGAAATTTACAAAGCATCTTAAGAATGCCAAAGCATTTCCCTGTAAGGCCAAGGATCTGGGGCTTCATAGACAGATGATTATCAATCTTTATCCCCAGGTTCTTGGCCGATGTAGAGGCAGCCGAAGGCGGACACATATTCTCAGGCCACCAGGCCTGCCAGATGGGATCCGACCGGCAGCCAAAGAAAAGCACTTCGGATTTGTCAGGATTGCACTTGAGGCTGTGTTGCTGGAACCATTTAAACACAGCCCCAAGGCAGCCTCTAATACTCTCCCCATCAAAATCAGCCCCCTTTCCACAAGTGAAAAGGAGCTGCGTATCGTCGGCCTACGACAAGATCTGTGACCCAAAGGACTCCGCCAGCGCTGCCAGAGGGGTCATAAAGATATTAAATAGGGTCGGACTCAAAATAGACTCCTGCAGGACTCCCACCTCTAATGGTGGCACTACAGCAGAAAAAGGAGGGGCCCAGACCGTCTGACACCGTCCTGCTAGGAAAGATCTGAACCAGTTGAACACCGTCCCCCGCAGACCGATCTCATTAAGTCTAGCAAGGAGACCCTCATGGGGGACGGTGTCAAATGCCGCCGATAGATCGAGCATTACCAGCATAGCCTTGCCTCCTGTATCCAGTACCTCCTTGATGGCTTCTGTAACTTCCAGCAACGCAGTCTCAGTGCTCAAGTTGGTACGAAAGCCTGACTGCGTGCTGTGAAGGAGGTTGTTATTTTTGAGGGAACTGGAATGGGAAACCTGAACATGTTTCTCAACTACTTTGGCAAGGGCTGGCAGCAGGGAGATAGGCCTGTAGTTAGCATACACTTCCGGGTCTAGATTGGACTTCTTCAATAATGGTATAACTAGCGCCTGCTTCCAGGCAGGAGGAACCACTCCGGAGGTGAGCGACAAATTCAGCATGGGGTTGATAATGGGATTCACTACTCCCGCCATTCTCGCCAAAAATGTAGCTGGACACATATCCCGTGGGGACCCTGACTTTAGTTTAGATATAATATCTAAAGTTGTAGCAACCGTCAAGGGGGGAAATTCCGATAGAGTGGGCTCTCCCCCAATTATTGGACCAGACAAAATGCTATCTTCAGGGAATCCCCCTGCCCCCCCAGCCAGAAACAACTCTTGAATGGTCTTAATTTTGCTCGTAAAAAAATGGGCCAGAGAGGTCACCCAGGATTCTGAATGTGAACTTGACGGAGTGCTCATTCTAGGAGCAGTGAATTCCCGCACTATAGAGAATATCTCCCTGCTGGTATTGGCGGCAGCCTCAATTCTTCGAGAGAAGGAGGCTTTCTTGTCCGTCAAGATGTCACTCTGGTAAGATTTAATGGCAGCCCTATAGGATAGCTTCGCCGTTGCGTCATACTGCCGGCGCCAAGATCTTTCTGCAGCCTTACATTGTCGCCGTGACGAAGCCAATGCTTCAATAAACCAAGGGGCAGAAGCTCGACTGGCAGATTTACGGGGGGAGATCTCGGGAGCAAGCTTGTCTAATCTAGCCACGAGCCATGACTGTAGGGAATCCAGATCCCTCTCTAAAATGCCCGACACAGGACATGGATGGCATAAACAAGCCTGGGCTAACAACTCAGGAGTAACTCGGTGATAGGCCCTAAAGGCCTGCCCCGACCGACAGGGGGTATTGCTCACTGGCTTGTACTCTCCGAAGATATAAAAATAGACTAAAAAATGATCAGACCACAACACTGGAACAGGGGGGTCAATGTCCACAGGCTTGGTGGAGAACACCTGGTCCAGCGTGTGGCCTCTACTGTGCGAGGGAGCAAAAAGGTAGGGGAAAAGTCCTAAAGGCAGGGTAATATCCTTGATCTTAGTAGTATCCACATCAGACTCACTATCCATATGGACATTAAAGTCCCCCAGCATTATACAGTGCTCAGCTTTCAGGCACAGGGTAGACACCACAGCATGCAACTCTTCAAAAAAAAGAGCCCGTAGGGCCCGGTGGTCTATAAATTAACAGGCCTGTACAAGACTGATGCGGTGACATGGATAAATAAAAGGCCAAGGATTCACACCCAGAAATTCTTTCAGAGGGAATGATGGAACAAGTAACCTCCCTCTTCACCACAATCGCCACACCCCACCCCTCCCCTTCTCCCTATCCTGCCTAAGAATAACATAATTGGGGGGGATTGCAGTAGCAATGTCCGGATTAGAGAATTCGCCCAGCCATGTCTCTGTAAGAAAAAGACACAGCGGAGCCTCTGTCACCAAGAGTTCGTGAATATCCAAGGTATGCTTGCTCAGCGATCTAGTATTAAGTAGCAAACAAGCATGCTTAATGGAGGAGGCAGGCACGGAGGATACGGGGGCATAACCCGAACGCCAACCGCAACCAGGGCATCGCCTCTTTCCATTATGTCGCCCAGGAAAGACCGAGCAACAAAGGCTCGATTTGCTCCTAAGAGAAAGCAGCTCAGCAGTCGTATAAGTCCAAAGTTGGAGTAAAGGTAGATGGAGGTTTACAGTTAGAGAGATTATCGGTCTCATCTCCCATATCCCTACCCTCAAAATATTTTATCAGTCTTACTTTTCTGAAAAAAGCATGGAGATCTGTATGAAGTTTGAATTTATCAAATCTGCACGGACTCTCACTGTGAAAGTCTGGCATCCTTTTTCGTGGAGAAGGTGCAGGCAATCTACCGAGGTTTTATACCATCTGCACTCGGGGCTGAACCTAGTGTCGTGCAGGCTTCGGTCTCCGAAACTCTGTCCTCCTTGCCTGCCATGTCTGTTGAGGTTTTTGACACTCTGAGCCTCAAAATTAAATCTGGTTCTCCCTTAGATCCGTTGAAACCGGAGCTTATTACCCTTCTCCCGCCCCTCTGCCGTGAGCCCATATTGGACTTGATTAATCTTTCACTCGGTGAGGGCGTAGTTCATTCCTCTTGGAAGCAGGCAGTGGTCAGCCCCATTTTGAAGAAGCCCAACCTTGACCCCCGGCTTCCTGAGAATTACAGGCCCATCTCCCTCCTGCCCTGGACCGCCAAGGTTACTGAGGCACACGTGAACTCCATCTTGTCTGCCCACCTCTCTCGTAACAATTTTCTTGACGAGAGTCAAAATGGTTTTCGCGCACAACACAGCACTGAAACTGCTTTGCTCTTCATGACCGAGCACTTGCGTTCAGTGCTGGATATGGGGCAGACAGCGGCGCTCCTTTTGTTAGACCTGAGCGCCGCGTTTGATACGGTGTCTCATGACATTTTGATGCGGCGCCTGGAGGAAGTGGGTATTGAGGGGAAGGCTCTTCAATGGTTCCGCTCCTTTCTCTCGGACCGGTTTTTCAAAGTGGCCATTTCACCTGGTCACTCCTCCTTCCATCCTTTGGGACTGGGAGTCCCTCAGGGCTCTGCGTTGAGCCCCACTTTGTTCAACTTATACGTGAAACCGCTGGCTGCTGTCGTCAGACAATGTGGCCTAACCATGACATCGTATGCCGACGACACGCAGCTGGCGGTGACACTCAGTGGGGACCATGAGGTGACTGCGCCCAGATTCCGTGCAGGACTTATTGCTGTGGCGAATTGGATGCGTAGCAATTGCTTACAGCTAAATGCTAAGAAAACCGAGGTCCTGATTCTAGGGAAGCAGGCGGAACTTTGGGGAGATCAGTGGTGGCCTCCTGAGTTGGGGGTGTCCCCCATCCCAGCGGCTGAAGTTAAGAACTTGGGGGCCTGGCTGGATTCCAACCTCTCTTTTACCAGCCATACAAAGAAGATTGCAGCTACCTGCTATGGTATTCTGCGAGGACTGAGAGCAGTCCTCAAATTCTTCGACCCTCCTACTCGGCAACTGGTGGTCCAAGCCTCCATCCTCTCTCGGCTGGACTACGGGAGTGCACTGCTGCTTGGAGTTAATCAGGCTGAGGCCACTAGGCTGCAGAGGGTGCAGAACGCCGCTGCGAGGGCCATAGTTGGCCTCCCGAGATGTCATTCTGTCTCTGCAGTCCTGACCTCCCTTCACTGGCTGCTGGTCAGACAGAGAATCAAATTTAAGGCTCTCTGTCTGACATTTAAGATCCTGAAACTCTCCTCTCCTCCTGCCCTTGCGAGCCTTGTCTCTTCCTACGTCCCCACGCGGTCTCTCAGGTCGGAATCTCTTCATCTGGCGAGTAAGCCTAGGTTCAGACTGAGTATGATGGGAGGTCGCTCCTTTCGTGTACTGGCGGCTGGTTTATGGAACTCCCTCCCTGTCCATATTCGTGCCCTAAACAGCCTGACTCTCTTCAGACGCGCCATAAAAACCCACCTGTTTGCCTCTGCTGATTGATTCCCTTTCTTTCCAGCACTGATCTGTTGTGTTGTGGCACTTGATCAGGCGCCAGGACGCCCCTTTGCTGGGGCAGCTCTGCGCCGAATAAAAGTTATTAACATAACATATTATTAACATAACATCAATGGAGGCAAAAGGGACAAACGATAAAGCCAGCTACTGTTCCAGGTACATTTGTGACTTTGCCACTGTGAGTCCCCCTCTAAGAGAACTAAAAAAGCAAGATGTTCCATTTTAATGGTCATCTCAATGTGACCGAAGTTTCAAGAAATTAAATCGTGCAATTGAAAATGCAACTAAAATGGCTTACTTTGATCTGAAATTGCATACAGAGATTGTGGTAGATGCAAGCAGAGGCGGCTCCTCCATTAGGGCACGAAACGTCGCCCTACTGCTTTCTTGCACTGCGAGTAACCACGGTCGTAGTGGCGCTACACAGAGTGCCACGGAGTTTAAAACAAACTCCGCACAATCTGCTTAACACCTCGAAATGCCACCCGCCTCCCACCCGCCCTGTTAACAATTGTTATACAAGCTTAAAAAAAGGATATTAAGTAAAAAAAATGGCTTACCTGAGCTGCGGCGTCCCCGGGCTGCCCTCTTCCTCCATCGTAACTTCTTGATGACAACTGCTCATGCACGTGCGTATTTCTTGTGAGAAGTTTTGCCTACTTTAACTACTTTGCGGAGCTCAGAGTAGGCAAAACTCCACACACTCCGTAGGCAGAGTGGAGCTCTCCGTTCTCCCTTAAGTGCGAGAAGCAGAAACATACAATAGCATTTTAAATACCAATTAATGTTTTATTGCTTCTCGCACTGCGAGAAAGCAGAAGGGTATGCCTGGATGGGGGCAGGCGGGTGGGCGGGTCGGGGAGGAGTGGCTTGCCCAATGCTGGGGGCCCTGACTGTTTGGTCGGCCCTCTGGGGCCAACCAAAACCAGTCATGCGCACTTCGCATTTTCTCTATGTAGGCTGCATGCAGCCTGCATAGAGAAAATGGCCTCCCCATAGGCACATGGCTGGGCGCTGTCCCCACCAATCAAACGCTGCCATTGCAGCCTTATGATTGGCTTAGGGGAGGGGAGGGAGACTGCCTGCTTCCTGTTCCTGCCGGAACCAGGAGAGCAGGAAAGCAGCAGGAAAACGTGGGACCCGGCCAGGAGCAGAGACAGCATAGGACCCGGTATGGTACGTTTTTTTTTAACTCCTCCCACCCCTGCCCGAACCCCTGCGCGACCCCTCCACCGGTGAGCCATGCGAGCTGCGACTGGATGCAAGCCCAATGGGGCTAGGAGTGATCCTTCCCAACATAATGAACAACCCGATGCTCAAAGACACATTGTGGCCTATGCTAGCCTGAGTCTATCTCAGACTGAACATGCTCATTCCCATATGGAGAAGGAAAACTTGGCAGTAGTGAGGGCATGTGAACACTTCCATATGTTTCTGCACAGAAAGCATTTCAACCTTATTACATATCATCAAGTGTTGGTCACTATTTTTGGAAATCCGAAAGCCAAAATGCCCCTTGCATTGAGAGGTGGGAGTTGCGTCTGCAGGAGTATGAATACACTATTGTGCACAAACCAGGGAAGATCAAAACCTGCAGACTTCTTTTTATGAGTGCCGCTACAGCGTTGTATCACAATGTCCAAAGCTGCTGAGGCCTACATCACTTTCATAGTAAAGTCAAGTGCGCCTGCAGCTCTTTCTATTGAACAGATTCTAGCAGCTACTAATACTGACAAGGACATGTTTAAGCTCAATGTACAATACAATCAAGGAGGAAGCATCTCAACCTCCCACACATGATGTTTTGTATTACAATTCAAAAATGTTCGTGAAAAACTTTCTGTTACACATGAGGGTGTCATATTAAGTGGGGCACGGATAGGTGTCCCTGAATACCTGAGGCAACGAGTTATTGAACTGGCACAAGAAGGACATTGTGGCATTGTTGCAACTAAAACATCCGCCATTGGATGGATCACAATCATTTGAAGCTTAATCCTGAGAAGACTGAGGTGCTATTGATAGGGGGCAGCCACGTCTTCTGGGGCCCTCACTATTGGCCAGCAGAGCTTGGGTCCTCTCTTAAACCATCTACCTCTGTGAAAAGTCTGGGGGTAACCATAGACAGAGATTTATCTCCGAAAACCCAAATAGGGACTGTAGTCTCAACATGCTTCTTTCAATTACGAAAGATCTATAAGATCCATCACCTGCTTACTCACGCAGCACTGATACAGGTGGTGATGGGGCAGGTATTGTCTCACCTAGACTATGCTAACTCAATTTACCTAGGGCTTCCTGCCTGTCTGAGTAAGCGGCTTCAGCTGGTGCAGAACCAGGCTGCAAGATTGATTCACCAGGAACCGAGGTGGCACTCTGCCAGACCGCTTATAAAAAAGCTACACTGGCTTCCACTACCTCAACGATCTGCTTTCAAAACAGCCTGCTTAATTTTTAAATCCTAAAATTGTAATGGCCCCATATTCATTAACAACTTGTTATCTAGATACATCCCTACTCGGGATCTCCGCTCTAAACACCTTCACTTGTTAGTCACCCTGAAGTTTAAACGAAAACGACAGGGTGGATGCCGTTTTGCATATCTGGCCCCACAGCTGTGGATGTCACTTCCACTGGAGATCCGGTCCTGCACCGAACTATTGCAGTTCAGGAAACTTCTTAAAACGTGGCTATTTAAACAAGCATACGAGTAAGTCCTGCCTCAGTATGCGAACAGTCCAGAACAGCGCCATGAAACCTTGGTCTACGTGCGCTCTATGAATTTGTTATAACATAACATATAACATAAAAGAGCCCTGAAAGATCGAGTGTGGATGCTGCATCTTGATGAACAAGTTGAAAGGGAGTTTAAAGCTTGTCATCGCTGCAACTGTCTGTACTCTCTACCTAAGCAAGCTTGGGAGAGGATTGCTGTTGATTTAATCGCACCTCTCAACAACTACATCATCTCATGGTAGTTGTCAATCAGTAGTCACGTTTTCCTCTGGTGGAAGACTTATCATCAACAACACATGACCGAGTCATCCAAATGTCTGGATGACATTTTCACAACATGGAGTGTTGCCTCCTTTTAAAAAAAAAATCTGACAGTGGTCCACCATTCAATAGCAGAGAATTCAAAGACTTTCTAAATTTTTGAACATCGAATATGAAATAAAGTCCAATCCTCTGGTTGGAGAAAGGAGTGAGCTCCTCACTGTAAGATCCCTTATATATAATGGGGCTAGGTACATTTTACCGACACAGGAGGAGTAGGTGTCTGCACTACAGCGATCTAGCAGGAGTGAGATCCTCGCTGAAGGATCCCTTATATATATAACTAGCAGCCCGTCCCGACGTTGTCCGGGTATGAATTGCTGCCGGGCAGTAGTATATTGTTTTGTAGGATTTCGTTTTGATAGCATTTCTTATCTGTGACAGGCCTGTGAAATGCTCCGATTCACAGTGCACTGCTGATGCACTTAAGAGTGCGCGTTCAGTAGTGTGTGAACTCGAGTTTCCCTACTTTATTTTTCCTTGCAATATTATATAGCGCGAAGTCGACAACATGGCATGAGCACAATTTACATTACAGAAGAACACATTCATTTGTGGTAGGCACGGGGAGACAAAGTGATTTGCCTGGAATCACAGGATGTTGAGCCTATGCTGAGATTCGAACGTAGCTCCCCAGCTCTAAAGTTCGCAATTCTAGAATTTGTGGGGGGAGTTGTGTCTAAAAGTATATGTCGGTGCTGGCCATCAATGAGAGAGACCTGTGCATTTTTCAAATTGGTGGTGAAAAAATATGAGTATGTTGCTGGAGATGTGGGCCGCCGTGCCACCAATGTACTTACTGGGGAGGGTAAACACCCATTATTCCTCAACTTTCTTTCCGCATACCATGACTCCGCATACTTTCATTACGAAAGTACCATGACTCCGCATTGCCATTATAACGCATGGTATTACATTTTATATGCTTTTACCATGCATACATTTACAACGAAATTCATTGTAAATGCATTAATGGTAAAAGCATGTTTTTTTTAATGATTGGATAAGGTAAGTATGGGTATGGGGTATATGTTTTGGGGTACTGTGGTATATGTTTTGGGGTGTTTAGGTATTTTTAGGGTTCAGATATAGTTTTGTGTTATGGGGTACAGGGGTAGTTTTAGGGTTTAGAGATAGGTTTGGGTTTTGGGGTACAGGGTTATTTTTAGGGTTCATGGCTAGGTTTGGGTTTTGGGGTATAGGGGTATTTTTAGGGTTCAGGTGTAGGTTTGGGTTTTGGGGTACAGGGTATATTTATAGGGTTAAGATGGGTTAGTGTTTAAGGGTGTTAGGGTATTTTAAGGAGTAAGGGTGGGTTATGATTATGGGGTGCAGGTGTATTTAAAGGGAGCAGGGTGGGATTAGCACACGATATGAGAAATGGCATGAAGGGTGGAACGTACCACACGCCCCAGCGTTTGTCACACCCCCAGCACATGCCCACAGCACAACGCATACACGCCCACAAGGGACTACTTTTCTGGCACTGTTCTTTTAACTTTTAAATGTATATGGTGGGCGTCTGCATAGCCTATGTCCTTCTGCTGCAACTGCCCTTTCCAACGCTGTATTGGGTGTTGTGATTGGTGCTGTGGTTCCTGAGATTACCTGCCTCAAAGGTTTGGGCTCTCTCTTTATTATATTAGTATAGATGGGGTCTAAGTAAGTCTCACTTACACTGGAGCAGCATGTGGGGGGGTGTACGGATTCTAAAAATGTTTCAGTGGGGTCCCCGGATTCCTTTTAGGATTATGTGGGGGTCCACAGAAATCAAAAGTTAAAGAACCTGTACGCTAGACCAATGAAGATCACGTCACTCGGGAGCCTAATCCAGAGCTAAATGTAGTGTTCATGCACTGCTCAGTTTGATCTTTGGCGCAGTCTTGGTTCTACTCTGTAGTCCATACATTTAGCTCTCTTGAAAATGGGGGTGCTCTGGTCTCCGATTATAAGGCATGGAGCACTGCTGGGGTGCACGGTGGATGGATTAGTCAATTCTCCCTTGACCTTACTTTGGTTAAGAGAATGTAATTTAGAATTCAGGGTGAAGACAGGAACACCTACTTCACTTGTATTACCAAAATGGAGCAACTGATTTAGCACAAATAATGTTATGTTACGTAATTTATGTTTACAAAGTGTGCAAAAACCTACAAAAGGGTGTCCTGGTGCTAGACTGACTCGACTTTCAAAACAGGTGGATTTTAGGCTTTTCCCCTAAGAATCAAGTGATTCTCGATGCAGCTGAGGTCTAATGATAACTTATTCCACATTCAAGCCACTGGAAACGAAAAGTAGCATCCACTGGCCATGGATTTGTTTATCCTTGGTGTAGTTAGCAGACAAGCTCTAGCCGAGCACAGATTATGGAGGTACACGTGGGGTAATCAAATCGTCAACAAACTCCAGGGCTGTTCTGTAAATTATGTCTCTGAGATGAGAAGAAATTGAACTTTTTCAGGAGTTTATAGACAAACAGGGGTGATAGGGCTCAGATTGTGTACATCACCGCATTTGTCACTGATGTCCTGAGCTGTAACTTTACTTTTGAGGCGAATCCTTAGAACTATATATATCCCTTGAGGACTTGATCCTTAGGGTAGCTAAATGGAGCCATCCAAGACTTTGGCAGGTGATCTGGGATTAGAGACTCAGAACTCAATAGGTTGACCAGTACAAGTAAATAACTCATTGTACAGCCAGTTGGCAAATGGTGTTTTGGAACGATTTATGAGTACTTTGGAAAGGGTGATTCAAGGTGCTACACTGGAGGGCTTGAACCTCAAATCTGCTCTGCGCCCAGCTCTTCATGCCCGCCGTTCCACTTCTCGTTCTATGACAGGAGAAAGTCCTGCCACACTGCTGTTCGGGAGAGCTCTTGGAACGAAAATACTTCAATGGACCACCAGCCGGTCAATAGACCCTGACAAGATTTGTGTCACTGACACCTAAAGCAAATGCACAATGAAGGCCTACACTGACAAGCGCTGGCCCACTCGAGACACTGCTTTCGGAAAAGGAGACCAAATTCTTGTTAAGCAAAAACAGACTTGCAAGACGGACACTCCGTTTGATGCTGAACGCTTAGATTTGTAGCAAGCAAGGGACGTATGGTAAATACCCAATGACCTGGAAAATCCATAACCTGAGACTCGTCACACTTTAAGCTGCCTCGATGTTCGCCAGCTCCAGACCTCGCGAGTGAGGTAAGTGCACCAGAGATGCCAGAGGAAGGCACCCCTCCTCTATCTCGTTCAACTGGATCTGGAGGGCTGATGCGAGCACCTTGATGACTCATCGAGAAGTTGTAATGTCTATATGTTTGTTCATACTTGTTATTTAAAAAAGGGGGAGAGGTTGTGTCATATGTTTATGTGCATGAAGACTCTAGTTGTCCTCAGCTGATTCCTTACCAGTATTACGTAATCTGGTGATTGTGACTGGGTGTGGTTAATTAAGTTTGTGACGCAGTGCTTTCAGTTAATGGTTTCATGCAGAAGAATAAGGCCGTGCAAACCAGAGGTCCTTGTGTGAGGTGGTCTGTTACTTGTTACCAGGCTGGGGAAGATGCTACATGGTACACTCAAACCAGGGTTGTAATGTAGGCCCCTGGAGACCCTGTGCTGCTCACTAAATGTGCTCTTGTGATAGTTTTTTTTGCCCTAAAATATTGTTATTTGAGGAGGAATTGTGTAATTTTCGGTAATTCCGTGTCAAAGAGTAACGCGGAATTACCAAAAGTACTTTGATTACTCCAATGTACTCAAGTTCGGACCAGACCTTATTTTGAATCGACGAGCAGTGCCTGGCCTCATAATTCTAAGAGACATGAGCTGCACACACTCAGTCGCGACCGGCATGAGTCGTGGGAGGTGGGTGGGGCAGTTACTTGGGGAGGGGATCACGTGGGGGAGGTTTAATTGAAGAAGAAAAAGGTTAACTTAACTTCGCTGTCCCGGTCCAGTCCCGCTCATCTCTGCTTCTATGCTCCACACAGGAAGCAGGCAGCTTCCCTCCCCTTCCCTAAGCTCATCAAAACATTGCAATAGCAGCGTTGTGATTGATTGGGAAGATCGACCACACAGGTGTCTATTAGGAGGCCATTTTCTCCATGTAGGCTGCATGCATATGACTAGTTTGACTGGTTTGGTCGCCCCTGGGGCCAACCAAACAGTCAGCACCCTCAGAGTGGGCAAGCCACTCCTCCCCTGGCCTAGAGAAGGACTAACCAACCAAACCCTTCTGCTTTCTCGCAGGCGGGAGGCAGAAACATAAAATGGTCTTTATAATACCATTTTATGTTTCTGCTTCTCGCACTGCGAAAAAGCAGTGGGGCGACGCTCCTCCGCCCACATGGAGGAGCCACCCCTGTTTCACACTGCCAGAATGCCTTGGTAGAGGAGCGCTGCAGTAGGCTGGGAAGAGGGGAGGTAAAAGCTGATGACGACCAAAATAAACTACATGGAACAAGCCTTGAAGGCAGCAAGCTGTGGGGCAAGAGACTAGAAATGTACGTGCAACATGCAGCAAGAAATGTGCTGGAAAGAGAGCAAGCGGTGGGTAACTGCGCTTCTCACTGCTTGTATTCTCGCAGTACGCCAGCAGGCTCCTAATATATTCATAACTGGGATGTTTTTGTGCAACAAATGCATTTTGAGTGACTCTAATGGTGCTAATTGCAGAAGGTGTTGAGATATGTGAAAAACAGTCAAAACAATTTGCTATGTTATGTTCTGCATTAATCACTCATCGGAATATCCTTTTTTCTTTATATATAAGGCATCATGAACATGTACAGTAGGCTGAGTGCGAAAACCGCCTTTAGCAGCTGATGCAATTCTATGTTTCTGTAAGTAATCCTTCACTCCTGCAGTCCCCTGTGAAAAGCTGGAGTGATGGACAGAGAGATGGCCACACAGGCTTACCTTGCAGGGGAGATTGAAGCTTTAAGTCTATTTAATATCTCTCCATCAGCAGTGGACATCACATCTGAGGTGTTGAAGGGGCGGAGTCCTTGTTGGACGATGGAAGAATCAGGTGTCCATGCACATCCAATCCTTGCCCTCTTTACAATGACAGTATTATCCTCTTTGCATTCCCGTCCCATCTGTGGCCTTTTTGAAATGGTGCACTATGCATGCTCACCCCATCCTTGGACTCTTTGCCATCATTCCAGTTCATCAGGTGCTTCTTTCATGACTAACATGTATCACATTGATCACTCCTTGTAAACCCAAGTCTGTGATTATCTTATGACAAGCATTGTTCGTCTGTCGCTTTACTTCATTGGGACAATTGACGCAAGCAGAGGGCAACTACTTGGATGTATAGGCTCAAGGGGGCAGATTTAAAGAAAGTGACGCATCTGTAGATTTCACTTTGTCACTTTTACGAGGCTTTCCTGCGTGGGAACACCCACCCTGTATACATTATTCTTGACGCAGGTATAATGTGATGCAGAGCTTTACAACGTGACACAACGGTGGCGCAAACGTTTCACAAGGGGCTTGTAAATCTGCCCCAAGGTGTTTAACATATGTGGATACATCTAGCAATTCAAGTTGGAAACTGCAATTTGTGTTTTACACCTTAAACATGCATTTCAGCCCTCTTCTTGCTTGCAAGGACTACATGACTCTGGCAGTTTGCAACCAAGTAGATGAAACATTGGCCTTTGTTGTGGGAGTATGCAGATTTCTGGGGTTTTGGGAAAAAAAGGTGGAGTCTCTGACACACCATCTTCCTTGGCATTTCATTGGCCAAGTGAGGGAAGTTGTGGAGAAATGCTCCTCCTGAGAGGCCCAATCTCCCGGAAAAACGCCTTTACCGTCACAGGAGCAGCAGGCGTCTGCACTCTGGTGAGCTAGCATGAGAAGGGAGTGAGCTTCTCACCATAGGATCCCTTATATATATGGGGTCGAAGTTAGCTACACCGACACAGACACAGCAGGTGTCTGCACTACGGTAATTTAGCATGAGAAAGAAGTGAGCTCCTCACTGAATGGTCCCTTTATACAATTAGGTCTGCGACACTGGAGCAGCGGGCGTCTGCACTCTGGTGAGCTAGTAGGAGAAAGGAGTGAGATCCTCACTGAATGATCCCTTTAAACAATAAGGTCTGCGACACTGGAGCAGCAGGCGTCTGCACTCTGGTGAGCTAGTAGGAGAAAGGAGTGAGATCCTCACTGAATGATCCCTTTAAACAATAAGGTCTGCGACACTGGAGCAGCAGGCGTCTGCACTCTGGTGAGCTAGCAGGAGAAAGGAGTGAGATCCTCACTGAATGATCCCTTTAAACAATAAGGTCTGCGACACAGGAGCAGCAGGTGTCTGCACTACGGTGAGCTAGCATGAGAAAGGAGTGAGATCCTCACTGAATGATCCCTTTATACAATAAGGTCTGCGACACTGGACCGTCAAGCGTCTGCACTACGGTGAGCTAGCATGAGAAAGGAGTGAGATCCTCACTGAATGATTCCTCTATACAATAAGGTCTGCGACACTGGAGCAGCAGGCGTCCGCACTCTGGTGAGCTAGCAGGAGAAAGGAGTGAGATCCTCACTGAATGATCCCTTTAAACAATAAGGTCTGCGACACTGGAGCAGCAGGCGTCTGCACTCTGGTGAGCTAGCAGGAGAAAGCAGTGAGATCCTCACTGAATGATCCCTTTATACAATAAGGTCTGCGACACTGGAGCAGCAGGCGTCTGCACTACGGTGAGCTAGCATGAGAAAGGAGTGAGATCCTCACTGAATGATTCCTCTATACAATAAGGTCTGCTACACTGGAGCAGCAGGCGTCTGCACTACGGTGAGCTAGCATGAGAAAGGAGTGAGATCCTCACTGAATGATCCCTTTATACAATAAGGTCTGCGACACTGGAGCAGCAGGCGTCTGCACTCTGGTGAGCTAGCAGGAGAAAGGAGTGAGATCCTCACTGAATGATCCCTTTATACAATAAGGTCTGCGACACTGGAGCAGCAGGCGTCTGCACTCTGGTGAGCTAGCAGGAGAAAGGAGTGAGATCCTCACTGAATGATCCCTTTATACAATAAGGTCTGCGACACTGGAGCAGCAGGCGTCTGCACTCTGATGAGCTAGCAGGAGAAAGGAGTGAGATCCTCACTGAGCGATCCCTTTATACAATAAGGTCTGCGACACTGGAGCAGCAGGCGTCTGCACTACGGTGAGCTAGCATGAGAAAGGAGTGAGATCCTCACTGAATGATTCCTCTATACAATAAGGTCTGCTACACTGGAGCAGCAGGCGTCTGCACTCTGGTGAGCTAGCAGGAGGAAGGAGTGAGATCCTCACTGAATGATCCCTTTATACAATAAGGTCTGCGACACTGGAGCAGCAGGCGTCTGCACTCTGGTGAGCTAGCAGGAGAAAGGAGTGAGATCCTCACTGAATGATTCCTCTATACAATAAGGTCTGCGACACTAGAGCAGCAGGCGTCTGCACTCTGGTGAGCTAGCAGGAGAAAGGAGTGAGATCCTCACTGAATGATTCCTCTATACAATAAGGTCTGCGACACTGGAGCAGCAGGCGTCTGCACTCTGATGAGCTAGCAGGAGAAAGGAGTGAGATCCTCACTGAGCGATCCCTTTATACAATAAGGTCTGCGACACTGGAGCAGCAGGCGTCTGCACTATGGTGAGCTAGCATGAGAAAGGAGTGAGATCCTCACTGAATGATTCCTCTATACAATAAGGTCTGCGAGACTGGAGCAGCAGGCGTCTGCACTCTGGTGAGCTAGCAGGAGAAAGGAGTGAGATCCTCACTGAATGATCCCTTTATACAATAAGGTCTGCGACACTGGACCGTCAAGCGTCTGCACTGCGGTGAGCTAGCATGAGAAAGGAGTGAGATCCTCACTGAAGGATTCCTCTATACAATAAGGTCTGCGACACTGGAGCAGCAGGCGTCTGCACTCTGGTGAGCTAGCAGGAGAAAGGAGTGAGATCCTCACTGAATGATCCCTTTATACAATAAGGTTTGCGACACTGGAGCTAGCAGGAGAAAGGAGTGAGATCCTCACTGAATGATCCCTTTCTACAATAAGGTCTGCGACACTGGACCGTCAAGCGTCTGCACTACGGTGAGCTAGCATGAGAAAGGAGTGAGATCCTCACTGAATGATTCCTCTATACAATAAGGTCTGCGACACTGGAGCAGCAGGCGTCTGCACTCTGGTGAGCTAGCAGGAGAAGGGAGTGAGATCCTCACTGAATGATTCCTCTATACAATAAGGTCTGCGACACTGGAGCAGCAGGCGTCTGCACTCTGACGAGCTAGCAGGAGAAAGGAGTGAGATCCTCACTGAGCGATCCCTTTATACAATAAGGTCTGCGACACTGGAGCAGCAGGCGTCTGCACTACGGTGAGCTAGCATGAGAAAGGAGTGAGATCCTCACTGAATGATTCCTCTATACAATAAGGTCTGCGACACTGGAGCAGCAGGCGTCTGCACTCTGATGAGCTAGCAGGAGAAAGGAGTGAGATCCTCACTGAATGATTCCTCTATACAATAAGGTCTGCGACACTGGAGCAGCACGCGTCTGCACTACGGTGAGCTAGCAGGAGAAAGGAGTGAGATCCTCACTGAGCGATCCCTTTATACAATAAGGTCTGCGACACTGGAGCAGCAGGCGTCTGCACTCTGGTGAGCTAGCAGGAGAAAGGAGTGAGATCCTCACTGAATGATCCCTTTATACAATAAGGTCTGCGACACTGGACCGTCAAGCGTCTGCACTGCGGTGAGCTAGCATGAGAAAGGAGTGAGATCCTCACTGAATGATTCCTCTATACAATAAGGTCTGCGAGACTGGAGCAGCAGGCGTCTGCACTCTGGTGAGCTAGCAGGAGAAAGGAGTGAGATCCTCACTGAATGATCCCTTTATACAATAAGGTCTGCGACACTGGACCGTCAAGCGTCTGCACTGCGGTGAGCTAGCATGAGAAAGGAGTGAGATCCTCACTGAAGGATTCCTCTATACAATAAGGTCTGCGACACTGGAGCAGCAGGCGTCTGCACTCTGGTGAGCTAGCAGGAGAAAGGAGTGAGATCCTCACTGAATGATCCCTTTATACAATAAGGTTTGCGACACTGGAGCTAGCAGGAGAAAGGAGTGAGATCCTCACTGAATGATCCCTTTCTACAATAAGGTCTGCGACACTGGACCGTCAAGCGTCTGCACTACGGTGAGCTAGCATGAGAAAGGAGTGAGATCCTCACTGAATGATTCCTCTATACAATAAGGTCTGCGACACTGGAGCAGCAGGCGTCTGCACTCTGGTGAGCTAGCAGGAGAAGGGAGTGAGATCCTCACTGAATGATTCCTCTATACAATAAGGTCTGCGACACTGGAGCAGCAGGCGTCTGCACTCTGACGAGCTAGCAGGAGAAAGGAGTGAGATCCTCACTGAGCGATCCCTTTATACAATAAGGTCTGCGACACTGGAGCAGCAGGCGTCTGCACTACGGTGAGCTAGCATGAGAAAGGAGTGAGATCCTCACTGAATGATTCCTCTATACAATAAGGTCTGCGACACTGGAGCAGCAGGCGTCTGCACTCTGATGAGCTAGCAGGAGAAAGGAGTGAGATCCTCACTGAATGATTCCTCTATACAATAAGGTCTGCGACACTGGAGCAGCACGCGTCTGCACTACGGTGAGCTAGCAGGAGAAAGGAGTGAGATCCTCACTGAGCGATCCCTTTAAACAATAAGGTCTGCGACACTGGAGCAGCAGGCGTCTGCACTCTGGTGAGCTAGCAGGAGAAAGGAGTGAGATCCTCACTGAATGATCCCTTTATACAATAAGGTCTGCGACACTGGACCGTCAAGCGTCTGCACTGCGGTGAGCTAGCATGAGAAAGGAGTGAGATCCTCACTGAATGATTCCTCTATACAATAAGGTCTGCGACACTGGAGCAGCAGGCGTCTGCACTCTGGTGAGCTAGCAGGAGAAAGGAGTGAGATCCTCACTGAATGATCCCTTTATACAATAAGGTCTGCGACACTGGAGCAGCAGGCGTCTGCACTCTGGTGAGCTAGCATGAGAAAGGAGTGAGATCCTCACTGAATGATTCCTCTATACAATAAGGTCCGCTACACTGGAGCAGCAGGCGTCTGCACTACGGTGAGCTAGCATGAGAAAGGAGTGAGATCCTCACTAAGCGATCCCTTTATACAATAAGGTCTGCGACACTGGAGCAGCAGGCGTCTGCACTCTGGTGAGCTAGCAGGAGAAAGGAGTGAGATCCTCACTGAATGATCCCTTTATACAATAAGCTCTGCGACACTGGAGCAGCAGGCGTCTGCACTTTGGTGAGCTAGCAGGAGAAAGGAGTGAGATCCTCACTGAATGATCCCTTTATACAATAAGGTCTGCGACACTGGAGCAGCAGGCGTCTGCACTCTGGTGAGCTAGCAGGAGAAGGGAGTGAGATCCTCACTGAATGATTCCTCTATACAATAAGGTCTGCGACACTGGAGCAGCAGGCGTCTGCACTCTGACGAGCTAGCAGGAGAAAGGAGTGAGATCCTCACTGAGCGATCCCTTTATACAATAAGGTCTGCGACACTGGAGCAGCAGGCGTCTGCACTACGGTGAGCTAGCATGAGAAAGGAGTGAGATCCTCACTGAATGATTCCTCTATACAATAAGGTCTGCGACACTGGAGCAGCAGGCGTCTGCACTCTGATGAGCTAGCAGGAGAAAGGAGTGAGATCCTCACTGAATGATTCCTCTATACAATAAGGTCTGCGACACTGGAGCAGCACGCGTCTGCACTACGGTGAGCTAGCAGGAGAAAGGAGTGAGATCCTCACTGAGCGATCCCTTTAAACAATAAGGTCTGCGACACTGGAGCAGCAGGCGTCTGCACTCTGGTGAGCTAGCAGGAGAAAGGAGTGAGATCCTCACTGAATGATCCCTTTATACAATAAGGTCTGCGACACTGGACCGTCAAGCGTCTGCACTGCGGTGAGCTAGCATGAGAAAGGAGTGAGATCCTCACTGAATGATTCCTCTATACAATAAGGTCTGCGACACTGGAGCAGCAGGCGTCTGCACTCTGGTGAGCTAGCAGGAGAAAGGAGTGAGATCCTCACTGAATGATCCCTTTATACAATAAGGTCTGCGACACTGGAGCAGCAGGCGTCTGCACTCTGGTGAGCTAGCATGAGAAAGGAGTGAGATCCTCACTGAATGATTCCTCTATACAATAAGGTCCGCTACACTGGAGCAGCAGGCGTCTGCACTACGGTGAGCTAGCATGAGAAAGGAGTGAGATCCTCACTAAGCGATCCCTTTATACAATAAGGTCTGCGACACTGGAGCAGCAGGCGTCTGCACTCTGGTGAGCTAGCAGGAGAAAGGAGTGAGATCCTCACTGAATGATCCCTTTATACAATAAGCTCTGCGACACTGGAGCAGCAGGCGTCTGCACTCTGGTGAGCTAGCAGGAGAAAGGAGTGAGATCCTCACTGAATGATCCCTTTATACAATAAGGTCTGCGACACTGGAGCAGCAGGCGTCTGCACTCTGGTGAGCTAGCAGGAGAAAGGAGTGAGATCCTCACTGAATGATTCCTCTATACAATAAGGTCCGCTACACTGGAGCAGCAGGCGTCTGCACTACGGTGAGCTAGCATGAGAAAGGAGTGAGATCCTCACTAAGCGATCCCTTTATACAATAAGGTCTGCGACACTGGAGCAGCAGGCGTCTGCACTCTGGTGAGCTAGCAGGAGAAAGGAGTGAGATCCTCACTGAATGATCCCTTTATACAATAAGCTCTGCGACACTGGAGCAGCAGGCGTCTGCACTCTGGTGAGCTAGCAGGAGAAAGGAGTGAGATCCTCACTGAATGATCCCTTTATACAATAAGGTCTGCGACACTGGAGCAGCAGGCGTCTGCACTCTGGTGAGCTAGCAGGAGAAAGGAGTGAGCTTCTCACCATAACATCCCTAATATATATATGGGGTCGGGGTTAGCTTCACCGACACAGACACAGCAGGTGTCTGCACTTTTGATTTGATTGGCGTTCATGATTTTCACGTTTTCTCACATGTATAATATGTTTTTCTCTCACATGTAATGTCGAACTGTGCACATTCTCATACGTATGGTATACTAATTAATGTGTTATCTACCTTATTGATTGTAGATGTATATATGTATGAAATAAGTCACAAATTATGTGAAATAAATCTCATGAACTTAGCACTTTTGGTCTAAGCTCACATTTAAGGACTCACTATATGGTATGCAGGCATGACCCACATAGTGTGAGGAGTGGTGATCTTGCCCAGGCTCTGCCAGTAGGTGCACTGGCAGTGATCACAGTGAGGTGTTTCAGGTAAACAGAGGCAGCACCAACACCAGTTGAGCAGGATGCAATGAAGTTGTGGTGCCCACAGATTCCCTAATTGTGTTACCTGGGTTCTTCCTTGGATGTAAACACAAGCTTCACTATCCAAGCACGCTATATGCCCACCCCTTGGTGCAACTGAGAGTACTGAGGTCTTGGTGGGAGGTTCTTGGTCACTCTGGTTCTCCTCCAGCCCTCTTGGTTGTCCTCTTGCGTGGACTGTCGACCGTGGTCCAGTCTCTTAGTGTCGCTTCTTTGCATTCAGTCTTGCAGTGGAACTCAGTTGGACATAGCTTAGTGCCTTCTGGCCATGGAGGTGCACAGTCTCGCCCATATAGTGGGTTACTTTGGGATCCCCCGGCCTCACCCTCGCAGAGTGGTGCAGGCCCTTCCCTGGCACTTCAGTGGACATCTTTGACTCATCCTTCACTGGCTCCTTGACAGCCCCTCTTTGTCTCAGCAGCATCGTCCTTCTGCCACCAATGTCCAATGTCCCTTCTCAGCAGTCTGTTAGCTCTTATCACAATCCCTAGGTTTCTGGCCCTAAAGCTGCCAAAAGGGGTTGGTGGCAAACGCGCAACACGCATTGGACTGAGTGGGCTCCAGCCCCCCCGTAAGCCTCCATGACCTGGGCGGAGCCAGGATGACAAGCACCACCACATGCATGGCGCTGCCCTGACATATCATCCAAAGGCTGTTGTCTCTTTAAGCATCTCCCCAGTCCCTATGCAGCCCCTGATCTGCCTCCCTAATTGTGGCAACTGCATTATAGAAAGCACCAGAGGAAGGTAAATATTACATGTGAAAGCAAAGCAGCAGCTGTGCAAGTGCTGTTACCACTTCTTGGCCCTATTCTTTCACCACTGAACGCAGGAAGGTCGCACAACAATGAAAGACAAAGCATGCAAGTTTCCTGTAGTACATGCTTCTTTTTCCTTCTCAATAAAATGTAACAAAACATGTGTAACATTAGAATATAAGGATGCCATTCGTATTCGTTTGTTTTACTATTTCAGTGCTGTGAGGCTATTCATATGTTGCAGCACTATATAAATCTAAACAAAGCAAAGGAAGTGTTGAGTGCGGACTTGGGGTTATCTAAGAGATCATATAAGCCTTTCTATTAATGCATATGAGTGTTTATGAGCATTCATACATATTTGGGTATATTGGGCAGTATTGAGCCTTCTGAATCCTTTTAAGGGGACCCAATATGTCATCCTTGCGTAAACAAGCCTCTTGATAATGACAGTGCTGCAATATGGCAGCATCTACTGTGGCAAGCACTATGATCTCTGCTAATGGACTACATCCCATTCCATAGAACACAACCCTCCTCTCCCTGAATCCTGATAATACCTAGTCCCTTCCAGCCACTCTATTTATCTATTCAATCCCTTTCATGATACCAAGAAGCCCTTCCAAATGTCATCCTTTACTTCCATTTAATTTAGGACAAAGAAACAGAAGTAAATACATGGAATTGGTTCTATGAATTCAGAAGGGGAGAGGATGTAGCTGGGAAACCGGGTTCGAGTCATTGCGGCTAGAGCAGTCGACCTCGAAGCTGGGGAACCAGGTTCGAGTCATTGCGACTAGAGCAGTCGACCTCGAAGCTGGGGAATGAGGATCGAGTCTTGGCAACAACGCACAACATCCTGCACTTCTGGGCAAATCACTTGCCCCCACATGCATCAATGTAAGGTTTTGCGATTCCTTATTTGCGAAAATTAGGGAATCGCAAATAAGGAATCACCAAACGGGATGCAACAATTTATTCGCATAATTTTTGCGATTCAGTAAAAATCGCAATTTTTACCGAATCCCAAATATTATGCGAATTCTAATTTGCGATTTCGCATTTCCCATTGATTCCTATGGGCCAAAAGGCCCATAGGAATCAATTGGAATTGCGAAAGCGCAAATTAGAATTCGCAAAATGTTAATGCATTCCATGGGTGCAGGGGGGGGTCCAAAGGACCCCCCCCTGCACCCATGAAATGTATTTTAAAGTGGATGTTTCACACACACATGTCCTATAGACATGTGTGTCTGTAACATGACAGTGTTTAAAATCCTAATTTGAGCATTTTAATTCTTTTTCGCAAATTACCACAAGGTTCACCCTCATGGTAATTTGCACCCCCTAATTGCGAATTTGCAATTTTAAAAACAATCATGAATTGCTTTTAAGGAATCGCAAATTTGCGATTCCTTAGAAGCAATCGCATTTTTGGAAATCGCTAAAAATAGCGATTTTGCCAAAAATGATTGATGCATACTAAAAAGATATTTAGGAATCGCAAACGGCCAATTTTACCGAATCGCACCGTTTGCGACTCCTAAATACCTTGATGCATGTGGCTGCTGATCTCCCTGTGCCTAACAAAAAGGTATGTGTCCTTGTGTAATGTAACTGTTGCTCATGTAAAGCGCTCTGATACCTGATATCTATGGGTCTAGTTCGTGCTATATAAAAAAAACCTCTAAAAGTAGCATTTTCCTAATAACCAATTTTCCACCTAACTAAACATTAGCCTTTGTTTCTACTCGACTTAAAGCCCTCCAGCACCTCGGACACCACCTCAGAGATGGTAAACCCTAAAAAAAAACAATGCCAATACTATGTATTTTTTCACAATAAAAATAAGGGGCCTCATTTATGAAAAGTGACGCATCGCTGCATGAAAACAGCGATGCGTCACTTTTCACTGCGCACTCCTTGCGACATTCCTGATGCGTCATATTTAATGTAGGACGCATCATGTTGCAAGGAGTTACAGATACGTCAGTATTTCTGACGTATCTGTAAGCGCAAAAGTGACGCATTGCTGGAGTGTGTCACAAAAGTGACGCAACTCCAGCAATGCGTCCTTTCATATGGGGAAAGCCCCATGTGAAAGGGCTTGCGTCAGTCTTATGCCTGCTGTGAGGCAGGTGTAAGATTTTGACGCAACAGCATCCTAAAAGTGACGCAGTGTAATCTCAAAGATTTCACTTTGTCACTATTACGAGGCTTTTTGCGGGGGAACGCCCCCTCTGCATACATTATACCTGACGCAGGTATAATGTGGCGCAGTGGTTTAAAAAGTGACGCATCTACCTAGATGCGTCACTTTTTAAATATGGTGCAACAAGGCGCATTTTGTACGCCGCTGGTGCGTCACAAAAAGTGACACATCGGCGGCGCAAAACTGACGCATGGCCTCATAAATAAGGGCCAAGGAGTCACAAAGTACTGCAGAGAGTTGTAAGTGCTGAAACATGCGAGTTGAATTGCATTTTAGTAATGCATTAATTACCACCATTGAAATGATAAATTTTCCTAAATAATGCATGATGTCATGTCCCACAGGTCTGAAAGGCGCCTCGCCCCGTGAGTTGCTCCAGACCCCGGATCGCCGCAACCCTCCACCGTCCTGCTCACCTGCCTTGCTCCACGAGGGGGCTCCGAGCCGGATAAATCCCACTATTGAAATGATAACTTTTCCTAAATAATGCATGAAGTCATGTCATTTTCTGTCCGTATTGGTGATTCTTCTGTATTATTTAAGAGTTTTCTGTGGAACTATAACATGTTTATTCAAAAGCATCTTAAGGGTGCGGGTCAATGGCCAACTCACACAGCCCATCTCCATTCTTAGGGGTACCAGGCAGGGCTGCCCCCTGTCACCCCTATTGTTCGCCCTTGTAGGGGAACCACTCGCTATTATGATACGCCGGTCGCCTGACATCCGTGACATTACACTTGGGGGATTAGAACATAAGTTTGCCCTTTTTGCAGACGACCTACTTCTTACCCTGTCTGATCCCTTGCTCTCGCTTCCAGCAGTACATACCCTGCTCCAGCTCTATGAGCAAGCTCCATGGCTTAAAATCAACCATACAAAATCTTGGGCCCTTAACCTCACGATTCCGGTCGATCGGGTGCGAGTCATTGCGGCTAGAGCAGTCGACCTCGAAGTTGGGGAACCAGGTTCGAGTTTTGGCAACGACGCTCAACATCCTGTAATTCTGGGCAAATTACTTAATCTCCCGGTGCCTAACAAAAATGAATATGTCCTTGTGTAATGTAACTGGTGCTCGTGTAAAGCGCTCTGATACCTGATATCTTTGGGTCTAGTTTGCGCTATATATAAAAAAACTCTAAAAGTAGCATAAACCTAATAACCAATATTTCACCTAACTAAACATCAGCCTTTGTTTCTACTCGACTTGAAGCCCTCCAGCACCTCGAACACCTCCTCAGGGATGGTAAACCCTAAAAATATACATTGCCAATACTATGTATTTTTTTCACAATAAAAATAAGGAGTGTTAGACCTGGCACCTTGGCGTGAGTCTCCCTTCCACTTTTTGCTGATGTGCCTCAGATGTTTTGATATTTTCTGCTCAAGGCACTGCGCCACGGCCAATCCATGCCGCAGTGCAAGTGCTCCCAATATAAAGTGTATACGTGTAATTGATTTCCATGATTGGCTTATTGTATTTACTGTCAGTCCCCAGTAAAGTGCACCAGGAGTGCCAGGGCTTGTAAATACCGATATGGCTCGTGGGCCTGCAGCGCGGGTTGCGCCACCCACAGAAGCCCCCTTGTAAAATGTGTCTAAAGTCTGCCTTTGAAGAACCTGCGTGCAGTCTGGTACTGTCATGCCGGCTGGGCAAGTGCACACACTTAACAGCCTCTAACCCTTCCCTTAACTTCATATCAGTCCCCCCTTTGGTAGGCCCACGGGCAGGGTGCGTTGTAAGCATAAGGTAGGACAGGCCCTTATGTGCGTGGCATGTCCTAATAGTGAATTACAGCCATTCTCGTTTTTCACTATTGCAAGGCTACCTGTTCTCGTAGGCCAGAATGGGCTGCTGAATTTTTACACTCTATTATCCCAGTAGACTCAGGGAACATGGTTGGAAGTCAAGCTTAGTATGCCTGAACTCAGAATAATAAAATACTTCTTTTAGTAAAGTTTATTTTAATATCCTGTGTTTGCAAATGCTACTTTTAGAAAGTTAGCACTTGCTTGCCTAACCATCTCGGCCCGGCTCTGCTCTTATGTGTATTTGCTGTCTGGTTCGTGTGAGTGACAGGGCTGGGGGAATACAGGTGGTGAATAGGAAGATTACACCAGGATGGGTGGGGGGAGTGCCCCTTGACTCTGAATAGGCCTGTGCTCTGCCACCTCAATGCCGGCCCTCCTCCTGGGGAGCGGTTGACGACTCTGCCCTACACCTTGTATAGAGAGAGGGGAAGACCGTCAACAGAGTACTCCTGGACTCACAATGCTGGCTCCACCTCCTGCCGAGCGTCTGCAGGGCCTGCCCTGCTCACTGAAAGGAAAACACAGACTTCGCAAAACAAACTGCTCAAGAGCTGAGATGGACTACGCAAAGGCCCCCCTGGCTGGGAAAGACAAAAGAAACGGTGTATTAAAAGAGGAGCTCTGCTCCTACCAAATCAGATCCTGTTTTGACCACGACGAACCTCTGCCTGACTAGAAGGACCAAGAGAAGCTGAGGAAAAGGAAACCTGCAGTGGTGCCTTGCTGAGAACGGAGAGGAAAAGACGAGAGAGGACTTTGAAGACTTGTGCCTGAAACGATCTCCAAGGGTTTGATCTCGAGCTTGCCCACTGACCTGAAACCCAGGACCATTGGGTTCAATTCTGCCTGTGCCCGTCTGCTGCTGGGCCCTTAAGTTCTTTTCCCTCGCCGGAGTTGTGATTCTGGTGCCTTCGCCCTTCTAAGGTCGTGACAGCTCGGAGCATGGTCGCCCCACCGCAGAGAGCCCCGCTCAAGCTTGAGTCGCTCTCCACATCAGTGCCAGGCTGCCCTCTCTCCTGACACCTCGCCTGCCACGGAGCGCGTTGTGCGCTTCTCATCTTCTCTCGCTGGAATCTGCATGGAGCGCAACTGATAGCCTCGAACGGTCCGTACGTCCAAACGGGTCGCACCTCAAG
Organism: Lissotriton vulgaris; assembly: GCF_964263255.1. Lineage (NCBI taxonomy): Eukaryota > Metazoa > Chordata > Amphibia > Caudata > Salamandridae > Lissotriton > Lissotriton vulgaris. The sequence continues at coordinate 47,998,061 of NC_141694.1, read as the reverse complement.
AAGGCTTTCCGTACATTGTGTCACGTTTTAGACACAGTTAGTGAGACTACATATCCCAGAATGCTTGTTGTGTAGTCTGTTTTCGCTCTCTCCCACTGTCTTCTTACTGCTTCCTATATCTGTACCCTCCGGTAAGCCCTCGGTGCTTGTCACCTGTGGTGCTGCCTTTTCCCGTGTGCTTATCTGACCTGGACCCTTGTTGACGGAGTACGGTGCTACTCTGCCCCTTGGATTATAGTTTCTCGACTGGACTAGCGCAGCGGAGGCGCGCTGGTACTTTTTCCCTTCGCTTTCTGTCTCCGCGGCGTTTGGTGAACTTTGAACTCTTCTGGGAGCCGCGCTGAGAGAGCTGAGTCAGAGGCTCTCCATTATAGCGGCTGCAGAGACTTTGAGCGTGGTTCGTTTCACCGCGATATACTTTTCTTATTTGAACATTGGCTTTACGGAGCACGTACTTGAGCATTCATTCTGCTCTTCTAGTTTCATGATATTATAGCCTTGTTTCTGGAGCATGGATAGCGGCTGAACATTTTTGGATTTGTCAGAGCTGTTGAGAAGATCGGATTTGGTTCTCGGAAAACACTGGGAGTAAGAATCATTGGGGCAGATGTATCAAGAAACCATTTTGCACTTCTCTAATAGCGATTGTTAAGGAATCGCTATTTGAGAAGTGCAAAATGGTATGTATGTAGAATATCGCTATTTTTTAGCGATTCCTTACAATTCCTTAATTGCGATTAGCAAATTGCTAATCACAATTAAGGAATAATTTTCCCATTCATTTCTATGGGCCAGGAGGCCCATAGGAATGATTGTGCAGTAATTCTCAAATTGCGAATTCGCAATTTGCTAATCGCAATTTGAGAATTATTTCAAGGGTGCAGGGGTGTCTCTAAGACACCCTGCTGCACCCCTCAAATCTACATGTGTGTGCATGTGGCACACATACATGCCCTATGGGCATGTATGAGTGTCACATGCCACCCTTACAAATGCCAATTAGGGCATTTTTGTAAAAAATCGCAATTTACCACCAACTACAAGTTGATGGTAAAATGCGATTTTTTTACACAAATTCGCACACCAAAAATGTGTCTTACATATCATTTAAGGAATCGCTAAATTTGCGATTCCTTAAATGCTATGCAAAAGAAGGAATCGCAAATAATTGCGATTAAATAAATTGCGATTATTTCATACATGTGAAATATCGCAAAACGGCCGTTTGCGAGTCGCAAAGGCCAAAAATCTGCGATTTTCAGCCTTTGCGAGTCGCAAAAGCCTTGATACATCTGGCACATTGTCTTTCGGTTCCAATCAGCTACAAAGAGAAAAACTACTTGAAGACAGATAAGTAGCTGTTCACATATGACTGAGCTTTATTGCTGATAGAGAACCAATATCTTTCAAACCTGGGGTTCGTGGGCTGTTCCCTATTTTTTGCATTTACTTTATTTTTTCCTGTTTTGCCCTTTTTTTGATGGAATGATTGTGGCAGCCTTCTTCAGTAAGTGAGGTTCTACACATTCACATTTACTTGATATTGTAATCCAGAGAGGAGTGCAATTATTTATGTTCTTGTGTCTCTATGCAGGAACTTGAATACGGATCCGACTTCTGGGGTTTCTCTTGTTGTCGAGTCCTGTCGATGGTTTATGGCTGCCAGTCCTTTATGTTTTATTTATCCACTTTTTCCCCTTCCCTGGGTGAGGTCCTCTTAGGGGAGTGCTATTGGTCAACTTCACTAGAGGTACCGTTCATAGGGAGGAGTGAAATTAGTAACTACATCGCTCCTGCTGTACTTGATATATAAGGTTAGTCAATCTGCATGACTTTGTGACACATTGGTACCGGAAGCCCGGTACTGCATCCGTCTGCCTGAGAACGCGACGACCCACACAGATCCACAAGTACGACCCGGCGTACTAAGAAGAAGTACGTCCCGCAGGTCTGAAAGGCGCCTCGCCCCGTGAGTTGCTCCAGACCCCGGATCGCCGCAACCCTCCACCGTCCCGCTCACCAGCCTCGCTCCTCGAGGGGGCTGCGAGCCAGATAAATCCCACTATTGAAATGATAACTTTTCCTAAATAATGCATGAAGTCATGTCATTTTCTGTCAGTATTGGTGACTCTTCAGTATTAATTAAGAGTTTTCTGTGAAATCTTAACCCAGTATAGGCATGTTTTATGGAGGAAGAGTGCTCCATTGATGGAACGTGATCTTGCACTGCAGAGGCTTGCTCCCACTGCTGGCACTAGAGACGTGTCCAGCTGACGATATCTTTTGCCACTGACATGATAGATAGGGATATATAATGCGATGTCATCTGATTTCCTAGGCCCACTATGCTAACACTGCTTGGGAGATTATGTGGCCCATGGACTCTCGCTCCCCTTCCTTCTGTACTGCCTTGAAACGTCTGCATATTGTTGCACTAAGTATTATGCTGTGTTTCTTTTTTTCTCTATAAATGCCAATAAAAACGTTTAAAACAAATGCCTCTTAAGTGTTGTGCAGTGGCCTTCTTGCACCACAGGGAGCAGGCATCAAAGAGTGCCACACTACAGCAGGGAGCTACTAATAAGGTACTTTTGCAGAGTCCTGAGCCACAATAAAAAGTTTACCAGTGATACTAATAACCATGGAAACATTCCTGTCTCTTATCAGAAACTTGTTATTAGGTTAACAACAGTGACATTCATCCTGATTTAGAGTTTGGTGGGTGGCCCACCATCCAGCCGGGCAGCAGGGGCACTCACATTTGCTTGCCTATAGATTACCCGCCACAATACTTAGAGATTAGTGCTGGACTGGAAGAGACCTCTGCCACGGTAGCTCCTCTGAAGGTGCTGAAAATTGGCTGAGCCACCACTACATTTCATGCAGGAACTCTACAAACGTTTTTTGTTTTTCAGACACAAACTACCAATTGGGAGTTCTAAAAACAAAACAAAAAAAACAAGCATTGCCATAGCCAATAGGTCTCACCTCTGGGACGTTATAAGTGTTTAGCCATGCAACAGTTGATGTTGTTGCACCAAGGATATTGTGCTGGATAACGAAACACTTATAAGGTCCCAAAGGCGAGACCTATTAGCTATGCCAAGGCTTGTTACATTTTCTGCTCTTTTCTGGCTTTACTTGCATATAAAATCAATAAAATAAATACATCAGGCCCAATTCACAGAACTAACTTAAGACTAAATCCTAAACTTACTCCTTTTGGTATTCACAGAAGTTAGGATTTTGTCTTAAGACAAACTTAAGACAGACTTAAGTTAGGATTTTGTCTTAAGTCTGTCTTAAGTCTGTCTTAAGACAAACTTAAGACAAAATCCTAACTTCTTTGAACACCAAAAGGAGTAAGTTTAGGATTTTGTCTTAAGATAGTTCTGTGAATCGACCCCATCCTACTGCTATCCCTGCCACTGAACTTTAGCCAAATATTTCCCTATTCAAACAAATCAGTGCTGGGTGTGGATGGACTAATGCATCCACTGAAGGGGCCAGAGCTTAACCTCATGGTCACAGGTTCAAATTCCGGCGACTCCACTCAGCCTTTCATTCTTCTGAGGTCGATAAAAGGAGGACCATGGAGTTTGAAAACAATAAACATCTGTTATTCAGCGCCAAGTTATCTTCTGTCAACGTGCGCTTTACAAATATACGTTATGTTAAATGTAGTGTGGTGAAACACAAGAGGCGCGGGGTCCAGGAAAATAGGAGAAATCAGAGGGAGGGGCCAGGCTGGGAGAAGGAGATAATAACAGGCCTGTCAAACCAACTTTTAATGGGGTAGGCAGAACTGACCCCATGGAGGGCGGGGCCTGAAATGAGGGGCTGAGTGAGGTTCGGGTTGAATAACAGTAAACTAACATATTGCAAAGGGAGATTAGCAGCTGTCATGGAAGTGGACTCTGGTGTGCAAAGCACTTAACACAAGAACTGATCATTCAGATCTGGAGCCTGCAGGATCAATTCAGACAGAAGAGAAAAAGGGAGGGAATGGGGGGTGAGGGGATTTCTGGCAAAGAGAGAGGAAGCGCTGGGTTCTGCAGCAGAGTGCTTGAGTAGTGCCTGTACACTCATAGCGCCTATTACAACGTGTTCAGACAGCAGAGCTAGCCCTTATAGTGCACAGACAAGCTCAAGTTTCAGACAGCAGCAATCTTTTTGTTACTCAGGTCTTAGAAGAATAGACAAAAGAGGAAGTCATTATGCTACAGAGATTTTACAGTCGTTGGTGTCAGACGAGTCCTGTATCGGGAAGCATGTTCTCACATTTCACGCTTTGAAGGACTGTCTGAAAGACATGTGTTCCCTTCGTGATAAGAGCTGGGAGTATGACCACATGGGAGTATGACTGCACTGTGTGCTGTGGGTCACTCTGACATGTAGCGACAGTACTGCACTGTACAGAGCTTCACAGCACCGGCTCATGTACTTGTAGAGTGTAAGGAGTGGCTGTCCTGTGCCAGTGACCACCCATGAGGCTTCTGTATAATAATGCGCACACGGACAGCATCACCTCTAAAGTAAAGAATGGAAAACAAATGATACTGCTCTTCAGAGAATCAAAGCAGGCAATACCTCGACCGGTTCAAATAGCAACTCCGTGAGGAATAGGGAAACTTGCTTTCTGCATCGGATCGAGAACAAGTACCTCTCTAAAATTGTCGACAGACCTCCAGTGTCAGCTATTTTGTATCGTGGACCACGGAGACGTTAACAACCATTTTAACAAGGCGTCTGCCACGGAAGAGTGAGGCCTCCTTTAACAAGCCCTCACCCAAAGGTAAACAAGTGATGCCACACACAAGCAGCATCGCGATCGGTGGTCTTCACTTTTCAAGCGCTGCACTCATGCTTGTGGCGGCCATATGTTTGTAATTAAAGTGGCGGCGCCGCGGCTCACTCCCACAAGGTGGATGCCGCCATAAGCACGAGTGCAGTGCTTGAAAAGTGAAGACTGAAGGCTAAAGGCCCTCCTAGAGTAGCGCAAGCGCGCTGCCTAAGCGAGACCTAAAAAACGAATGGGAATTTTTCCCCAGGGTGAGAGGGTAATTTTTTCTTTCTGTTTCAGACAGGCTTTCCACGGTAGTCCCAAACAGAAACAAAGTAAATCAGACGTCCACTCTAAATATGACAGATGGTCTGATGTACTTACACTGAAGGCCCCCTGTCAGTCTTGCTGTCAGTGCAAGGTTTCCACCTGCAGAGCCAGAGCCAGATATGGCACCACCATCAGCCTGCCCGAGGCCATCGGTTTGGCAGATAGGCATGCATGCTATTTTATGTTTTTCTTGAATGAACACACATACTTTTATGGTTAGGTCAGGTAGTAAGCATTTATGTCACTACTGATACTATTTTAATGTACATTTGTGTCTGTGAATGCATATTCATTGATCTTTGGAACCTATGAACATTAATAGAGCCAAATGTACCCTCTTGGTGTAAATGTGCACTGGTTTGAATGATTTGACCTTTTTTTGTCTGATTGTACACTCATATCAAATGTATGTTTGATTAGGCTCCGTTCCTGTGTATAAGATAGCTAATGAAGTAAATTTCCTGCTAGTTCCTATATGTGCCGCCCATTTCATGTTCTTTAAATAATAATCAAACTAACCAAACTGATTTTGGTAATGACTTCATAGATTGCTATATTTTATTGTAGCATTTGTATAGCAATTTCATATCCCTAATAAAGCCTGAACGTGTTTTCTGGGTGGTAGGGTAAGCATATAGTCAGCTTGTTATGCATTGTTGGTAGGCAGCATGTTTCTTATTGTGGTCTGGATTTAAAGTATTTTGGTGTTGTGTGTGTAGTCCAGGGGTGTGTTACAAACGTGTGCCAGTATTCGCTCAAGGCCCAAAGGAAGGACCCTTTTTCCATGTCCCATCAAGCATTGCAGGGAAGCCAGTGCATGTCCCTCTTTGCCTCCAGGAGGGGTGCAGCTCCCCTTGGCTCCATCTACTTATCAGAAGAAGTCTGTAAGGGAATTAGGTGAAGGGTCAATTAGTAAATAACTGCAAACCATCAGCTAGATTCATCAAAGTCCCGATTTGCGAGTCCTTAATAGCGATTATTAAGGAATCGCTATTAAGGACTTGTAAATTGGGATTCATGTAGAAATTGCAAAATAAATTGCGATTCCTACAGCCTCCTTATTTGCGATTAGCAAATTGCTAATCGCAAATAAGGAATAACTTCCCATTCATTCCTATGGGCCTAAGGCCTAAGGCCCATAGGAATGAATGGGGAGTCAATCCTTATTTGCGATTAGCAATTTGCTAATCGCAAATAAGGATGCGATTTCAAGGATGCAGGGGTGTCCAAAGGACAACCTGTAGCACCCCTGAAATGTGAATTTACACTGATGTTGTGCACACACATGTCCAAAGGACATGTGTGTGTGTGTAACATGCAACTTAGAAAAATGCATTTAAATGCATTTTTCGAAGTTTTCGCTATTTACCACGAGGTTTGACTTCGTGGTAAATAGCGCTCCTAAATTGCGAATTCGCAATTTTTAAATGTTTCATGAATAGCATTAAAGGAATCTCTAATAGAGATTCCTTAAATTCTAATCCTCGCAAATTTGCGAATTCTTTATTAGTGATTTTTGCATTTGGGATGATGAATCCCAAATGCAAAAATTGCACTCGCAAAGGGCCAGATTCTCAGAATCTGGCCCTTTTGCGAGCGCATTTCGCTTGATGAATCTAGCTGCATGTTTAGACCAGTTACATGGTTGCAGATATGTACTGATTTAAACTTCTGGCCCCTGTCTCCAGCTTTGGAGAGGAAGAGGATGTAGCTTTATGGCTAGAGCGGTCGATGTTGAAGCTGGGGAACCGGTTTTGAGTCTTGGCAACAACCCTCATCATTCTGTGATTGTGGGCAAATCACGAAATCTTCCAGTGCCCAACAAAAATTATTGTTTCGTCATGTAACGAATCTGGTGCTATGTAAAGCGCTCTGATGAAGATACAGCTTAGTAGCCTGAGTCTATCAAGTTAAACTGAATTATAGTGAAAATATTGTAGATTTACTCAAACTGGCCAGTATGGAACTGAAATTCAACTGCGCTGGATCTATACTGGATTCATGAAACGGTAGCGTCTCCTGAATAGGAGGAATGTATGACGTTACAACGCAAACATTTACAACGCATGCCTTTACAACGCAGTTTTTACATCGCAACATCCATTACAACGCATGTTTTTACGACGCATACCATTACAATGCATACCATAACTTTGCATAATTTTTTGGGGGTAACAGTAGGGTGAGTGTTGGATAGTGTAGGGGTAAAAATTACTATTCCCACTCCAGTGAGTGCAACAGTAGGGTAAGTGTTGGATAGTGTAGGGGTAAAAACTAGGCGTTGTAATGGTATGCGTTGTAATGGCATGCGTTGTAGTGACATGCGCTGTAATGGCTGCATTGTAATGGGATGTGATGTTAAGAATGTTACGATGTAATGGCTGCGTTGGAAAGGTAGTGCGTTGTAATGACTGCGTTATAAAGGTTGTTTTCCAATTAGGGGACGTCCCCCTGAGCACTGCTGGAAACCCGCGTGGGCGGGATATATATAGAGTCTGTTGCAATTTATGCAAGAATTGTAAGCTTGGGTACTCGTGATGAGTTTGTGAAGATTTTATTCATGATTCAATATTCAATTTGTCATACCGAAACTTGATGGTACGAGCTTAAATGAAACTGTTGCAAATTCCAATAATTTCTCCCAAATTTGTGACAGTTTACAATTCTTGGATACATTGTAACAGACTCTATTCTGTCTACACACGGTTTTCCAGCAGTGCTCAGGGGATAGCTCCTCATCAGGAGACACTACCTTTTCATGATTTCATTACACTCATCGACCAGAGAGTGATACCTCTGAGGCGTGCTTCAATCGAGCAACCTCTTCACTCAATCCATTTTTTCAATACTGGATTACTCAGAAAAGCTTCCTTGAGTGATTGTTTTAAGCAAGAGTACCCGAAGGGTTTCAGCATGAATGCTTACCTATGAGAGGAGCCTCCTTCGCGAGCTGTCACAACGTTCACCGTCACCACTTCTCATAGCACCCTCACAGTTTTCAGATGCTCACTCGATACAACTTTGTTCTTTTGTCACACACCAACAGTATGGAAACGTCCTGGATAGTACTGTACGGTGAAATATACCATTCAAACCTTTAGACTTCTTAATGGCTAACATTCATAGAGTATAGCCATGAATCATAAAGAATAAAGAATTCATTTGATGACACCATTCCTGACTGTGTGGTTTTGAAACATTATCCTTATGACCAAAATGTGTAACCCTGTTCTTCAACAGTTAAGATCAATTAGAATACCACAGCAGTCTCAAATTCACTGCTCGTGTGCTTAAGGCATGACATGTTAGCAATAGCACGACCTGTGTTAACTGTTGGCTCCGGCTTTGCTGAATTGATAGTCCAGGGCTGGGCAATGACATTCAGCTGCTCTGACTCTGCAGCTGTCTGCATTTGATGACATTGCATGACGTTCAGACTGCACTAGAGCTGTTGAAGGCGGTTTGCAGGTCATGCAGGTTTACAAAGCACCATAACGCCTCTGAATAGTCTGAGAAAAGACATGAGATAAAGAACAATAGGAACAGGAAGGAAAACGAGATGTTGGTATATCCAGATATAAGGGCAAGTTATTGAACACATAACAAATAGAAGAGAGCCATACAGAGTGAGGCAAAGAAAGAGAATGAATAACTTGAAGAGAGGAAGGACATCTGAGAATAACAGATAAATACCTAAAAGAAGGAATACACATGAGAACAGAAGAGAAAATCCGCGGGGGAGGGGAAGTAAGAAGGATGCATGAAAGAAAAATAGAAGCGCGCAGGTTACAGGGAATGACGATGCTGAAAATAAATACCAGGGTTAGAGATGACTGAGTTGAGTGAGGAAGAGAAGGCAGTTCTTAAAAGGGTAGATGCAACGTGCAGGTATTTATTGTCTTGAAATGCTTGTTTCCTGCTCAGAGGTGCCAGTGTTCCACCTCTGAAAAACAAATGAAGTTGGAAATAGGATTGTTGGTCCTTTATATGCCCCACTTCTCTGTCTGTTGGAACACAGTGGAACCTGGTATGTCTGCAGCGTACCGCTTTCGTAACACTAATTACACCTGGTGGTCTAGGACCATTCGCAATTCCATCACTGATGTGGCCCTCTCACTCATGCTACATACATGCATTATATAATCTGCACGCATTCTACAGAGTTGAAGCTGAGGTCAAGCAATGTTGCCCAATAGTTTCTTCAGCTGTATTACTATTTGATATTCTACAGCTACCAGTGCTTATTGAGTATGCGTCGATTCTGGCATTGATTCTGTGTTCTGGTGGCACTTTAAATCATCGTCTGTAATGATCAGTTTCTGTCTCTGTGATTGTACAGTCAACATCTTTCCAAATGGAGGTACATTTCATGTCATTACAGCGTCTAAGTATATCATAGCAAAGGCCAATTTGATATCAGTTAAAACTCATGAGTAACATTTGGAGCCACAGAAATGTACATTCAACTTTCTACGTGTTATCGAGCCCAGACAGGAGGAATTCTCTCCCCTGACTGCAAGTCATTTCATCCATGTACTAACATCTGCCCTGCAAATGTGTTGGTCGTGTGTACTGGTAAATATGGTATGTTCATAATAATAAGTACAAAATTGTGCTTGACCAGTAATAATTTTGCAAAACTTAATTAGTATGAGGCCCCCCAAATATTTTGCAAGAGTGTATGACAGAATGCATCGATAACTGCTGTTTGACCCAGGAACTGGAACATGAAATTCCACAACCTACCAAGTCTAATGGCTTCATATGTGATACAGCAAAGCACCATTAGATATTCATTTTTCTAAAATGCCTTGAGGGAAAACCCTCCCACTCCACGAGTTGTTAAATTGTGTTATGCTAAGCCTAACCTTACTGCCCAGTGCACTTAGAATGCATTATTGGCCACACAGCATTGAGAATAATGACACTCCATATCAGCTATTGTACCAGAAAATTGAAGGGAAGCCTAGGAGGGACTTCAATTTATCTCTGAAGATGGCTCTGCCCCCATTATTCTAAATGTTAGCCCCCCCAACCTCCCCCTGAAGTCTGGGTCTAGTTGCGCCCCTGGTTGGTGGTATATACTCCAGCCACGGAGCGCAGAGAGTTTCCAGGTCCCCACTGGTGTGGGTACTCCAGATTCCTGCTCAAGAAATCTGGGCACACGTGTATGTTGCATTTTTACACTAAAGTTGCAGAGAGGGGTAATGTATTCCAACAGTCAGCTTTGAGACTGGCCTTGGGCAGTTTTGTCCTTTTTTGCTTTTTTCACTCAGACTGGTCCAGTCAAGGTCCTTGTTATAAAGTGCAAATAAGAAGCTTTGTTGGAGCTGGGAGGAAGAACCCAAAACAAGAGTACAAAAAAGGAAAGTTTTTCCATTTAATAGCCTGTTAACCTGTGGATGGTGTCCCTTCCAGTGAGAAACGCGCCGAGAAAGGCCAGGGATAAACTACATAGGCTCCAAAGGGTGCCTCATTCTCTTCTCCTTCACACCCACATGGCTGACCCACTAAAAAGCATCCTTGAAATGCCCTGGAGGAGCACTGCTATCCTCACCTGCTGTCTGGACTCCCTCCATCCTTTTATCTTGGGTACAATATGAATGTAGCCAATACAAAATGGATTCCAGTGTGGCAATGACCATCTGTGTCACACACATCAACAATGCATGCAAAAAGATTGAATATGTGACATCCATGTTTCTTCTTGATGGGTGAAGGACTGGGTTACTGGATTTTTGGCTTTCCAGTTAAGTCATATTCCCTGGCACAGACAGATCAAAAGGCATGCCGTACCAATATAAAGGCTATGCTGGCACCACTGGCAGTCCTCCTCAGCCCCAGTGGCAGCCGCCACAATAAAGAGGAGGTGAGACTAGTGTGGGGGACACAGGGGGGCGCATGCGCGGGGAGGGGGTTAATGATACAAAATACAAAAAGGAAACACATAGCTGGAGCTGCTGCCTGCCTCCGCATCGCACCTCGTCCTTCCTGGTCCCAGCAAGCTTTGGGGCAGCATCACGGACTCTCCACCCGGCTGTTCTATGCAGCCGGGCTGGAGAAACCTAAGTGCGCATGTCTGTTTTGATTGGCCTGAGATGGCCAGCCAAATACATAAGCGCACTTAGGGAGTGCACATAGCACTCCTCCTCCCCATGCCCCACCCCTCCCTGCACGACTCAGAGCTGGCAAAAGCAAAATAAAACAATGCTAGAGCATTGTTTTATCTCTCATTTGCTGACTCTGACCCCGGCAGTGGGTCGATGCTCCTCTGCCATTGCGGAGGAGCCGCCACTGCTCAGCCTGGTGAGCTGTCCATAGTCATGCATGGTGTGTCAGTGTTACAAGTGCCTCGAGAACACATGCAGGATCATGTGCTCTAAGGTGGGATCTAAAATCTCCAGTTTGCTATTATGGATCTGAGGCGAGGACACGCGCTCTCTGAGTGGCACAGGGGACCTTTCTATGCCCAACTGGAACAGATAGATTTTTGCCTCAACTTGAGTGGGGATTTAGATATTCTGCCGCCACAGAGCTGACGACACCTGCTGGGTCACATGACACATGCTATGCTAATTCACAGAGGACAGTGCAACGAGGGAGGAGAACAAAGATGTCCATGTGAAACTGTCCTTTGAGCAAAATGAGAGAAAATCATGTTTTGAATTCAATGTTCTTCCAGAACATTCCAAAACGTTATATCTTAACATCGAAAGACATGGGCATGGGACATAATTAGAAAGGTATACAACGTTTACAACGAAGTTTTTACCACGCACTACCCCTACAACGCAGGCATTACCACGCATACCATTACAACGCATTGCGCTGGGGGGCGCTCTAGGATAGGGAATAAGTATAATTTTATATCCAACACCTTCCCTAGTGTCCACGGGGACTGGAGTTGGAATATAAAATTATACTTACCACTATCCAGCACCTCTAAGCGCTATGCGTTGTAACGGTATGCGTTGTAAATACCGCGTTGTACTGGTATGCGTGGTAAAAGTATGCGTTGTAACGTCATACATCCTATTAGAAAGCCTAAGGGGATAGGAAAAGAACAATTGCCTACATGGGCGTTTTCCATAGATTTTGCAAGAGATAAAAAGAAGGGAAGATGAAACAATTAGGTGAAGGGAGAATTGTCACTGTATTTAGGACAAGAGCTGAGATATTGAGCAGCCATCGGTAGATTCGCTTTTGATCGGTGCACTTAGAGCTGAGGCATTAGAATTGATTCCTTTAGGTGAGTAAGGCACGATGCAGTCTGGAGAGTGATTGCTCTTGATCATAAAGTTAGACATCCGCAAAGGAATAGCAGCAGCTTTCCCAGACTCGTGGAGAGCACAGGTTATCTAGCGCTTTGTGTGTGAGCGATTGTTTATTATTGATTCTTTATTGAAAGACGTTGACTCAGTTCACTTTCTGCTCGCCTGTAACCCAGCATTGATTCCTCAGCGTGATCTAATCTTCGACATCAGTCAACAGATTGATCATAAAATGGCTTCTAAATTCCTCTTGAAGCAGCCATTCTTCTACTGCATGTCTCATGATTCAGTGAAAAGGAGCTGTATTACTGCGCCCGCCAGGCTATTACAACCATCCATGCATCACCAAGTGTAAAGCCTCGTACATCACACGCATGATCACAGAACCACTATCCCTTGTCTAAAGTCCTCGTTCCATTTGTGCAATGGGCTGGAGTGCAGATAAACAAGCCTTGGTCGGAATGTGACGTATTTTAAGACTATACAAAACGAGGTGACAGAAGGGATTTTAGGTTCTCAGATATTCTGGTCCGGCTCAACCCCTCAATTTCTTGGAGGCAGACGCGGAACTTCTACGCAGGGTACATGCAGGCAGATCAAATACATGCAATTTTGAATGAATGCCACATGCAATTTTGAATGAGTGCCATGTGCATTTTTGAATAAATGCCACATGCAATTTTGAATGAATGCCACATGCATTTTTGCATAAACGCCACGTGCAATTTTGAATGAATGCCACGTGCAATTTTGAATGAATGCCACGTGCAATTTTTAATGAGTGCCAAGTGCATTTTTGAATAAATGCCACATGCTATTTTGAATGAATGCCACATGCATTTTTGAATAAACGCCACGTGCAATTTTGAATGAATGCCACGTGCAATTTTGAATGAATGCCATGTGCAATTTTGAATGAATGCCACATGCATTTTTTAATGAATGCCACGTGCAATTTTGAATGAATGCCACGTGCAATTTTCAATGAATGCCACGTGCAATTTTGAATGAATGCCAAATGCAATTTTGAATGAAAGCCACGTGCAATTTTGAATGAATGCACATGCAATTTTGAATGAATGCCACGTGCAATTTTGAATGAATGCCACGTGCATTTTTGAATGAATGTCACGTGCAATTTTGAATGAATGCCACGTGCAATTTTGAATGAATGCCACATGCATTTTTGAATGAATGCCACGTGCAATTTTGAATGAATGCCACATGCATTTTTGAATGAATGCCACATGCATTTTTGAATGAATGCCACGTGCAATTTTAAATGAATGCCACTTGCAATTTTGAATGAATGCCACGTGCAATTTTGAATGAATGCCACGTGCAATTTATTTTGAATGAATACCACGTGCAATTTTGAATGAATGCCACATGCATTTTTGAATGAATGCCACGTGCAATTTTGAATGAATGCCACGTGCAATTTTGAATGAATGCCACATGCAATTTTGAATGAATGCCAAATGCAATTTTGAATGAATGCACATGCAATTTTGAATGAATGCCACGTGCAATTTTGAATGAATGCCACGTGCAATTTTGAATGAATGCACATGCAATTTTGAATGAATGCCACGTGCAATTTTAAATGAATGCCACTTGCAATTTTGAATGAATGCCACGTGCAATTTATTTTGAATGAATGCCACGTGCAAGTTTTAATGAATGCCACATGCAATTTTCAATGAATGGCCACGTGCAATTTTCAATGAAGGCTACATCCTCGCCTTTCTATTGGAGAGGGATAAAGTCGAGGGAATATTTCACAAAGAGTGGTGTAGCCGGTAACAGATGCATCAATGAATTAATGCCCATGAATTATTACATGCATAACGGGCTGGGTACAAACTCGATGAAAACTATGAAGTAAATATTTTAATACCGTTTATTTTGGGTGTGTATGGATTTCACACATATTCGAGATAGTGAGAGTGTGGTTTGTAGATACTGAAATTCATGGTCAGAGTTTTTCAGTCCAGAAACAAAAGACATGTAACAGTGGTGGTGACTGCCGAAAATCTAAAGTGGTGGCTCAGGGAGGGGGGTTTTAAGGTAATAATAATTTTTGTTCAAACGTACCTGTCACTGCCGCCACACTGATGCTGCCAGCCACCTCGGTGCTCCTCGCCTCCCAACAGTCACTGGGGCACAAAGCACAGGCTCCCCACCCAATCCAGATGCTGCTGTCATGCTGTACCAAGCATGAGAGAAGCTCCGGGATTGTCCTGAGCGGGATGGTATGACGTTCCTTCAGGCACAGGGAGCCTATTCCTTTTCCCCACCTGGCTGTGCAGCGCAGCTGGGCTAGAAAAATGTAAGTGTGCATGTTTGTTTGGCCGTCCTACGACGGCAGGCCAAACCGACATGCGCGCTTGCAGTGCCCATCACTCCTCCTCCCTGCCGGGGCCCGGCCACTCCCTAGATTCCATGGCTCAGTCAGTAAGTGGAAAATAATATGATAATATTGTTTTATTATCATTTTATTTTTTGCTGACTCAGCCGTGGCCTGTGCAGGTAAGAGCAGGTGAGGCGATGGGGCTGGGTGGGTGGGGGGAGATTTCGACACACGACGAGGAAATATGTATTACCGAGAAGCTGCCTCTGATATGTACTAAAGGCAGTGACAGTGACTGGTACTCTCCAGTGCCGAGCTCACAACCAGGAGCTGATAGTGATTTGCAAGTTGCCCAAGCGCACGGTCCCAGATCCAATATATCGCTAAACAATCATGGATGCGATACCAGCAGTCCAGGGGGGGGCAGGTCTACAAGCGTGGACTCCATTGCGGACAAGTAAGTTCTTCAGACTCTTACCCGTGCATTAACTGATGCCCTTCTGTGAATATACAGGGTTACTCGCACCCCTTTCCGGCGGGGAACCGCGGCAGCCCGGGGACCATTGGAGGTGGCTGGGAAGCACATTTCCATGTGCGGCCGCCCCCCCCCCGGTCTCCCCCAAGTGATAGTGGGCTCCCATGCTGACAGCGGGGGGCAAGCGACAACCGATATATTTTGGCAGGATAACCCACCAACCACTGCCGCATCTAAACCTTGCCCCCCTTTACTTCTGTACCACGCAGGGATCCTACTATTGAGGTGCATGCATGACTTGCCCGCCCCTGTTGAGGCACCTCTTACCCAATAGGGAGGTGAGTTACAGCACAATATTAATGGCATTTCCACTAGTTCCTTTAAACTAAGAATGAAATGAACCACTGGTCTTGATTTCGAGATAACATATGCACTAACACCATTGGGTGCAATAAATGAGAACGAAGCGTGGATGAGAGAGATTTTAAAGTTTTAATGATTTTATGTTTATTACTGCACTGTAACACTACTACTAAAAGGAGGTTTGGACCACAAGGGATGCCAGTGTGTATAGTTTGGAGTCACATTCGAGACAGACTCATACCTGTTGACTTCCTTTTTCTCCACATTATTTGTCTCCCTAGGTCCTTGTCCAGAGACTACATGAGCTTTGATATGTAGTCATTCCTGGATGGTAGCACGTTATTAGAAGCACCATTCAGTGTAGGTATCAAACACCACTTTCACTGCTTTTACACATTTCGGTCCTGAAGAATTGCCACAGTATTTTATTAAACAACAGGGCAAAAATATGTCGACCCAGAGAGTAGAGCATAATAGCAAATGACTATCTCTCCCTAGGGGAATTGCCACTCTATTATATACTTTTAATAAGGTGGATTACCAGCCGGAATAAAGCTTATTTACTTGGGCTATCCAACCTGTTTTAAAACACGCACTCACTGCACCGCACCGTATCTACACACCCACGGGCCACACACACCACCTCATCATACGGCAAAGGAACAAAAGATCTCTGACAAAGAGCCCCTTTGGGGGTACCCGTTGGGCATTGCAGCGCCGGCCCAACGAGGAGCAGGTCCAAATAATGAAGCATGACACCTAGCTTGCTGGGTGTGTGAGGACCCTAGTTCCCCAAAAGCGGGATCCCCCCTTCCCAATTCCTTCTTTTGCTAGTTCCCCCCCTCCCCACTCCACCACCACTAAGTTGCTGGTAGCTGGCACCAAACGTAGAGGAACAGCTTTCATCTCTTTTGTTCAGCATGACTCATGTGGGCATGGATCCTGGACCTCTTTAAAAAGCCCCCCTCTATCCCCTTACTTTTATTGAGATAACGGTGGAGGTCCCCTTTTTCCTAACAGAACAATACACATTCAAAGACATCAAGAGAGAATTTGGGATGCCTGAAACTTGCAAATATTACACTGGACCTTACACACCTCTATTAAAACAAGCATTGGAAATGCAATAGGTCTCGCAATAGAAAAGTTTGAGCTTTTGGTGTGGTAAATGTAAATATTTTTTCATTTTTGTTTATGTTTTGCACATTATAAAAGTATCAACTTTGTTATTTGAAATGCCAATAGTTATAAATTTAGCAAATGTTACATCTATAGCATTAGTAAAGGTATATGTTTAGTTTTCCCCTGTCTTACATGTATTGATCTGACAAATCACAATGTTTTAAAATAATGTTAGTTGTAATTTTTAATGGTACTAGATCAAACGTTTCTAAACATTTTTTGTAGTTATTTTAATTTTATTTTTATTGTTTACTAATTTGTAATAAAAGTTTAATATTTTTTTATTTGATGTTTGTATCAAAGTGGTATAGTAGTTGATGATTGTTGCTGTGGTGGTGTGTAGTGATGCTGGCGTTGGGCTGAGTGATGCTGTTATAGTGCTTTTTGCTGCTGTGCTGTTGCTGAGTGGTGCTCTTGTGGTGTAGAGTGATGCTGGGGTTTCCCTAATTGATGCTGCTGTGGTGTTGAGTGGATGCTGTGGTGTAGCTGAGTGGTGCATTTTTTGTGTGGATTTTTGCGGTGGTGCTGCGGAGTAATGCAGTGGTGGTGTTGAGTGGTGTTGTGGTGGTGCATAGTGTTGCTTTATTTCTTTTTATTGGTGCTGTTGTTTTGTTTGTGGTGCAGAGTGATGCTGTGGGTTTGCTGAGTGGTGTTGTGGTGGTGCTGAGTGTTGCTGGTGTTGCGTGCGCTAAGTAATGCTGGTGTGTTGCTGAGTGATGCAGGGCTGGTGCTGAGTGTTGCTCGGGTGTTGTACAGTGATGCTGTTGTGGTGTTTATTGATGCAGGTGTTTTGCTGAGTGTTGCTGTGGTGGAGCTGAGTGTTACTGTTGTTGTGTTGACTTATGATGTGTTGATGCTGAGTAATGCTGTGTTGGTTGTGAGTGGTCCTGTGGTGGTGCTGAGTGTTGATGTCGTGGTGCTGAGTGTTGCTGGACTTGCGCTGAGTGATGTTGGTGGCTTGTGTGGTGGTGCAGTTGTGGCTTTGAGTGTTAATGTTGTTCTGTTTATTGATAATGCAGTGGTGCTGAGCATTGCTGGTGTGTTGCTTAGTGATGATGGTGTTGCTCTGATGTTTTTTTAGGTGGTGCTGAGTGATGCTATGGTGGTGCTGAGTGTTACTAGTGTTGCACTGAGTGATGCTGGGATGTTTCTGTGTGATGTTGTGGTGGTGCTGAATGATTATGTGGTGTTGCTGAGTGGTGTTGTGATGGTGCTGAGTAATGTGGTGTTGCTGAGTGTTGGTGTGGTGCTGTATAGTGTTAATGTGGTGTTGCAGAGTGATGATGTGGTGCTGCTGAGTGATGTTGGGGTGGTGCTGCGTGGTGTTGTGGTGGTGCTGAGTGATGTTGTAGTGGTGCTGAGTGATACTGTTAAGGTGCTGAGTGGTAGTGTGTTGGTGCATTGTGTTAATGTGGTGTTGCTGAGTGATAATGTGGTGCTGATGAGTGGTGCTGTTGTGGTGCTGAGTGGTGCTATGATGTTGATGCTGAGTGATGCTTTGCTGGTGCAGGGTGTTACTCTGGTGGTGCAATTAGCACCACCAAAATACTCTGCGCAACAGCAGCATCATTCAGAGCAACACCAGCATCACTATGCAACACATAGGATCACTCTGCATCACCACAGCATCACTCAACACCATAACAGGAACATTTTGCACCACAACAGCATTACCTAACACCACTACAGCATCACTCGTCACCACAACAGCATCACTGAGCACCACAGTAGCATCACTCAGCATGCTGGTGTTGCCTTGACTTTTGTTGTGGTGCTGCTTGATGCTGTTGTGGTGTTGAGTGGTGCTGTGATGATGCTGAGTGATGTTGGGGTGGTGCTGCGTGGTGTTGTGGTGGTGCTGAATGATTATGTAGTGTTGCTGAGTGGTGTTGTGATGGTGCTGAGTAATGTGGTGTTGCTGAGTGTTGGTGTGGTGCTGTATAGTGTTAATGTGGTGAGCAGAGTGATGATGTGGTGCTGCTAAGTGATGTTGGGGTGGTGCTGTGCGGTGTTGTGGTGGTGCTGTGCGGTGTTGTGGTGGTGCTGAGTGATGTTGTAGTGGTGCTGAGTGGTACTGTTAAGGTGCTGAGGGGTGGTGTGTTGGTGCATTGTGTTAATGTGGTGTTGCTGAGTGATAATGTGGTGCTGATGAGTGGTGCTGTGGTGGTGCTGAGTGGTGCTGTTGTGTTGGTGAGTGGTGCTATGTTGATGCTGAGTGATGCTGTGCTGGTGCAGGGTGTTACTGTTTGAATAAATCAGAAATATTGTAAGCGATCCCACTGCCATGTGAGTCAGAGCTTGCTTAGCCTTGCAGATGTCTATTGAGGCTCACAAGCTTCGTGGATTGCTTGAGTTTCCAGGTGCAGAGTAGATCTGCATTGCATCCCAGAGTGCACGCGGCCGTTCGACAAGTGTCACGTGATGTACCGTTAGTGTTTGAGAAACACGGTTGCTACAAACGTTTCGCTATACAGGTGACATCTACAGTATTCTATTTGCTTTCCATCCCACATCGTTTTGTTATAACCTCTCAATTATGTATTCGTTTTAGTACCCAAGACATTCCGTTCCTTTTGGAATGAGTATTCTAACTTTGCCAACATTTTAATTCCTTCCTTGTAAATTTTGGTGAATGTGGCACTTATCACCACTAAGGCAAGTGATCCTGAACAGTTCAAGACATAGGCTGACCAAAGCGCCACAGTTTTCCTACGCCAAAGTAAGAAATATTCACTACAGTATGCATCTAGTTGCAACGCTGAGCCCAGTACAAGGATTTTTTTTTAAAATGTGAATTAATTCAAATATTGGAAGAAGAAGCCTTGCCCTGGGAAGACCAACTTTAGCACAGAGTGCATAATAGACGCATTGCACGATTACTGACCACACGCTGGTTAAAAGCACTAGAATGCTACCTTCCCTTACGCAGGGCCCTGGCAGGCATCATGCCACAAAAAATAAACTCTTATATGCGGTAAAACATACACGGCCGTCCACAGTGAGTGATGTAACACAGCCCTTTTCATGGTAATTTACAAAGTTTGACAGACACTTTAAGGTTAAAACTGCCAGAGATTTCTGTGGACTTACAGTGCTGCAATGCCATACTAATCGCAATACAATGTGCAAACATAACTTACTAATTATTGAAAATATCACTTTTTAAATGAAGCATGTTTATTGCATAGGATGAGCCCCATTCCTGCTGCTCGCACTACTGAAATTGTGGCATCTAACAAAGAACTAGAGCACAACCCATTCTGACAGTGTCTCAATGTTATGGATGATGGTTAGGTTTGCCATCTAAATGATATTTTACGAAGTCCACCGGTAACTAATGTGTGTGAGCCAGAGCCGGAAATTAATAAATGCCCCCAATGAGGTAGCCAATATTTCTATAACTGTGCCATGTGTATGGGAAGTGCCTGTAAGCCTGTTAAATGAACAAACAGTGCAACGCAGGTTAAGGTGGGAGGAAAAAAAAACTCTCGGCATTGCTGTGGGGGGGTTGGGGAGGGGTGGGCAGGGGAGCAGCAGCCTTTGATGTGTGAGTGAGTGAGTGGGAGGGAATGAGAGGCCTAGCGTGAGCTGGGGAAGTGGCCTGGCGGCCGTGAAAGTGAAGTCCACCGGTAACTAATGTGTGTGAGCCAGAGCCGGAAATTAGTAAATGCCCCCAATGAGGTAGCCGATATTTCTATAACTGTGCCATGTGTATGGGAAGTGCCTGTAAGCCTGATAAATGAACAAACAGCGCAACGTGGGTTAAGGTGGGAGGAAAAAACAAGGGGCGGAGCGGATACCTTTGAAGAGCTGCTGGAGGCACCAAGCTGGGGAACAGATGGCTGGCTTTGATGTGCACGCGCTTTTTATGTCAATGCGCTTGCTTTTCACGGGCACTGCATGGAATCGCCCGATAGTTAAACTCTGGATAAGCCCCTATATTCTCTCAAGCTAAATGCGCAAGCGCATTGACAGGCGAGACCTAAACAAGGCACCCAGGCAGTCACTGTCTTTTTGAAATTAATGTATGTGTTAAGAAAATACATATACAAGCAATTAATCACAAAATTGCAGGGTTCCTAGGGAAGCTGTGCCTTCACAAAGAAATAAATGTTTTACTCATTTAAAAAAAAAGTACATAAAAATAATTACCTAATTGTACTGAAAGTGTTACTGCTTTGGCACGTGAACACGACTGGAAGGCGATGGCAGTCAAGGCTTCAGAGGAAAACTTCTGAAGCTTAATTCACAAAGCCATTTCCATGTGAACGTTAGACATACAGTACATGTACAAAGAGATGAATTTACAAGTGTAAATTCAATTGTAAAGGAATTTGTAAAGGTAATTATCCATGCATAATATCATCCCAGTGTGCTGTAATATCACACGTTGCTTAATCCTCTCCCAACAGTGGCGCGTGGGCGTCACATTATGGGGATGCCCTGGGAAATTCATGCAAGTGGCATCTCCTCATCAGGGGCTTCTGGGGGCAGCCTTTCCTCCTGTGAGGCACCACCTACTGGCCCTTGTCATTACTGCTAAGTATTTAACCGAACAGTGTTCGTGAAATCAAGTTTTGTGTTTTCATGAGCACTTCCTGTTGGCAGGTCAGCCCTCCTGATGACAGAAGAATGAGGGGCCTAAGTGGTGGTCCATTACAGGAGTTTAAAAACACAGCGCTCTGTAGGTGGAGGTCTGGATTTTAAATGTGAGGGGCATAATGTAACTATGATCCTCTCATACATACCTTTAGTTTAGCAGACATACTGTGCATGCCTAAGGCAGCACCATATATGTGCAAAAATGTGGCTGCATGAGCGCTAATCTGTGCATTCCCTGGGGCCAATGGGGAGCCACATGGGAGCAGGGGCAGAATATTCAGCACTGTTGACATTTCTTATAAGGTTGGGCTTCCAGTCCTATCGAGAAGCTGAGGGAGGGCTTGAGGTGGTTCTTCCAAGCCTGACCATGATGCTCTGTCTGGATCCTTGTTGGGAATCATGGCTTGCTGGCTCCCATGTCCATCACCAGATTCCTGCTCTGCTGCTGCCATGGAACCTCCACGTTGCCAAACAAAGGAAGTAAAAAACGTTGCTTCTCTGGGCATTTGCGCACATGTGTTTGTCAGCAAGTTTGTGAGTGAATAAGAGTGCATGGGAGTGCATGAGAGTGTATTTGAGAGTGTCAATAAGAGTGAAAGTTAGTGGTGACATATATACAAGAGTGGAGTGGTGTAAGCCTGCACTTTTCAGTAACATTACACTTAGGGCCCGATTCACAGAACTAACTTAAGACAAAATCCTAAACTTACTACCATTTTGGTATTCACAGATGGCACTTACTCATTTTGGTATTCACAGAAGGCACTTTCTCATTTCGGTACTCACAGAAGTTAGGAGTCCTAACTTTAGGACTCCTAAATGCCTTCTGTGAATACCGAAAGTCTTAAAGTTAGGATTTTTCTCAGTTTAGTAGTTGTAAAGTTAGGACTCCTAACTTTAGGACTCCTAAATGCCTCCTGTGAATACCGAAAGTCTTAAAATTTTGAATTTTCTCAATTTTACTACTACTTTATTGAGAAAAATCCTCATTTTAGGACTTTCGGTATTCACAGAAGGCATTTTGAAGTCTTAAAGTTAAGACTCCTAACTTCTGTGAATACCGAAATGAGTAAGTGTCTTCTGTGTATACCAAAATGAGTAAGTGCCTTCTGTGAATACGAAAATGGTAGTAAGTTTAGGATTTTGTCTTAAGTTAGTTCTGTGAATCGGGCCCTTAGATTTTATAAATAGCCAAAAGTAGTAAGGTTACAAAAAATTGTAAAAGTATACATACACGTGTAATTTACTCAACAATATAAGTTGCTTTTGTGAATCCTCAACCCCTCCCAATCCAGATTCTGTAGCAACCACAGCACCAAGACCCCCCAACTCACCACCACAGATGACCTCTGCACGCGCTTCGACCAAGGTCACCCCTCAGCCCTCATCCTACTTGAGCTCTCCGCAGCCTTCAACACCGTCTCACCACACTCTCGCAGCCAGACTCCATGACGCTGGAATACAGGGAACCGCCCTCGACTGGCTCTGCTCCTTCCTCACCAGCAGAACCCAAAGGATCAGACTCCCACCTTTCCTCTTCAAACCCACAGAGATCAACTGCGGAGTACCACAAGGATCATCGCTCAGTCCCACACTCTTCAACATCTACATGGCCTCCCTCGCGGCCATTGTCAGACAGCATGGACTCAGCTTTGTATCCTACGCCGACGACACCCAGCTCATCCTCTCCCTCACAACCACCAGGCTCAGCTTCCAAGAATAAATGAAAGACGTTGCAGCTTTTATGAGCAGCAGTTGCCTGAAACTTAACTCAGAGAAGACTGAGATCCTTGTCCTTGGGCCCACCCCATCATCTTGGGACTATCCCTGGGCAGTGAACTCCGCTCCACTCGCGGAGTTTGCAGAGTTTTCTGCATTCCGTGTTATGTAGAGCTTGCAGAGTTCCGAAAGCTCGCTCAAGTTCATCAACATCAAGTTGGCGACCGCGAGCGAGGAAAATCAACCTCACGGCGAGATTTTCCCTCTTTTACGATTGTCAACATCAAGTTGGCAAGCGTGAACGTGGAAAATAAACATCCCAGCGAGATTTCTCAACTCGGGGTGGTCGGGTTTCTCATTGCATGTGGTCGCATATCCTCGCGACTGCTCGTGTTGAGAAACTGCAAGTTCGCGTTGAGAAAGCTGCCGCTAGAGTAAAAATCTACTTGAGCGGCAGAAAAGGAAAGATGGGAAAACTTGCGCTGTGCAAGGTGCCATTCGCAATGATTGCACAGTGCTGACAAGCATCCGGCACAGAGCAATCACGGCGAACAGCATTTTTCTACGGAACTCCGCCGCTTGCTGAGCTCCGTGTAGTGCGGCTGAGTTTTTTTGCCACTTTGCAGAGTTCCGCATAGTGCAACTCAGTGAACTCCGCCCAGGGTTGCTTGGGATAACTCCTGGTGGCCCTCCACCCTCGACTCCCCTTCATTCCCACTGGCCACACCTGGAACTCGACTCCTCCCTCACTATGACCCGACAGATTAACGCTGTCACCTCCACCTGCTTCAACACCCTCTGCATCGTCCGCAAGACCTTCAAGTGGATCTCCCTGTCGCCAAAAATACCATAACCCAGTCACTCATGGCAAGCAGACTGGACTACAGAAACGCCCTCTAAGCAGGAATCAACAAATCCCTGCTACGCAAACTCCAGATCATCCAGAACACTGCGGCCAGACTCATCCTCGGCATCCCACGACACGAACACATCACCCAACACCTGCAGGACCTCCACTGGCTCCCCGTCGAGAAGAGAGTGACCTTCAAGCTACTCACCCACGCCTACAAATCCCTCCACAACAAAGGACCCAAATACCTCAACGACAGATTTCCTTCCACGTACCCAAACGGAACCTATGCTCTACCTACCTCGACCTAGCAGAAACCCCTGCATTCGCAGAACCAGAGCGGGTGGGAGAGCCTTCTCATACCTCGCGGCCAAAGCCTGGAACGAGCTCCCGGTCAACATCAGATGCTCCCCAACTCTGCATACCTTCAGGAAGAGCCTTAAGACCTAACTCTTCCGTTGATCCAGAGCTGCCCCCCCCCCCCCAAACTCCCCAGCGCCTTGAGACCCTCACGGGTGAGTAGCACGCTTTAAACCCCCTGATTGATTGATCTGAGTTTCTGAGAGTATATGAATAAATGAAAGTGAGTGTGAGGGAATATGTGAAGGAGTGTGAGTGTGTTAGAAGGACTGAGTGTTTGGAGAGCACAAGAGGTATAGAAGTGAGTGGGTTCAACTGTCAATGGTGCAGAAGCTGCAGTTATACAAGGGCCCATAGTCAGTGAGTGTGAAATAGTATGTGTGTGTGTGTGTGTGTGCTTATAAGTGAGTGGGAACCAGTGAGTATGAGTATGTTTGTGTGATTAAAAGTGAGTAGGTCCTGATGAAGAGCTAGGGGTAGGCTTGAAACATGTTGATCATACACTGAACCCCTACGCATTACAGTTAGGTTTCCCAGTGTAACACCCCCTTTTTAGATATACCACCTAGGAGCGATAATAAAGTATTTAAGCCCACTAGCAAGGTATTTTTAAATCACTTTCACCCACTCCACCACACTTTGCACCACACATAGTCTTCCACTAACAGTGCTCCTAAGTATTTCTGCAAGTTGCTGCATGCCCCAGTTCGTAGAGAACTGGGATGGGCCCAATGATGAAGCATGTCACCGTGGGGAAACCATGGTGAGTGAGGGGATGCAAGAAAGAAATGTTTCTTTCTTTAAGGTTTTTCCTGATCACACTGATTAGGAGCCACTCCCTTTGACTAGGTCTCAAAACCTGTGACCTCAGGTTTTCTTTGTATGTATACTTAAGGAGGACGGACCTAGCCCTCTACCTCCCTTACCCTTGTGTACTGTTCATAGCAGCTTTTCAGCTGTGGGAGTTTTGTTTCCCTTCCCCTACACAACATTGTGGCTGACTCCTGACAAACACGCATTTTGTAAACAGGGCTCAATACTCCAACACTACCAAACCAACCATGGCAGAGATAACAGGTCTAACCTTTTCGTATGAAGAGGTGGACAGGGTCATTGCTTCCATGTTACGATTCAATGGAGCACCAAGTAAAGACAACAATGAGGTTAGCCAATGTTGGGACGAGTTAACTGAATTGCAACACAACCAAATCAAGACTTTAGTCAATGTTATAATGATGGCAGAATTCCTCTGGGCCAACATTGCCCCAAGAGGTTTGATTGTAAGGAACAAACCCTTCATATTTCAGAAAGATAATACGTTTTAAGAAAGATTGGTCGCTAATCTCTTGGCACTGTACCAGAGATTGGCTTGTGCTGATAATTAAAGCTGCAGCAAGCCTGTCAGAGGCATTGAAAGAGGACATTCACACACTTGAGATCCGCCTAAAATCTTTTCAGAGCACAACTAAATTAACCAAATGTTTGGAGGAATTGAATAAAACCATGAAAGAATCTGAGATTGGGCTGAAAGACACGAAATATGTAAAACTAAGGCAAGATCAAAAAATATTCACACATGACAAAGTGTACCCTTATTCCAAGAACGATTATGTACCAAGTGAGAGGAACCCTGGCTACAACACAGACAGCGATGAAACAGATTCTGGCTCAGACAGTTCAGACTCATCTACCAACTATAATTGCAACAGCAACCGGAGACCCAGGAGGGCACGGGGAAACTACAGAGGCACCAGAGGGGACAGAATTTCAACTGGCACACGTACCCAGGACTTCAACCTTACAGACCACCGCCCCCATTCTTATACGGACCACCCCAATTCCCCCAGGCCTACCACCAACAACAATACCAACATTGGGACCAAGGCCAGGACTAACAGAGCCAGTCTTTTTTAGGACGGGGCAAAGGGATGCAGAGAGGAAAAAACAGAAAAGGACAACAACTCCAGTGGGCACAACCTCTGGAAGCATCGAGGAGCCACACACGGAGCATGGACTCACCAGACAAACCAACCACAAGCAACAACCCAGTCTAGTTGTGAATCTATCTGATGTCACACTAACAACTATACAACTATCAGTACTGGAAAAAGGGTTGGGTTTTATACCCACTTCTTCTGTAGACAGGTTTAAACTCTGCTGTGAACTGAAAGAGTTCATCAGGAAAATCAAACTAGAGGTTATCTTTAAGGACAAACCTCCAACTCAAGAACAAAGGAGTGACACTGGGCTGAGGAAGAAATCAAGCTTCACACCACCCACTATCAACCTACCCGTGGAACTATTAACTTTTGAAAAGGCAACAATGAAGGATGTCACAGAGCTGAACCCAAGGACCATCAAGGTGTTTCACAACACGAGCAACATTGAAAAAGAGGCAATACAACAACTGTCAAACGACAAGTCAATCACC
Organism: Lissotriton vulgaris; assembly: GCF_964263255.1. Classification (NCBI taxonomy): domain Eukaryota; kingdom Metazoa; phylum Chordata; class Amphibia; order Caudata; family Salamandridae; genus Lissotriton; species Lissotriton vulgaris. Next base: position 47,971,342 of record NC_141694.1, on the reverse strand, counting down.
ATAAAATCAGCAGACGAAGGGGAAGCAATCATCCTACAGAATACTACAGACTACCGGAAGGAATGTCTCCGCTTACTAGCAGACGAGAGGAACTCCATTCACAACAACGAGGACCCCACGTAACGACTACCGATTGACATTGCTTCTCTCATTGAGGAATCACTAACCAACGACTGGTTGATCAAAAAAGAAGCTAATTTTCTGGAAAACGCCAACCCCACTACCCCATATTTCTGCACTATTCCAAAAAATCCATAAATCCCTGGAGAAACCACCTGAAAGATTAGATATTAGAGGCTATACCGAATAATTATAGTCTTCTAAGAATCGACCGCCAGAAACAACGGGGGGGAGGACTGGCAATGATTTTTAAAAATAACCTTGAGTGCACTCTAATTGAACAAAAAATCACGGATACAGAATGCGGAAGATTTACTATCAAATTAGACACCACCAATACCATTACAGGATTATTAATATATAGACCTCCTGGAGCGGCAACATCCTTTTGTAACCAACTCATTGAACTGGCCACCCAACTAGCCGTAAGACATAAAAATCTCATCATAATGGGCGACCTTAACATCCACCTAGAAGATAGCCACTCTAAGGAAGCGCAACTCCTTCTGAATGCTCTTAATACTATCGATCTGAAGCTCCTATCTATCCTACCTACGCATCAACAAGGGCATTTATTAGATCCCATATTTACGAACTGCATGAGTATTGAAATTTCCCCACCTGTTCCACTGATATGGTCTGACCATAGTATGGTGCCATTCAGAATAGCCAAAAACGTTATCACCAAGTCACATGCGAAAAACCCCCCTTACAGACGCCGTAACTTTAAAAAATGCACCCCTGAAATATTGCTGCAGGAACTTTCTGATCACCCCCCGACTGCAGCCACATCCATACAGGAGGTTTGGGACAACTTTGAATCATGGCTAACAAAAGCGTTAGATAAAACTGCTCCCTGGACGACTAAGCCCCCAGCTCGTCAAACTAAAAGTGCCCCCTGGTTCTCCGAAAAATTGAAAAAGGCTAAAGCACAATGCAAACTCATCGAACGTAAGTGGAGGAAGGACTACGCCCCAGAACTCAAAGAAAAGTATAGAACTGAGCTGAAAAAATACCAAAAATTGGTACGAGTAGAGAAGAGTCTCTTTTACAAACGCCGAATCATGGAAGCTAAAAACCCTACCAAAGAACTATTCGGTATTTATAAAGAAATCACCATACTATCTCGCTTGGATACTAAAGACATCTACTCCACGGAGATGTGTGATCAAATAGCCGATTTCTTTGTGAAAAAGGTTGAAAATATTCACGCCACATTCACCAGCAGCACCAGGTCAGACAACAATAAGGCAGAGACTCTAGACGACCGCCCTCAAAAACCCCAGTTTACTAATTTCAGGACCCCCAACAAACAGGAACTGATGAATATCATAAACACCATTAGCTCTGGCTCCCCTATGGATGCCTGCCCTCCGGAACAGTACAAAATGGTCATGGAAACCGTATTATTGGATCATATAAGCAACATGATCACAACCTCATTCCGTGAGAGCATTGTCCTGAGTAACTGGAAATCTGCCCAGGTTATACCACTAAAAAAGAAACCGAACATCCCAATTACCCAGCTTCAAAATCTGCGACCAATCTCTCTTCTCCCTTTCTGTGCTAAGATCATAGAAAAGGTAGCCAATCTCCAACTCATGGAGTTTTTGGAGAAAGAATCTCTCCTCCACCCCTCCCAATCAGGGTTTAGAGCAGGTTACTCAACGGAATCTGCCGTTCTATTCTCCACCGAGCAGATCCGGAAACTGGTGGATGAGGGAGAGACAGCAGCGCTGGTCCTATTGGACCTAAGTGCAGCATTTGACACCGTGCTGCACACCACGCTGCTGTCTCGACTCTCAGACATGGGAGTTAAAGACTCTGCTCTCAAATGGTTCCAGTCATACCTCTCTGACAGAACTTTCCAACTTCACTGCCCCCCCTTCAAGTCATCTCCTCGAAGTGTTAGCCATGGGGTTCCACAGGGCTCAAGTCTGAGCCCGACCTTATTTAACATCTACATGGAACCCCTGGCACACATTGTAGAGGAATTTGGGGTGGGCATTGTCAGCTATGCTGACGACACCCAGTTGGTGTTCAAAATAACACCAGACAGTAGAGACCTAGCCTCCAACTTCTCAAACTGTATGCTAGGGATAGCAACTTGGATGAACGCCAACTGTCTCCGTCTGAACGGAGATAAAACGGAGGTACTGATTGTAGGGAAGAACCCTTCCATCTGGTCACACGCCTGGTGGCCTAGCGAATTGGGAGAACTTCCTGTGCCTGCAGAGAAGGTGAAGAACCTTGGTGTCATGCTTGACCCTAATCTCTCAGGTAGAGCCCAGGTAAATAAAGTGACAGGTAAATGCTACAGCACCCTTAAAGTGCTGCGCAAAGTACTTGATCTACTCCCAATTGAAGCAAGAAAAACTATAGTCCATGCTCTAATATCTCCCCATCTAGACTATGGTAATGTTCTTTTACTGGGTCTCAATCAAAAGAGCTTGCACCAGTTACAATGCATACAAAATTCTGCAGCGCGACTGGTGCTTGGTCTCCCCCGCAGAGCATCGGCAAAAAATGCACTTGCCAAGCTTCACTGGCTCCCTGTTAAAGAAAGAATAATATTCAAAACTCTCTGCTACACACATCGCATTGCCCAAAACAAAGGCCCCAGCTATCTAAGAGGCCTCATGACCATCCACAGGCCAATCAAAAATCTAAGATCAGCGGGCACGATGCAGTTTAAAATCCCACGCATCACCAAAGCGAAGATGGGAGGAAAATCATTCCGCTTCTTGGCCACTAAGCTTTGGAATGCCCTGCCAATTCAACTACGTATGGAGCCATCTGAAACAAGGTTCAGAGCCAGACTCAAAACTCACCTATTTCCAAAAAATTAATCCCCGTTCTCCTGTTCTCCTCCTCTAGGTGGTTTTTGCATTTGCAGTCAGCGCGGGGACACACAGTTTTGTGCAGCCAGGCGCTTAATAAATGCTTATTATTATTATTATTATTTGAAAGACCCATAGTGTCAGGGATAGGTTCCATTTTAGAACCACTGTCTAAGTTTGCAGACGCATTCTTATGTCCCATTATACAAAAAACGTACACCTATTTACAGGACACGAAGGTGGTTCTTTGTCTTTTGAAGGATCTAGAATTTGACCCCACATCCAGCATACTCATTGGCTTGGATGTGGAGAGTCTCTATACCAGCCTCCCTCACAAGGAAACACTAGAGATTCTAGAAGAGGTCCTTTTTTGAGCACGACTGGACTTACCACACCCCCAGACACGTAGTACTTGAATGCTGCAGACTAGCTCTTACTGAAAATTTCTTTAGATTTGAGGACAACCTGTATCGCCAGCAACACAGCACCAGCATGGGGAGCACTTTTGTGCCGAGCGTGGCCAGCCTCTACGTGCACCATCTGGAACGGCACAACATTTTGAACAACACCAACACCCACCTACGTCATGTCCAGTTTTGGAAAAGGTACATAGACGACGTTCTATTAATCTGGGAGGGCACAGAAGCCAATGAATTCCTAAGGTGGCTCAACCTACAGGACCCCTACCTAAAATTTACCCACACCATGATTAGATCACATCTGGTTTTCCTTGACCTAAACATACTGGTACGACAAGGCATTCTGGCTATCACCACACATTTCAAGCCCACTGCAAGGAACTGCCTCCTCATTTATGACAGTTTCCACCCTCGGCATTTGAAACAAAACCTTCCATTGGGGCAATTTCTTCGCCTGAGGAGGAACTGCACCGATAAAGAGGACTACAACACACAGGCCAAGGATCTCAGTGAAAAACTCCTGAAGCGTAACTACCCAATACATCTGGTATCTAAGGTGAGAAAGAGAGCCGCAAATAACAACAGAGAAGCTTTACTTGAGCACAAAACTAACAACAGCTCTGAATTCAAGAGACCCATCTGCATAACCACATTTAAAGTGGCTTCAGATAAAGTCACTAAAATAGTCAAGAAACAACGGCACACACTGAATAGTGAAGGTCTGAACATACCTACACCCATGTTCAGCCACAAACGTGGTATGAACTTGAACCATTTAATACACACACGACCCGAAACCATGATGCAGAAGAAGGAAGTGTCTGGCGGCTACATCCTCTACCCATAGGACACTACCCCTGCAGTAACTGCAGTAACTGCAGTGTCTGCCACCTCACTTCAGCCACTAAAACAGTGACTCTGAATAACAATACTACTTGGAAACTACAGCAATTCTCAAACTGTAACACAGGAGGGGTTGTGTACCTCATTACATGCACATGCAATCTTCACTATGTGGGTATGACCACAAGGAAAGTCAGCACCCGCATAGATGAGCACAGGAGCAACATACGCTGCAGGCGCGCCACTACTAGAATGACTACCCCCTTCATCGAAAAACAACATACACCTAACCACTTGAGGTGGATAGTACTAGAACAAAGAGAACCTAGAAAAGAGGTTGCACGAAAGAGAGCAACGTTGGGTGTTCAAACTCTGTACTGACACCCAAGGCCTTAATGATGACATACCCTGGACCCTGTTTTGCTGATTTTTCCTACAGTGTCCCTACATGACCTCTGGACAAGTCCAGAAACTGTGATAAGTTTGGAGTTATACACACCCTAAAGAAAAGTTTTGTATCCTGTTACACCTTACTCCAAGTTAATTATTCCATCAAATCTTACCACAGACACGAGCCTTGTGCCTGACTGATGGATGAATTTCATGATCAATATTGTACGATATGGCGCAGAAAGTGGAGCTGTCACCTACACATACACGCGTCATCATTATCCACTACATTGAGGTTGCCTGCCTAATTTACAAAGTCTCCCGACCTTTAGACAGACCCCTCCGTTGCCTACTCACCTAAATAACAGTGCCATTAACATATTCCCTAGTTTCATTTTGTCTTATTTCATGTTATTTTATTTTATGTTGACTAAATAACTCAATTTGCCTTTTTAAGGAGTAGGACCACATTGTGGTATCTTTACTTTGAAATACCATCAGGATAACGCGTAGCCCACCCGCGCATCCTACTAACATGGCCGTCACCTTTTGCCATTGGTGGCGGCCATCTTGACACGTCTCCCGCGAGCTAGTCTCCATTGATGACACGCGGGCAACGTGGAAGCTTATATTCAGCTCCCCGCCGGAGACACGCCAAGATGCGGTCTGGCGGGGAGAGGATTAGGTGCCCAGACGCGGCGTCTCCGAGATAGAAGTAAGTTTGCTTGCCTCCACAGGTCCTGCGATGAAGGACACAAGCCCATTTTACCTTTACTTTGACTTCTCATTTAAACGTGCTAACGTTTCCTACCTTTCTCCTCATATTTGGCAGAATTTTTCATAGGGAGACACCGCCCCGAGTCCATGAAGCGCAACCTCGCTAAAAACAAAGTATGTGCTCAATTACGTCTGTAACACCACCATACCTGTTTATGTTATGTCAGTGGCGTATGTGTGTCACCACTTGAGTTGTGTTTTTAATGTGTGTATATATATATATATATATATATATATATATATATATATATACTCACGCAGCACGTCGGGCAGGCATGTTTATACCTTTCTATGTTACAATCACAGTCAGATCCTGGAGCATACCACCATTATGGAGCACATCAGCATGGAAGCATATAATGTGTAACCCTTACTCGATTGAGAGGGGAGTTGTTCTCTAACCAGCTCTCATTTTTATCATTACAGATATACTATGTGACATAGGGATCATATGTATAAATTATGCATGCTTTATTAGTAGCAGCGTTTCCTTACTAGTTTTTTTGCCCTATCTTTATTTCCCTTTTTAGGTTTATTAGGAGTGGCATACACAGGGCTGGCCCCTTTGTGGTCCTGATGAAGAGCTAGGGGTAGGCTCGAAACATGTTGATCATACACTGAACTCCTACGCATTACAGTTAGGTTTCCCAGTGTAACACCCCCTTTTTAGATATACCAACCTAGGAGCAATAATAAAGTATTTAAGCCCACTAGCAAAGTATTTTTAAATCACTTTCACCCACTCCACCACACTTTGCACCCCACAAAGTCTTCCACTACAAGTGCTCCTACTTATTTCCGCAATTCGCAGCACGCTCCAGTTCGTAGAGAACTGGGATGGCCCTATTGATGAAGCATGTCACCGTGGGGAAACCCTGGTGAGAGAGGGGACTCAAGAAAGAAATGATTCTTTCTTGAAGGTTTTTCCTGATCACACTGATTAGGAGCCACTCCCTTTGACTAGGTCTCCAAACCTGTGACCTCTGGTTTTCGTTGTATGTATACTTAAGGAGGGCGGACCTAGCCATTTACCCTCTACCTCCCTCATCCTTCTGTAACATGGTTTGGACATGACAACTTGTCCCTCAACTTTCTAAAAGCAAAGGACAATGCTGTTGCCTTAGCTTTGTGGTTAATGAAATGCTGTGTAAAGGACATATTATCGTTGAATGTTAATCCTAGGTATTTATAAAATTTCACGGTTTCGATATGTAACCCGTTAATATTCCATTCTTTCTTATCTGCTTTTGTAGCACCTATCGTCATTTTTTTTGTCTTTTTTGTGTTAATTTGCAAACCATTAAGGGTGATATAATGATTAAAAGAATCAACTAGTCTTCTTAGGCCTATAATAGAAGGGCTTAACAAGATAGTGTCATCAACGTATTGTAAATATTTGATGTCTTTGCCTAGGAAGGTAAGTGAGTGAGCATTAACTTCTTTAAAATGTAATGATAGGTCGACCATGAAAAGATTAAAAAGGCATGGAGCCAGAATACAACCTTGTTTCAACCCAGTCTTAGTTTCAAGTCGGCGGGTTGTACTTCTGCCATCTCCGACTTTGATCTGAACCCATGTGTTGGTATATAACAATTTAATCATATCAAGCGATTGGTTTGGGATACCCTATTCCAAAAGTTTGGCCCAAAGTAGATTTCGGGGAACAGAATCAAAAGCGGCTTTAAGATCAACAAAACAGATACATAACTTTTGCTTTCTATATTTTGCCAAAACCCATTCTAGCTCTAGAAACAGAGGTTCTCTCGAGTGTCTCAATAAATAGTTTCCATGGTGGAAATGGGTCGGGAACAAACACAAGTTTTACGGGGTATGTGGGTTCTTCGGGTGGAGAAATATTTTCCCCTTGGAGAAAAGAAAGCCAATTGCCCAATACAAAACAAGCGCACAAAGGGAGATAGGTCCTTGGCGGGGCTAAGGGAGGGCTGGACCCTATATTAATTTAAAGTACAAAAACTTGCCCCCTCTCTCAGTGAATTTATGATTGAGGACCAAATAAACAATTTCATTACATCTAGTCCGGTATGTTTATTTATACCTTTTTTTTCCAAAAAATTATTTTAAAAAGTTTTTTGAATGGCAGAAAGAGAATACACAATACAAAAAATTGTTAACAATCTTACTCAATCCACAATTAACACAAAAACACTTACAAATTATACAAAAGAAAAACATCAAGTGTTACATCCAACAAACAAAACACATTGCAGTGCCACAGTTTTGCAATATATTAAACCATCTCATAATCAAAAAAATATTTTCATAAAGAGAGCCAATTCAGTACAAGAGCAAGAAAGCATGAGGCAATTTTGTTTTAGAACACACTAAATGTTGTAATTAGCTCTTGCTGGATTTGCCGACGCGTTTCAAGTTCGGGCCAAGAGTGTCCAAACTATCATCAGGGCTCTTGTTATTATTCTGTTAGGATGTAGAAAAACAGCGTTTTAATACAACCAAATGGCCCCTTCTTCAGAGATAGCACCGTTTGGATAAAATTAAATGTACCTGTATGTTCCTATGAAGTTGGCCTGTAGTGGTTTCTATTCGTGGACACATTCCTTATTTCAGGTCACAACAGGGGACACTTCTACACAAAAACAATCTAGGGAATGAACAAAAGAATTGTCCACATTTACAATGCGTGATCATGGGGCATTGCAAGAACCTATTGTTAAAAATTAAGGAATTCATACCTTAATCTTGCAATGTAAGGAGGGGCGGAGGAGTATCTTTTCTTGCCTTTAGTCCTGTTTAAACAACACATGACCTGCTTGTCACAACTAGGAAACACTTAGATAAAAAAATCGGATGCTTATATATATAACGCACATATCGTACCTGTATTGTGCACCACTGTGGGAATACTTTATCTTTCCGTCAATCAATCTCACGTGTACCTGTATGGGCAATACACTCATGAGTGCATAGTTATTTACAGAATTGCCGCAATGTCGTGCATCTACTTCTGAAAACAGAATACGATGAATGTCGTACCTGTATCCTTGCCGAGCAAGGCACCGCCTCTCGCCCCCAGTCTACGGCCCCAGCCGGGGCTGTAGAGTATCGGCATCGCTTTCTCTTTCTTGTTCGCGTCTTCCGATTACGAGTCCGTCATTTTCTAAAAAAACGCATTTAGGGTCACTACGCGGTTAACGGAATTAATGTTACAAGCAAACGTGGCCCACCCGGCCGCTTGTGTTGCATACCTTTGTCAGCGTTCTACTTCTGCTGCATATGCACGGTGCTCCTCAATCGCTAGCTGTTCGTTTGTGACAGCGGCGGCCATTTTGCCAAAGTTAAAAGGAGACCGCTTTGGGAGTGGTGCATTCTGGCACTCATGAGTGTATTGCCCATACAGGTACACGTGAGATTGATTGACGGAAAGATAAAGTATTCCCACAGTGGTGCACAATACAGGTACGATATGTGCGTTATATATATAAGCATCCGATTTTTTATCTAAGTATTTCCTAGTTGTGACAAGCAGGTCATGTGTTGTTTAAACAGGACTAAAGGCTAGAAAAGATACTCCTCCGCCCCTCCTTACATTGCAAGATCGCTCAGATTAAGGTATGAAATCCTTAATTTTTAACAGTAGGTTCTTGCAATGCCCCATGATCACGCATTGTAAATGTGGACAATTCTTTTGTTCATTCCCTAGATTGTTTTTGTGTAGAAGTGTCCCCTGTTGAGACCTGAAATAAGGAATGTGTCCACGAATAGAAACCACTACAGGCCAACTTCATAGGAACATACAGGTACATTTAATTTTATCCAAACGGTGCTATCTCTGAAGAAGGGGCCATTTGGTCGTATTAAAACGCTGTTTTTCTACATCCTAACTGAAAAATAACAGAGCCCTGATGATAGTTTGGACACTCTTGGCCCGAACTTGAAACGCGTCGGCAAATCCAGCAAGAGCTAATTACAACATTTAGTGTGTTCTAAAACAAAATTGCCTCATGCTTTCTTGCTCTTGTATTGAATTGGCTCTCTTTATGAAAATATTTTTTTGATTATGAAATGGTTTAATATATTGCAAAACTGTGGCACTGCAATGTGTATTGTTTGTTGGATGTAACACTTGATGTTTTTCTTTTGTATAATTTGTAAGTGTTTTTGTGTTAATTGTGGAGTGAGTAAGATTGTTAACAATTTATTGTATTGTGTATTCTCTGTCTGCCATTCAAAAAACTTTTTAAAATAATTTTTTGGGAAAAAAAAGTATAAATAAACATACCGGACTAGATTTAATGACATTGTTTATTTGGTCCTCAATCATAAATTCACTGAGAGAGGGGGCAAGTTTTTGTACTTTAAACCAATACAAAACAAGGCATTTTTGCATCAGCTTTCTTCGCCCTGCAAAAGTATAGATGAGAAACTGTCATATAAATAATTACATTTTCATACATTTTCTTGGCAAACTATGTGAATAAAAAAAATAAACCTGAATCCATACGAAGGAGTAAATGTACACAACGGAATTTCCACTTTGTTTGGGATCACTCCCCTAGAATTTTCCGAGAATTTTTAAGTATTTGTTAATTTCCTCCAATGATAAGTGTACACCTATTGAAAGACTGGCTTGCGAATATCGTTGTAAATCGGGCGTGTAATTTTTAATTAATGCACCTAGAGCATTGACAACACCCGTGCTCACAAGATATCTTTATCATGATAGGCCAGTAAATGCTTGCTTGACACATTTGCATTATTACTAATTACTATGTAGATGTCCCTGAAGACTGTGAATTTAGGCTATCCTGTCATGTTGCCTTATGCTAAATAGCTGTAGGTAACGCTGATGTGCTCATTTGCATTTGATTAGCATCTCATGTTGCAGCTGGAGCAGTGTGGTCCTTTTACCAACTTCCATAGGAAAGATTGAAGCTTCAAGCTGTGAGAGTGGCTTTTCTGGAGAAGCACCCCCCCCTTAGAATGTGCTGTGCTTTTCAACGTGTTCACTCAGGGATTGAATGACATGTTTGACACATTAGAGCTCTGAGACATGGGCCGAACCCTGCAGGGGGTCTTAGGGTTCACGATAAATGCCCCCAATGCCCACAGCTCTTTCAGTTTCCAGTGCATCACTGTGGATGTTGCATGCATGGGATTTCACAAACTGGCTGCAAGTCCTGTGTATACTAGTCAGGATTGAATAGCAAGTTTGAAAGATCAGAGCCCTTAGGTAGGCGGTCTCCAGGTTCACGATAAATGCCCCCAAAGCCCACGGCTCTGTCAGTTTCCGCTGCCTCACTGTGGATGTTACATGGATGGGATTTCCCAAGGGACTCCGAGTTCTGTGTGTACTAGTCAAGGCAGGGGCTGCTTGCTTAGCACTCGGCGCGCGCCCTTCAGCGCACACAAGGGCGAGCGCGTGCAGCGGAGCCTCCTAACCATCCCTGGTCCATGGAGGACCTTCCTCAGTGCTCTGCCACTCATTCCAGCTGCATTATTCATTCTAAAGCCTCTCACGAGTGTCTCCGTCCCTCTGTGAAAGCCACTAAAAGCCAAGGCTGTGCGGCAGGCATAGCAGGGCGCCGCGCGCCGCATCCATTTTATCTCAAGTTCTTCGCTTGCAAACCCAGCCAGGGGCTTCGCCACAGGCATCCTCTCAGCGGGCGAAGAATGGGATAAAAGGCAGCGGTGTGATTTCAAGTAGCGTGAAATGGATAGAGCTGGAGTTTACTCAACAACTTCATCCTAGTGGAAACTCCAGTTGACCAGTTACAAATGGTTTCTACTATATCAAGAAGCGTGATAAGAGTCTTGAATGAATGATAATGATTAATGCTAACCCTCATAGGACGGGCACAGTACTACACATGCCTCTTTGTCACTTGAATTGTAATGTCCAAAACAGAAGAAAGAAGTAAAGAATGTAGTGGCTTAAAGAGCAGACCTGGGAGGAAGAGAATTGGCAGAAAGGAATTCATGCTAACTGTGATGGTTTGAGACTAGGGTCCAGACTTATCAAGGGATTGTGATGTCATTGATTCATGCTAGGTGACGCAAGGGCACATAGGGGCATATTATCAAGGGGATTTAAAAGCCAAGAAAGCAGAGATAAAATTATCTCCCTATTACCTAGCTGTCGCTAACACCAGTTAGAACATTTTAAACATTTTTCGCAAATTACCACGAGGTTCAACCTCGTGGTAATTTGCACTTGCAAACATTGTATTCGCAATTTGTTTTCAGAATGATGCATTGCATTTAAGGAATCGCAAATTTGCGATTCCTTAAATGCAATCGCATTCTGGAAAGTCGCAATATTAGCGATTTTCATAAAAAAATAATGATGCATTCCAAAAAGCATTTTTGGAATCGCAAACGGCCGATTTTAAGGAATCGCACTGTTTGCGACTCCAAAAATGCTTGATGCATGTGGGCAAACATTTCTCTGAAAAACATCGGTAATAGATTCTCATACATCACCCACATTAAAAATAATTGAAAGGAAACAGTATTTCAAACAACCAGTTTAAGAATGATTTAAGGTCATCAGACATAGGGTCACATGTATCAATCAATTTTGCATTCGCAAACGGGCCGATTCAGAGAATTGGCCCATTTGTGAACGCAAAAAAGGCTTTTTACATGTAGCAAAACCGATTTCGCGATTTGGTAACCTTTTACCAAATTGCAAAATGGTCTTGCAATTCTGTATTTGGAAGGGGCGTGTTTAGGTCATCCCTTCCAAATAGCGAATCCTAATGGTATGTATGAATGTTTTGTGACCGTGAATGCGGTCGTGAAACATTCGCATTTTACCAACTAATTGAGGTAGGTGGTAACCCATTCATAAATGGGAAGGGGTCCCCAAAGGATTTGAGCAATTCCAAGGAGGGGCGCAAACTGCGATCTACCTCATTAATATTAATGAGGTAGGTCGATGTGTGACCCTCTAGGAATCGGTATACTTTGGAAATTGCGATGATCTAATTGTGATTCTCAGAAAAACGCAATTAGGTAATCGAAATTTCCAAATTTGATACATGTGACCCTAAGACTCTCTGCAGAACAGAGCTGGCTCTATCAGTGGGCCCCTGAAAGGCTGGTGTTCTAGGCCAGAGCCCACTTTGCCCATGCCTGGTGGGGCCCTAGGTCGGAGCCCACTTTGCCCATGCCTGGTGGGGCCCTAGGCCAGAGCCCACTTTGCCCATGCCTGGTGGGGCCCTAGGCCCGAGCCCACTTTGCCCATGCCTGGTGGGGCCCTAGGCCTGAATCCACTTTGCCCATGGCTGGTGGGGCCCTAGGCCTGAGTCCACTTTGCCCCTTCCTCAAAACGTTTCCCAGTACACGGAAACTCAGGTGTCATTCGTCATTCTTCTGAACAGTTTTCCACACAGTTATGAGCAGAACGGAGATAATGATGGCAACATATATATATTTTTTCCACACAAAAGGTCATTAAAGGGACAAATAGAACTACGCGGCCTTTTTCTACACATATTGAGCCTCAGCACTTTCTTTATTCTGACTTAAACAGAATCTAGTATACTTTTTCCAACAAATCACTTCCAGCTTTTTGTGTGATGTTTTCACACTAGATTTTGCTTTTATTATTCTTGTCTGCAACAATAGTACCTCTTTCATATGAAAGAACAAGATACCAAGGATATAAGTGGTTTGTGGGAAGGGTGGTGGTGTGACCATGTATTATAAGGAATAAAATGTCCACCGCTGTACATTGTAAGGATATTGCAAGTCACCCAAGAGTTCAATGACCTTACAAAGAAACTTTGGCTTCTGCCTCTTTTCTCTATATGGTCATGGAAGTCCTCTGTGGCTTTCAATATCCTTACAATGTACTTCAGGGTATACTTCGTGCATATATTACTGGCTTGTTCTGGATTCAGAGCAAACATGTAATAAACCCCCCACTATTCTAAAACAATTGCAGCATATTTTCCTCCACATTCCCCTCGGAAGCACCTGAATGCATCATACTTATTGGACATTGTGGAACTGAAGAAAACTAAACAGCTGAGGTGCACCACCTGGCTGCTGCAGGAGGAAAGGGTGAGACGCCAGTGTTTGGAGTGCGCCGCTGCCCCTCTAACCTTTTGGAAACTTATGGGCTAGTAGGAAGCCTTTACAGCTACTCCGCTCAACCTATGTGAGTTGAGGACAAAACCGGCCAAGGGTTTTTCACCTGACTATTCAACGATTGGATTGGGACGTCATTCTTAAGATAATATACTCATGGAACAAGTTTGAGGAATTCTAACAATTGGAACACACAGTATCTATTTGATTGCATCTTTGGACTCGGACATTGCCTCGCGTTTCCATTGAAATCCACCTGGGAACATATACCCATCAGATTCACTGTGCAGGTTTTGGTATCTGGGCTTACTATACAAGCCATTGGACCACAAGAAATAATCCTTAATTTGAGTAATAATAACGACTACTACCTCTACAACAGGGGTCAACAAGATAACCCTGGTTGCCCCGTCTTGTATGTCCTGAGGAAGACTCGCATGGCCAAGGCACAACTGACCGCTAGGCCGCAAGACGAGTCGAAACGTCGACATTTTGGTTAACACCTGGACCACTACCTATATCCTCCCCTTGCGATATAGTGCAGACAATGGCTACATCTTATGTCTATTAACAATGATTAAGAAATCTATGTGGACTATTTGAATGTGGTCAGGTTCCTTGATTCAGCATCTTTGGGCTGATTTTTTTGAAAAGCAGAAATTGTTGTTTTTATTAATTTTGTGTGATTTCTTTTCCTTTTCACCCTATCACTGGCACTTCCTTTGACACACCTTTTCTTCTGCACGCTCTATACGGGGCAACTATTACCATATCTTTAGATGTATATATAAACATTTAAAAATACATAAAAATTTGTAATTTGCTATACAAATGCTATATATGACAATTGATTAAATATTGCATATATTCTTGGACCGTGGTGCTGTTATTCTTATGTTTTCTCATTAGTTGGGTTGAGTAGCGACAAATTGTATATGCTCTCTAATCAATTATGGTTTGATTCATTTCATTTAGTTTAAGTTATAGGTCTCGGACCATTGTATGTTGTTATCAACTGATACCCAGGTCCAGTACTTTTGGGTTACCCCATTACTTTAATGGCAGGAGGAAAAAAGCTGCCATCATAGTGAAGCTCTGTTTTGATGCCAGGACTTTGATTTTACTGCAGGGACATTAGTAACACAATGGGATACTCACAGGCTGCAGAAATATACCTCTCAAGAGGGTGAGGCGCCTGATTTATCAGGCACAGAATGTTTTATGAAAATGGCTCTTGTCCTCTAGATTTAAATGGTTGTATGCATCTGGTTCACCTATTGAGACTGATCAGACTAGAGCACATAATCATTACAGAGAGATATTCTCCCCAACCAAGACGCCCTACACCATTTCACCATTAATGATATCAAGTTTTTTCACAATTTTTAAATAGAGGTGTGGATAAGTTTAGTAGGGTCACGTTTTAGTAGATTTTAAAGTAAAGATGTTGGAGCAGGGAGGATCATGAATAAAACACACTAAAAGCTCATTTTTAATAAGTGATATTGACTCTGCTTAATTAGATGACCCTTCACGGGTGATATTTTATATAGCATCCTTTTAAAATGTCTTGACGCTGTAGATTTAATGGTGCCCACATTGGACTACTTCTTCCATTCATACTTGTACAGTGCTCTGAAATCTATGTAGGGTAGATGTGTGCTATGTGCAACCAATGCACCTACAAATATTTAAAAAACAACGATACGGGATTCATTCTGATTCATCATGTCCCATTTTAGGGAGAGAAACAATCATATGAAAAACAGTTTTGTACCCACCACAAGAAGACAGCCCAGCCAAACCAACTGTGCCACATCTGAGCAGCAACACATATAAATGTATGGATGTGATATTTACATGTGTGTAATGTATGTAACTCATGAATACACTGTGCAAGCAGTCTTGACATTACATCAGATTAGACCAGGATGGGACAGGGGTGGAGGGATAATGTGGTATCCCAGGGTTGGCCAGGGTGGCTTGGCTTCGAAAAGTTTCCACCACCTCTTAAAAAGGCCCTGGACAAACGAGAGAGAGTTGAGAATAGCCGGGACCTAGGAGTGACAACAGCAAAAGGGTGCCGGAAATGCCTACTTTCCTAGTTGAGCCAAGAATCAGTGCAAGGTGGCCAGAGTCTAAAAATCTGAGTTCTTTTTAATACTCAATTATAACTGGGAAATCCATGTGTTTTTCCTTCACAAGTACACAGAAGAGTACCAACAAGGTGGGTTCATTCCATTTGGACATTTTATGAGAAATAGCTGTGTATGGCATAGTCCAACAAATCATGAAGCGACCCTGAATCAATCAGGGATTATTAATGTCTGTAGTGCTGCTGTGGTTTAAAGCTTTAGCAATTTAAATCTTCTAACAATGGTAATCCTGAGCACTAATTATTTCATAGTAAACAGCCACGGATACACAAGTGGTAAATGGTAGACGATGGCTTGAATGATACATTTGAATGGAATCGCCGCATATTTTGAAAGATCAGTTACACTTTACTTGTCCTTCCTGCCCATGAAAAACCTGTATCAGTATATGGTCCAAATATGTTCTGCGTGTGGGACATCAATCAAACAAAAGCCTAATGCCAAATGTTCTCTAATTTGGCGATTATAATAAGGGCATCAGAAATAGCAGCTCCTTGGTACTTACAGCACCGTGGTTGCTTCTTCCACCAAGGGAAACAAACTCTTCTCAGGTTGCTTCCTTATTCCTCAGAATCATCCTCAACATAAAACACTCCATGGTATCACAAATCAGTGCCGTCACACCCCCCCGCTTCTTCATCCAGTGCATGCTACGCAAGTGGCTCCCCCAGGACTCAAGGCGCACCGTTACCCGGCACTGGTCATGAGCAGACTGTATTACGGTAATGCACTCTATGTTGGAATACCAGCCCAACTGCTCCAAAGACTTCAGACCATCCAAAACGCTGCCGCCAGACTCATCTTTGACCTCCCTCTTCACACCCACACATCAGCAGCTGCACTGGCTCCTGGTTCAGAAATGATGCCAGTAGAAGCTCCTCACACATGCATTCAAGGCACTGCACAACACCGGACCCTCCTACCTCAACGACCACCTCAACTTCCACCAACCTGCCAGGCTTCAACTCTCTGCCTCCATCTCACTCGCCCATGTACATTGTATATGCAGTAGCAGAGCTGGAGGCCGGTCCTCCTCCTACCTTTCAGCAAAGTCCTAGAATGAGCTCCCACTCCACACCAGGACGTCCACATCACTGCTGGAATTCCAAAGGGATCTGCAGACCTGGCTCTTCTGATCTCTCCATCGCCCTCAGCCAGACTCAGATGAAACCCTCTTAGATCTGGATATCCTCACGGGGGATGAGCCATACTCTACAATTCTGTGACAAATTCATAACATAAAGGAGGCATTTTTACCTGGATATAGAAAACAACATGCATAAGATCGCTAACAGTATTGAAACTGTGGGCACAACTCATGCATTTGAGAGTATTCATTTGGAACTTTGAGCTGCAAAAGAAAGCAAAAACATTACACAGACATTACCACAGTTACCACAGGCGCTAATAAAATATGCCAGTTTGTTGTCAAAACAACAGACAGATCTGAGGTGAGTTTGCCCAGGGGAAAGGTAAATCACTTACTGAGGTAAACAAAAATGAAAATATATATGTATATATATATATATAGCTGGGCCTCGCATCTTTGTTTGGTCAGGATATGTGCTGGTGAGCTGCTCCATGCTCACTGTTCCGTGAGGCCACCCTGAAGGGTCGGGGGCTCCTTGGAATTGGAGACTGTGTTTGGTATTTAATAGGGAGCATGACCCACTGCAGTCGCCCTACCTATCAAGGAAATGCCACAAGTGCAAAAAGAGCTGACTGTGTGGAAGGGAGTCGGAGGGGAGAACATTCCGTGCTCTGACCACTCAGAGAGACATGCTGATTTGGAGACTCGTGTGAATTGTGAGCACTTGCATAAAATTGAAGGAAAATCCATGACTGCAGGACTTTATGTCCACTATTATGATGCAGGTACTAAAAGAAATAATGCTGAAATAATATGCTGATTGAGGATCAATTGTGATTCCATGTAAAATGAACTTACGAACAGTACAGTGCATTATGGGATCAGTAGTACAAAATCAAGGTCATGTCACATTATGTTTAAAAAGCAAGCACAACGCACTTTGCATTTGTTGAACTTCTTAACTGTGAGCAAGGTGACAGCCGAAACGCGTAAGGTGATAGAAGATTAGTGCTGCTGTCTTCAAAATCAATGTTTTTCTCTCCGAGATGGGCCTCGCATCCTTGTTTGGTCAGGAGATGTGCTGGTGAGCTGCTCCATGCTCACTGTTCCGTGAGGCCACCCTGAAGGGTCGGGGGCTCCTTAGTATCAGAGACTGTGTTTGGTATATGTATATATTGTATATATATATATATATATATATATATATATATATATATATATATATATATATATATATATATATATATATATATATATATATATATATATATATATATATATATACACACACACACATATATATATATATATATATATATATATATATATATATGGTTACAGAGATGTTATAGTTAGACTCAGATTTCCCTCTTAGGAAACCATAGAACTTCAGCAGTTATAAATACCTGAGCTAACTATATATTACACTCCACTAATGAACTGCTTATGATCTCACATATTACATCACTCATAACATGGTTAGTGACATCACTGATGACATCTCAAATGACATTACTGATGACATCACCCAGTAATTGTGAGTGTTTTTTAAATGTTACTGAGTGTTAAAGATATATATAAGGTAAGTGACTGTGGGAGTGTCTATATGGGTGGGTGAGTGGGTGTGTAAGTTAGAGACTGTATACATGAGTGAGTGTAACAAACAGATACAGAGACATACTGTTAACGATTCCATGAGCATCATACAATTTGACAGTCCGTCGTGTGATTCTGGGATCTGCAAGTATTGCTTGATATATCAACATTGTAAATCACGCGGCCATGGCAGCTATGTAACAGCAAAACATCTAACAATGCTAAGAGACATTACTGGCATTGTTTGCAACCGAAACACTCCGCCTCAACAGTACATTTCAGCATCTAGGGACAGGTCCCAGAGGCATCCACAGGACTCTCCACTGCGATCTCAGCTACGCTGCGTGACATACCCCTCCTCACTAGTGTTCGGGGCGTCAGCTCACCCATTTTCATTATCTGTGGTAGCCGAGTCAGTTTAGTACCATTCCCATAAGTTCTTAGGACGGTTACGTGGGGAAAGGAGGTCCCTATAGTTTTCATTCTGCGTATTGCAGTATACCGTGTCTCTTGACCAGCAGGCCACAGTGGGAGTCGGACCGCGGGACCAACAGATCGCTACTCTACGTCTAGCTATAAACAACCCCATATCTATTAGTCTTCTATAAGCTTTCGTCAGTTGTTCGGAGTACCCCAAGAGGGCAAGCATAGGGTCAGGTGTTAGTGTTGTATCAGTGATATCCCCTAGGGTTTTAAAAATCATGACCCAAAAGTTGGCAATCCCTTGGCATAACCAGTCTAGGTGAAAAAGGTCTGGCGAATGCGCACTACATCGTTCAAAGTCAGCAGAGTATCGTAATCCATATCTGTACAGCCTCTTGGGAGTGTAGTAAACTCTGTTGAAGAATTTGAAATGTATCAGCATATGGCTCCCGTTCAGGGAGATTTGTTTTGTGCTCTCGCAGCAATATCGCCATATTTTATCATCTAAATCTTTGCCCAGATTTGCCTGCCAAGCCAGTCTAGCGTTAGTGTAGTGGTTTTCCCGGTACCCCTGGGCCATTTTAAAAAAATTGGGACACAAGCTGTACTGGTGTATCAGTTTCTATCATGTATGTGGGAGGGGCGACTTCCGGCGGTTCAGCTAAGTCAGCGCCCAGGATCTCTTTCAACGAGTGTCTCATCCTGTGAAATTGGAATCGAGCAAGCAGTGTGTCGTGTTGGCCTAATGTCTCCACCTCACTCCATGTCTTCACTTTGCCCTCTGAGAACATATCTCCTATCATCTTAATATGGATGGCATTCAATGTCCGAGTTACCCCCCGTCTTTGCATGTAGGCAGCCAGAGGCACCACTCCAAAGAGGTCAATGGGGAGTATAAATGGCTCCTGCCTGCAGTTTCAGTATATGATGCCAGGCATTAACTGTCGTATTAAAAGAATTCAGAATTCCAGTTCCACTGTCAGGTGAATTGAACAAGAACGCCGGCAAAGGGAGAGGTAACGCTACCACTTTCTCAATCTGAATGTGGGGAGTACCAGTACCTTATCTCTTTCAAATTTTTTATTTAGTCAGGTTTGACTTGCCAAAATTTAACAACAGTTGAGATATGTGTTAAATACAGCCAAATTCGTAATTCTAACCTGTGCATTGTGAATGACCAGAACACAAGCAGCTGCTGTTCCTTGCACTTGAGATTTCATTAAAATATGCAAAAGTAAGCCCTGCACATTTTGCACAGTCTTACTAAAATACCAGCTTTTCATTTTTAATAAATACTTGCCTAAATATCAGGTTGCCATTTTCATCAAGTACTTGGAGCCTTTTAAAGAGTTTGGCGGTTTGTTGAACCGCCGTATCGGCGGTGACGGTCCTAGCGTGGTGAACTTGGCAGTCTGACCATTAGGTGGATCAGCTTTACGAAGACTGCCACTGAACCGCCAAGACTGCCAGCAGACCACCGACTGCCAAGTTTCCGCTCGGGGAAAGGGAGCAACTATATGGTGGTAGAGGGGAGCTGCACTGCTGTCCATATTATGAGTTGTCGGTTCCATGAGCAGATCGCAGCATCCCGACCGCCTGATTCATGGTGGCGGTAACAAAGAATTTTTGGGTGGGTACTCACCCTTTTACTCTTCTTCCAGGCAGATTCCGACCTCAGTCCCTTTCTTCAGGTCCCGCCTTCACAGCAGGATTTTCACACAGAAGATTATGACCCTTTTTGTGGCGATCTACAGGTAAGTCTTTTTTGAACCATAAATTCATTGCCAGGACTTCCCACATGTATACTGAATCCCGGTAATGGGTATATGGTATTTTTTTGCATATATCTTGTATATGTGTGCATCCAATACATCTGCAGTTGATATGCACACACAGGCATCGATATATTTGTGAAAAATACTCACCACACTGCAAGATCCCTACCTCCACACCACAGGCACCATGGTCAACTCGTAATACGGTGGCCTTTAGACCGCCAGCACCATAGGCTGCTGGTGGTGGCAGTCGTACAGCAGTAGGACCGCCAAACTCATGAAAAGGCCCTAATACTCACTGTGCCTCTCATGGCTAAAAATCTGACTTGCATGCCTACTTATCACCATCTCATGCCATGGATTCCCACAATATGTCAAGAACTGCCATCATTATGTCAGGGCCCGTATTATACCAGTGGTGGGCATCATCATCAACACGTGACAGCATGCCTGTGGAACGAGCTCCCACTTTCCCTCCGGAAAGCAAACAACCTCCTGGCTTTCAGGAAGGAGTTGAAGACTCTGCTCTTCACCAAGTAACCCGCGATGACTGTAGTGTGTTTGCCTTTGGTTTTTCCTGTTTCTAGGGGCTTCTTTGCTAAAGCGCCGGGACACCCCTTGGGGTAGCCGTGCGCTCAAAAAGTTTGGCTTACATTACATTACATTACATCATTACATTGGTGCCCACAGTATGTCAGAACGTCTTTCAGAGGTCTATGGGACGCGCAGGGGTTACTGGGCCCAACCGTGGTGATTGAGGAGTTTTACTCTCATGTCCTGGTGTCCAACCTACTACGGATTCAGTGCAAATTGGCCAAGTACAGTTTCTGCACTTTACTCTCAGTGGTAGCTGTGGATGAGCAGCCAAAGGCTTTCTTAAGGGGGAAATGTAGATACAAGTTAATGAACACGGCTCATAACTCAAAGTGCACAGCAATGTCAATAAATCAATGTCCAGTCAAATACATATTTTTTTATTAAAAGGAAATATTTATTTCTAACTACACACATTCAAAGAAGTATTATGACATTTATTAGCAATAAGACAAACCCCTTGAGTACTGAGTTTTAGTGTTTCACCTGCAAGTCCCTCCCACCCGCCCCTTGTAATGTGGTTGTTATTCCATGCTCACTAGTACGACTTACTTAAGAGCCCACTCCAGCTCTTTGAAAGTAGGCAAAAGTGTCTGTGGTGCTGCAGCCCATTTAGCAGTGAGTCCCCAGGGCCCGTTTGGCCCGTAACAGGTCTTACCCGCTCCAGCATCCAGGAAGCATTCAGCGTCTCAAGGGGTGCCCCTACCATTGGCACCCGCAATGCTCTAGTCTTACTTGGTCAAGTGGGTCTGCATGCGGGAGGCACAACTTCACCCAGCAGGTGCAGGCCCTCCCTGAGCTACATGGCTGGATAAAACAGTGATCAGCTTCTGTCAGCACAGTAAGTTCAGCGCATCCACAACAGGTGGGTAGATGTGGACAGCACCCGTGATGGAGAACGCAGAGCTTTGCCTCTGTCAGTGACATATGAAGCAGCCTGCGTTTGTGGTGGAACAGTGAGGGGGAGTCTGTCATGTTAAGGAGCATTATCGGGCCGATGCTTCAGGATGGGGATCATTATTGTTCCCCGCAATGTAGAACCAACTTCACCCCTGAAGGTGCTGACGGTAGGGCAGTTGTGCAGGATATGTGTAATGTTGCAGCATGGTCGACCACAGCACCAGCAGTTAGAGTGCTGCAACAGGTCTGACTCTTCAAGTTTTGTCGGTGTCCAATGCCATTCCAACAGGGGGAAGACTTCATCCTGGTGCTCCAGATGTGGTTCCAGCAAAGTGGCAATGCCCTCTCTGCATTTTCCTGAGTCCATGGGACAGGTCATCGCAGGTCTCAATGCTTGTTTTCACCCACAGGTTGCAGCTTTCTGTTCTCTTGGTGGTAGCCTGAACTTCTGAGCTCACTTCGTACCAGTAGCCCATCCTGGCATACGGAGTTGCCGCTATACTCAAAAACAAGGTGCTGGTCATCACTGTATGGCAACCTATACCATGGTGGCAGGTCCTGGTGTACGGGGTCACCACTAAGACCCACACAGGTCTTGGCGCTTGTCAGCAGCAGTTACTTACATGCCGGCCCCTCCTAGCATACCAAGGTTACTGCGATGATGCAATACAGGTTACACGCTTCCTGCACGGCACTCAGTTTATGGATATATTACGGTGCCCCTCTCCCGGCAAGCGGGAGTCACCATCCCGATTCTGCACACGGGCAATGACCCATTCGGTGCAACAGTCATCTCCTTACACCGTGTACCTGGAGTCCTCTTGACAGGGTGTTTGGACAAAATATTGAATAAAATATGTCAAGAATATCGGAATGTCAAACATATCATCAACAGGAATATTGTTTTATGTGTTGTTTGTGATATCATTGTAAAGAATATTGTTTTAGAAATTTTTGTTGTAGATAATATTGTTTGTAAGTTTTATTTTGTATGTATTTTATTGTAGTGTGTTTGATTTTATATTTGTAATAATTTGTATAATTTGCGAATTTAATAAGATCATTTATTCATTATGGCATTTTTGAAATTTGTATTTTTAGTTGTTTTAATGTGTAAAGATAATGTATATTTAATGTTGTTCAGTAGTGGGATGCTGATTTTTAGGGGATTAGGGTGGGGAGATGTTTAAAAAGTGAATGTTTCAATTTAAACTTAATGTTCTTTATTGTTTTGTTCCATTATTGTTCTGAATAATACTTCATAATTATTTTGATTGAATATATGCATTATATTAAATGTAAAAAAAAAATGTTTATTGTACTTTTTTTAATCAGAAACTGAACTGTACTTTCAGTTTCAAATATTAGGCATTACAGACATATGGTTTCCATATTAATTCAATTGTTTGCGCTTTACAAATACTGGACATTTACATTTAGCTCTATGATGTCCAACACCTTCCATATATTGGTTTAGATTGGAGTAATTACCCCCTTCAGTGTCCAAAACCTTCCCCAAATTGGTATACATTAGAGTGAGAACAGTAAATGTCACCCTTTTACTGTTCAACACTTTCTCCAAATGATTTTAGATTAGCATGGTTTAGTAAATGTCTCCTCTTTAGTGTCCAACACCTTCTCCAAATTGGTTTAGATTGAAGTGGGACTAGTAAATGTCACCACTTGAGCATCCCACACCTTCCATAAATTGGTCTAGATTGTGGGAATAGTAAATGCCGGCCCTTTAGTGTCCAAAACCTTAGGTAAATTTGGTTTAGATTGGACAGGGAATAGTAAATGTCACCCCTTTAGTGTCCAACATTTTCCCCAAATTGTTTTAAATTGGAGTGGGAACAGTAAATGTCACCCCTTTAGTGTCCAACATTTTCTCCAAATTGTTTTAAATTGGAGTGGGAACAGTAAATGTCATCCCTTTGGTGTCCAACACCTTCCCAAAATTGATATAGATTGGAGTGGGAATAATAAATGTCATCCCCTTAGAGTCCAACACCTTGCCCAAATTATTTTAGATTGGTGTGGGAATAGTAAATTTCACCCATTTAGTATACAACCCTTTCTTCAAAATGGTTTATGTTGGAGCTGATTATTTAATTTAACCATTTTAGTGTGAAAT
This sequence comes from Lissotriton vulgaris, assembly GCF_964263255.1. Classification (NCBI taxonomy): domain Eukaryota; kingdom Metazoa; phylum Chordata; class Amphibia; order Caudata; family Salamandridae; genus Lissotriton; species Lissotriton vulgaris. Next base: position 47,947,212 of record NC_141694.1, on the reverse strand, counting down.
ACTTTTCTTAATTGTTCTATGTGGTAGGAGTAGTGTATGCCATTTAATTAGCATTTTTGGCGTTTAGAAAGATAATCTAAAAAGTAGTTACTTGTATTTTGTAATAAATAATATTATTATTTACATACTTTCCTAGAATAAAGGCATGTCACATATTTCTTAAATTTGTATTCTTCAAAACTTCCTTTAATGTGTATTTTTGCATTTATAAACTTATCTTTCTAGCTAAAAACATTTAAATATTGATAAATAAAGCAATTTTAACACATTTGTATTAATAAATAAAACAATGTAAATCATATTTAAATAGTATTGTATGTTTTACATTTTCCGAATTATTTCCTATTGTTTATTATTTTTGACCATTTCTTTAATTGTTACCTATATATATTTTTAACATCACTTTAACCTACATTTTTTCAGTATATATTAAATAATTGTATTTTGGAAGCTATTATTGAATTTATTTTTGGCTATTTTCTTTAGATGTTTTACAACTTTTTTTTCTGCATTTATTTTCTTATCCTCCGTTTAGAAAAGCAGTACGGCAAATACAGTCAGTACCATACAGTAATATCCTGAGGATAAAAGAGAAGACTAATAAAGTACACATGGTACAGCACATGTCTGTTTGACCAGTGACCTGGTGTCCAGGATCCAGGTGATGACAAGTAAGCGCAGAATGTGGCATTGCCAAGGGAATGGGAGTTGAAGGGGTCAAGGGGCAGGGGAGAGGTGGATTCTTGGGATGGGCATCAGGAAGGGAGGGCCGTGGCTTAGGCCCATATGGCACTATTAGGGGAGGAGAAAGAGAAGACTAGGAATAGGTGGGTCATGTAGCAGGGGCCACCATTGGTGCGTTGGTCAACGATCACCAATACCTATGCAAAAAGTGCGACCATTTGAGAAGGAATGTGTCAGCCTTTTCCTGCAGATTATAGATGCACAGCTTTTGTTTTCATTCGTGTCTCTGAGGCTCAGGAGCTGTATGAAGAGGCAAAAGGAAAAATGGAAATGGCGGAGACGGTCCTGCCACAGAGAAACTGATCAGATTCGAGATCATTACTAGCTACCTGGGTTACCATATATCCATAAAGAAATGTTTATTTGTGGTAATGCATTCTAGGTTTAGTTTGCTCCATCTTGGCTTCCTCCTCCTATGAGGTCACAAAGCCACCTCAACCATGATTGAGAGAGCGCAAACTGACCCAAATGTAGAAATGCATCACACTTACACGTAGTAAGCACAGATCATGAAGAGAAATGCCATGAGTGCTGATAGTAACTACATCTATATTCTGAAAATATGTAGTTAACTTAGAGAATGCATATAGAAGTGGAACTAATGAAGACATGAGTGCAATGTATAACTTTATTAGATGTGATTAATCATGGTCCATGTTAAATGTAGCTGCTAATAGGAAGATGGCGTGCTGTGAGCACAGAAAGAGACAGGCCTCATGCATGGCCATGACAGAAGGAATCAGACTGGTATACCTTTCATTTCTTGGACCGCACTCATGTTATGATTACATTATATTATTCAGAAGAGCTATATTATATAGATGTGAGTTCTTTTATTAATTCACAAAATGTGATACTATGTGATTTTATTCAACGTGAATATTCTTGAATCTATGTTGTGCAGTTGTTAAATGTAAGATGGCATACGGAAACGTAGAACGTGGTAGGCCTCAGGGCCAGAGCTAGGAGGGAGGGGGAAGGCGATTAAATTGCATAATGTGGATCGCACTAATGTTTAGTAATAATGAGTAGGGTTTGATTTATAGATGTGTTTACTTAATCAGTAGAATAAAGAGTATTAACATGCTAACAATTAAAGAAGAAGTTGAATATTATAAAACTGTTGTAGAGCTGGAAAGCCTTAAACGTTGATTTACACATATTAGTCTGGGCCGGGGAATGTTGCAACGCGGTTGGAAAACCATGAGAATTGGGATTTGGCTCCAAATGTCTGTCTGGAAGAGAAAAGGGGGTATTCAAGTATTAATATAATGAATAGAAACTTGTTCGAGAAATGGACCAGACATGGAGGAGGGTTCCGGAATGTTTAAGGGGTATCAGCGGGCCGGAGACGAGTCTGAGAAGCAAGGTCGACTCTAACCGCAAGGCCTCATCATGGAAACAGCCAGAAGCTACACCACGTGAGGGGCGTCTCACGAGGGGCGTCCTAAATGTTGTTGTGATTTTGTATTAGGGACAGCACCCCTGGGTGGAGTTAGAGCAGACGCCTGAGGACCCTTTAGAGAGCGGATGGGTAGGCAGAGAGGGGTCATGACTGGAGAACTATAGGTTTTCACCAAGAGTTCGAGAGTGGGTGGCTTCCTTTGGGAGTCATTCACTGCTGACACCTTTGATAGGATGAGACCTGGTTAAGTAGGGATACCATCTAGAGCAGGGTAGGGAAAGCCTAACCTGTAATTTCCCTCCGCCTGTAATGAGCGATAGATTTCAATACGTGTCTATGCTAACGGCACTATTGTTTTTAGAACTGGTATTGATAGTTTCCGTTGTTCGTCTGAGGGCTTTCAGAGAACACGTGTATGTAGTTGGGCCCGTGTATTTGGTGAATCTCATCTTGAGATGCTTGTACCTACAACTTATAATAAATCTTTGAAAGCTAGAAGTTGTTTGTGATCCTTTAAAGCAGAGTCCTTTACTGGGGGAACTAACTTGATAACGGATGCACTTTCTTTCCTCAATGACAGGCAATAAAGATTCAGTCGACCAGAACGGGGTTTTAGATCGATAAGTGATAAAGTATTGATCAAAATCTCAGCCCTCCCAGTTGGTAGCAGAGGATGGTTGCCTTCTTGAGGAAGGTGATCTAGGCCAGGTTAGATTACCCCAAGCCCCCTAGAGACCGATGATCGGAAGAACCGCCCGTGGAAGAAGGACCGGATGACGTGAAGCAGAGAAGCAGCAGTATCGGTCGAGAGTGAGTATAAAGGGTCATGCGTGTTAAGATTGCGGTGTTTTGTATTGTATCTATGTGTAATGTTTGGCGGAGTTGAATGACTGTAGAGAGACTGTGGAACAGGTTGTGAGCGCGCGCAACCGGTGGAAATCTTAGGCTCAAGGAGAGCTTAAGTGGTTCGGGTGTATCGGACACCCAGAAGTAATTGTTAACCAGGGTGAAGGGGGTCATGAGGTACCAGTGACCACCCGAAGGACCAGATAGGGGAAGTGGGTGCGCGAGTAACAGACGCTGGTCGGAAGTTACTGTGTGCGTAAAGAACCTATCAGAGTGACGACAGACATCTCGTCAGTTGTGTTAATAATTACAGATAGACTGTGGACGTACAGTCGAGGGAAGTGACCGCTTGGTCGGAAGTAGTCATTTTTCGGTGTATGAATGGGACGCATGCATGACCGCGAGGAGAGCTGAGAAAGGAGGGGTGCTGCTGCGAAGCGGAGACTAGTGACGTCAGAAGGTGCCGCGCTGGGATTGGTCGGCCGGTGAAAGACCGCGCTGCGATAGGCCAGCTAGCAAAGCCGCGCTAGGATTGGTGAATTGTCATCGGGAAGTAAACAGAGTATTCAAGCTGGAAATCTTGCGCATAATTATGAAGTGTTTTAAATGGTTAAAAGCGCTGTTTAAAAGAGAACGTAGGGGATCGTATGAAGGGGAAGAAGCCCCGCCGGAGGGTACGCCAGCTCATTACATGGGGGTAAATGTTGGGCTGCACACGATTCTGTGGATCTCAGAGTGGAGTAAGATGACAGATGGAAATGAGGAACTCACGTTCCCGAAGTACGGGACGTATAGATTAGAGGTGCTACACAGACTAAAAGCAGTTATGACCGCTACGAGACCCTTGCCTAGACCAACACAGTTTGAAGCCCTTAATGCATGGATTAGGGCAGCGCATGAAAGGAACACGAACAGACGGCAGGAAAGAGTGAAACGCTCGGTAAGAGCAGTACAGGATGCTAAGTGGGATGAGGATGCTAAAAGATGGAGGGCGCATAACATGGAAGTAAACAAATTATATCCAGTGTTAGAGATGCCCGGAAATAAAAGCCCCCTAGAAGAGGATGACGAGAGCGAGACAGAGGATAGCCTGATAAATAGATTATTGACAGACAGGCCGCCTCCGTATAACAGAGCAGAAGGAGATGCGGAAAAAGGGGGGGGCAATGCAGGAGAGCATGGGCCGCTTCCCAGTTCCGAATGGGATCCTGCTACAAAGAAAGAACTGTCTCAGCCTAGCCAGGTGCAACAGGTGGTCGGGAGGTTTGTGGTGCAAAGAGCGCCAGAAACGGCGTGTGCCACATCCTACGCATTACCTGATGCACTACAGGTACCTGTTACCATAGGTCCTATAGTATCAATATATGACCCAGAGAGAACTAGAGGGGAGGAACGGGTACGGAGGGACAGAGAAAGAGCAGAAATGGCAAGAAGGATTGATACGATTAACTCCCCAAGCCAGTTACCGATACCAAGAGAGTGGAGTACTCCAGTACCCACGGCAGGGGATCTGGGGAACATTAGATACCCAGAGGATATGAGGGGACCAGGACGGAAATCCTTTCAAGAGTTAAACGAGTACATGAAGCAATGGGATGAGGCAGTTGAGGCTCACAAGAGCATCATAGTGGCGGAAGCTGAAAGGGAAAGGCAGGACAGCAGAGCCCGAACTCACTGCGGGGCTGAAGAGAGTAGTCCGGAGTGGGACGGGAGGGAGAAAGACAGTAGGAGAGGCACCCATTGGGCCCGAAGTGGAGGTAGATCAGACCTGGAAAACGGAGGGGTGTCTCGCCCACTATGTAGTGATGAAGATAGAAGGGCTCGGGAGTACAGAGATAGCTTTAAGTGTATCCACTGCGTGCCAGACAATAGAGAGCAGAGTGGGAATTGCGAAAGGCCATACCATAGTCCCTGTGATGACGGACATGGGCGCAGTCCAGGGAATATGGGAAACCAAGAAGGATCGTATCAGATACTGAGTGATACAAGGCCAAGAGGGGATGAGGACCGAAGGGAGAATAACAGGGAGTCCGACGGTGAGAAAAGAGGAGAGAACGGACAGAGTAGGATAGGGGGTAACAAGCCTGTGTTCCATCACCTTCCAAGATCGGATGGCCGAGCATGGGATCTGGAGAGATGGGAACAAGAGAGAGCACTCCCCAATTCTCCCGAACTCAAACGAAGGGCCCGGAGTTGGGATGGGAGAGACACCTGTGAACCGCCCTCGAAGGAGATATTACGAGCAGAAATAAAAGCCAAAAGGCTCGATGTCTCCAGCTTAAAGTCAGATCTGGATGACATGGTAGATGGTACCCTGCCCTTAGAAAGAATAGACATGTATGAGCAGGGTGAAATTCTGTTCATAGCAAAGGACGTAACTCGAAAGGCGAGAGCAACCCATGAGAAATTAGTGGAACTAGCAGGCAAGTACATGGTAGATCTGTCAAGAACCAAAGCCTTACAAGGCAACCACAGGCTACATTACACAGACCGAGACCTAGATGAGAGGCGAACCATCGGATTGAAAGCACACATAAGGGAATTGATCACTGGAATAAGGACATGGAGGGCCCTAGATAAGTGGGAAGAGAGGTGGTCCAAGAGAGGGACCGTCAGGAGAAGCACACTTATGATGACACCAGGAGGACAGCAGGGAGTAGAAACATACCCTTTGAGGGAAGTCGCAAATGGGACCTACGTCCACGTCCCTTGGAGTAGGGGGGATTTAGCTGCTTTTACCACCTCTTTCCCCAAATTGCGGGAGAACCCAGTGGAGTGGTATAAGCAAGTTGAGAGATTTGTAAAAATCTCAAAGGTCCTATGGATAGATTTAAACACGCTGTTTGACATAGTAGTGCCAGGAGATTTGTGGACCGCATGCAAGGTTAGTGCTGAGTGGCCCACCATAGAGCCCGAGAGAGATGCTAAGACTAATGGGCCGTCCGAGAGTGTGATGGCAAAATTTGAGAGAGTAATGACTTGGCTGAAAGATAAAGTGCCAATGCAAGACATAGATTGGGTAAAAATTGACCGAACCAGACAGGAACCCAAAGAAACAGTTCACGAATACTATGAGAGATTGCTGAAGGCGTTCAAACAGTATAGCGGTCTGGATGTAATGGATCCAAAGGACATAGGGCAGTTTGTGTCCAAATTCGTCTTGGGCCTGAGACCGGATATTAGTTTAATGATACAGCAACACTTGATCTGTTGGCAAAATAAACCCCTGGACGAAATATTGAGGTATGCTAGGTACTGCTGTGATGAAATAGACTCCAAGGCTAAGAAGTTAAAGGAGAAACTGATGGTGGTACAGATGCAGGCAGCAGGGAAGGGGGGACAGCAGCAACAGCAACCGGGAACAGGTACTGGAGGAAAGAGACAGTACAGTCAGAACAAGGACAATGGGGAGAACTCCACCTTTAGACCAAGGATAGATATAACTACCTTAAAGAAAACAACTAGGTGCCACCAGTGTAACGAGGTGGGACATTGGAAACGCGAGTGTCCCTATAATGTTGAGATAGGAGACGAAGAGGTAGAAGAGGAAGTGACCCAGAGTGCGCCTGCAAGAGGGGTAACGCAGTACCAGGGAAAGGTGCTCAAAGGGGGGGGGCCACCTCCCCGAGCTCAGTTCCCGCAGCCCCCCCGAGTAGGGACTATGGGCAAGACCTATAGACAAATGCCACTGTTTGTTGGAGGAGAGGAATGCTATTATGTGGACCCACTAACTGGACAGAGGGTAGAAAGGGATGACTGTACCCTCGGGGCAGCTCTGGAGGTAGATCAGAGGGGACCCTATGTTGAGGCCGAAGTGGCAGGGTTCCCCACGACATTTCTAGTGGACACGGGAGCCACCAGATCCACGATCAGGTCAGCCGCCGTGCCAGGCCTGCCTATGTCTGGAGAGACCATACAGGTGGTGGGGGTCGCTAACAGGAGAATGACCAGTCCTCTGACGGAACCCGTGCAGGTGAAAATAGGGAAGTACAGTGATGAGCACCAGTTTGTGGTTTGCGATTCTAGTCCTGTATGTCTGTTAGGAAGGGACCTGTTGTGCAAGTTAAATTGCACCATATATTGCACACCACAGGGCGTGGAAGTATTGACTAATGATGATGATGCTGACTTTAAAGTCGCCAATTCCAGAATATGTGTGGAACTATATCCCACTTTGACAGTAGACGAGCTACCCTGGGATCTGAGAGAGACCGTTGCTCCAGAAGTATGGGATTTCACTGGGGAGGAGATTGGGTTGGTGAAAGGAGTAGACCCAGTGAAAATTGTAGTGAAACCTCATGCTGAGTTCCCAAGAACACCTCAGTATAAATTGACACCAGAAACGATTGCAGGTATACAACCCGTGATTGAGTCCATGATTAAGCAGGGAATACTGAAGGAAATCGTGGGTAGTCCATGTAACTCCCCGATTATGGGTCTGCAGAAACCTAATGGGAAATTTCGGATAGTGCAGGACCTCAGAAAGATTAATAACATAGTCGTTTCGTGTTGTCCAGTGGTACCGAATCCATCAGTGATACTGTTTCAGATACCGTTCCAAGCGGAATGGTTCACTGTAATTGATCTTTGCCAGGCTTTCTTTTCGATCCCTTTGGACGAAGAAAGCCATTTTCTTTTCGCATTTAAGCTGGAAGGTCGCGTCCTAACATGGTGTCGTATTCCTCAGGGGTATACAGAGAGCCCATCGATCTTCAACCAGCTCCTGAAGAGAAATCTTGAAAGTCTAGTACTGCCCCAGAGGTCAGTTCTGGTCCAGTACATAGACGACCTCCTTGTGGCGTCAGAGACAGAGGAAGCTTGCAGGGAAGACTCTATTGCCTTGTTAAACCATCTAGCCGAAAATGGGCATAAGGTGTCCCCGGGAAAATTGCAGTACTGCCTGACAGAGGTGCAGTACTTGGGACACAGAATTGAGAAAGGGAAACGGAAGGTGTCACCAGACAGGATAGAGGCCATCATGAAGATGAGTGCACCGAAAACGCAGAGAGAAGTCAGGATGTTTCTAGGAATGGTGGGATATTGCCGACAGTGGATTGCAAACTTTTCACTGAAAGCAAAGCCCTTGCAAAAACTGACGCACAAGGAAGTGAGTGATCCGGTACCATGGGACAAAGACTGTTTGATGGCGTTCCTGCAGCTGAGAGAGGACTTGTGTCGTGCTCCGGCTCTGGGAATGCCAGATTACGATAAACCATTCTTGCTCTACTGCTGCGAGAGAGAGGGATGCGCGCTGTCTGTGTTAGTCCAAATCCATGGGAATGCCCGTAGACCAGTCGCTTACTTCTCGGCTACCTTAGACCCAGTAGCCGCAGCGTTGCCCGGATGTCTCAAATCCGTTGCCGCAACAGGTGTCAGCATTGAGAGGTGTGAAAATATCGTAATGGGGCACCCGTTAGAGGTGCATGTGCCCCATTCTGTTGAATTGTTGATGACCAGGACTAAAACTCAGCATCTGACGAATAGCAGGCTCACGCGCTATGAGCAAGTCATTCTGGCTGCAGAGAACGTGACCCTCAGAAGATGCTCTGTTTTAAATCCTGCTACCTTAATGCCACTTCCAAATGATATTGAGGATGATGAAGAATGTACAGACCATGACTGCCTCGATGTGACTGAACTATGCACCAAACCAAGACCCGACATCGTAGATGAGCCACTGACTGACCCAGATGAAATTTTCTTTGTCGATGGCTCATGTGTAAGAGACGAAGTTGGGCAGTTAAGAGCAGCTTACGCTGTTTGTACAATTACTGGAGTAGTGGAAGCTGGATGCCTGGAAGGAGTACACTCCGCTCAGGTAGCCGAGATTATTGCCCTGACGCGTGCCTGCCTGGCAAGCAATCAAATTCGAGTAACCATATACACTGACAGTCAATATGGTTACGGGGTAGTTCATGATTACGGGCAGTTGTGGTCTCAAAGAGGGTTCATGACCTCTTCAGGCTCTCCCATTCGCAATGGAGAGTTTGTGCGCCTGCTGTTAGAAGCATTGCAATGTCCAGCAGGTATTGCTGTTGTAAAGTGTACCGCGCATACCAGAAACATGGACTTCGTGTCACAAGGCAATAGATATGCCGACGAAGTCGCACGGTATTGCGCGGAGACAGGATACTCTTTCACAGAGGTGGAAGTGGGTGGAATAAATGTAAGGACTGAATTAGCTATGATATTGGAAACTGTTGATACTTGGGACGAACTGAAGGAAATGCAAGAAAATGCTCCTGACTGTGAAAAAGAAACATGGCAAAAGGCAGGATGTGTAGTGGGGGAGGCCCATTTCTGGGTTTCAGCAGATGGCAGAGCAGTGTTGCCCAATGAGATGGTGAGCCCAATGGCCCGACAAATACATGGTCCTGTCCACTTAGGAAGAGATGCTATGCTGAGAGTGTTTAGACAGACCTGGTTTAACCCCAAGTTCAGAGTAGCAGCTGAAGCAGTGTGCCAGCGTTGTGTGACGTGCCAGCAGTTGAATGTAGGGAAGAAGACACCAGTTGCACTGAGCCACATAGGGAGGTCAGGAGGTCCATTCAATCGAATGCAGATAGATTTCATCGAAATGCCAAGGTGCAGCCGCCTCCGTTATATCCTGGTGGTTGTTTGCGTTTTCTCTAGATGGGTTGAGGCATATCCTACACGCAGGTGCGACACCCTCACAGTAGCTAAGATATTGCTCAGGGAGCTTATCCCGCGCTTCGGGGTGCCGGCCTCTTTGGAATCAGATAGGGGAACGCATTTCAACAGCTCGCTTGTGAAAATGATTTGCGCAGCTTTAAATATTGATCAAAAACTACATTGCAGCTATCGACCGGAAGCTTCAGGAATTGTGGAACAGATTAATGGCACCATCAAGGCCAGAATTGCAAAGGTGTGTTCATCAACATCCTTGAGTTGGCCTGATGCGTTGCCATTGGTCCTTATGAGCCTCCGTAGTACCCCGGATAGGAGAACTGGTTTGTCTCCTCATGAGGTACTGATGGGAAGAGCAATGAGGTTACCTTCTGTCCCAACTGCTGCATTGATTAGCATCACAGATGATATGATCCTGGACTATTGTAAGGGGCTGTCTGACGCCATTCATTCTGTGTCCCTTCAGGTGCAGGCTGCCGAGGTACCATCGTGCCAGGACCCTTGTCATGACTTGCTTCCTGGGGATTGGGTCCTGGTGAAGAAGCACGTAAGAAGCAGCTGCTTGGATGTTCGTTGGCGTGGGCCCTTCCAGATCATCCTGACCACAAACACAGCCGTGAAAGTGGGAGGCCTGCCCAATTGGATCCACGCGTCGCATACGCGGAGAGTTCCAGCACCTCTGATAGAAACAGCTCCTCTCTCGGATAGACGTCCAGCGGCGGACCGAGAAGCCATAGAGGGGGCTAGCCAAGCTGTAGAGGTGCCAGAGGAAGCAGGGAACGAGTCTGACCAAGCTGAGGACGGTCAGTACAACAGCGAAACAGACAACGCTACTGAAGGAGAAAGTAGCTGGGAGTACGAGTCAGACACTGACAGGTCTGACAGAGAGCGTGAACCAACGAGGAGAAGAAGGAGTAGAAGGGTACGCGGAGAAGCTGATTGGCCGCAGAGAAGGAGCTCTAGCCTAAGGTCAACTCTGGAGAGAACCCTTCCTCCGATATCAGAAGACTCAGACCCAGAAGACGGTGCTCAGGGCGCTGAAGCACCAGAGTTGAGGAGGTCAAGAAGAGTGCGTGTGCCTAACAGAAGATACTCCACCCCTGAGTGGACATATCTGGTGACAGATGGCTTCGAAACCGGTGACGGGGAGGATCAGAGCGGTGGTGGTGTCCAGTTCTGAGCCCATCGTGACAGTGGAGATAAGATTGTTAGTGCCCGGTGTCGAACAAGAAGGGTCTCTGACATTCATGCTCCCCCGTCCTCCCCGCCTCAGCAAGATAAAGGACATGTTTCTCACAGAATTGCAATTCCCTGATTTTGGTTCAAAGATATCAGCCGCAGAAGAGCACAACCTTCGTCTGGAAATATTGAATTTTGCTGTCGAAGCTGCAGGCGAGCGCCTGATTGTAGATGCTTAAAAGACTTTGTAAATAAGCGTGAAGAAAAGAAGATTACCTAGCGCCTAGGAAGCAGAGAATCTTAGGGACTTTCCCTGAGTTGATGGAGAAGGGCTAGGGTTGTCTATATTGAACTAAAAGGAACTTTGGCGGAAAAGGTGGCAGCTTCCAGTTGCGTGGTTCTTAAGACAAAAGGAGTAAAGAGACTGTAAAGGAACGAAAGGAAAGGAACTTTGTGTAGAGTTGCGAGAGAACCACACTATCTGACAAAATGGAGGCCGGTACCCAGAACCGCAGAGCGAAATGTATAATAGGTACACTAATAGTAGGAGTGATAATACTAATAGCTTTAGTGGTAACAGTCTCTTATGTAAAGGGACGTGAGGAGGAGGCAAAGGTAACTGATGTGGCATCTGCAGAAGCGCTTACACCCACCATTGCTGGTGAGAAAGGGGAAAACACACACAAGAAAGCGTTATTGGCTGCAGAAGCCCGCAGATTACATGTAGATGAGTCCCAAGGTGACTTTAGGTCAAATGCTTATGCAAAATTACTGTATGAATATGTAGATGCCATGGAGGTCAAGGACTGCTATGTCTGCATGCAGTTGCCGGCATCTGTGGATGAAGGCATTCGTTATCATCACCTCCCGTTGACATATGGCATTACATGTAGCTTATTGCTTAGTATATTTTATGGGAGAGATAGTTTTGAATACTATTTCTCCAATTATGACTCAGTGTTACCAGAAGTCCCAAATTATAAGCAAATGAACAAATGGGACTACTGGAAGAGTGAAGACAGATTGGCCAAGTTCTTCATTCCTTGGATTACATTAGACACTTCACATGCCCGCAGAAATAACCTGACATGTAAGGTGTCAGAGGTCGAGAAAAAGTTTATAGGGCAGGTGGATGATCGGAATAGGAGACAAAAGATCTTGAAAAAATCAGGACAATGGAAAACGGATTGGACCGAAGAAGAAAAGGCACACAAGAGAAAGGGTAGTAGTGGTCCAATAGCTTTAGATAGAACGCAGAGAGGAAAGTTATGTCTTCATAGAGCCAAAACGTATTATGAAAATGTATACGTGGGAGAGGTTAGCTGTGAACATGCTTTCAATTTGGAGTATTACACCAAAGACTTCATGAAAGGAATGCAAGTGATTCCTAACGTATATTTTGTATGTGGGAGAAATGCCTACGTGAAGCTACCTGATAATTGGTATGGCTCATGTTACTTGGCAATTATCTTCCCTAAAATATATCATGCCCAAGACTTAGAGATCATTGAGGGCAAGACATCATCGAGAGGAAGGAGAGATGTGAGTGCAGAAATGGTTGGAGATGTCTTTGGAGCTGTGTTCCCACTTCTGGGATTAGCTCTTAATGATGTTAAAATTAGACGGCTAGCAACAGTCGTAGACAGGTTGTCTGCCAGTACTGCTCAGTCCTTAATGCTGGTAGAAGGAGAGATGCAATCGATAAGGGCTATGGTTCTTCAGAACCGTCTTGCCTTAGATGTCCTATTAGCAAAGGAGGGCGGAGTCTGTAAGGCTTTGAAGGTCCAAGAATGTTGCACCTACATTCCAGACAATTCGAAGCCCCTTGATAAAGTTATTAGGAACATAACTGATATTCACAAGGAGATCGAAGACTTGAGCAGAGAAAATGTCTGGGAAAAGGTGGGCCAGGGGATAAGTGACGCAGGAGGTTGGCTCACCACCTTAGGCAAAAGCTTTGTGTGGAAAATACTGAAACCTATCATCATAATATTGATCTGTGGGATTGTGTTGTGGGGATTGGTGAGGGTATTCAAATGGTACAGATCAAGAAGGTCAGAGAGAGCTCGGAGTAAACAGCTGCAGAGATTGGCTGCCATACAAGATAGTCAGTACCGAAGTCTGAGGGCTTTGGAAACACAGAAACGAGTTATGCTAGCAATCACTGCAGTTTAAATGTTAATGATGACCCCGAGAGGTCATCAAAGGGGGGAACTGAGAGAGCGCAAACTGACCCAAATGTAGAAATGCATCACACTTACACGTAGTAAGCACAGATCATGAAGAGAAATGCCATGAGTGCTGATAGTAACTACATCTATATTCTGAAAATATGTAGTTAACTTAGAGAATGCATATAGAAGTGGAACTAATGAAGACATGAGTGCAATGTATAACTTTATTAGATGTGATTAATCATGGTCCATGTTAAATGTAGCTGCTAATAGGAAGATGGCGTGCTGTGAGCACAGAAAGAGACAGGCCTCATGCATGGCCATGACAGAAGGAATCAGACTGGTATACCTTTCATTTCTTGGACCGCACTCATGTTATGATTACATTATATTATTCAGAAGAGCTATATTATATAGATGTGAGTTCTTTTATTAATTCACAAAATGTGATACTATGTGATTTTATTCAACGTGAATATTCTTGAATCTATGTTGTGCAGTTGTTAAATGTAAGATGGCATACGGAAACGTAGAACGTGGTAGGCCTCAGGGCCAGAGCTAGGAGGGAGGGGGAAGGCGATTAAATTGCATAATGTGGATCGCACTAATGTTTAGTAATAATGAGTAGGGTTTGATTTATAGATGTGTTTACTTAATCAGTAGAATAAAGAGTATTAACATGCTAACAATTAAAGAAGAAGTTGAATATTATAAAACTGTTGTAGAGCTGGAAAGCCTTAAACGTTGATTTACACATATTAGTCTGGGCCGGGGAATGTTGCAACGCGGTTGGAAAACCATGAGAATTGGGATTTGGCTCCAAATGTCTGTCTGGAAGAGAAAAGGGGGTATTCAAGTATTAATATAATGAATAGAAACTTGTTCGAGAAATGGACCAGACATGGAGGAGGGTTCCGGAATGTTTAAGGGGTATCAGCGGGCCGGAGACGAGTCTGAGAAGCAAGGTCGACTCTAACCGCAAGGCCTCATCATGGAAACAGCCAGAAGCTACACCACGTGAGGGGCGTCTCACGAGGGGCGTCCTAAATGTTGTTGTGATTTTGTATTAGGGACAGCACCCCTGGGTGGAGTTAGAGCAGACGCCTGAGGACCCTTTAGAGAGCGGATGGGTAGGCAGAGAGGGGTCATGACTGGAGAACTATAGGTTTTCACCAAGAGTTCGAGAGTGGGTGGCTTCCTTTGGGAGTCATTCACTGCTGACACCTTTGATAGGATGAGACCTGGTTAAGTAGGGATACCATCTAGAGCAGGGTAGGGAAAGCCTAACCTGTAATTTCCCTCCGCCTGTAATGAGCGATAGATTTCAATACGTGTCTATGCTAACGGCACTATTGTTTTTAGAACTGGTATTGATAGTTTCCGTTGTTCGTCTGAGGGCTTTCAGAGAACACGTGTATGTAGTTGGGCCCGTGTATTTGGTGAATCTCATCTTGAGATGCTTGTACCTACAACTTATAATAAATCTTTGAAAGCTAGAAGTTGTTTGTGATCCTTTAAAGCAGAGTCCTTTACTGGGGGAACTAACTTGATAACGGATGCACTTTCTTTCCTCAATGACAGGCAATAAAGATTCAGTCGACCAGAACGGGGTTTTAGATCGATAAGTGATAAAGTATTGATCAAAATCTCAGCCCTCCCATGATCACTCGGTGAACAAATATCTATACAGGCTTAACAGAAATGAGTGCAAGCCCTGGGGCCAAAATACAAGAGGCCCTCTGAATGCTTGTCTTTTCAGGGGCGATAATCAGCTCCTACTCATAAGTATTAAAAATGGTACTTTAGGGAAAGAAAGACATGGGGCCTCATTTACAGCAATTTGAAGCAGGGCAGAGCTGCACGTCACTTTGTTGCGCTGCCCCGCTTCTAAAGAAAAGGGCAAGAATGCGCCGTATCTATGAGATGCAGCGCATTCCTGTCTTCTTACACTGCGCTGGGCACAAATGGCTGCCCCTCACCAACAAAGGCACCCCTGCACCATGGCGGAAGGGTGCCTGCTATGAAATCAGGTTTTTTTTGTGCAGGAAGGGACACCTTAACTCACAAAAGCAACTGTTACGTGACCCCTGGAGAGGAACAGAGTTTTTACACATTCCCCGATTTACGCTATGTTGTAAATCTGGCAATGTGTCATAAACCGTGGCGGCTGAGTGGGAACAACCACCGCAATGCTCATGGCACGCCTCCCCGAGGTAGTGAAAGGCAAAGCAGCGACTTGCACTATGTTACGTTACAGCTTATCTACGAGGCCATGAAAAGCCACGCAGGGTGTCTTTCCGTGGCCTCGTACATATGAGTCTGCACTGTGTGCTGCCAGAACGTCAAAAAAACGAAGCTCCAGCGCCGCCCTGGGCTTGTAAATAAGCCCCATGGTGTCTGGTGGGATCTCGTGTTCCGGTCACAGAAGTCATTTCAGGCCTTGCACTTCTATTACACAAGTGTTTCTGAAAGAGGGTGAGGCCTTGGAAAGCGCGGGGCCTGGAGCAGGAGGCCCTGGCGTGGATTGGCCTAGTCCAGGAGCGTCCAAACCACAAGGAGCACTGGCTGCTCCCTGGGAGAGCATGCTTGGGCTGGGCCCTGCAGAGAGAACAGATGCCAGGCAGACAGCATCTGAGCCTCACACAGGCGCCCATCAGCGCTGCCGCTCATTAGAAGCCACATCAGAGGCAGGAAACTTGACAGGAATGAAAGGGCTGCAGCATCCCTTTTGGAGCAAGAGAAAAGACATCATTTGTACCACAAACCTTCCAAGCACCATCTGTTACAAAAACAAATATTGTTCCACGCCAGGCTCGCGGGCGTGATATCAGAGTTAATGTTCTAGACGGACTGGGGGATTTAATAAGTTCCATGGCAGTCTCCTGACGCACCTTGAAGTTTTACTTTTTGAATTCTTAATCTGAATTTCCTACACTTTTATGAAATGGTATGATGCCCTGCCCCAGAAATGGCATATGACTTTAGGGAGGAGAAGGGAAAATGGCTCACATTTGTTATCAAACCCAAAAATATGCCTGCAGGTATTCCCTGACCGGCTACAACAGGGCACATGCAGAACTGTGCCTGGTTCCATCGCGGCCGGACTGAGGACCAGTCCGGGCTGATGGGGTGGAGTGCAAGTGTGAAGCACTGCTGCTTTTGGTACTTGGGGCCGAGATTGCAGCAACGTTGCAAAACCGGCCCCCAGTAACCAACAAACATTTACAATGCAATGGTTTCGCCTTTTGAAAAGTTAGAGCTATTGGCATTGAAAATGACAAAATTTGTATTTATGTGTTGGTTCTGAAAACAGATAAATAAATGGTATTGTCATTTACATTGACATTAGCTTCATCTCTCGCAAATGTGAGACCTATTGCATTTGCACCCACACATACACACAGAGCCACACACACACACACACAGAGCCAGCTGCACACACACACAGAGCCAGCCGCACACACACACAGAGCCAGCCGCACACACAGCCAGCCGCACACACACACACAGCCAGCCGCGCACACACACGCAGCCAGTCGCGCACGCACACACAGCCAGTCGCGCACGCACACACAGCCAGTCGCGCACACACACACAGCCAGCCGCGCACACACACACAGCCAGCTGCACACACGCACACAGCCAGCCACGCCCACACACACAGCCAGCCGCGCACACACACATAGCCAGCCGCGCGCACACACACAGCCAGCCGCGCACACACACACACAGAGCAGGGAATGAAAATGTATCTTTCTTGAGGATACGTAAAATCTCTTTAATGCGCTCCTGTGGGCTGTGGCCTTATATTCCATATGCTGCAAATGAGCAGTGGTTTCTAATATCTGAGAGCAGACTCTCCCCGGGTAGGTATACGTCCTTACTACCTCGACTGCTCTCCCACTGAACTTCCACTCAAAGCGACTGTAATGTTTCCTTTCCCTAAACTGTACCACTTTTGTTTTAGAGACGTTTACTTTTAGGAAATGAGTTTCAGTATGCCTAAAGAGGGCTTCTGGGACTCCTCTTTTCATTAATTTCTTCCACAGGGTGGGTCCATCTAGCCTGTTGAAAAGTCAACAAACACACTTTACACCACCTGCGATCTGCTTGTCCCATATTTATCAATTATTGTTTCCGTAAGTGTAATATTATCAGTCACAGAATGTTTCGGCCGGACACTCTGCTCCGCACGACTCCTACTAACACACATCCCACGCATACACAGAACCAGTTGAGGAGGAGGGATATTCTCTTACATCACTTCTAAAGCATGGAATGACCGGTCACCCCCATCAGAGCTTTCTCCTCTCTTCAAGAGACTGGCTGACATCCTATCTTGATGGCAGGCAACAGTTGGTTCCACTTCAACCATTTACCTCTGAGCCAAGGAGTGTAGGACAGGGGGTCCCACAGGGCTCGGCCATCAGCCCTATACTCTTTAATTTGTACCTCCGTCCCTTAGTCCAGCTAATAAAATCTTTTGGTGTCTCGGCATTCAATTATGCCGATGACACCCAGCTGGTCTTTTCACTGGAAGGGAATAATGCGGTCTCGCTGGATACCTTCCATCGCTGCATGGCAGCCACAGCAGACTGGCTACGAGCTAATTCTCTACAATTTAATAGCTCCAAGACGGAGGTACTCCATTGTTCCATCGACAGGATTCCGCGGGCACTCCCAGACAACTTTTGGCCTAGTACCTTTCTTGAGCCAGTACTGGCGGCGGAATCAGCCCGAAATCTGGGGGTGATTTTTGGCCCTAACCTACAGCTTGACATACACGTCAATAAAACCACTTCTACGTGTATGATGCTGCTGCGCATGTTGCGCAAGGTTTTGCCCCTTCTCCCCGCTCAAGCAAGGCCGGAAGTAGTTCATGGGACCATATTAAGTCGCCTCGACTACTGCAATGGGCTTCTTTTGGAGGCCCCAAAAAAATCTGACCGGTAAGCTACAGCGGGTGCAAAACATGGCCGCCAAGCTGGCTCTCTCTCGCCCTAGGTCCAGCTCCTCCACCCTTGCTTTAAGAGACCTACACTGACTCCCGGTTCATCTGCGGGTACAAGACAAAGCTGCGTGCCTTGTGTTTAAAGCTGTTCACCAACAGGGCCCCATCCCTTTGCAAAAGATGTTTGCATGGCACTCTGCTTCGCGGCCCCTCCACTCTTCTTCGGCGCATCTTCTTGTAGTTCCGAGGTTTCACAGAGTGAGGATGGGTGGCCGCTCCTTTAGTGTCGCAGTGGCCAAACTTTGGAACTCCCTGCCACTCTCTCTGAGAAGCCACAAGGACTACCTTCCCTTTAGGAAAAGGTTAAAAACCCACCTATTTCCATAAATGGCCTGAGCTGTTAAGTCTATGGTTCTTGATCAAAGCGCCAAGATGCCCTTTGGGTGACAGGTTTTGCGCTCTACAAATACACTAAATAAATAAATAAATAAATAAATAAATTCTTGATTTTTGCAAAGACCTGGCTTTGCAAATAACCAACCAAACATAGGTAGGGCTAGGCACACACACCTGTTCAGTGCCAGGATACCCTTGTGGATGTAGTGCGCTTTACAAATACACATAACTACCTCAATGCTACAGTGAGTAAACTAAATAGCAAAGCAACATCTACTGTGATGAGTGTTAGCAAAAGCATTCCCTATTCACCGTGCACCATCCACACATCAAGCTATTTAGTTAGGGATGTGAGAGAGGGTCACACAAGAATAAAAGCACAAGAAGCAGCCATTGTTTTTGCAAATGCACAGCCAAAAATGGGCACTTTGTAGCCGACGGTATTCGAAGAGCAAGATCAGAATAATGCCAGTCTGAAGCAGTGCCAGCAGTAAGGTAACGGAGTTACCCACTCAAAGGCATGTCTCAAAGATGTTCAACAATCAAAAATCCGAGTCCTGCTTATGGCTTGTTGAATATGGGGTGATGTTCCTAATAACTGATGGCAGGGAACGGAGAATGCGTCGGGCATAGCTCAACATTATTTCCACGATGTACTGTTTTTGCAGAAGTAACGTTTTGCTTCGCTGGTTTCTAATGAAAACTGGGAGACATTCGAGGGAATACAGATTTGAAAAAAATGCGGGTAAGGGTCCCCAAAGATCTTTGAAAGCAACACAGTTGGGATTTAAAAAAAAAATCTGTTAAACTGCCCAGGACACTCAATCCAGAGTTTGTGTCCCATATTAATTAAAAACGAATTCATGCTATCAAAAACAGCAAAAATCGGTCTACCTCTTTGTGCTTCACACAAGTTGTTTTCTGCATTATACATCTTTTAACTGTGTATACAGAAAAACATGTTGTGGGCCGGGGAGTATGCCCCTAACAACAGCGCAGGTGCAATTTGCTAACATTCTGAAAATACTTCCCCAAAAGTGTGTCAGAAGCGGGGCTGCGGGAGTCTTAAGATATCCCATTAATAAAGGATGAGAAACGCTTTCGGAAGATTTCCTGCGTAGAGACAAAATGTGCTAACTCGGTGTCTGGGATACTGGGCGGGCGGGGATAGACGGTTAAATCATACACTACAACAAAAGTCCTCCAGACAACCTCCGTCTCACCACAAAACCCTCATTCCGTCCCAATTAATGCTGCAATAGTAACAAGCATTTGAAAGTGGTGCGGGAACGGGCACACAGCGAGCGGGAGGGGGGCAGGGGTGGGAACGGGCACACGGAGAGCGAGGGGGGGGGGCAGGGGCGGGAACGGGCACACGGAGAGCGGGAGGGGGGAACGGGATAAAAACACAATTTTAAAAAAATGCTGCTTACCTGAACATTGAGCAGGGGAAACAGTGGTCGACGGGCCCCGGCGCCATCTTCGGCGGAATGAGAAAACACGCCCTGACAGAAAAAAAAAAAACAACACGCCCACCGCCGAGATGACGCGCACAGAGAGGGAAAAAATCGCGGGAACGCCCCCGAATCTGGTCCGGCCTTGACGGACAGATCCGGCTCCCAATGGCTAGCCTCCATTTATGGAGCTAGCCAATGGGAGCCGGGGGACTTTCCTGTAGCCCTTATAGTAAACAATAGATTTCGCCTGCGCTGAAAAGCTGCGCAGAGCGCAGCCTTCGGCGAGGCGAAACCTAAAAACCGGCCCCCACTGCTGCAAAACCAGCCCCGCCCTTCCAGCCTCCCAGGTAAACGCCCAATGCCTGCTACGACCTGTCCGGCCCTGGGTTCCATTCAAAGGGGACTACATGCTTCTGCGTACATGCATATTTACACTGCACATATGCGCGCTCTCTATGCACGCTCTACCATATCTGGCAGTCAAGATCAGGTTTCTCGGTGAGTTGACAGATGACAGGGTAGGTAAAATTACATTAAAAAATAAACAAAATCACTTACTTTGCGCTCGCTGCATCGCCAAGTCCGCAACGTGGTAAGTGGTTTTATTTATTTTTTAATTTAATTTAACCTACGCCATTGTCTGTCGACTCCAGAGGTACCTCTTCCCATTTGCAAATGAGTTAACACCTCCTTTGAGTTGTCAGTAAATTTCACTATTTTGCAACCAGATTTTGGTCTCAAAACATTGATACCTACCTTAATGATTCGCAATTTGGAAGGGATGCCCTAAACACGCACCTTACAAATAGCAACTTCTTATGAGTTTCTAAACCCAATTTCAATTTGGCAATCACACAATGGATTTAGTAGATAACAAAAAGGCTTTTTGTGGTTGCAAACCCTAAAATGTTGCACATCACAGGCTGTGTGACTGTAAAATGAATTTGTACATTAGTCCCTTGGTCTCTAAAATGAAAGACAGCATCTTCCATCAGGGCAAGGTCCCTGCATCAGGAGTAGCAAACTATCAAGGGTTTGAGGATGGCGACGCCACCAACTGTCACGGATCAACCTTTGGCAGCAGGGCACCATGAGTAGCAAGATAGCCTGGGACAAGGATGGCGCTTCATGGTCACAACAAGCAGCAGAAGGATGTAGACAATGTGAAGGCTTTAGGAAGCTGCCAAGTATTGACTTGTCACTTGTCCTTTCTTTCTTTTCCTCCTCTACAGTTCCTTCCTTATCTGCTCTCTATGCCTGTTATGCGTACATTGCTTTTGCCATGTTGTTAGATGTGTAGCTGCATGCACTCCTCCTGATTAGTGAGTCATTCTATTGCCAGGGGATCCTCATTTATACCCGTGCTGTACCCAAAGACCTTGGCATGCTGTGTGTGGGTCTACCTCTGTCTCTATGAATTTCTCTCCCTTTGTCTCTCTGAATCCAATTTCCCTCTCCATTCAGCCCAGGCCTTGTCAGGCATGGCCTCCTAGGAACGGTGGGAGCCACATTCATTGAATTGAGGCAGAGAGCAGTCAGATCTCGTCAGGTAACACTCGCAAAAGCTGACACCATGGCTGCCATGGCAAGGATTCCAGAAGCCCGAGATCTCATCATCGAGCCCCCACTAGAGACATTGGTTTTGGCATCAATGGCTCAA
The DNA here is from genome assembly GCF_964263255.1 of Lissotriton vulgaris. Taxonomy (NCBI): domain Eukaryota; kingdom Metazoa; phylum Chordata; class Amphibia; order Caudata; family Salamandridae; genus Lissotriton; species Lissotriton vulgaris. The sequence goes on along the minus strand of NC_141694.1, from coordinate 47,925,752 downwards.
AGCAGAACAAACCTTTATGTTGTAGCCGCCGAGATTGATTAGCGTCTGTCTATGTTTGCGACTTTGCCGAGGTCCAAGATTCTATTTTCAGATTTAATCACCTTTTTAGTAGGTCAAATGCGGGGACAGCCTGGAAGCTGTATCTGGCCAGGGATCCACGAGGCCACATACCTCCATCCCAAAGTTTGCTGAATCAATTTCCAGTCAAATAAAAGGCTCAGAGCAGGGTAAACAAGGTCTTCTTGTCTGCATTGAGTATGACCTCACTGGGCAAGCCACAGCACTTTGTCCCAGTCCTCCTGAGGTGAAAAAATGACTAAGTCCCACTCTTCTCTCACTACGGAAAAGTGTCTTCTGTTTCGCAGTACAACCTCTAGCTGCCAGGGCAAGCTTCGAGCCACCAGGTCTCTCTCCAGACTGATCTCCTTCAGAGTCGTGTCCTCTGTAGTTCTACTGTTTTTTGTGGGGGGTTTTCGGTCCCTGAAGCCAGCAAAGAAGAGGTTAACCACTTGACCTTTAAGAGCAATTTCAGTCCCTGGGTGCCCACAGGATGCAGGAGTCCTTGAGTTTTTTGAGTGACTCCTCTTCTTCCAGCAGGACCTTCTTCTTCAGGTGGCACCTTCTCAGGTCCAGGAATGTCATGAGGAAATGGTGGTGGAGGTGCCAGATGTTTTCTGTGCACTAGCCAGTGATTGGGGAAATGTTGCCACCCAAACATATTCCTCAACAGTTCCTCAACAACTTTTTGCAGAATTTCCTCTTTGCCTTCCTTACTGTAACATTACCCAGGAGCCTCTTTTTAAATATAGCAGAGCTCTCCTATCTCCAGACAGGCCTTTCTTCAACTCCTTGGCTACCACCCTATTGAGATCTAACAAGGTCCAAATTGATTCTTTTCTCCACTCTGACTGGACCCTGGCTGCCTGAGAGTAAATAGTAAAAGGACTTGCTGGCACCACATATCAAAAGAGGCAGTGCCAAGGCTGTCCTTTGTTCTGCCAGATGTTCCTGCCCATTCCCAGGTTGCTAATCCCTGCTACATGGCCAGCAGTTAATACCCATATGTCAGATCCGAGGAAGGCGTTTGTCCTCAGAGCCAGAGTCCCTTACTCGCCCAGCCAAGGGTCTGTATTCCAGCTCTGAGTGGAAAATCTAGTTTTCGGCTAGTTTTGGCTCTGGCAATCTCAAGTACACATTAGACTTGCCCTCTCTGCAGGATCACCCCCAAACCTTTTGACTTTATTCTTCCTAATTGTTGCTGAATTCATTTTTGTTGGGTGTAGGGCACCAGTAGGTCCTTTCTGTTTTAGGCTGATGAGACTTTAGCATTACCTGGTATGCTCATTTCTCTAATAATCGTTGTCTTGGGGATTACCCTTTTTCAAAAGGGAGTCTCGCTTCCTAGAAGAGAGTTTGCACCTTTGAGGTAATTATGTGATGCGGACTCTTTTAGCACTAAACTAACAGGCCACCAACATCAGTGTCTAATGAGAAAACTGAATTTTGTAATCAGTGTTATTTCTCTATGTCTGCCTTACTTCGGGTAAGTGCTTAAGGTCACACATGTTCTAGGACATTAAAGGCACTAGAGCAGGCTAGACACACAAATAAGAAGAAAGCGAGGATATGGATTTATTTATGAGAGGGTGTCCTCATGGAGAGGCAAGAGAATGAGCCTTCTTGACATTGGCTTCCTTGACTGGTGCAGCAGGAAGCGCTAGCTTCAAAGCGATGCTGGTGATTTGCTGGTACACAATCGCAGGTCTAGGTTCACCCTAAACATGGTGCATCATATCGGCTATTCCCTATTCCAAAAAGAACAGAGATGGCCAACATGCATTCTGTGTTATGGTTTAAATCGCCCAATCCTTCAGGTGCCCACACTTCTTCAGGTTGTAAAGGGGTCTTGTGTAGCAGTTTGTGAGGATGGCAAATTTGTATCTCAAGCTCTTTGCAAGTTCCTTACAAAAACTTTAAATGTGAAGCAGAGTTTTCAAAATTCTATGTATTTCAGATTTTGCATGAAAATCTTGACTTTTGCAAAACTTTGAATATTGCATATTCCTTATTTTGCCCAAAATAAAACCTGTCTTGTATCTAAAAAACAGTGCAGGAAGCCTAGTTTGGCAGCACTTTAAGCATATGTAATTAGACTGTACTAATGCAGCATACCTTTCCCTCGCGCCTCTCAGAAAGAGCAAGCGTTATGTACATCCTGCCCCCATGGATACAAATCATTGCAAGACAGCGCAGTAAGTAAAGCTGCTGCGCGGTTTGAGCGCTGCGCTGCTCTCTCTCTGCGCGGGCGCACTTTTACCTGCGATGCACCAATGCAGACACCCTTGCGTCCAGGGCTGGGCTGGCCGTAGCGGGCGTTTCCCTGAGAGGCTGGAAGGGTGGGGGCCTGTTTTGGAGCAGTCCTGCAATATCAGCCCCAGTAACAAAAGCAGCAGTGTTGGGGGCTTGACACTTGCCCCCTCCTCCCCCTCTCCTTACCCCTGGGGGCTGGTCCTATAACATTGCCAGGACTGATTTGTGTTCTCAGTCCGGGCCTGCTTGTGCCATAGTGCAAGGGTGTCTTTGTTGTGGGGAGCAAAGCTTTTGTGCTAGCAGGGGTCCCTTCCAGTACAAAAACCATACTTGAAGTCGTTTCGCACTTTGTATGTGTGCTGTAGAATGCTGCATACATGCACAGAGGGAAAGCAATGAAAAACGAAAACATTTCTCTGCATTATGCCTTTCTTAGGATGCGCAGAATTTCAGCACACATCACTGTCCACATTTCTTTGTAGATAGGGATTTGCATCAAAACCCATGAGTGGTTGCAGGGGCATGCCCAAGCACCACCTTTTGAATGCCCCTGTGATGCAAAGTAACACAAGGCAGTGTATTGCACAGCTTTGCATGACTTTTCATTACAATCTGGATTGTAAATCACACCACACAACTCTTTGTCCCAGGCCTGTGTTAAAAAAGTGACTCAAACCCGATGCAAAATGTTTGTAAATCTGGGCCCCTCTTTCACAGTAAACTCTCAATAAAATGGTGCATCCCCTTTCGAAGCAGTAATTTAACATTTACAAACACACCCAAGAAATACCTTAAAATAAATAGCACACAGCACTCCACTCACACAGGGCACATCAAACCTTCTACATTCCCCCTTACCACAACATATCTTAAACAACAGGGGCCATATTACAAATTACATTTACAATGTGTATTTCTTGTTTGCGCCACAGCGCACCTTGAAATAGGTGCACCATGTACAAATAGGGAAATAGCGCCATATTACCGTGAATGCGCTGTCCCCCATGTCATCCATGAACCTGTGCTGCCCTGGGGGAAGTGCATTCAATTGAAATGTGGAACAGCTGCTTCAAAGTCGCTCTGTGCTTCACTATGCAGGCGGCAACCGAGGGGAGAGACATCCCCTTGCAGGCGGGTGCAGTGAGAGACTGCACCCTCTTACAAGGGGATGTCTAGGGATCCATAGGACCCTCTTTCCCGCCTCCAGAGGGCTGCCATCAGAGGGAGTGCTGACAGTGCGCCATCTTATTTTTGCACACATTCAGTGCATTTCCTGACAGCTTCTTTGCGCCCGCGTTCATAATATGGCATGCCCGCAGAAGCAAAAAGATTCCCACTTTTGCATGGGGCCACATCCCATGCAAATGAGGGAATACTCTCCTGAGATAGTGCTGGCACCACATGTGCACAAGCGCTGTCTGTATTACAGAAAGGGCCGCACAAGTGTCTGCTGCACCTTCTGTAATACCAAAGTGCCACAGGAGTGCATAAAACGAGCACACATGCTCGTTTTGATCTTCCTGGGTACCGTATTTTCCGGCGTATAAGACGACCCGGCGTATAAGACGACCCCCTACTTTCATTGACAAACTGTAGGTTTCATGCTATATTCGCCGTATAAGACGACCCCCACTTCCTAACGTCCTACAGTCCCCTTTCTATCTCCATGGACTGAGATCATGTGGTACTGACGCTCCTCTCCTTCCGATGAGCGTAAGAATTACGGAAGGAGAGAGAGATCAGCACACGTGGAGGAGCGCCTCGTCTGCCTGGGGGATGTGCAGCTGCAGTCTAGGTAGGGCTCACGGCACCATTTGTTTTAGTTTAAACCTTGCGCAGCGTTTGAGTTGCCTCTGGCTGGCGACGGGCTGTAACTGTACAAGTAATTTATTTTCAAGACCGCTTTCAGTGCCTGGCGACGGGCTGATATTGTGTTGTTGCACAGTGCCACCATCGCCTACGTTCTTTGTTGTTGTGCTGGAGTTCCCTAAGCGCCACCATTTTCAACTGAGAAGCGGTCTGACACCTTCGGGTGAAGTCCGCGCTATGTGAAATAAACCGCCAATTTTTGTATCCGGCGTATAAGACGACCCCCGACTTCCCAGAATATTTTAAGGGGTTAAAAGGTCGTCTTATACGCCGGAAAATACGGTACTTGCTGTATTACGGCCACAGTTATCCTCTGATACACTTCTTCTCCAAACAAAACACTTCAGATAGGATGTCTCCTACAGTCGACACTCATAAAGAGTGAAGAAAAGTGGTCTCCTTCTAAATTTCAAAGCTGGCTCCTGATAATGCTCAACCAAATTTGTCCCACAAATATACCACTGAGTTGGTGAGAAGTGGAATAATGGTACCAAATTGGTTCTCAATGTTTAGCAATACCAATCACACAATTGTGTTAGAAGCAGAAGGCTGAATTACAACGCATAGGCCAACTAATATAGTCAATAAACCACCAAGACTTACATAATTAAAACACTATGGCACACATTTCATAATTACAAGACAAAGTAAAAAATAGAAAATAGAAAAACCAGAAAACGGTGTTTTGGAAAAATATATGTACTTTGTGCATTTATTCAAATGTAAACATTTTATCACAGTGATAACAAATCATTTAAAAAAAATATACATGAAGTATATTAAACATTTCATTAAAACGTTAAAAAATCATATAAAGTAAACGTAGCCTACGTTTACTTTATGTGATTTTTTAACGTTTTAATGAAATGTTTAATATACTTCATGTATATTTTTTTTAAATGATTTGTTATCACTGTGATAAAATGTTTACATTTGAATAAATGCACAAAGTACATATATTTTTCCAAAACACCGTTTTCTGGTTTTTCTATTTTCTATTTTTTACTTTGTCTTGTAATTATGAAATGTGTGCCATAGTGTTTTAATTATGTAAGTCTTGGTGGTTTATTGACTATATTAGTTGGCCTATGCGTTGTAATTCAGCCTTCTGCTTCTAACACAATTGTGTGATTGGTATTGCTAAACATTGAGAACCAATTTGGTACCATTATTCCACTTCTCACCAACTCAGTGGTATATTTGTGGGACAAATTTGGTTGATAATATATCTCCCCTGTCCCTAAGTTGACATATAAGGGGGCCTCCTTTTTATTTTTTATGTCCTGATAATGCTCACACATTGCTTTGCAATGCACTGCTACTAACCCACCCGAAATGCATTAACAACCTACAGCACACAGTTGAGTCATAGAGGATGTCACCTCTCAACCCCACAACAAATAACAGAAAAGTACTAGGCATCCTCTCTAGCCTAAACTTAGTTTCAACTCAACCCACCGGCACATGCCTACTCCACCACCACATAGCCCTATTGCACCTTGAGACCACACAGACGCAAGAGTGGATCGAATCACTGCACATTGTGGCACCCATATGAATGACTTGGTCACTTTGCCACTGGATTCAAGCTAGCCTGGCTGATGAGGGAGTTCACCAAAACAGGTCCTAGGATGCTCGTTTTCGGTCCAGGGAAGACCTAGCTTGGCAGTTCGGGATGGACTGTTCCCATGAGGCACAGGGTCAAGACTGATTTGCATACAGCTTGGGTGGTAAAGTGAGTTAAAGAACGCCAAAGGATTCAACCCAGATCTGTGACTGGGGGTGAGTGTCTGAAAAGTTTAAGCTCTCCATCCATCATCTCCTTGTGTTGGCTTTCTTCCCCCTAAGTTGGCATGGTACGCCCAGACGTGGGTCCTTGCTCACTTTGCCACTGGATTCAAGCTAGCTTGGCTGATGAGCGATGTTACCCTGAAACAGGTCCCAATTGCTTGTTTCCAGTCCAGGGAAGACCTATCTTGGTAGTTCGGGCTGGACTGTTTCCACAAGCACAGGTTCTCGACTGATTTGCATATAGCTGGGTCTGGACTGGGATGACAAATTGAGTTAAAGAACGACAATGGATTCAATCCAGATAAGTGACTGGGGTGAGTGTCTGAAATGTTTCAGCTCTCCGTCCATCATCACCTCTTGTTTGCTTTGTTCGCTAAGTTTGCAGGGTATCCCCAGACATGGGTCCCTTGCTCACTTTGCCAGTGGATTCAAGCTGGCCTGGCTGATGATGGGTATTACTCCAAAACTAGCCCCAGGATGCTTGTTTCCGGGCCAAGCAAGGCATGGCTTGGCAGTTCAGACTGGGCTGCTCTCATGAGGCACAGGGTCAAGACTGATTTGCATAAAGCTGAGTCTGAACTGGGGTGACAAAGTGAGCTAAAGAACAGTGTTGGATTTAACCCATATCTGCCACTGGGGTGAGTGTCATAAAACTTTCAGCTCTCCATCCATCATCTCCTTGTGTTTGCTTTGTTTGCCCTATGTTGGCAGGGTGTGCCCAGACGTGGGTCCCTTGCTCACTTTGATGCTGGATTCAAGCTAGCACGGCTGATGAGGGGTGTTACGCTGAAACCGGTCCCATGATGCTTGTTTTCAGTACAGGGAAGACCTGGTTTGACAGTTTGGGCTCCACTGTTCCCATGAGGCACAGGGTCAAGAATGATTTGCATATAGCTGGGTCTGAACTGAAGGGGCAAAGTCAGCTAAAGAACGATGATGATTCAAAACAGATCTGTGACTGGGGGTGAGTGTCTGAAAAGAGTCTGCTCTCCCTCAATCATCTCCTTGTGTTTGCTTTGTTAGCCTTAAGTTGGCAGGGTATGCCCAGACGTGGGTCCCTTGCTCAGTTTGCCTCTGAATTCGAGATAGCCTGGCTGATGAGGGGTGTTACCCTGAAACCGATCCCAGGATGCTTATTTCCGGTCCAGGGAAGACCTGGCCTGGCAGTTCAGTCTGGACTGTTCCCATGAAGCACAGGGTCAAGAATAATTTGCATATAGCTGGGTATTAACTGGGGTGGCAAAGTGAGCTAAAGAATGATGATGGATTTAGCCCAAATCTGTGACTGGGGGTGAGTGTCCGATTAGTTTCAGCTCTCCATCCATCATCTCATTGTGTTCACAATAACAGATGGTGCTTTATACTATATCAAGAGTAGAGAGAGACACCAAGTATCTTTAAGCCTTCAGGAGATAAACAGCGCAAAATGGCCTGACACATAATTGCAGATATCCACCACCTTCTTCAGTCTATGGTCACCCCTATCTCTTCAGACTGCAGGCCTTCCCTTCCTTCTATCTGAAGGCAGTTGTCTCCTTTAAAACTGCAGTCTCTTCCCTCCCTCCCTTCAGACCGCAGTCACTACCCTCCAGTATCAGCTCCTCCACTAAGGTGGAGGAGCGTAACCCCACTGCTCAAAAGGAAAAATAAAATAATAATAACGTAACATTATTCTCATTTTATTTTCCCCATTGCAGTCAGTGGTGAAGCGGGGCTGGCCAGAGCAGGGGGAGGAGTGGTGGCACACCCTAAATGCTCATGACTTAGGCCAATCAAACAGTCATGCACACTTTCCATGTTCCTCAGCAGGCTGCATTACACAGCCTGGTGGGGAGAATGCAGAGACTCCCTGTCCCCTTCTGAGCACCGAACCATGGCACTCAGAGCAATCACAATGTAATACTGCATTGAAGTGATGTGATTGGCTCAGGGGAGCCTGTGTGCCCGGCTGCTACCTGCTGCCGGCCGGCACAGGAAGAAGGAAGATGAAGAGGATGAGTGCAGAAGAGAGGTGGCGGCCAGCCTCTTCAGATCTAGTAAGTCCTTTTTTATTTTGATTTACTCCCCGGTCCGACTACCCCCGTCCGGAGCAGCCGCTACATCTTCCCTCCCACCCTTCAGATTACAGTCACTTCCCTCCCTTCAGTTTGCATTCACTTCGCTCCCTTGTCCAGACTGCTCTCACTTCCCTCTCTTCCTCCAGACTGTAGTCACTTTCCTCCCTTCTCCAAACTGCTTCCCTCACTCCCTTTTCCAGACTGCAGTCACATCTCTCTCTTCTCCAGATTGCAGTTACTTCCCTCCCCCCAACTGCAGTCACTTCCCTCCCTTCTCCAGACTGTAGTCACTTTCCTACCTCCCTTCAGACTGCTTCCACGTCCATCCCTTCCTACAGACTGCAGTCACTTCCCTCCCTTCTCTCCCTTCCTCCAGACTGCAGTCACCCCCTTTCCTCCAGACTGCAGTCTCTTTCCCTCCCTTCTCCATACTGCAGTCATTTCCTTACCTTCTTCCAGACTGCAGTCACTTCCCTCCCTTCTCCAGACTGCAGTCACTTCCTTATCTTCTTCCAGACTGCAGTCACTTTCCTCCCTTCTCCAAACTGCTTCCCTCCCTCCCTTTTCCAGACTGCAGTCACATATCTCTCTTCTCCAGATTGCAGTTACCTACCCCCCCCGACTGCAGTCACTTCCCTTCCTTCCTCCAGACTGCAGTCAGTTCCCTCCCTTCCTCCAGTCACTTCCCTCCCTTCTCCAGACTGCAGTTCCTTCCTTACCTTCTACTAGACTGCAGTCACTTCCCTCCCTTCTTCAGACTGCAGTCACTTCCCTCCCTTCCTCCAAACTGCAGTCACTTCCCTCCTTTCCTCCAGACTGCAGTCACTTCCCTCCCTTCCTCCAAACTGCAGTCTCTTCCCTCCGTTCATCCAGAGTGCAGTCACTTCCCTTCCTTCCTCCTACTATACTGCAGTCACTTCCATCCCTTCCCCATACTGCAGTCACTCCCCTCCTTTCTCTCACTTTCTCCAGACTGCAGTCACCCCAGTTCCATCCTACTGTAGTCACTTCCCTCCCTTTTCCAGACTGCAGTCACTTTCCTCCCTTCTTCAAACTGCTTCCCTCCTTCCCTTCTCCAGACTGCAGTCACATCTCTCTCTTCTCCAGACCGCAGTCACTGCCCTACCCCCGACAGCAGTCACTTCTTGTCCTTCTCCTGACTGCAGTCACTTCCCTTCCTTCAGATGCAGTCACTTCCCTTCCTTCTCCAGACTGGAGTTACCACTCTCTCTTCTCCAGACTGCAGTCACTTCCCTTCCTCCGACTGCAGCCGCTTCCCTTCCTACTCCAAACTGCTGTCACTTTCCTTCCTTCCTCCAGTCACTTCCCTCCCTTCTCCAGACTGCAGTTACTTCCCTCCCTTCTCCAAACTGCTGTCACTCTCCTTCCTTCCTTCCGCCAGTCACTTCCTTCCCTTCTCTAGACTGTAGTCAACCCCCTTTCACCAGAGTATTACGTTTCAACTTTTCTCCTGCTCATCTTCTGGGCAGAGTCATAGCAATGGTGCCTCTGTATTCCTCGTTATTGATTTTGTTACCCTTGTATCTGCTGTTTGGGATGGATAAGGCAGCAGTGGTGTGGAGAGGCGGTGAACCTAACAAAACAAAAAGAGGGAGTATCCCAAGGACAAACAACGTCCTCGTGAATTAGAGAGATGGAGAGAGATAGCATAGGAAAAAGTATTTCCTTATTCAAGAAACCCCTCACTCACCAACCTAGTTGTTGACATGCTTCATCATCGAGGTCCACCCAAGTAGCCGAATGCCACTCGGGTGTGCTTCAACGCCTGAACTACAGCGGAGCTGGTTTTTCTTGAACAGTGTGAAAATGGTGTGAGTGGATTAAAAATGTCTTTATTGTACTTTCTTTGGATGACGCAGAACACGGAGGAGCAGGGAGGCCGACCCGAAACTTTCAGGTGATGAACCTTTGCCTTCTAAATATATACACACCGTTTGGAATAAAAGACCAGACAAGCATGGTATCCAAAAATTCAGAAAGGGACTCAAGTTCGTACCACACAGACTACGATTGAAATACAAGTCCGGTGGCTCCTCCGTGGTTTCTTTACTGCACACCTGGAATTGAAAAACAGGTCGCAGTACAAATCTGCAGATAATAACAATGTATGAAAACCGGATGACACATGCATATCCGGTAGACTAAGAGGCCTTCTCAATGAGTAAAAGAGAAACGTCTATTAAAATCAGATAAATTGTGAATCGTCAAAGTGTCCTGAAGAAGGTGTAAAAATTTTAGATGCACACCGAAACGCAGCGTCAACCTTTGTTACTTTGACCTTGTGTACCTTGACCCCCTTTTGGCTTTTTTTAAATAACTCACTTCATTTCGATGTATGTTTTATTGAATTTTTTTAGACTGTAACCCACATAGGGAGGCATTTTAATAAATTGTGTTTATACCTTTCATATTTTATCTTGTGTGTTTACCTGTTATACCATGTTTATTAATTCTCATGTTGTGTGGAGTTATACAAACGGACAGTGCTTGATTTCCTAGTCACTACTATAGAACACCGTGACTATTCACCTTTAGAAATTGGTTTCCTCTAGTACAGTCTAGCTCAGTCAGTATCACTGACTCTATTTCAACTTACTGCAAAGCACAGGTCTTTTCTTCTTTACAACATTTATTGTACTCCCTACATTTTTATTTGGAGCAATAAAATAAGATTAAAACCAAGTGTGATACTTAAGATGGCTAGATTGAACAAAAAGTATCAGTGTTGAGTGACAAAGTTATCGGTCAACATGTTTTTACCTATCTGTGGTAATTCAAGGTTTTTAAAGTATTACAACCCCTAGGTAGAGGTTGTCGCCTGGTCCACAGCGTATTGAAACAAAACAATGTTTTAATCAAATGTTATCACCAGATTTCAATTGCGGAGTCTCTTATTCTGGTAAGTTTTTTATTCTTGATCACTTAATTTCAATGATCCAACTTTTTCAATGTTAAACATCTTCACAACTTTTGAAGTTTGAATAACTCATGGTTTAAGCATGTCCAACAATATATGACCATAATCCCAATGCATTTCGGGCATTGATGTTGCCCTTCGTCAGGGATCAATCTATGGGAAAAAATGGAAATGAAGGGCTCTTAAATGGGGAGAATCTCGAGCTGGCTCCAAAAATCAAATTAATAATAGTTCATGCAGGTGAGAAGAAGTGCACGTGACGTGGCTAGGTAGGAGTAGAGGTGAATATTAACAATCATGCAAAGATTTGAACAAGCTCGGCGAGATCTACACTTGGGCAGAAGTGTATGCCCGCCGACGCCAACATCGCCCCTACAATCCATATTCAGAAACGGATACCTCATCCTCAGATGGAGACGCTAGATCACAAGCCACACAGAGACCGGAACGCGGAACCTCACAAATAGCAACAACATCAACAGCCGTGGTTCATTTTTTAGAGGAGGGCCAAAGTGAGCAGGCAGACCCAGGCGGGGCAAAAACCGCAGACACACCAAAAACTCCAGTGGAAGTCAAGAAAAAGAGCAACCGGAGAAAATGATGGATTTCAATAACCTTGTGATCAATATATCATCTTATCAACTAACGCAACACGAGGTCCGGACCCTACAAAAGGGACAAACTTTTGTACTCACCACCACGACCAACACTCTGGAACTGGAAGTAAGTTTCTTCAAACTAATGAGAAATATCAGATTGAGACACTACTTTGAAAATATAATTCAAACCACGACAATTGAAATCTGGTGATAACATTTGAATAAAACATTGTTTTGTTTCAATACGCTGTGCACCAGGGGACAACCTCTACTTAGGGGTTGCAATACTTTGCATATATTTACAACACTGTTTGGTTCGGACAGTGAAGCCTTTCCTGCACGCGACAACTTAACAACTCATCAACCCTCCACGACAACAGGCTGTGCGTGTCCACACTCTTTATAATTCAAGGTTTTCTTCAGGACCAAATGTTAGAACCGGGAGGTCTGCGCACTCTAAGGAGCACCCATCCCTGGTTCAGCAATTAGCCAGACCGTGTACTTATGGTGAGGCAACCTTACAGCGTTCTGTATAGGGGGGGAAAAATTCTGAAATAAATAGAGCAGAACATTTATACACAGTTGTTCGCATTTCTACTGTGAATATGTTACTGCATCATATTTTTTATTTGCTCTCCATTATTCCAGTGTGGTTATTCTTTAGCACACACATTGCATGTCATATTGTTGTGACATAATTCTCATGCACTATATACGTGATGGGTCTCAATTAGGAGTCTAAAGTGTACTCTTATCTTCCATTACATACCCACAGTCATTCATGGTTATAGGTGGGTGTCATGCAGCTCTCTTAGTTTATGTAAATGTATTGCGATTTATATAGCGCACGTATCACCCGAAGGCATCAAGGCGCTTGCCTTGGGAACCCGTCCTGGTATTCCCCTGTGAGATAACCCCAGCAGTGTATCCACAAGGTGAAAGCCAGGCATCCCGCCACGAGGGGCCGTAGTGGAGATTAAGCAAGCTATTGCCCAGAGTCGCAGAGTGTGATCCCATGAGTTGAGTAGGCACCGGAACGAGAATTATCAAGTCCGTGGAATTTTTGAGCCCAAGACCCGCCGAGGCGGGGAATTGAACCCTGGTCCAGGACTGATCTCAGCTTCCAGGTCTGCGGCCTCTAACCCCTGAGCCACACTTCTCCACAGGGTTTAGAGGGTTTAACATATCGAGCATGTGAGTCTCTGGTCATGCATCACCTGTATAGCTGTACTTTTGCTCATAGTGCCAATCAATATCGAGCGACAGTCAAAGGAAGGAACCAAGGTATTTAAAAACAAACTTACAGGAAACTATATGTAGTTCCACCCCATGGAAATCATGGGGGGGGGCTGGTTATGGTTGCATTCTGTGGGGTTCAAAGTTAAGAAAGTCAGGCTACTCAAAGTTACGTTGCCTCCAAATGAGAGAGAGAAAAGGAGGGGCATAATCGGTGCCCACCGGCATTTACAGTTAAGAGAGTCAGGTTACTCAAAGTTGTCTTTAAATGAGAGAGAGAAAAGCGCAAGTGGTGCCCATCCGCATTTACAGTTACTCACGTTCTATAACTTCAGAGCCCGTCGTGGAACCTGCCAGAGACCCACACGGAATCCCGAGGATAATCGGGGGTCTCTACCAGAGGCTTATATGCTCAGTCTAATACCTGATTACTTCCATACACGTGGTACGCGGTGTGGTCATGTGACCGTGTGTGCATCAGGGAGGGGTTGGGGCGGGGGAAGTGACTCAGTGGTTTCGTATTTGCGAAGGGGTTTAGATTAAGGGCCATATGTATCAACGCATTTCCCCATAGACACAGAATGGGCAAAACCCTTTGATACATCTGGCCCTAAATGCTCGTAACTCCGCTAGCGTTAAGGGAGTGGCGGCCAATAACAGAGCCGCGTGGATATTATGGGCTCAGTAGTGAGAGTTGTAGCCACACTCTTGTGTGGGGTGAAGGGATAATACGTAACTACCATGCATATGATTATTTTGAGCGGTGAGTGTAATCGTGGAATGTATAATTAAATGGGATTCAAGGATGCATAGCAAATAGCTTGACTCTATAACGTGCAGGTGTAAGAAAAATGGCACAAGCAAACGGTCCCTGAAATGCACCACACCAAGGGGTGCAGAAGGCCTAATGGGTCCAGAAGAAGATCTGGAAATGGAAGATCTGTGATGGGAAATTGCAGATCGCCAGTAGAACATGGATCCGGGGCTGAGACTTCCAAATTGGAGTAATCGGAATTAACTCTGCATGTTGGTTGCGCTCCCTGGGCTGACACTCTGGGAATCAAGAGGAATGGAGGGAAGGCATAATGTTGCGAACTGTTCCAGCCCTATAGAAGATCAATTGCGGCTAATGCCATCACGTCCGGGCGCCAAGGAGTAAAAGTTCGGAAATTGATTGACTTAGCGAGAGGCAAGCAGATCCGTGTTGCATGGGCTCGATTGTTTCTGGAGTAACAGGAAGATGGACGGCGAAGCATCCACTCGCTGGTGTCTTGGAGGTGCTGTGAGTTCCAGTCCATCACAAGATTGTCGCACTTCGGGAGATATCCCGCAATCACTAAGATGCGGTGAAGGAGGCAATAATGGCAAAACTCTGTTGCAATCTCCACAAGAAACTGGGATTTGGTCCCGCCCAGTCTGTTGATGTACTGGACTGTTGAGGTTTTGTCCATCTTGAGCAGTACGCAACCACTGGAGGAGTGCAGACCTTAGGTCTTGATGGTGAACGAACCTGCCAGGAGTTTGAGGCAATTTATGTGAAGCTGTGATTTGTCTGGATTCCATCTCCCACCAGTGGAGGTGCTTCTGCATCTGGCCCCTCAGCCCCACCGGCTGGCATCCGATTCAACACCAGTTCTGGATGGGAGCTAGAGATGGCCCTGCTGTTCCAGGCTGCCATATGGTCGAGCCACCATTGCAGTCCTCTTCCGGTGTCTGGCATGAGGCTGATAATTTCTGAATAGAACAGACCTCGTTGGAGATGACAGATTTTCAAACGTTGAAGTGCCCTGTAGTGCAGGGGGGGGGCTGGACACCGCTTCAATTGAGGACTCAAACAGGCCCACAATCCTGGCTAGCACCCTCAGGAAGGCCTTGTTCGGACTAACTTTAGCTTCTGCCGCGGAAGAGAGAGTAGAGCCGACACTGAACCGATTTGGAAGCAGAGGAACTCTATGCATTGAGAGGGAGAAAGAATGGAATTTTCTGGTACATTAGGAAACTAAACTCCTTGAGCAAATGAATAGTCCAGGATAGATGATTCAGTAACTGGTACTTGTCTTGCACCGTGAGGAGAATATCGTCAAGATGTATGATAAGACAGACTCCTCTGACCTGAAGATGTTCTACAACCGTACCCATCACCTTGGTGAAGCACCATGGTGCAGAGGACAGACCGAAGGGAAGGATTTGAAAATGGAACAACAGACCCTCCCAAAGAAACTGGAGGAACTAGCGGTGTAGAGGAAAAATGGGAATTGAAAGGTACACATCGTTCAAATCAGGGCGGACCATCTAATCTCCATGATCTCTAAGGAGATCAATTCCCTCTATCTTGAAATTATGGTAAAGGGTCCAAGAGTTGAATTCTTTCAAATTGATGACCAAACAGGAACGTTTTCCTTTTTTGGGGACCGCAAAGATGTTGCTGCAAAACCCCAGAGGGGTCGGGATAGGATTAGCAAATTGCTCCTTTCAGGAGGAGCTGGAGCATTTTGTCTGAAATTAAGGACTGATTTGAAGGGAAAAATAGGATTGGTGGTGGGAGGGTGGGCTGATGGGGCACCCCCAAAAATTCCAGTTTAAACCTGGAGATGGTCTCCAGAACCTATGGATCCTGCGTGATAGACCTTCATTGCGGAAGGAAATGTTATGTCCTGCCCCTACAACTGTGCAAACAACGAAGGAATGAGCCTTACCTGAGGCACCGGAAGAGGCGTTGAAATTTCCTTGGCCTAGGAAGGAGCCTCTGCCATATTGGGAACATCCTTCTCTGCCTCTGGAGGGGTAGAAGGTGGTGCCGTAGGAGCGGTTTCTGCCTTTATGGGCTCTGGAAGGGCCTGGTGTTTATGGACGGACAGATGAACGCCCTTTGTATTGACTGGCTCATCCAAAAAGGTGCTGGTTGTGGAACACCTTATGCAGTGAGGACTGTGCTTTATCTAGAGCTGTCAACGTCTGGACACATTCTCCTATGTCCTTGATGAATTTGTCTCCAAGGAGGAGGCAGTTAACCTTCGATGCCAGTTCTGCAGTGGGTAATGCAGCCAACTTGGTGTCTATAAGGATGAGTGTGGACCTACAGCACTTTACCGACAAGGAGCAATTAGCATTTCCCAACAGGCATAAGGACAGCTGGGCCCAGCCAGCCAATGTGTAGGGGTCAATGGGGGAACCTGTGCAATTGGCATGACTGCCATTTTGAGGCTTTTACAAAATGGGCCTGTCAAATCCAGGACTTTATCTTGACAGGCTTTCCAAGACCTGTCGATCCCTTTCTTGGGATCCTTAGAGGAGTGTTTGAGGAAGGTCGCTAGAATGGGGTCCAATTCTGGGGTTGATGTTACCTTATCTGTGATGTCGGCATAATGGGCACTCGGATCGCAACTGGTTGCGAAATTCTTTGTCATATCCCTTGCGGATGTGGCCATGGATGTAGTCTGTGACATGGGGAAGTGAAACCCAATCTGAGGAGTGAGCGGGAAAGATGGAGTCTGGGTCGAAGTTCAGGGGAGTTGGGGGGATTGGGTGGAGGTGGAAGAGTGCGAGTAGTTATCTTCGGCCGCTTCTGTGGAGGAGAAGGACAGTCATAAGTGGCTGAGGGAAGAGAAGAGGACTGGTATGAGTCTACGTCTTGGTCAGTAGACTTCGGTGGTGGGGCCAAATCCTTTGTCGACAGGGTACGCGCTAAGTACATGTGGTCAGAGGTAAAGGACTGGGAGATTTGGGACATAAAAGCAATGTGGGGTCAGTCATCATGTAGGGGGCTGCCATCCACATGCGACGTGCCAGGAGGCATGGCAGAACTGAAGGCATACCGCTGAAGCTCCCAGGGCTTGATTAACCAAGTGTGTGACTGAGGCATCCAAAGCTTCCACTAGGTTTTCTTCAAAGACTATTTGCTTGTCCTCCATGTCCTGGTTAAATACCTCATCAGCGAAATACCGGTGCTGTGCCAATGCTCTGTATAATGGGAAAGTACCATAGACTGATTGGTGTATTCGTTGTTACGTCAGTGAGGGAATGTTAGGAAATGTAGAGGGATATTCTCAAGAACGTGCGATAATCATCGCTAAAAATCAGTTAATGCAATGTTTCATATCGCCGTCTATTGCGGGGAAACAACTCCATGTTAACTTCCGATTCACAATAAGGCGGTAACATGCAATAGTTTCTCGATAACCCGTCAAATGCCCGCGATAAAGTTACTGGGACGGTGATAACAATCTAAACCCCCACTTGGAAAAAGTTGTGATGGGCCCAACTGCGATAACAAAAATCAACAATAATCTTCACCAGGCCCATCAGGGAAGGGCAAGGACAAGAAGAAGAGGAAGACGCGGTTCAGTCCGCAGGAAAACAGGATCCTGATAACAGAGGTGATAGAACACCATTAACTACTGTTCTGTACTGTCCTGTGCTGCCTCAGTGGTAGTCTGGGGGTGGGGGTGTTCCTGGGGGTCTCCATACAGCATAATCATTGGCTCCATGGCATCTGTTGGTCTTCAGATGTGGCTCTGGCCTGGGCCTCCTTTCATACTGGAGGTAGTCGTCTTGCTTAACACCAGTAAAAGGCAGGTGTTAAATCCCTGCTGTTAACGCCCCTTATCGCCTGTTTTGTGTTCTTATCGCCGATCTGGACGGTCGTTGAGAAAGTTGCCAAGTGGTGTAGTCGTGGCTTTCTGCATATCATTAGCATTAGTTGCCAGTGTCATCTGTGATGATGTTTTTTGCGGCTGCTATCGCAGGGAAACTGGTGATATCGGCTGTTTTCACCAGCTTGAGATACATTTATCGCCACTTTGGCTGCGATAAATTGCAGATAACTCGGCGATAAGTCCTTGAGAATATGCCCAATAGTTTGGGGAGAATATTTACATTTAATTGGCTCCTGTAAAAATATGTTAATAAACAGCAATGTGTAGTGTGTGTGGTCAAGGCTGGAGTGGCCAATGGCTACATAAGATTTGGGGGTGGCAGAACGCGGCTGATCAGATGAACGTCATATAATGGGATAAACATGGTTCACAGGGGAGAAACCGAGCCTGGATCAGCGCTGACGCTCGAAAGCTGAAAAGAAAAATGTTTTAATTTTGAATCAGAAGACAGAAGAGGGGTTTCTCGTCTCTCGAGAGAGATAGCGAGAGAGAGGGGGAGAGCAAAACCTCCACCACAGACAGGAAGTTATAAACCCCGAAAGGGCCATTACATCGTTTTAATTAAAGTTCGGTACCGCTCTATTTGTTTTCTCCAGACTCCAATTCAACAGTCTGAATTTATGACAGTTATTTGACAAACTTTCCCGCCTGCTGCTTGCCTGCTGCCTGCAGATACAGGGAGGCAGGAATCTGAGCACCATTGATCAGAGGAGGCTCTGTCGTTCAGGGGGTACTTATCCCAGAAACACTTCTCACCCCACAATTCATATTTTAAAGACATGCACCAAGATGTCCAAACACTTGCAGATTTTTTCGGAGTATTTTGTGCATTCTAGTTCTTTTGAAACATTTCCTTACTTTTGCACAAATTGAATGTAAGTATGTTTGTTTTAAGTCCCGCAGTGGAATAGTAATTTACAGTTCTCGAATTTTGCGCACAAGAAGAAGAGAAAGGGCTAGATTAGGAAATGTTGACCCCTCCTAAATTGTGTTTTGAGGGATGGAGATATTAGTAAACAGCCAGTTCTGTAATACCGAACGCCTGTTTTCGCCTGGTACTATATTCACCAAATATAGCGCCTACAAGCATCAGCACCCTCTCACATAAACATGAAGGGGCAGATTTATGAAGGCCTTTATTTTTAAAATGGGAAAAAGTGACGCACCGGCGGCGCAAGTCCTTCATAAAACTGCCCCGAAGTGTTGGGTGACCGGCCGCTGTGTGGGGCCTATTCACAAAGCTGCCTTTTGTGGACAAATGCCAATCTCATTAATTTAGGTCTGTCCTTTTGTTCAGGCTGACAGCGGGAGCAGAGGGGGAAACCAGTGACCAAACTAGTTTTCCTGTGGGTCTGAAGCCCCTTGGCAGCCACACCTCTAGGGTGGGCTACCAGATGCCCAACATCGAAGGAAGGGTTCAGACAACTTCAGAGTGGCAGAATAGTGCACTCTGGGATTGCTAGATTTCACACACAGCCAGAAGTTGTCACAAGGCGGGAAGGATCCTGGTAGCCCATTAGCCAGTGACAGCATCATCCCCCATAGGGCACTTTCTGGCCATAAATGTAGCACCCTAGGCACTAATCACATCAGATCACAATGGAACTGGAGAAAGGACCCAAGAAGCACGCCCTGCTGATCCCAGGACGTTGGAAAGAGAGGCTACAATGACTGCTGCAATGCACCTGCCTCACTTTGGGCTAGTAAAGAGAGGGCTGTGCCTGTGGCTCCTGGCTTGTGGAAAAGTTGCTCCTTAGTCCCAGGCCGAAGAAGTGACTCCACAAGTCAGTATGCTGATCCTCTGGAACCAGCACCAGATCCATCAAAGCAGAAGTAGCCCAATCCAGCAAGTCAGTAGCCACGCTCTTTGAATCACTGCTGATTGCCGACAACCACCCACCCTTCCACATCCAAAAGTTGTTCTTGAGTCTTGTGGAACTGGGAGTGTAGTGGGAGTCCAGATTGGTCGCCAAAGATGAACGCCAGCCTTCAGCAAACAAAACTTTGGAACCTGCTGTGCACGGAGATTGGAAGCCCAGCCTCAACTAGCCTTCTACTGGCTCAAAGAGGACTTCGAGGGACACCGACTCATGTGGCCAAAGTTGCCCCACTTGACCCGTGGACTGAGGAATGCCCAAAAGGACACTCCCATTGACCACACAGGACACAGAACACCTTTCATCATCTCAACATCCTGCCTATTTGGCCTCAGGACTCCTCCTTTGAAGACTATGGTGGTCTTGATGCAAAGTGTGGAGCTACCCTGAGACTGTTTTGGTGACCAGGTAACTGTCCAAATAAGCCTTATTGCCCCCTAACCTTCTCCCTGTCGGAATTGGTCAACCAACTCAGGCTGGAGTAGCCAAACACAACGCTTTGAACTTTTCAAAAGTTTCTAAACTTCAGGGTTAACAATGCTTGCTTGTGCTTTTAACTGAAAAGCTAAAATGTGCATTTTACTTAATAATCTATATCTCCGGAAACCTCTGGTTGATTTTCCACATCTTACTGTGTAAATATTCATAAAAATATAATCTGTTTTTATAAATTGGTGTCAGATTTCTGTTGTGTTGTGCAACTTTATTTAATTGTTTGCTGCTTCTAAATTAGGGCCGGACGGTTAATCCGCTCCGTGGGTGGAGTGCACAGAGTTTTGCCACTTTTGCTGCAAACGCAGAGTTTTGCAAAAAACTCAAATTCCCCCATGTGGCAGAGCTTGCCCCCACCACCGCCCATCCCTACCAACTACCATGATGCCAAGATACTAGAAGTATCGGGATTGCATGAAGAAGCAAGATATATGTCCTCCAAAAATACATCGAAATAAGTCCAACACCACGCAACAATCATGAGAGAGCGCAATTTGAATGGAATGTATATCGTAGTCATATTTAGACGTATCTATTATAAACGTAGGAATATTGTGTAACGTGGGAATGAAATGCATATCGTAATGTGAAGTGATGACTATAGCGTAGAGTCGACTAAAGTGACGACATGGTATAGGAAATGTATAACTGTATTCACTTTAGAATGTATTAGATTTAGAAGGCCGTATACGTAGTGGGCTAATGTAGAAATGCTTACGAACAAAAGAACGTGCAAAGAGAAATTCATGTACGTGTGAAACTTGAAATGCAGAAACGGCAAGAGAAATGTAACATGGAGAAACGTGCAAGGAGCATACACATAACGATGTAATCAATGAGAATATAAAGTTATGTTTCACGTATAGGGTTTATATTCTATGTATAGGATTACATTTGGTGTGAACTTTATATTCTATATATTAAGCTTTATACTCCACGAAATAGTATTTTAGCTAAGATGTATTTACACATGAACGAAGGATTTGCTAAAGGCGTTCATATATAAATGTATGCCAAAGGTTATACTGTGTAGAAGAAGTTGTAAGAATGTTAGAAGAGTTTAGGTCATTTGTGATTATAACCTGAATGACCAAGGGTTCGCAGGAGCGTAGTCCAATGTATGTAATTTAGTGGGCTCGCAGGAGTCGTGAATAGTCTTCACATGAAGGTGCGAGCCGAAGAGTCTAGCATTTGTTAGATTTAAAGTGACAAATGTCGAACGAAGTTTATTGCCTAAACATGAGAGGAGGTGATTGGAATTTGAGCTTTGTTTTTGAATGACCATTCACAGGATCTAGTAAGGTCAAAGAAAGAGTTATAATGTTAAGGTCTTGTTTAAGGTTATTTGACTTTGGATGAAGGTGTCAACTAAAAGTCGCCAATGAGAAGATGAAGATGACATCTAAGAAGAAGGGTCAACCTAACGGACGACGCGAGGAGATGAAGCAATGGAAAGAGCCAGAAACTGACATCATCGGGGAAAGTCCGAGGTGGGCGTCAAGGGGCGTTCCACCCACACTGTGATTGTGTATTTTAGGGACAGCACCCCGGGGAGGAGGTAGCAATTGGCAATTGGAGATTAGGAACAGCGAGGTAAATTGCTCAGAGCAAGGCAAGGGTAGATGCCTTGAGCAGATGCGCTGAGAGAGATCAGAGCGCAAGGGAGCAGTAGGCCGAGGACCCTTAGAAGAGCGGATGGGTAGGCAGAGAGGGTACTGCTTCTTAAACTTAAGTTACCTTTAGAGGCTAAGAGAGTTTGAACTTCTTTGGAAGTCAAACTGCTGACACCTTTTTAGGGTACAAGGAACTTGCGAAATAGGGATGTCACCTAATATAGAGTAGGGACAGATTTAACTTGATTATTTTCTCTTTCTATAGATGACGCAAAAGGAACCACTCTACATTGAAACTTTAAATTCTGACTAAGGAACTGATTTTGTATTTTGTATACTTGAGATTTATCTGGAAAAGATTGTATTCGCATTCTAAATCTGACTTTTATATAAAAGCCTTAAAACTTTATCAGTTGTAAGTGGTTCTTCAGAGTGGCGTCATTTAATGGGGTTTAACTAACCTATGTGGGAGTTGTCTTTTACTCAATGACAGATATTAGCGGTCCAAAATCATGAATGAGATAAATTATTAATTCGATCATAAATTGATACCAAAATCTCATTCCCCGCAGTTGGTAGCAGAGTAATGATGGTTATCTTCTTGAGGAAGACGACCTAGGCCAGGTTTAGTTTACCCCAAGGTCCCTAGTCATCGACGACCAGAAGAAGAATCCCTGCCGAAGAAGGTGCTGACGGTGCGTCGAGAGAAAAGCAGCAGAATCGGTCGAGAGTGAGTATAAGGGTCATGCGTTGTAAGATTGCGGTGTTTTATGTTGTTCCTGTGTTATAATGTCAAGCGGAGTTGAATGCCTGTAGTGTGATTGAGGGAAGGTTGTGAGCGCGCGCAACCGGATAAAATCTTATGTCCAGAGGACTTAAGTGGTTCGGGTGTATCGAACACCCAGAGTAATTTGTCTACCATTTAAAGGGGGTCATGAGGTACCATTGATCGCCCGCAGACCGATGATAGGGGGAGCGTTTGAGTGAGTGTATGAGTAAACGCATGCTGGTCGTACGTTTACTGTATGAAAGTAACCTATCAGTGAGGTGAACGTCTGACCGTACGAGGAAAGACGTCTCGCCAGTTGAGGTGGCAATTACAGTTAGACTGTGGCCGTACAGTCAGAGAAAAGTGATCGCTTGGACGGAAGTAGTCATTTTTCGGCGTATGAATGAAACGCATGTGAGATCGCGAGACGAGGTGAGAAACGAAGGAAATTGCTGCAGAGGGAACAAGTGACGTCAGCGTAGAGTCGCGCTGAGATTGGTCAGTCGGCGTAGAACAACGTTGAGATAGGCTGACTAGCGAGAGTCGCACCGGGATTGGTGGTTGTCATCAGGACGTAAATAAGGAAAAGAATTAATAAGAGAAAATCGTAGATCATCAAAAATGAAGTGCTTTAAGGGTTTAAGAAAAATCTTTAGGAGGAATAGAAGAAACTTATATGCCGGAGAAGAAGCTCCACCAGAAGGCACACCAGCGTATCATATGGCAGTGAACGTAGGCTTACATTCGATATTATGGATTTCGGAGTGGAATAGGCTAACAGAAGGAGAAAAGGAACTGACGTTTCCGAGATTCGGAACATTTAAACTAGACGTGTTGAACCAACTGAAAGCGGTAATGCTTGCAACAAGACCTCTACCGAGGCCAACACAATTCGAAGCTCTTAGTGCATGGTTTAAAGCAGCACACGCAAAAGGCGTAAAGAGGCGTCAAGAAAGAGTGAGACGATCAGTAAAGGCATTACAGGATGCTAAATGGGATGAGGAAGCTAAGAAGTGGAGAGTGCAAAAGATAGAAGCAGACAAACTGTTCACCATGATAGAAGCTACAGGAGAAAAGAAACCTCTAGAGGAAGATGAGGATAGCGAAACGGAAGAAGATCTGTTAGAGAGGTTGTTAACAGAGAGACCACCTCCGTATAGCGGTGAATCCGCAAGTCCCATATTACAGCAAGGGGAAGGAGCTAGATGGGGAGAATATAAATCGATCCCAGTAACAGAATGGGACTCCAACAAGAGTGAGGAAATACCCCAAGCTAGTTCCGAACAGAGAGTAGTGGGAAGATTTGTGGTCCAGAAGGTACCAGAGACGCAAGGTGCAAGGTCGTACCAAATGCCAGATGCTTTACAAGTACCTGTTACCATAGGCCCTATTGTGTCAATCTACAACCCAGAGGGGGTCCAGCAGGAGGAACAGGCACGGTGGGACAGGGAAAGGGCGAAGATGGAGAATAGGAATGAGACGATGAATCCCCAAAGACAGAGATTAGCACCAGTGAGTCGGAGTACCCCATTAGATTCCGCGACGGGTCCCTGGACAGAACAAGGGGATCAAAGAGGATCGATGGATTTGAGGGGACCAAAACCGAAATCCTATAAAGAATTAAGGGAATATCTGAAAGAATGGGACACTGCTGAGGAGGCTAGGAATAAAAGTTTAGAAACAGGAGCAGAGTGGAGAGACCAGGATAACAAGGTCCTCTCTCATTGTGGAGCTGGCGAAAGCAGCCCAGAGTGGGAGAGAGGGAGTCAAGGAAGCAGAAGAGATAATTGCCCTACCATTAGTGGCAATAGGCAAATGTGCGATGACAGGAGTGCAGGGTGTGGCGAAGTGCCTCGCGTCACCTTTAGTGAAGGAGAACGTAGGACGCAAGAATACCGAAACACTTTCAGATGCACACACCATACTCCAGACGAAAATGTGCAACACTGGAATCACGGAAACATGGAGAGTCGCGAAGCGTCTCGACATGCATCCGGTGATAGTGGACGAAGTCATGAGAATTTAGGGAGTCGCGAAACGTCTCGCCATACATCCGGTGATCCCGAAAGAGATCGCGGGAGCATGGAGAGCCATGAAGGACCCTATCGTCTGTTAAGTGATACCAGACAGCAAGCAAGTTACAGTGGTTTAGAACAGCACGGAGGATCTTATCTTGTATCTGGAGAAACCGAGTCCAAAAGACAGAATGTAGGGTTGAAGGAAGGAGCATTGTTCCACCACACCCCAAGGGAAGATGGAAAGGCTTGGGATCTAGAGAGGTGGGAACAAAGAGATGGAAGAAAGATTCCTCATAACTCACCTGTGCTCAGGCGTAGGGCGCATAGTGGAGGAGAGAGGGATATAAGAGAACAACCTAGGACTGACGTACTGAGAGCCGACATAAAAGCAAGACGCATAGATGTAATGAGTTTAAAATCAGACTTAGATGAAATAATTGACGGCACAGTGGCAATCGAGAGGTTAGATCTGTACGCTCCAGATGAGATATTGTTTTTATCCAAGGATGTTACTCGGAAAGCAAGGGCAGCTCACGAAAAGTTATCTGAATTGGCTGATAAGTACATGATAGACATATCACGAACTAAAGCTTTGCAGGCCAACCATAGGCTGAATTGCACTGATCTAGACTTAGATGAGCGCAGAACGATTGGACTAAGAGTACACATAAGGGAATTGGTCATGTGTATTAGAATTTGGAGAGATCTGGATAGATGGGAGGAAAGATGGTCCAAGAAGGGGTCTGTCAGACGGAGTACACTTGTGAAATCTCAGGATACAGACCTAATGCGAATGGAAGCTTTCCCTTTGCGAGAGATCGCGAACGGAAACTATGTGCATGTGCCATGGAGTAGGGGGGATTTAGCGGCATTCACTAATTCCTTCCCGAAACTTAGAGAGAATCCTGTTGAGTGGTACAAGCAGGTAGAGAGATTCGTGAAGATCTCTAAGGTTCTCTGGATCGATTTGAACACATTGTTCGATATCGTAGTACCCGGAGACTTGTGGACGGCATGCAAACTTAGTATTGAATGGCCCACTTGTGAGCCTCAGAGAGATACCCAGACAGGTGGTCCATCAGACAGAGTCATGGAAAAATACGAGAGAGTAATAACATGGCTGAAAGAAAAAGTGCCGGTGCAAGACATAGACTGGGTTAAGATAGATCGAACAACTCAGGAGCCTAAAGAGACAGTTCACGAGTTCTATGAGAGGTTACTGAAAGCATTCAAACAGTATAGTGGGTTGGACGTAATGGATCCTAAGGACATAGGACAGTTTGTGTCGAAATTTGTTCTCGGACTGAGACCAGACATAAGCCTGATGATTCAACAGCACTTGATCTGTTGGCAGAACAAACCTTTAGACGAAATTCTGAGGTATGCTAGATACTGTAGCGATGAGATAGACTCGAAGGCAAAGAAGCTCAAGGAAAAGTTAATGTTAGTGCAGATGCAAGCAGCTGGAAAGGGTGGACAGCGACAGCAGGGAACAGGAGCGCAAGCAAAGAAACAGAATAATCAGAGCAGAGAAGAGGAAGAAAGACCGAGACCGAGAATGGATATCGCGACACTGAAAAGGACAACAAGGTGTCATCAGTGTAACGAGGTGGGACATTGGAGACGCGAGTGTCCTTACAATGTTGAGACAGGGGAATTAGAACAGGAGGAGGAAGAGGTACAGAATAACGTGGTTAAGGGAGCAACAGTCCCGAAGGGAAAGTTTATCAAAGGGGGAACTCAGACTCCTCGAGCCCCGTTTCCTCAACCGCCTCGAATTACGAATGGAGGGAAAACCTACAGACAAATGCCATTGTTCGTAGGAGGAGAAGAATGCTACTACGTTGATCCTCTTACAGGGCAACGAATGCATAGGGAAGAAGATTGTACTTTAGGAGCAGCCCTGGAAGTAGATCAGAGAGGACCATACGTAGAGGCTGAAGTAGCTGGATGTCCTACGACCTTTTTGGTGGATACGGGAGCCACTAGATCCACGTTGAGATCAGCGGTAGTCCCAGGTCTGCCGATATCAGGAGAAATGATTCAGGTGGTAGGAGTTGCAAACAAGAGGATGACGAATCCTCTGACGGAACCAGTGTCAGTGAAGATAGGGAATTACAGTGACGAACATCAGTTTGTGATCTGTGATTCTAGTCCGGTGTGTTTGTTAGGAAGAGATCTGTTGTGTAAACTGAATTGCACAATACATTGCACACCTGAAGGGGTAGAAGTACAGACCAACGATGAGGATGCCGATTTTAAAGTCATGAAGTCGCAGGAATGCGTGGAATTATATCCTACCTTAACAGTGGAGGAACTCCCACAGGACTTGAGGGAGAAAGTGTCAGCTGAGGTGTGGGATTTTACTGGGGAAGAAATAGGCTTGATCAAAGGAGTAGAACCAGTAAAGATCTTGGTAAGACTCAATGCTGAGTACCCAAGAACACCACAATACAAGTTGACACCAGAGACGATTGCAGGAATAAAGCCTGTGATCGAATCGATGATTAAACAAGGAATACTGAAGGAGATCGTGGGTAGTCCATGTAACTCACCGATTATGGGTTTGCAGAAACCTAGTGGAAAATACCGAATAGTGCAGGATCTTCGGAAGATTAATAATATTGTTGTCTCATGTTGTCCAGTGGTACCGAATCCATCAGTGATATTATTTCAGATACCGTTCCAAGCTGAATGGTTTACCGTGATAGATTTGTGCCAGGCTTTCTTTTCGATTCCTTTAGATGAAGATAGCCAGTATCTTTTCGCTTTTAAGCTGGAAGATCGCGTTTTAACATGGTGTCGTATCCCTCAGGGGTATACAGAAAGCCCATCGATTTTTAACCAGCTTTTAAAGAGAAATCTTGCGTCAGAAACAGAGGAAGCTTGCAGAGAGGACACCATAACCTTGTTAAATCACTTGGCCGAGAACGGGCACAAGGTGTCACCAAGTAAATTGCAATATTGTAAGACTGAAGTGCAATACTTGGGCCACAGGATTGAAAAGGGGAAACGGAAGGTGTCTCCAGATAGAATAGAGGCGATTATGAAAATGAACGCGCCTACAACACAAAGAGAGGTTAGGATGTTTCTAGGTATGGTCGGTTATTGTCGACAGTGGATAGCTAACTTTTCGCTGAAGGCAAAACCGTTATTACAACTGACGCACAAAGGAGTGAGTGATCCGGTACCATGGGACAAAGACTGTTTGATGGCATTTTTGCAGCTGAGGGAGGACTTATGTCGCGCCCCGGCTTTAGGGATGCCTGACTACACAAAACCATTTTTGCTTTACTGCTGCGAAAGAGAGGGATGCGCTTTAGCAGTTTTAGCTCAGATCCACGGAGATGCGCGTAGGCCAGTGGCGTACTTTTCGGCTACATTAGATCCAGTAGCCGCAGCGTTGCCCGGATGTCTCAAATCCGTAGCTGCAACGGGTGTCAGCATTGAGAGATCAGAAAGCGTGGTGATGGGACATCAGTTAGTGGTGTATGTACCGCATTCTGTGGAATTGTTAATGACCAGGACTAAGACTCAGCATCTGACGAATAGCAGGCTCACACGCTACGAGCAAGTCATACTGGCTGCCGAGAATGTGACCCTAAAAAGATGCTCCGTCTTGAATCCTGCTACTTTGATGCCACTTCCGAATGAAGTGGAAGACGAAATTTGTACAGATCATGACTGCCTCGATGTGACTGAACTATGCACCAAACCGAGACCCGATATCGTAGATGAGCCATTGACTGACCCTGATGAAATTTTCTTTGTTGATGGTTCATGCGTAAGAGACGATATTGGTCAGCTGAGAGCAGCTTATGCAGTTTGCACGATTACCAGAGTCGTAGAAGCCGCCTGCCTGGAAGGAGTACACTCCGCACAGGTAGCTGAAATTGTTGCTTTGACTCGTGCTTGCTTAGCAGGCGACAAACTTCGAGTCACCATTTACACCGATAGCCAGTATGGTTTCGGGGTAGTTCACGATTATGGGCAGTTATGGTCTCAAAGAGGTTACATGACCTCCTCGGGTTCTCCCATTAGGAATGGAGAATTCGTGAGACTTTTGTTAGATGCATTACAAGGTCCGTTAGCCATAGCCGTTGTCAAGTGTGCTGCGCACACTAAAAATGTAGACTTTGTGTCGCAAGGCAACCGCTATGCCGACGAAGTAGCACGTTATTGTGCAGAGCAAGGATATTCTCACACTGATGTGAAAGTGGGGGGAATTCAAGAAAGAACTGAATTGACGATGTTATTAGACACTGTAGATACGTGGGATGAGTTAAGGAGTGTCCAAGAGAATGCACCAGATGATGAGAAAAAGAGCTGGGAAACAGCGGGTTGTGAGAAAAGTGAGATGAATTTTTGGGTATCTGCCGATGGGAGAGCAGTTTTACCAAATGAACTCGTTAGTCCAATGGCAAGGAAATTGCATGGATCAGCACACATAGGTAGAGATGCCATGGTGAGAGTATTCAGACAAACGTGGTTCAACCCTAAGTTTAGAGTAGCGGCAGAAGCAGTATGTCAGCGATGTGCGATCTGTCAGCAACTAAACGTGGGAAAGAGAACACCAGTTACATTGAGTCACATAGGAAGGTCTGGGGGGCCTTTCAATCGAATGCAGCTTGATTTTATAGAAATGCCTCCATGTAACAGACTCAGATACGTATTAGTAATTGTCTGTATATTTTCTAGATGGGTTGAAGCTTACCCTACACGTAGATGCGATACACTTACAGTAGCAAAACTGTTACTTAGGGAGTTGATACCGAGATTTGGGGTGCCCTCCTCTTTGGAATCGGACAGAGGAACTCATTTCAATAGCGAAATAGTGAAAATGTTGTGCTCAGCTTTGAATATTGATCAGAAGTTACATTGCAGCTATCGACCAGAAGCTTCAGGGATTGTAGAGCAGATCAACAGTACAATCAAGTCCAGATTGGCTAAAGTTTGTTCATCGACATCCCTGAGTTGGCCAGACGCACTTCCAGCGGTTCTTATGAGCATACGTAGCACACCTGATAGGAAAACAGGCCTCTCTCCACATGAAGTGCTAATGGGGAGAGCTATGAGATTGCCATCGGTTCCGACTGCAGCGCTAGTGAACATCACAGACGACTTGATCTTGGATTACTGCAAGGGACTATCTGATGCCATTAATTCTGTGTCCCTCCAGGTCCAGGCTGCAGAGGTTCCATCAGCACAAGACTTGTGCCATGACCTGAGTCCGGGAGACTGGGTCCTGGTGAAGAAGCATGTCAGGAAGAACTGCTTAGACGTGCGTTGGCGAGGACCGTTTCAAGTCATACTTGTCACGAACACAGCAGTGAAGTGTGGAGGTCTGCCAAATTGGATACATGCCTCACACACCAGAAGAGTGCCAACACCTCTAGAAGAAACAGCTCCTCTCTCGGATGAAAATCCAGCGGAAAGCGGAGAAGCCATAGAGGGGGAAAGCCAAGCTGTGGAGGTGATCGAAGAGGCTGAAACTGTGACAGAACAGGTCGACGAAGGTCAAGACACTAGCGAGACCGAAGTCGTCTCAGGAGAAGACAGTAACTGGGAGACTGAATCGGAAACTGAACAAGCTGAGAGTGACCAAGAGACTGGTCCAAGAACAAGGAGCAGAAAAACAAGGAGTGACGAAGCCAGTTGGCCAGAGAGAAAGAAAAGGCCAAGTTCAGGAGAAAAGCAAGAAAGAACTCTTGTCCCGATCGCGGAAGAATCGGATCAGGAGGAAGAAACGACTGACTCAGGAACTGAGAGTCCACGAAGGTCGAGGAGGGTACGTGTGCCCTGCAGAAGGTACGCCACCCCAGAGTGGACTTATCTAGCAGATGTCTTGGGGACAGAAATCTGGGAGAGTGAAGAGTGTGAAAGTAATCGATCTCGATCCATTTGTGGCAGTGGAGATATGGATGTTGACGCCTGGACTCGAGACTGAGGGGTTACTGACTTTCACACTTCCCATACCCCCATATTTGAGTCGGATTAAGGATTTAGTGTTGAACAGATTACAATTTCCAACATTTGGTCATCAGATATCAGAGGAAGAAGACAAGATCATTCGTTTTGAATTATTGGAACTAGTTGCAAGAGCTGCAGGTACGAGAATAATTGTTGATACATAGAGACTTTTGTATATAAGCTATAAAGAAGAAGATAACCTAGCACCGAGTGGAAAGAAGAATAAAATTAGGGATTACATTTAGAGGACGGAGAAGGGTTAGGGTTGTCTGTTGTTAAAAATAAAGAGACATTGTTGCGAAAAAGAGACTTTGTTGATAAAAGAGCACTTTACAAATTGAGAAGAAGACAAGGCAAGCTAAGGACTGAATTGAAAACTTTTTCGCAAAAGAAAGAGTCACGCTGTTTTGACAACATGGAGAACGGCAACCCAAACAGAAAAGCTAGATGTATAGTAGGTACACTTATAGCAATAGTGATATTTCTCATAATTACAGTAGTAACAATATCATTCATAGTAGGAGATGAAACAGATAAAGAAATAGCAAATGCAAAAATTGTAACGACTTTGAAACCTGCTCTTGATGGAAAGAAGGAGGAGAGCAATGTCATACGTGAAAAGGCGTTACTAGCAGATGAAACTCGTAGATTACACGTAGATGAGTCACAGGGAAATTTTAGGTCAAATGCATATGCCAAATTATTGTACGAATATATCGATGCCATGGAGGCCAAATATTGCTATGTATGTATGCAATTACCGGCTTCTGTAGATGAAGGCATTCGATATCATCATCTCCCATTGACTTATGGGATAACATGTAGTTTACTGCTTAGTATATTTTATGGTAGAGAAGGATTCGAGTACTACTTTTCGAATTATGATTCGGTACTGCCTGAAGTTCCGAATTATAAGCAAATGAATAAGTGGGACTATTATAAAAAGGAGGATAGACTAGCCAAATTCTTCCTTCCTTGGGATACGTTGGATACATCATATGCACGCAGAAATAACCTGACTTGCAAGGTGTCAGAGGTAGAAAAGAAGTTTATAGGACAAGTAGATGATCGATACAGAAGGCAAAAGATTCTAAAAATGTCAGGACAGTGGAAAACTGATTGGACCGAAGAAGAGAAGGCACATAAAAAGAAAGGGAGCAATGGTCCAATAGCATTGGATAGAACGCAGAAAGGAAAGTTATGTTTAACTCGAAGCAAGACATATTATGAGAGTGAATTCGTAGGTGAAGTTAGTTGCGAGCACTCTTTTAAACTAGAGTATTACACGAAAGATTTTATGAAGGGAATGCAAGCTATTCCTAATGTATATTTTGTATGCGGGAGAAATGCCTATGTAAAACTGCCTGACAATTGGTATGGTTCGTGTTACTTGGCAATTGTCTTCCCCAAAATATATCATGCAAAGGATTTAGCGATAATAGAAAGGAAGGCTTCGACAAGAACGAAAAGGGAAGTAGGAGATGCAGAAATAGTAGGAGACGTATTTGGAGCAATGTTTCCTATGTTAGGTTTAATACTTAACGATGTTAAGATCAGGAGACTAGCTACAGTCGTAGATAGATTATCTGCGAGTACTGCAAGATCATTAATGTTAATAGAAGGTGAGATGCAATCGATCAGAGCAATGGTTCTTCAGAATCGACTTGCTCTTGATGTGATATTAGCAAAAGAAGGCGGAGTTTGTAAATCTTTGAAGGTTCAGGAATGTTGTACTTATATTCCTGATAATTCAAAACCACTTGAGAAGGTTATAAGAAACATTACACAGATTCATCAAGAAATTGAAGATTTGACAAAAATAAACGTTTGGGAAAAAGTAGGTAAAGGAGTAGGAAAGGTTGGGAGTTGGTTTGCTAACCTTGGCAAAAGTATTATATGGTACATTTTGAAACCTGTATTAATAGTATTAATTTGTATAATCACATTGTTAGGATTTGTGAAACTATATAAATGGTATAAGTCGAACAAGTTACAAAGAACGATGAGAGAACAAGAAAGGAGATTAGCTGTTTTACAAGATCAACAGTATAAAAGTTTGAGAGCACTTGAAATGATGAAAAGAGGAAATGATGTAACTAGTTCGGTTTAAAAAGGGTTATATTCAAATTGCTTTTAGTGATGACTCCTAAAAGTCATCAAAGGGGGGAACTGAGAGAGCGCAATTTGAATGGAATGTATATCGTAGTCATATTTAGACGTATCTATTATAAACGTAGGAATATTGTGTAACGTGGGAATGAAATGCATATCGTAATGTGAAGTGATGACTATAGCGTAGAGTCGACTAAAGTGACGACATGGTATAGGAAATGTATAACTGTATTCACTTTAGAATGTATTAGATTTAGAAGGCCGTATACGTAGTGGGCTAATGTAGAAATGCTTACGAACAAAAGAACGTGCAAAGAGAAATTCATGTACGTGTGAAACTTGAAATGCAGAAACGGCAAGAGAAATGTAACATGGAGAAACGTGCAAGGAGCATACACATAACGATGTAATCAATGAGAATATAAAGTTATGTTTCACGTATAGGGTTTATATTCTATGTATAGGATTACATTTGGTGTGAACTTTATATTCTATATATTAAGCTTTATACTCCACGAAATAGTATTTTAGCTAAGATGTATTTACACATGAACGAAGGATTTGCTAAAGGCGTTCATATATAAATGTATGCCAAAGGTTATACTGTGTAGAAGAAGTTGTAAGAATGTTAGAAGAGTTTAGGTCATTTGTGATTATAACCTGAATGACCAAGGGTTCGCAGGAGCGTAGTCCAATGTATGTAATTTAGTGGGCTCGCAGGAGTCGTGAATAGTCTTCACATGAAGGTGCGAGCCGAAGAGTCTAGCATTTGTTAGATTTAAAGTGACAAATGTCGAACGAAGTTTATTGCCTAAACATGAGAGGAGGTGATTGGAATTTGAGCTTTGTTTTTGAATGACCATTCACAGGATCTAGTAAGGTCAAAGAAAGAGTTATAATGTTAAGGTCTTGTTTAAGGTTATTTGACTTTGGATGAAGGTGTCAACTAAAAGTCGCCAATGAGAAGATGAAGATGACATCTAAGAAGAAGGGTCAACCTAACGGACGACGCGAGGAGATGAAGCAATGGAAAGAGCCAGAAACTGACATCATCGGGGAAAGTCCGAGGTGGGCGTCAAGGGGCGTTCCACCCACACTGTGATTGTGTATTTTAGGGACAGCACCCCGGGGAGGAGGTAGCAATTGGCAATTGGAGATTAGGAACAGCGAGGTAAATTGCTCAGAGCAAGGCAAGGGTAGATGCCTTGAGCAGATGCGCTGAGAGAGATCAGAGCGCAAGGGAGCAGTAGGCCGAGGACCCTTAGAAGAGCGGATGGGTAGGCAGAGAGGGTACTGCTTCTTAAACTTAAGTTACCTTTAGAGGCTAAGAGAGTTTGAACTTCTTTGGAAGTCAAACTGCTGACACCTTTTTAGGGTACAAGGAACTTGCGAAATAGGGATGTCACCTAATATAGAGTAGGGACAGATTTAACTTGATTATTTTCTCTTTCTATAGATGACGCAAAAGGAACCACTCTACATTGAAACTTTAAATTCTGACTAAGGAACTGATTTTGTATTTTGTATACTTGAGATTTATCTGGAAAAGATTGTATTCGCATTCTAAATCTGACTTTTATATAAAAGCCTTAAAACTTTATCAGTTGTAAGTGGTTCTTCAGAGTGGCGTCATTTAATGGGGTTTAACTAACCTATGTGGGAGTTGTCTTTTACTCAATGACAGATATTAGCGGTCCAAAATCATGAATGAGATAAATTATTAATTCGATCATAAATTGATACCAAAATCTCATTCCCCGCAATCACAATGGTTAGCAAAACACATATCCCAATTTACAGTATAAAATGGCGGTGAACGTTGTGCATCCCTCATGATGCGTTTAAAATGGTGGGGAATTTATTTATTTTATTTATTTATTTATTTTATAAAAACATTTATAAAGCGCGAACGAAGGCCCTTGGGCATCTCGGCGCTGAAGTTACTGCAGTGTGTTAAGCCTCATCGGACAGGGGTTCATTGGTTAAAGAGCCACGTTTTCAGTTGCTTGCGGAATGTCCAGAGGGAGGGGCTAGTTCTGATCGATTCTGGGAGGGTATTCCACAATTTGGGTGCAGCTACCATGAATCTTCTGTCCCCCCAAGAAACGAGTTTGGTTCGGGGTACCACTAAGTCATGCTGGGAGGATGAGCGTAGCATTCTTGAGGGACGGTAAGGAATAAGGTTTTGGACAAAGAACGCCGGTCCCACGTTTTTCAGAGCCTTGTAAACCAGGCAGAGGGACTTAAACATGACTCTTTTTCTCACTGGCAGCCAGTGCAACTGTCTTATAGTGGATGCAGCCGAGTGATGTTTGGGAATGCGTCCTAAAAGCCTAGCAGCAGCATTCTGAATGGCCTGCATTTTCCAGAGCACTCTCTCCTGGGCACCCAGAAACAGTGCATTACAGTAATCTAGGGTCGACAAAACAAGGGAACTAACCAGTGTTTTGCCGGCACTTACTGGCAGGAAAGGCAGGATTTTTTTTATAAGCCGCAGCTTATGGAAGGCTGAGGAAGAAATTTGGTTGGCATGTGGCATAAAATTTAGATGGTCGTCGAAAAGGACTCCCAAATTCCTCACTTTTTTTGTTGGGTCCGGGGGTTGGCCCATAGATGATGGCCACCAAAGGGGGGACCATTGCGGGGATAAGTTACCAAAAATTACCACCTCTGACTTATCAGAGTTCAATTTCAGGCAATTTTGAGCCATCCAACTTCCGATAGCCAACATGCCTTGGTTAAAGGTGTTTGCTATTTTGGGACCGTCATTTTTAACTGCGAGGACCAGTTGAGTGTCATCTGCATAGGAGGTCAGGCTCATCCCATGTGCCCTGATGACTTTGGCAAGGTCCGACACGTAGATGTTAAAAAGTGTCGGACTAAGGGATGAGCCTTGGGGAACTCCACATGGCAGAGACAGGGGGAAGGATTCAAAAGGTCCAATGGTAACGACCTGGGATCTGTTTGCCAGGAAGGAGGCAAGGAGACTCCTAGCCTTGCCTTGAATCCCAATGCTCTCGACACGGTCGACCAAGATGGTGTGGTCGACCGTGTCAAAGGCAGCCGATAGGTCCAGCAAGATGAGAACAGCTGTACCTCCGGCATCCCGGATGGATCTTATATCATCCGCCGCTTTGATCAGAGCGGTCTCCGTGCCGTGGAATTGGCGGAACCCGAACTGGGATTCGTCCAGGAGTTTATGTTCCTCGATGAAGGACGAGAGTTGGAGGTTCATTATTTTCTCAGCTATTTTGGCCATCAGTGGGAGGCTAGCGATAGGACGGTAGTTTTTCAACTCTTCCTTATCGAGGGTGGGCTTCTTAAGGAGAGGTTTTATTAAAGTCTTTTTCAGTGTCTCTGGGAAGATGCCGGAACAGAACATAGAGTTGCAGATTTCAGTTATGGCAGGGATGACTGTTTCCATAATTGGTCGTAGCACCTTCAGGGGACAAGGGTCTAAAGCTGATCCTGATTTAATAGATGACACTGTATTCTGTACCTGTAAACAGGTAACCTCATGAAACTGGGAGAAGGTATGACTCTGGTGGGAGGTAGTGGCTGCCGGGGGGTGGAGGAAGTGTTGGAGAAAACCCTATAGATGTCGTCAACTTTGCTAAAGAAAAAGTTGGACAGTGCGTCACAAAGCAACTGGGAGGGAGGAGGGGCAAGATCGACGGACAGACCAGCTAGTTGTTTAGTTGTCTCGTAGAGGGTTTTATTAGAGTTTTTAGCTGATTCTATCCTATCACAATAGTATTTTTTCTTTGCCTCAGCAATCATGGTTTTGTAAATGGCAACTGACTCCTTATAACTAAGTTTGGTTTCATCTGTATAGTTTTTCCGCCATAGTCTCTCTTTATGCCTGCATAGTTGCTTCTGGGTGCGTAGTACCTCAGAGTACCATGGGGCCGAGGGGGTTTGCCGATTACGGGAGCGTTTTTTGGTTTGGACCAGTGCTGTGGCTGCCGAGCTAACCCATTGGTAGAATTGAAGGGTAGCAGTGTTTGGGTCGGCGGACAGGGCGGGAGACGTGTCATCCAACAGGGTTTGTAACCTAGTTGCATCAATATCGTCCCATGCCAGATAGGGTTGGGGAGATATAGTGCTGGTTTCATTGAGCAGTGCGTCCCGTGCTATCAGAGTGGCCAGGATAAAATGGTGGTCCGACCAGGTGAGAGGGAGGATTTGGGTAACTTGAAGACCCGGGGCATTAGTAAAGATGCCATCTAGTATATGACCCCCGTCATGTGTAGGAGCATGTACCAGGGGGATGAGGCCAAAAGTAGACATATCAGCTAGGAACATTGTGGAGTCAGGGTTATCTGGGACATCAAAGTGAAAATTAAAATCACCCAAAATGGTGATGGAATTGTCAAGGGCGGACGCTTCCAGTGTGGTCCTAAAATCCGTGATAAATTCATTCCTGGAGCCAGGGGGACGATATAAAAGAATCCCTTTAAAGGTGTAGGATGGGGATAGTGTAATCGCAAATTCTAGAGCTTCACAGGAGGTAAGGGGGATGATTTTTGTTCGTACCGAAAAGGTGTTGCGGGCAATAATGCCGATGCCACCACCTTTTTTCTGTAGTTGCCTGTCCAGTCTGTGTATGGTAAACCCAGAGGGGATGGCAATGACTAGGTCTGGATCAGATGCCTGATCCAGCCATGTTTCGGTCATAAATAGGAGGTCTAATTTGTAGTCCTGAATCAGCTCGTGAATATCCTGATTATGCTTGCTCAGTGAACGGACATTTGATAGTCCGATGGAATAGATTTGGTTGTTAAGGTATTTCTTACCAGTCCGCACTTGGTGGGAGAAGGGTAGCGAGACATTGCACTCTGGGCAGTGCGCAACAGGGTTTGTAAGCAAGGATTGGGGGGTGCGTATAAGGCAGGCCTGATGATTCGGGGGACGTAGGAGCTGGAGTTGGGAGGAGGAATACTTAAGGCGTTGTGCTGGCGATGGTGCACCAGGGGGGGTGGCCCTAGGCCCGGGCCAGGCGCGGACGGGCGCAGACGGGCCCGCCTTTGGCGCGCCTTCGGCGCGCCGCCGGCGCGCCCGCTGCGCCCGCCCGCTGCGCGGACGGGAGGGTCCCTTGTTTATATGCATCATGGTGGGGGCGTGAGGAGGGTGGGAGGGGCGCCGAGCTCGCCGGCCAGCCTTCCCTCTCCAAGATGGCGCCCAAAGTGGTGTTCAAGCCTTCCCAGCGCAGGTAGCAGTGGCGCTGTGGGAGGCACAATGCAAGGTCCTCGGCGAAGTAATCTCGCCTAGAGGTGGGGGCAAGTATTCTAAAAGTGAACTTTTAAAATATATACAATCTTTAAAAAGCGCTAAATCACACATATGCGTTGCGCGATTAAATCTAAATATCCTCCGGCTTCCGCCTCAGAGGGAATGTTGCACATTTTTCCTAACATGGAGGCCCAGAGCAAAATGGCTCCCCACATTGTTACACGTAATTCCTGATGCGTTCATACAGGTATTCCCTGTCAATGACACATTCATGAACCTAAAAGGCGGTTCCGTGCTAACATCCATGTTGTTCGCTATACCCAAGCTGCCAAGACAGCGCAAATGACACTGAGACTGCCCCCAAGTTAAAGTCATGCCCAAACCACACAATGCCTCCAAGTGCAAGCATTCCCAAGTCTCATAGGCACCATGGGACAACTCTCCTCACAGATGCATTGCCACTATATGATATCACGTGCACTCACCAGCTTTATCACAGGAGTGCAATTTGCAAGGTTAGTGTTGCTCCTACCCCCGGGCACTTCCGCTCTTCCGTGGAACAGGCAGGAAGTTAGCCTCTGTATTCTGTGTCAAGCATGCACCTTCCCTTCTCACCGCCTGCCTCCTTCTGACGCAGCTGTATGCTCCTGCCTGCTCAAAAACACCTCCCTCTGCAGCATTTTCCTGGCGGTGTCTATGAAGTGAGATCACCTGGTTCACCTAGAGCCAATGTACAGCTCATGTCAAAGCCCTGTACAGACAGGTACACAACCAGGTAAGAGCCCCTTGCCAGAGGCTGCCTTAGATGCGTCTGGCATTTGTTTTAGGCTTGTATCCTCGAGGGATTTCTTTCTCAGCCCATGAAAACTGTGCTTTTAGTCAAAGATGTGGGAGAAGAGAGAATGAGGGTGCGCATGCTGCTCAGAAGTGAGCAAAAAACCATCATGGCAGGCGGAATGGAGCTCTGAATAATCACACTGAGTTTTCATGTGACTCCACTTAACTCCGTGAAGTACAACTCCACTGGCTCCACCCACCCCTATTCTAAATGCCTTACACTAAGTCCTTTCTTTAAGGCACAGCTACGCAGGGTTTAGCTAAAGGTTTTACAAACGAGCCTGAATGGAACCAAGATGGTTTTGAGAGTGTATTTTGGGATATGGTTGCCCAAACATATCATATGACACACCACAATTCTCACAGTACAGTTACTATTTGTAGCTTTTCAGTCCTAGGAGAAGATCTCTGCACCCTTTGTGGAGATCTCTACCACATGTTGAAGATCTTCCTTTGGGAAACATTATTTAACTTTATTCATTTTGGTGTGGGAGGAAGAGCCTTCTCTGAGGTACTCTTAGTAGTGCATGTTGGAGAGAGATGGCACCTAGGCTTCTTCACAGTGTGGGGACAGGGCCCAGCTGTATTGGTCTTTTTCAGCTACCAGCACCCCCTCTGTTATTCCCCAGTTTCACTCTGCAGACCATCACACCCCTTAGACTACCACTGGCCATAAAGAGATCCCAGCCTGCCAGGCACTCAGGCTGCTATCACAGTTCACATCTCTAATGCATTCATCCAGTCTCAGCCAAACCCTAGGCTTCCCAAGTGAGACCTCATCCAGCCACCATCAGAGACTGTCCCACAGGTCAAGGCACACTGTGCTGGCCTTCAGACTGCCCTTCAGGCTCCCTCTGTCAGTGTTAAGACTCACCCTTCCTGTGTGAGGCAGCGGTACTCAGCCTCTGACCTTCAGACCATGATAAGTTACCCTCTGACCACCCTCAGAGGGCCAAGAGGCCTTTAGCCAAACACAAATGATCCTTACACACCCTGATTAGCTCATAGCTATCCATCAAACCCCAGTTGGCTCTTACAGACTTATAATCTCACCCTGTCAGCTGCAAGAACATCTAAAACCTCCTCGATTGGCTGGTAGAGATTCTCACCTGATCTGAAAAGTGCCCCTCAGATTGAAGCACTTCTGTTAACCTTTAGATTCTCACTTTGAGGACTATGACTTTTCCACTGTGTCCCTCAGAGTCAATTAGACACCCTCCCAGAGTCCCAGAGCACCTTTCATTGCCCTCACAGCCTAGATAGGCAAACAGAATAGATCACCGAGTTGAGCACTGTGCTCTAAAACATGTCATAGCCTTTCATCCTTTACATTGAAGACAAAGCAATCTACCTTCAGCTGCAACTCTCTCGCCCACAGAGTTCATAGACACGGGCATCCATTGCACAGAGAGACACTTCACTGATCTGCTGCTCTGAAGGTACCATGTACAGTGGTATATAAACCCATATGTCATTGGGAACTGTGAAATACAGGAAGTATTTCATGGCTGTCTTAGAAATGCAAATTGCATCATAATAAAGAGAGACTCTGAACTATTCGACAGAGCTTTAACATTGTTACTACTGGTATTATGTAGTAAGGCGGACCAAATTATGCGGCAAGGTTATATAAATTGTGGGGAACATATGCAAATTATGCACTATATTCTCCAGTAGTATTATTTTTATCCACTCGATCTAGAAACATTTTGGTAAATGCTGAATAATTATCAAAATATGTGGTCAATGTGGTAAATCCGTAATTATACAGTAAATGCTGCTGCCACAGAATTGCTTCTATCCAGAGATCCTCACCATTGCTTATTGTTTTATCTGTAAATTAGCCAAGAGAGGTAAACAAAACCTAAACATTCTAAATCCAAACAGTGTCCATTGTTAGCCCTGCTTTGAAGAAAACAGCTCTTTCATGCTAAATACCAAGAAATCATGTAATAAAGTGCAATATGTACAATCATGCCCCTTGGAGCACGGGTGACATTTACAAACCATTTGACTTTGTGCCTTGAGGTCTATGATGCCACCTGAACCTCTCAACTGGTCATATTGCATAATTACTTATTGTCTCTCTCTCTCTCTCACTCTCTCTCTCTTTCTCTCTCTCTCTCTGACACACACACACCCACTTCCCACATTTGCACTTTTTTTACATGCTACTAGTTTTGCGGATCTTGCAGTTTAACAGGTCTCCCTGTTTACATGGATTGAGACACTAGAGCTTATCTCTGAGGACGAGCGGGCATTCCTAGTGCACCCCTATGTTTCAGAGAGTGGCTACTGCCCTCTCTATTAAGTCTGTGGTAGACTGACAGTGGTGGGAGTCCCTAGGCACCCTCCTGACCAAGTCTGTGCTGTCCGCCATGCCTGTGGTCCTGTTGCCTTTGTCTACCTGACCTGTGTTTGAGAGCCCGTGGGTGTACTGGGGAAGAATGGTGAGCTGAGCCAGTGTGAGGAATGCAAGCTGTTCTGCTGGACATCCCTGCTCCCCATGCCCCTCCCCATTTCCTTGGAAAGGCCTGGTTGGCTGGAGTAGGCACTCAGCTCTTATCTGGGTTTAGCTGCACTTTCTCTGCTAAGTGGAACCTCCGCGACTGGTCAGTGCCTCCTGGTCTGGAGTTAATTAAAATTCCTCTTTAGAGATTTGCACACGCTGGTACCAGGAAACATGGAGGGTAATTGTGCATGCTTTAGCCATGCATTGAACATGCCATGAATGGTTTGTGATTGGAGGTGTATTCAGGATGCAAAAGTAGCAGACCCTCTGATTGGATGAGCCTATCAATTAGAAGTGATAAAAGTCTGGGCTGAGTGGTCAGCTGTTGATCAAGACAGGTCTATGACTGAAGAGGCAGCCACGCCAGGTCTGTCTGAAGATAGCCAGTGAAGGCAGGAGATAAGACACTGCTCACTGCGTCTGGAACTTAAGGAAGTTTTCTATATGACGGTTGGAGTCTGCTGCCAAGAGTTTAATGAGAATTCACGGCATCAGCAGCATGGGAAAATACCTGCTGTTTCTATGAGACTTGTGGAGCGTGTACTTTTGAACAAGGAAATTTTAGACAGCTGGCCAAGGTGTGGAAAGGAATCTTACAGTACATCAAGGGAGTTGGTGTGGAAAGGAAGCTTGCGGCACCTCAAGGGAGCCAGAGAGGGGGAAGCTTGATTCTAGTCCTTGAAGGTGAGATCAAATCCCCTCTAAGCTCCTCCCCTGCGCTGTGGGTGCCTGTACAAGCAGTAGCTGGGAATAGAGGCCAGTGAAACAGGACCCCACCTTACTTTTTGTGATCTCTGGGGGTATCAGATGAACTGGCACTCTGTCCAGCCACTACCCTCCTACAGCTACCTAGTGGCTACTGGACCAGTCGGACTCCAGTAATTGTGCCAAGACATCATGCACCTGTGGTCAGATCCCTGACACCACTAGAGTAGTGTCCTCGCTCTGGACGGGAGGGCACTTCTGTTGCTTTGGGTGGGGGTTATTGGGCTGATCAAGAACATTTGACTTCACATCATATGCTGAAACTATATCCTTTCAATCCAAAGATTGGTATCAAGGCTCTAGTGAATGAGAGCAGCCCTGTGAAATATGGTCTGTAATATGCAATGCTAATTGTGTGTTTTCATGTTAACTGTGTTTTTATAGTGCTTGGGGTCTAGGCGCTATAATATTGTTTGGGGTCAGAACTCTGGCCCACAGGATTGTAGAGACATCTGGTTTTCACTGTTTATCCAAGTTTTATGTGTAGTATAATTTTCCTGTGTGTATTAAAGTACTTTTATTTTATAAAAAGTAAAGCACTGACTGGACATTGAGTTTATCAGCTGGTAGTACGGTGTGCACTGTATTCTTAATGTCTAACTCCACCTGACCTCCTTGAGTAAGCCTTGCACTGCTCTGTCTCACTACCCTGAGAGAGTCAATTGCTGGAGAGCAGTACTTGGTTATCTAGTTTTGGGTGCACTAGTACTGAGGCACCAGGACACTAGTGTGGAACACTCCAGTTGATGCGATTTGAGCGCAGTTACCCCCGAGTCCCCTGGTGCCCAGGAAGCTGGGTCCAACCATCCCTCGCACATATACATGCGGATACATACACAGAAGGGTGCACAGACAAAATATCGACTCCAAAATATCGAATGGACAAAATATCGAGTTAAAAATATCGACAATAATAAAATATCGATAACAAAAATATTGT
This sequence comes from Lissotriton vulgaris, assembly GCF_964263255.1. NCBI lineage: Eukaryota > Metazoa > Chordata > Amphibia > Caudata > Salamandridae > Lissotriton > Lissotriton vulgaris. The sequence continues at coordinate 47,883,160 of NC_141694.1, read as the reverse complement.
TGGTGAAAATATCGAATAAAATAATGATGAAAAAATATCGACTCAAAAAAATTGACAAGAGAAAATATTGATAAATAGTCAAAGTAAAAAATATAGATAATATTTAGAAAAAAGGTTAAAAAAAAAAAATTATTAATAGTAATATAAATTGCAGTTAATGCTTAGGAGCGGGATGTTGGGTTAATAGGGGCTAAGGGTGGGGAGTAATTTAATAATAATTAATTAATTAATTCATATATGTTTGTAAATATTTTTAATTAATAATTAATAGGTAATTAATTAATATTAATTAGTTAATTAATTAATATAATTTTGTACATATTTATAATCAGTAATTAATTGGTAATTAAATAATATTAATCAGTTAATTACATTAATTAGAGTAATTTATTTATATATATAATTTTTAGTTATTGTTAATTAATTAATTGGGAAAAAATAATATTAATTATTAAATTTAATTATTACAGCTAATGTGCTAATATATTTACTTTATTGTTATTGTTAATTAATAAATAATTGGTAATTAAATAATATTAATTAATTTTGGGTAAAGGTGTATTTTTAGGGTTCAGGGTCAGTTTCGAGTTTTTGGGTAAAGGGGTATTTTTAGGGTTCAGGGTCAGTTTTGGTTTTTTGGGTAAAGGGGTATTTTTAGGGTTCAGGGTCAGTTTTCAGTTTTTGGGTAAAGGGGTATTTTTAGGGTTCAGGGTCAGTTTTCAGTTTTTCGGTATAGGGGTATTTTTAGGGTTCAGGGTCAGTTTTCAGTTTTTGGGTAAAGGGGTATTTTTAGGGTTCAGGGTCAGTTTTCAGTTTTCGGGTATAGGGGTATTTTTAGGGTTCAGGGTCAGTTTTCAGTTTTTGGGTAAAGGGGTATTTTTAGGGTTCAGGGTCAGTTTTCAGTTTTTGGGTAAAGGGGTATTTTTAGGGTTCAGGGTCAGTTTTCAGTTTTTGGGTAAAGGGGTATTTTTAGGGTTCAGGGTCAGTTTTCAGTTTTTGGGTAAAGGGGTATTTTTAGGGTTTAGGGTCAGTTTTCAGTTTTTGGGTAAAGGGGTATTTTTAGGGTTTAGGGTCAGTTTTCAGTTTTTGGGTAAAGGGGTATTTTTAGGGTTCAGGGTCAGTTTTGGGTTTTTGGGTAAAGGGGTATTTTTAGGGTTCAGTGTCAGTTTTCAGTTCTTGGGTAAAGGGGTATTTTTTGGGTTCAGGGTCAGTTTTCCCTACTGTTGCACCCACTGGAGTTGGAATAGTAATTTTAACCACTACGCTATCCAATGCTTTCCCTACGCTTGCACTCTTTGGAGTGGGAATAGTATTTTTTACACTTCTGGTATCGTACGGTAATATAATAGTATCTTATTTAATTATAGTATGTTACTATATATATATGTTTTAACAAATAAGATTTAAAAAAAATATTTTTATTATTTTCATTTATTATTTAATTATTATAAGTTAATTTAAGTATTTTTAAGTATATTTTAGTAATTAACTTTGAATATAAATTTAATTTAACACTGTTTTTAATAAAGTCGATATTTTTTACAACTATATTATTGTAAACAATATTTTGTACTCGATATTTTTGTACTTACCTGTTTGTAGATACAAACTCGATATTTTGACTGTCGATATTTTGTCCACGATATTTTTGCAAGTCGATATTTTGTCCCTCGATATTATTTCAGTGATCCACACAGAAGCAATCACCCACATACCCTTCGACTCTCTAATCCGTGAAGCAACAAGGCATTGGTTTCTACTGCTGATTCTGGCATTAAAGTGTGAATTGACTTCATTTTACTAAAGACTTTATGGCCTACTCACAAAGGTAAATCTACACGTGTGGATTTACTACCAGAAAATTTCCTCTTACACATTTGAGTAGCTTTACTACTTTTGACTAGTATTCACCATTTATAATTGTAAAGTTACTAAAAAATGTCGACATTCATGTCCTGTCCCCTGAAATAGAGGGTGGAGCCTGTCAAAAAATCAAATACCACTGTACAGTTACTACTAATAATGACTTGACGATATTCCGCACACTTGTCAGAGACCTCAGCAATCGACGCAGAAATCTCCATGCTAAAGTATAGGGAAACTTTAGTAGGTTTATTAACCTTTTAAAAAAATGACAACAAATATTTTACGTTAAATATTAATGATCAATGATGTTATTTATTTTAAATGTAGAACAATATAAAACAATCTGCAGCATTAATAACTTTGGGCATATTAACAAGATGTGCGTTTAAAAACGTACATTGCACATTTCACTATCGCTGGCTATCGCCGGATTTTTTCGCCATGTTAGCGCGTTATTATCAACGCGCAAAACGTAGGCGACAGTAAATCCTGCGATAGTGAACATTAGTGCGTGAAAACAAGCGTTGTTTTCACGCACTAATGTGTGCCTTGATAATATGGGGGGGTGGATTCAGCTTTATGATCCACACCCCCATGTTATCAATGCCTAACGCCTGGTCAGAGCAGGCGTTGGGAGACCTGCGATAAACGAGTTTATGGCAGGTCTTTTCCTCCCAACGCCTGCCTTGGTGATAGGGTGTTCCCACCTCCAACCACATTTTACATGTGGTTGGATGTGGGAACGCCCACTTTGCATGTCATTAGCGATGTTTCTCGCTGACATGCAAAGTGGGCTTGAGGCAGGCGTTGCAATGCCCTTGTTAATAGGGCGCTGGAAGTATCGCCGCTTTCTCGGCGAATTGTGCCGAGAAAGAGGCGATACTTAAGCTTGTTAATATGCCCCTTCATTTTATAATAAAAACTAGAAAATCTGGCTCCCTGCAAATGCACCCCTGTGGAGGAAGTAGGCCTGTTGAAAAGCTTCAGATGACAAAAGCTGGGGCATAGCTCTCCGCTGCAGGTTTTAAACACTATTCCGGGGTGGGCCAAGGCCTGTTGTTTGCGTGTCTGGGGTAAAACACAGCGATAATAATAATAGTCATTACATTCCCTATGTGTGTGGTAGGAGGCAGAGGGAGGGGAAAAGAGCGGAGAAAAGTGCGCAACCACCGAGAGGAGGGTGGGCACATCAACCCATCCAAATGTTAAATGTACAATCTTTGCAGAAGCGTCATAGCTCATGAGTTATAGACTTCGGCATTACCCACTTTGTCCTTCCAGTCATGTACAACCACGGGGTGAGGGTGAACCAATGGGCTCTGTGAACTGGTCAGGGGTCAGCTGGACAGTAGCCAACATGGGCAGGTCAGCAGGTCCTCCCTCCGATAATCTGTCATCAGAGTCAGTCTCCCTTTGAGTTTCGTTATCGGGTAATTAAGTAATCTGTCCCAAATTTCAAGGTCTCGCTCTGCATTGTTATCTGCACAAACTCTCTGGAGTCTTCATTCTTCAGCCACTGTCCACTCCGGAAGGTCAGATACCTATTTGGTAAACATCCGGGGAGATGGGCTCGCCCAATGTATAGCTATGCGCTTACGGGCTGATACCAACCTCAACTGGGCAAATTTGTACTGCATTTTTTCCTCTTCTTGGAGAGATGTAACAACCCCAACAAACAATGACGGATTGTCAAGTCTGCATTCACATGTGTTACTCTGCGCACCTCACGTAGCAGCGCATCCCAAAAAGGGCAGAGCAATGGACATTTCCAAGTGACCTGCCTGTGGGATTACATTACAACAAATACTTCCCTCAGGTCAATCCGGGTAGACCCTTTGTTGGCACTCCGGTGTCAGGTAACCTTTGTATATATAATAACATTGGTTCGGCTGGTGTTACTAGCCACCTCACGTCTTGTGTCGGTGTCCTTTTCCATTCAGTGTCTGTGAGCTGGGATTTTAGATCCTCATCCCAAGCAGCATGCTTCAGAGCTATGTTAATCCTTATATCAGACTTCAGGGCTGCATTCAGTTGAGATATAATACCTTTCGTGGACCCAGGGTCCAGTATCACTTGTAACACCTGGGAACATCGTCCAGATGTCTCGGGCTGTGTGCGTGATACTGGCAGACTGTAAAAACTGCCCCACACCTATCCCAAAGTATGTACCCATTTCCTCCCAAGACATGAAGACCGTTTCAAATGAAGTCTCCTGCCTTCTGACCACCCCCAGGCCAGTCACCTAGAGAACTGTGCAGCTCGGCTACTCCAAAATATCCCTAAACGTCTCTCAGCCAAGCCTGCTCTTGCCTCTCTGCATTGGCTCCCAATCCAGGAGACAATTCAGTTTAAGGCTATGTGCATTACACATAAAGCACTTTCTGGAGAAGGATCCCTGATGATTCGCGTTATGATTCACCCCTACCAGCCCAAAGAGCTTTATGATCCAAAAGTAAACATCTGGCGAGAGTCCCAAAAATTAAACAAACGAGAAGTGGAGGACGCCTTTTTTCATATAATGTCACTAAGACCTGGTACCACCTCCCTCTCCACACGTGGTCACAATCAAAGTATGTGAACTTTCGTAAGCAGCTAAAAACTTTATTTTTCCCCTGATATGTCTTTTGGACTTGGTATTTGCATAACTTTTAGCACTGGGCTGCCCTCGGGTAACCAGGCGCTTTATAAATGTCATCTCATTCACTCATTCATTTATTGATGGAGTCCCGTATATGTACAAAAGGGTGCAACCACAGACTGGAAGGAGCTTGGCGTAGGGTGCCCGACTTATCACCTGTTTGTCAGCCCTCTCCCAGGCCACCTGTGTGACGAAAAATGGGGTACCCGCTGGAAGTGCACCACCACACATAAGTAGCCAGGGAGATAGCCCAACTCAGCGGATCCTGATAGGAGTTTCTTTTCCCAGTTGGGGACTTCCTCACACCACATAGCGACGCATTGCAACTGAGCAGCCAGGTATTACGGTTTACGGTTCGGAAGGCTAAGTCCTCCCTGGCTGGGGTCTGATTTAAGGATCTCAAGACTGACTCTATTCCTCTTACCAGCCCATCCAAGGGTCACTAGTGGGCTATTGATACTTTGAAACAGGGAGGACGGCAATGCACAGAATTAGTTCTGCAGGGTATACAGGCAATGGAGCAATAAGGCCATTTTGCTCAATGCCACCCTGCCCATAACTGACAGCAGCAGGGTAGTCCAAAATCATTTTGAGGCAGTAATTCTGGCCTTACTCTCCCGATTTTCAAATCATATTGCTCTTGTTGATCATGGGTTATTTACATTCCCAAAAAACCAAAAGCTCACCAACTCCCACTGCAATCCTACTGCGGGGAGTTTGTGAGCAGCGATGTCTGCCAGGTGAAACAGCACTGTCTATTGCTGATTGACACGGTGCCCCAAACCATCTCCTAGCTGTGCTATTAGCCGAAGAAGTTGAGGCACCTACTGTTCCGGGTCCACAGCATAAATTAATGCGTTGTCGACACATAGATTCGCAATATGTGTCTTAGCACCCTCAAGCACGCCTCAGTCATGCATTTCAGCCCTCAGATAGATTGTGAGTGACTCCATAGGGTGGGCAAACAGGAGTGGGGACAGCGGACAGTCCTGACGAGTACCTCTCTCAAAGGGGAATGCCTTGGAGACACTACCTGTATGCACTCTTGCAGTTGGTTGAGTACAAAAGAGTCTCACCCATTTCAGAAACCCCTCGCCCAGTCCCATACGACTGAGCACCTCCCACAAATACTCCTAGGATAAAGTGGGCTTTTCTATGTCAAGTGCTATCAATACCACACCTAGTTCCGTGCCCCGGGTCGCATGCATCACATGAGAAAGACATCTTAAATTTGTGTGCCCCTGGCTGGCATAAAACGGTTTTGGTCTTCTAAAACCAAATTCATAACCACCCAGCTCAATCGCAATGGCAGCGAATTGAAATCAATGCTGAGCATGGAAACGGGCTATATGAAGCAGGATCTGTGGAATCCCTGCCCAGCTTAGGGAGCATTACGATAAGAGCCTTACACATCTGGTCTGGCAGTGTACCAGTTCTGTGTGCCTTGCGTAGCACTTCCAGGAGGACAAGGAGCAAAATAAGTTTGGAAATATTCAACAAGGAGCCTGTCCGGGCTGGGACACTTCCCTCTAGACCTTTCCCCAAGGGACTCTTGCATGTACTCAAACAGGCCCCTCCCCCTGTGCTTCCATAAGGCGGGAAGGGGCAATGTCATCCAAGAAGCACCTCACTCCGGCGACATCCACAGGAGCAAGGGGCCGAATACACTGTCCGCAAGTGGTCATAGAGTGCTTTATTAGTTGCCACATGTCCAGCTATCAGTCATTTGGACTGCGCAGGGCTAGGATAAGAGGCGGGGCGTTCCCGCTTCAGCAACCATGCTAGCATGTGGCCTTATTTATCGCCGTCTCGATGGAAAGGCTGGTGGTACCCTTTTGAACATGACAGTCTAGCCTGTCCCAAATCACCTCAACCCGTCTATGCACCTCCACCGGGCCTTCTCGACCACACGCCCATCACAGCAGACTCGTGAGGGTCTCTTCTCCCTCCTGCAATTTCCACTTCAGTTTCCTTTTGATACCATGTTCTTTGTTGAGGCTCTCGTCGCGGACCACTACTTTAAGCGCTCCCCATTCCTCACCTCGTGTTTGAGAGGAGATCCAATTTGAGGGGAAACAGCCCTTCAATACCTCCTCCATATCTATATTAAATTCCCTGTATTTTGGCACCTCAGGGTGTAATCGCCATAGTGGGATTTTAGACCTATGTCCCAAACACCACACTCCAATAATAACGGGGCATGATCGGACAGGAGCCGCACTTGGAAATTCACCTTCAGATCGCCTACGTTGGTTATTAGAAAACAGTCCAGATGACTATGCGCCCATGGGTGGGGGAACAGGAGAACTCTGTCACCAAGGTGTGAAGCTCCCTCCAAGTGTCCAGAAGTTGAAATCTAGACATAGTGTCTCATAAGCTAGCCACCATGTGGGGTTTTCTACCCAGTTGGGGCGGATGTCTGTCGAGTCTACCATCTAGCACGCAATTAAAGTCACCCACCCACATTATTAGGAGTCCAACACAGGGCATTAATTCCGTCTCTAGTATCCTGAAAAATTCACCATCGTCAGTGTTTGGACATACAGCTCTCACCCATTTAATAGGCCATGTAGAAGTTTGTAGTGCCTTGCCATGTCTGCGACCTGGCCACGCAACTGAAACGGTACCCCGGTGCCACCCAAATGGACACCCCTCTGGCGTAGGATGAATAAGTGGAGGAGCACAGTTGTCCTCTATTGAGTATTTACTGAGTTAATATGTTGGGGGCAGAAAACCAACAGACCCTACCTCGTGGGTGATCCACTCGGCAGTTACGCGCTCTAGTAGACCGAGATTCTCACACTGTGAGTTAATTAGCCAAACACGGCACACCTGAAGAAGAAATAGGAACAAAGAAGAAGGGAAGAGATAAGAAAGATGAACAAAGGAAATGGGGGTAGGCTACTGAGGGTCTAAATCCATGCCCCTCTATCAGTGCCACCACTGCTTCCCGTCCCATCCCACTCAATGTCCATGCAGAAATTACTAGTGCCGAGGAGGGCTACAACAAGTGGAACAAACTATTACACCTTCTAGATGGGTAGTAGTCCCCCTTACAGCCTACCTTATATCTGTCCCACCAGGGTCAAGTGCAATATAATTCTACTGTACCATCAGGTAGGTCCTCAAATATGTATTCGCAGAGTTGTCGGCCATCTGCTTCATCGAGTGTTCATGGGTGCCCACCAGATCTGAGTCCGCACATGAGGAGGTGGCAGCAGTAACAGCCTCTACCAATGCCCAGGCTGCTTTTTGCTCCCATTGTTGTGTCTATAGGTCCAGAGTACCATCAGATTGCACTAACACTTTCACAATAGATCTTGAACAACATCTACGTCGGCTTCTTCTCTTTGGAGAAGTTGGGGGACCACTCACACGCTGTAGCGCATCTCGAGCCTGTCCAGCAAACGCTGATGGCTGAATGATCATCATTATGGACTTCCAGACAGTCCCAAGTTTCCTCAGGTATCATAAAGAAATTAGAATGGCCTTCACTCAGCACCTTCAGTTTGGCGGGGTAGAGCAACATGTACTTCATGCCCATCAATGACAGCTTCTGTTTGACACCACTAAAGGATTGCCGTTGCACTTGGATTGCCTCTGTTTAGACAGGGAGGATGCGTATTCTATTTTTTTCAAAGCTCCGGTCTCCGTGGTTCCGCACCCCCTGTAGGATTTTATCCCAGTCCCTCTAGTTGAGAAACTTTGCTATTATAGTTCTGGGTGGGGATCCCGGTTTTGGCGGTAAGGGCCAGTGACCAGTGGGGCCTTTCAACTCGAATATTTTTTAATAATGTTGCATTTTGAAGCGCTGCCATGATCCATTTCCACAGAAAAGTCTCCAGGGCACTACATTCAGTGCCCCAACAGATCATAGGTTACATCTGCAGGAACGGCTTGCTGCGTCTCCCAGCGGTGCCTCCAACCTACTTGAACGAGCTTCAAGGGTGGTCACCATTGCCTTTAGTGTAGAGACCTCCTCCTGATGTTCCATGACCTGCGTCTCAGTTTCTATTGAATGTTCTGCTACCTTGTGCAGGTCGGTCCAGAGGAGGTTCACATCAATGCCCATGGCCTCAATTTCAGCATGAACAGCCAGGCTGGAGACCTCGATCACCGCCAGTATCTGGGTCCCTAAGGGTTCAGCCACAGGATGCGTTGCCTCTCCAAGTGATTGTGATGAGGCACTACCAGCACCTTGTGTTGTTAATTGATCCATCTTCATCTGCTGGGTGCCCCTGGGTGGTTTGCCCCTACACATGGCACCGCAGGAGGCAATAACTTTCAGAGGTAGTACATAAGCTGTATCCCTTAATGTCTTTAGGATTTCTGGTGAAAACGTTATAACTGCGACCACTCCTTTCAACAAGTTAAGTCGTATTCCCTGAAAGATCACCACCAGCTTAGACGGTCAACCCCTCTACAGATGGTCAAGGAAGGCACCGCAGGGGCAGTGCCAAAGAGGATGCACAGACACCACCAGTGTGCACAGATTGTCAGGTAGTCATGTGACTGTGAAGGCAATGCCCATAGTCCAGGACCATCTAACAAGCCAAGTTCCTACTACCTTGCAGGGTGGGACAGGAAGAAGTACCAAGACCATTGGGCAGGTTCCGAGCCATATAGCATGCTCACCAGCCAATGGGACAAGCCGACAAAAGCTTGGGCCCATGTACAAACCAGCATACCGGTATGCCGCTAAAGCCTGAGGCCCCTATAACCTCAACTCCCCAGAAAAATTTTCAAAAGCCACAATCTGGGGAGTGAGGTCAAACAACTGCTGGCAGTCTCTCTCAGGCAAATCTAAGTATATGAATGCTGTAAGCCAGGCCCACACCTCTATACTTACGGGGGGATCCAGAGCTCCTATGGACCCAATTTCTGGGCCTGGGAAGACCTGGCTTGGCAGTTGGGGCTGGACTGTTCCCATGGGCACAGGGTCAAGCCTAATTTGCATATAGCGGTGTCTGAACTGAGGTGGCAGAGTGGGCTAAAGAATGATGACTGATTCAACCCAGACCTGTGACTGGGGTTGAGAGTCTGAAAAGTTTGAGTGCTCTGTCCTTCATCTCCTTGTGTTTGACACCATTCCATCACCATCCAAACTATGCCAGAATTCCTACCATACTGCCAGGTCCAGCATGACATTGAAGGCAGAATTATCATGCCACAGATGCTCACACTATACCAAGGATTACTGCCTTAATCTGCTTTATTTTACTATATGTTTGTGGGTGAGTTGGGAAAACAATGGGTGACTGTGCATTTTCTTTGTTTGATCACGTTAATCGCTGTGGGCAGAGCACCAGGCCCCCTGTGCAAGCAATCCTCAGCATCAGGGCACATTCAATTCATTTTAGAGCTTAGCATATAGCACCACTTTACTTTCAAAACCAGGGACTTAGGGTATTTTTAAGACATTCTCGAAATGCTTCAGCAAGGAAATGGATTTCTATAAAACAAAACCTTCCTAAAACATTCAGATTTTCTGGAGGAATTGGGGAAGACGTTCTGCTCAATCGTAGCCGCATCAGAGGGCTGTCTTCAAAGGGGTTTTGAGACAGGCGCTGCGCGGAGAGCAGGGCGCTCTTTGAAGGAGACCTTTTGCTGTGTGCTTTCCCAGATGGTGAGCCAGGAAGGCTGACATTTAACGCAGACTCCTGTCGCTTTCATTAGCGGACGCCTGGGGACATTGTAGGAACAAGCTCCGCGCACTGGGGCCATGTGTCGCTCCCAACCCATGAGGGATTTCCTTCCTTCTTCTTAAAACGCTGCAGGTGTTCCAGGATTGCAGAGACACCTCTGCTCAGTTCCTGGACTGATGCCGCAAACAAAACACTGCGAGAAATAGGAAAGATGTCGAAGATATTCAATGCAACAAGAGATTAGTATGTGGGGAGCTTAAATCTTAGAAATGTGATGTGACTCATTGGTCCAGGCACAATGATTTAAACATAATCCTTTTTTCCATCAGTAACCAGTGGAGGGCCCTCAGTCTGTGTGCGACTGGCTCAGATCTGGGAATGTCCAGCACTAACCTTGCAGCTGCGTTCTACAGACGCTGGAGTTTTGTTAAATGCTGGGCTTGACTCCCTGCATAGAAAGCATTGCCATAATCCAATCTGGACAGGGCCAATGGCGTAACTAACGTTTTACGTGAGTCAAGGAGAATGAGTGGGCGTATTCCTCTGATTATTTTAATACCAGATAGTGAAGAGAGGTTCTTTATCTGGGCGTTAAAAGTCAATTTATCATCAAATATGAATCCCAGGTTTTTAACTTTGCCCACTGGTTTTGGGCAATGGCCCAGACTGGCAGGCCACCATTCAGGAGACCAAAAGTCTGAATCTGATCCTAGTAGCATAACCTTCGGTTTTATCACTGTTCGGTTTCAGGCAGTTAGGCTGCATCCATTGATTAACCTGCATCATACGGTCATTAAAGCGGTCAGCTGTTTCCTCCACATTGCTTGAAACTGACACCACTATTTGGGTATCATTGGCATACGAAACTGGCAAAAACCCACACTGCCTGATGATCGATGCCAGAGGAGCAACATAAATATTAAAAAGAGTGGCACTCCGCAAGGCGTCTTTAAGGATTTGGATGCAAATTCCCTCAGTTTGACTGAGAAAGTTCTGTCCATTAAAAATGATGACATCAACGTGAGTGCAGAGTCTTGGACCCCCAATTCTGCTAGACGGGCGTAAAGTATCTTGTGATTCACTGTGTCGAAGGCCGTCGATAGATCCAATAGAATCAGGGCGGCCTTCCCTCCTGCATCTAGTATACTCCTGAGTCCCTCTGCTGCCGTAACTAAGGCTGTCTCTGTCCCATGCTCCTCCCTGAACCCATATTGTGATTGGTCCAAAAAGTTTCTAGATGCTATGAAATCTGTCAGTTGTTTATTAAGCAGTTTTTCAAAAACTTTGGCTGGCAATGGAATTCTTTAGATTGGATGGTAACTGCTGGGTTCTTTTGGATCCAAGTTAGCTTGTTTTAAAAGTGGGAGGACTAAGGCGTTTTTCCAAGCATCTAGAAAGTGGCCTTTCTGAATTATCTCTGTGAACACAATAATTCATTGTTTGCTTAGTGTTTCTGGAAACATGCATCACCTTAGGTGGGCAATGGTCCGTTGGGTGCCCGGACCTAATAGTCTTCACTACCTGGCTGATCTGTTCAAATGAAGGGGGCGAGAACCAAAAGCCAGTTTTGGGGTTTGAGGTATCCATGCCTTGCTTGGGGTGCTTAGCTGAGTCATAGGTGTTATTATTAATCTTAAAAGATTCATACACTGAGGTGACTTTATCTACAAAGAACTGTCCAATTGTATTACAAAGTTCTGTACTACTTACCATCTGTTTTACAGCGGGGAGATTTGCAATTTTTTAAACTGTAGCAAAGAGCTCCCTGCAAGAGTTCTTGGCCTCACTTATTTTTCTTGTAAAATAATTACTTTTTTCCCCTATAACCAGTTTTTTGTACAACATATTGCCACTTTCATGAAGTAGTAATAGGATAGCATTTTTTTAAAATGCTTTATATATTATGGACCTATGGATTACATTTTTTTATACATTAAGAACTTTGCACCCATTTGAGGAATGTCCCCACATTTCAGCAGACTTCTTCAAATGGTTTAATTATGGAAGGAGACAATGTTTTGTGCGGTTGGTTGAAGGGGAATGTAAAGAAAAAGGGTCCCAAAACATGCTTAAATGGAACATATTTAACATACACTTTTAAATTTTGCACTGTCTGCAAACCGGGAGTCATAGTTTGTTTAAATTTGGCAGGATTATATAATATGGTGCAGATTTGTTTATTTTTTCTAGCGCAGGTAAGTTATGCATTTGTTTTATATGTTTTAATGTATTTAAAGTTAGTAATATTTGTTATTGTTGATGTTTTGTGAAATATGGGGGGTATTTAGCTGTAGTACCACAGTACCATAGTAAACACAAGTCATTGGCTTATTAGGTAATAAGTGGCTTTACAAATGTTAAAGGCAGCCAAGTTGTTTTTAGGTACACTTTCTTTGTGTTGTGCATTATGCCTTCCAATGTAGATAAGTATTAGTTTTAGGTTTGGTATTTTTGCTCTATTACCACTTTAGTGAAGTGGTAATACGTAGGGTAAATTGTTATAACTTTCTATATATACATTTTTTTTAAACTACAGAGAAGGTTCAGCAGTACCACTGCCTGGTACTGCATGACCCAGAGCAGCAGTACCGAAAGGGAACCAGACCAAAAGAGCCCCACAGATAACCGCCATTGAGGAGGCTGCAGGCCATGCACACTGAGGGTTGGCTGCCTGTGGTGGGTTGGGCATTGAGCCAAACCACTGCTGCCCATGGCTAGAGACTGTGTGCAGTCGGGAGGGTTGGGCAACCAGACCCTCCAACCAACTCCCTGTGGCACATGGCAGAAGACTCAAAGCAGCAGCAGTTTGACCAGACACAGGGGGCTGTGCACCCATGCAGATCTGGGCTCAGAGCCTGGCTGGAGAGCAGGCCCTGTTACCATCCAACTTCAGCAAATGTGCACAGCGTGCACATTGTGGTGTTGGACAAACACTTGTGGGCATAGGGCCTTGCCAGAGAGTGGGCACCTCAGGGTGTGGGTGCTCAGGCAGAGCCAGTTAAAGGGCCTGATCAGGGTGCTGTGTGTCGATTTAAATACCCGTACATAGGTTTCCTGATTCATGCCCTTTTGTTGGCACAACTCTCATTTGCCCTTATTTAGGCATAGAAAGCCAGCCCTTATTTAGGTATTGCCCATGCAACCCAAATACAGGCATGGTCACCTACATCCGTCCATCCCACGTCACAACGAGGTCTTGGAAAACCAGACTCTTAAGCCTATAGGACTTCCCCTGCTTGGATTATTGATTTCTCCAAGAACTCATTTATTATGCATGAACATCTATTCCTTAGGGGTTCATTCATGACATTCCTGTACCCGACTTTTACGTCAATACTGGCATTCCTAAACACCTTCAAGGTATAAATATTCCTGCACTTACCCTGGCAAACCACGGCTCGGCTACACAGCTTGATATGGCTTGCCACAGCAAGTTCAGCAGGATTTCGAGTTTCCGACTGATGCTGTCATCCTCCTCGTAGAGAATCCAGCTCCAGTGTTTCTGACTCCCTTTGTGGGGTGTTAGAGATCGAGACCCAGAAAAAGATTCCAACCTCTCTCATTCTAAAGGTATAGAGTAGACTAGAACCTACAGGGCCAGACTGGCTACCGGGCATTTTGGCATTCTGCAGAGCTGGGGGCTGATGTCACTGCGGTGGGGGCTAATTTCGTAGATGGAGACCTGCATGTGCTTCGAAATCAACAATGCAAAACTAATTTCTTTTTGCACATGCAGGTTCCCATCAACTAAATCAGCCCCCAGCTCTGCAGCATGACAAAAACCCAGTAGCCAGTCTGGCCCTGAGACCCTAGAGGGACTCTTGGCAATACTAATACTAACTATAGCTAAACTAGACTATAGAAAAACAGCACCTACTTCATACCTCGTACTACACTTAGGTTAGGCACACTGGGGTAGAACTAGCTAGAAGTACCAGACGAGTATTCACATTTTAGCCTGTGCTATTTATGTGTGTATTTTGTGAATATAAGTCATAGCTACAAACAATGCTAATGCAGTATTATGTTATCTTACTGCTAATGCTGTATGTATTCTATTTCACATTCTGTCATACGATTGTAGCAGTTCATATCTCTTGCACAAGAAATAAGAAAGTTCAATGAACCCTTTTATTGAAACGCCCATCTATCTATTTCTGTGTAACTCTGCAGAAACTTAGCATGCACAATTGGCTGGGTGAAACTGTTATCTATTGTTTCCATGATTCTGAGACGTGTTCCAATTCTAAGGGAAACAAAGTTGTCATGTTTATGCGGTTGTCAGAGACTAATCCCTTCTTGTTCAGTCGAGAAGTTTCTAGTGACCTCTGAGTTTGCTGGCACACACAAGTAATTAAGTTTAATGTACTCAATAGAGGCATACTGACCTCAGTCCTATACCACAACTATAGTGTATATTATTCCAATGTGCAGAGCCTATAAGGGAAATAGGAACTGCACTACAAGAGGCCAAACACTGTGGCCAACCCTAGAACTGTGATACTAGCACCTGTAGTGAGGTACTGCAGTACTGTAAAACCATTTAGAAAAAATTAAGAAGGGTATGTTCATAAGCAGTATATGGAAGGGGTAAAAGTGAAGTAATGTGTTGAATGATGTCCTTTGAGATGTCATTGGTGATGTCATCAATGATGTTGTATAACATTTCCTGACTGATGTTATATGTGAAGTCGTAAGCAGGACATTGGCAGGGGCGCTAGTTATAGTTAGCTCAGTAAACTACAACTGGCGGGCTGGGCTCCATCAAGTTCATGAGTGAAGACCTGCATGCTCAAATGGAGGGAGTATATTTCAGAATGCTGTTTTAGCAAGCCCTTCGTAAACCTGTGGAAAGACATCAGGCTTGTTGTGTATTCTAGATGGTCAATTTCTGTGCATTTTAGTCTGGCCTTAAAAAGATTTAGCTGTCTTGACAGTTTCATGTTTTCCCAAAAATATCATCAAAAAATACATACATATATAGAGGCTGTCCATCAACACATTTTCACCATTGGCCTGTTCAAACGTCACTCAAATAATGCTTTCTACCACCATAGCACAGGGTCTAAATCAATGCTTCAGCCCACATCAACTATTGGATGTCTTCAATGAGTGACTGCATTTTTTCCCTTGTACACATATACATGCACCTAAAAACACAGTTCCCCAAGAATAAAACAATAACAATCAAGACATCTTATGTAAGTTGCAATATTGAAATATTTTTTACTTATCCTTTAGTAAAATTAGCACAAGACACAAGGGTAGCAACAGCGTATATGTACATTTCTAGCTTTAAGCCACACCCCCTTAGATTTGTGACTGACACTTCAAGCAATTATATCTGACTGAAGAGGGACCTCCATTAACAACTTGAAGAACTGCAGCAGCTTTGCATACCTTGCACTGATTTGTGATTGGTGTTGCAGTTACCTGTATTGATTGTGTGCAAAAATTGCAGAATGCTGAAGTCGTCCTGGAATAGTTAGGAAGATGCCAATCGCCAGAGAGGTGCACATCCAAATTCTTAAAAAGAAAGGAACTGTTTAATGGTTGATGCCAGCCATTGGCAAATGTGATCTTGCGAAAGTTAATATGTTTGTTTATTGCGATTGTGTGAGGAAAACTTGGACCCAGATGTCAACGGTGCGTTGAACTCTTCTGTGTGGACCTCTGTTGATAGTAGAGTGCAACAAGTTTTCCATTTAGATTGTACTCTTCTGTGAGGACCTCTGTTACTAATATAACACAACTGCAGCTTTCCATCTCCACCTGTGTTGTACTCTTCTGTGAGGACCTCTGTTACTAAAATAACACAACTGCAGCTTTCCATCTCCATCTGTGTTGTACTCTTCTGTGAGCACCTCTGTTACTAATATAACACAACTGCAGCTTTCCATCTCCATCAGTGTTGTACTCTTCTGTAGAAAAAGGGTAGGGCCGATGTCGACCGAGAACCTTTTTAAGTATTGCCCGGCGCTAACCGCCTCTCATACCACTCGAATCTATCAAACAAAGAGGCAGGCGCTGGAGACTGGAAGGGAGGAAACAGGAGTTTATTCCGACGGAGCAGAGCACATCAAATCAGACAACAGGGTATCTTCTCGAGGTGCTCTAACCGCATCTCTGAGTCCTGGCCTCTTATACACAGGTTTATGGCTTTATTGCATGAAATACATTTTTGTCAACACTTTGATGTACGGAAAGACATCCTCGGAGTCCCTGCTTCAAGCCCGTTCCCACACACATTTACAGTAGAAGTCCCCACCCCGGTCACAACAGGTGATGATTGTCACGCAGCTGGGCATTCCGCCGATTCCCGAAATGCATGTGGTTGATCGGATCTCATGGGGTGGGGGCTTTGATCAGTTGTGGATTCTTTGATGGGGGAAGCTTCCTACTGTATGGGGGCAATAAACAGCATCCGCAGGGCCAGGTGGCGGCCTGGGAATGAGCAGGACTATCGGGGACAGAGGAAAGGGGGTTTATCAAAGGATATGGGATCATGAAAGGAATGGAGGGAGGTGTTGAGCTGGGAATAGGATGGGGTTCCGAGGCAGGGTTGCGCTGAAGGGAGTTTTATGGCCTAAGCATGTGAGAGCGGGGGCTGTCAGTGTGCGGGGGATGCTTGTGAGGTTAGGAGAGAGAGAGAGACGCGCTGGCTATCGGCAGTGGGCAGAGAGGCCATGGCATTCAAAATGGCTGCCACTTACACACACGAATGAGCCTAAAAGGGACAAGATGGTGCCGATAATGTTGATGTCGCAAACTAGATTTTAACACTTCTGTGAGGACCTCTGTCCATACTATCCATACTAATATATTAAAGAGAGAGCCCAAACCTTTGAGGCGGGTAATCTCAGGAACAACAGCACCAATCACAACACCCAATACAGCGTTGGAAAGGGCAGTTGCAGCAGAAGGACATAGGCTATGCAGACGCCCACCATATACATTTAAAAGGTCAAAGAACCGTGCCAGGAAAGTAGTCCCTTGTGGGCGTGTCTGCGTTGTGCTGTGGGCGTGTGCTGGGGGCATGAAAAACGCTGGGGGCGTGTGGTACGTTCCGCCCTTCATGCCATGTCTCATATCGTGTGCTAATCCCACCCTGATCCCTTTAAATGCCCCTGCACGCCATAATCATAACCCACCCTTACTCCTTAAAATACCCCAACACCATTAAACACTAACCCATCTTAACCCTATAAATATACCCTGTACCCCAAAACCCAAACCTATCCCTAAACGCTAAAAATACTCCTGTACCCCAAAACCCAAACCTAGCCCTGAACCCTATAAATACCCCTGTACCTCAATACCCAAACCTACCCCTGAACCCTAAAAATACCCCTGTACCCCAAAACCCAAACCTAGCCATGAACCCTAAAAATACCACTGTACCCCAAAACCAAAACCTACCCCTGAACCCTAAAATACCCCTGTACCCAACCCTAGTCCTGAACCCTTAAAATACCCCTGTACCCCAAAACCCAAACCTACCCCTGAACCCTAAAAATACCCCTGTACCCCAAAACCCAAACCTAGCCCTGAACCCTAAAAATAACCCTGTACCCCAAAACCCAAACCTACCCCATAACCCTAAAATACCCCTGTACCCCAAAAACCAAACCAAGCCCTGAACCCTAAAAATACTCCTGTATCCCAAAACCCAAACCTAGCCCTGAACCCTTAAAATACCCCTGTACCCCAAAACCCAAACCTACCCCTGAACCCTAAAAATACCCCTATACTTACTTACTTACTTTGATAACTTTATTTCGGTGAAAGACCATAAAAGTGCAATAAAATATGTACAAGCACAGTGATAAAATATGAATACATCGAGTTAAAAAATTATTAAACAATGGATATCAAAGTAATAGTTAGAAGTAAAAGCAGTCGTCCCTTAGTCCTTGTGGATTATTGCGGATCTTCTCCTCCACATACCGAGAAGAAACCGGGAAACAGCAAAGACAATGGGGGGGGTAGTGTCATAAGTTAAGACTCTATGGGCAAGAGCACAGTGCCTAAAGCCCAAATTCTTGCAAAGTGGGATAATCCAGCACTTCCGGATTTCACCATATGCTGGGCAGAAAAAGAGGATATGTGTGATGTCTTCCCTGTCATGATTGCAGGCAGGGCAGTTAAGTTTCGTCGCTTTTGCCCATCTTGAAGTGAATTCTCCGACTGGTAGGGAGCCATGTCTCAATTGAATGTATAGCTTTCTTGCCAGTGGAGGTTGCACCAAGTCCAAAAACGCCTCCTTCCTGAATTCGACTTTGGTTGAGAGGAACTCATTGGATAGTCTGCCCAGGGAATTAGAGGAATGTAGCATTTTGAGGTTGTACGCTTTAACAGCTGGCACCAGGACAGTCCTTTGAGTCCTCAAACAGCTATCCTCCGGTGTGTCCCACAGTTGGGGAAGGCCGACTTGGTAGAAAAGGGACTTAACATGTGTTAGCCATGGTATGTTCTTGGTCTTTAACTGCCCCCAAATGATTTTAAATTCTGCTCTAAACGGTTCCAGCTCCGGGACAGACCAGAGCCTTCTCCAATAGAGCAGAGGTCGGGCTGCCGCCAGCTCAGTAATAGGTTCCAGACCGAGGTCCAAACGTAATGGGAGCAAAGGTGTACTTTGCGGGAGGTCAAACAGATGCCGCATGAAAGAATGTTCCACTTTCGTCAGGTTCCATGTGTTAGTGTGTCCCCAGAGTTCTGCTGCATATAAGGCTGCAGACCTGACCTATATTTTATATATCTCTAGGGCAGGGGAAACCGGTTTAAAGGATGAAGCACTGCAAAATCTGCCTATGCCACCCGCTATCTGTGCTAATCTCAGGGAGGATTTAGAGACTTGCTGGTCCCATATGAATTGTTCTGTCAGAGTCACTCCCAAGTATATGAAGGTTTTAACTCTCTCAAGAGGGGTTCCGTTCAATGTGGGGTTGGGGCGGGTGTGCCTCGGGGGGTTGAAGATCATAAACTTGGTTTTCTCCAAGTTGATCTCCAAGCCCCGCGTGGCGCAGAAAGAAACAAACCCATCTAAAACCCGCTGGATGCCCGATGATGTCCGCGACAACAACAAGGTGTCGTCCGCGAACATCAGAGCGGGCACCCTACCAGTGACCAGGCGTGGTGCATCATTGTCCTTGACAGAATTGAGTCTGTCTATCAGGCCGTTGACATATAAGCTAAAGAGGGTAGGGGCTAGTACGCTGCCCTGGCGTACTCCTCGGGTGACAGGGAAATGATCAGATAATTCCCCGTTCTTCCCACACCTCACCTGGGCATAATTCCCTGTATGGAGCCGGATTATGGAGTGCAGTAAATAAGGAGGGAGACCAAGATCCTCCAAGACCGACCAGAGCCTCTCCCTCGGGACCAGATCGAATGCGGCCCGCAGGTCCACAAAGACAAGGTAGAGGCTGCCACCCTCTACTCTTGCAGTTTTCCAGTATAGGACCTGGAGTCGAAAGATCTGGTCCAGGGTCGAGACCCCTGATCTAAAACCGGCTTGGAGGGTGGTCAAGATTTTGTTTTCCTCCATCCAGCCCAATAGCCTCTCCAGCAGAATTCGGCCCATCAGCTTCTGTGTGGTATCGAGTAGACTAATTGGTCTATAGTTTGATGGAGCAAGCGGACAACCCTTTTTAAAGATTGGAACAATCTCTGCCCCCAGCCAGGTTTCAGGGACTGGGGATCCCTGTATGACAGCATTGAACAGAACCAACAAATATGGGGCCCAGATCTTTGGCTGGGATCTAAAGAGATCTCCGGGGAGTTTATCCAGGCCCGGGGCCTTGTTCGGGAGCAATTTCTCAATTGCCAGTTCAACTTCTCTGAGTGTGATGTTAATTGGGCAGTAAGCGGGGGCTCCAGTAAGGGCACCTTTTTTTTACAGTTGCAGGACAGAGTCCAGGTCCAGGGCCCAAGGCCCCCGGCAGTCTGCACTCATGCGGGGGGTCTGGGGTCATTGGGGGCTTGGAAGCTCGGTTAGAGCCGTGGGTTCTATAAGGGGAAGACCCTAAACCTGGGGCCCCCTGCAGTCGACACTCGTGCAGGGGGTCCCGGGGTGTACTGATACGGGAGTCCGAGGTCCCGAATCCCAAGGCCCCCGGCAGTCGGCTCTCGTGCGGGGGGTCTGGGGCAGCGAGGTCTTGAAGACCCGATCAGAACTAGGGTTCTGACAACGGAAAGACCCAGTGACCGGGGCCCCCAGCAATCGACACTCATGCAAGGGGTCCCGAGTCATGCGGGTGCAAAGGACCAAACTCTCAGTCCCCGGGGCCCCCGGCAGTCGACTCTCATGCCCGGGGTCCCGCGGCACAACATCCCGTGTAGCCAAAGCCAGTTCTGAAATCACCCCCCGGGGTGACCACCCACTATCCTCCAACTCAGGGCTTGTGTAAAGTGACTTAAAGTGTGCCTCCCACACTATAGGGGCAATATTCGAGACCCCAGTGTCTCTCTCACCTATCACTGAAGAGGTGACAATTAGCCAAAAGGTCTTGGAATCTTTTAGAAGCGCTGCCTGTCTCAGCTCTTCCCACCTAGATTCCTCCCACTCACTCTTTGCTCTAATAAGTGCCTTCTTGTACAGCAGTCTAGTTATTTTAATTTTAGGGACATCCTTGGATTTAATAGCCTTAAGTAGGTCTTTCTTAAGGTTTTTGCATGTGTGGTTGTGCCAGGGATGTGTTTTATTCTGGTGCGGCTTGGTCCCGCTGACCGGATAAAATACCTCCCCTAGACTCTCAACTAACTTTCTGTGGATTTCTATAGTCTGCCCGTGGGAGGTAGAGTTTCCCATGTCACTTATTAACAGCTAACTGATAGATTTGTGCAAGACGGGTAGGAGAGTCTAGGCAAGGAGGCCATTTTACTCTTCTCCTATTATTAGATAAGATATAAGGTGGGGGTGCTAAGGTAGAGTTAGAGGCAGGATTAGTCAACCCAAATGCACCGGGTTTAAGCGATAATGCCAGGGCATTGTGGTCGCTATCATGTCTTGGGACAACTTCAAAATCTTTAAACTTGCCCCAGTCTTTAGCCTCCATCATAAGATAATCGATAGTGGAAGTTCGATTAATCCTGTTATATGTGGGCAGGACGGAATTTTTATTATTGCCCCTTCCATTGCATGCCCGCAGAGACATTGCAAGGGTCAAGGTGTTAATTTGTAAAACTAGCGGGGTCCAGGCCTTTACTGGGGCTATTTTTGAGGCGGGAATTTGCCAAAGCAAGTCCACCTCATCCTCCTCACACGACTCGGATCCACCCAGAGGCTCGAACTGGCAGTTTAGATCACCACCTAGGATGATCGAAGTTGCAGGGTCAAGTGATTGAAGGAAGTGGTCGAGCGCTTGAATAGTGTTTGATTCTTTTCCATTCATTATGGGCCTAGAATAGATGTTAATAATAGCCAGTGTGGATCCGCCAACAGATGTTAGCAAAACACATAGGATATCAGGCGAGTTTGTGCCCACCTGTACGCCCTGCATACCTAAGTGCAGACCTACCCATATGGCAAGGCCTCCCGAAGGGCGGCCTTTCCCGCGTGTGACTGAAGGGATGGCATAGGTTGCAAAACCCGGGTTTTCAATCTTCTCAAGGGACCAGGTTTCTTGCATTAGGCAGATATCAATAGTGGACATGAAGGAGGTCCAGTCAGGTATAGGTAGCTTACTTTTTAGACATGCGACATTCCACGAGAGTATTTTTATACTGCACTCCCCGTCCTTTACTTTATCCTTTACTCCCCCTCGTTCATTTGGTGGTACCTGGTTAAATCTCTGGTCAATCTTTGTCTCCTCCCACATTAAGACTTGAGGGGGGAGAGTCGCAGAGCCATCAGAGGGTAGTGGCTTTTCCTGAGTTACAACGCCTACTACTGGGCTGCCTTCTTTGTGTTCTCTTGGGGGTGTGCAAGGCTGCGTGAGTCAATCCACCTCCTCAAGGACGCTAAACCTATTCCAATGAGGTTGTATTGGAAAGAGCGTGGCTTGTGATAGGAAACCCTCCCCAAATGGCTGCCAGGAATGATTCCCGTTTAGATGGAAGACAGGATTCCTAAAGTTATGTGGTCTCCTATTTTGGGCCTGTTTGTAGCTCGGAATGGGGTAAAAATAGGACAAATGCATAGGAAATATTTGCGACTCTCTATAGGAAGGGGTTCTGCAAATGTGGTCAACAGCAGAAGAGTCTCTAAAATTGATTGTTGCCACTGTTTTAGGGCCCCTCCCAATCCATCCTACTCTTCTCACTGCCAATATGTGGCCTGATATATTGGGGGGTAAGGGTCTATTCAAGCTTAGCCACTGTATGCACTTATTATGTAGCTCAGCCTCTTGCTCTCTCTTCCCCTTACTAAGGGGTGGAACTCCCACTAGGGCCACTACAAATGGTTGGGCTTCTGGAGGCAAATCTATTGTTGGCAGAGGTTTGGATGTTACTTTAGATGGAAGAGTCCCTGGTGTTGCTTTTTTTTGTGCTGTGTTTTTACCCTCCTTGGGATGTTGACTGGGCCTAGCAGACTGTCCCACAGCGGGAGAAATATTAGAACCTGATTATTTGGCCACAGGTATAGGGAGTGGTACAGGGTTTGTGGTTTTAACAGCAGTAGTTGCCGGACCTGGTTTTCTATTTGAGACTGCCGGGGCAGTAGATTTAGCTATGTCTGGGCAGGGTACCTTTACAGAGACACCATCTGGAACAGTGGGTAGCGGGTTGGCTTTGGAGTTATGTGGTTTAGTTGTTCCCATAGACTTGTTGTTTAACATTGATGATAGCCTATCTAGTTTGGAGACCAAAGGTTTAATATGGGATGCAATTATTTGCTCCAAACTATTCTGGAGATCCGTCACCATATTGGTAACCCAGCAAGGTATCCCTGTAGGTGGATGCCGAGGGTGGTCAAATGGGGTTACCAAATTATGGTTGGACTGTTTCTTCGTAGTTACAGTCTAAGTGGGATTATCCTTTTTTGCCTTAGAGGCCACTCTGCCGGTTTTTGATTTAGCCACAGAAGGGGAAGAAGGCAGGATACAGGGTTGATCATCTTTGTTGGTGGGAGACTCAACTAGAGCTAAAGATGAGTCATCCACTGTTGGAGGCTCAATCGGAACCTGTGCACAGGGGAGCTCGGCAAAGGTAGAAGTTAGGTAAGAGTCCAGGATCGTAGGGTCCATAGCAATGACTGAGCAATCTAAGCCTTGGTCTGTAGGACTTATTGTGGGCGGGAGGGATAATCTTCTTTCAGTGTCTTCAATTACATTGGCAACCACCCCTATAGTCTGCATCAGCATTTTATCTATTGCCGTCAGTGTTGGGAGAGGCTGCGGCATTGTAGCCTGAAGTCTTGTGTTAGGGCGTGAAGCGGTTGATTTAGCTTTCTTACCCTGGATGCTCATATTTACTGTAAATTGCCTCGTTGATGTACACTGAAAATGAAGGAAAATGCCAAGGGAACTATTAGGCCAGCGTAGAAGTAGAATATAGCTCCCACACTAGAGAAGGTCACCCCGCTTAACAGCTAACAACGAGGGGCACAGATGGGGGGAAAGGCAGATGACAGTACCTTATGAATGGATGCCAGGACCTTCTTAGGAAATGTCTTGGAGACAAGGGGGGTGGCCCGTCCTGTCCACTGTCGACCACGGACGGCCACAGACGGCCCGCCCTCTGCCCGGGCTCAGCCCGGCGTTGCCCGCGCGCGTCCCGCGACGGGGGAGGAAGGGCTTGCTGAAATACGCCTCCGGCGGAAGCCCCAGCTGACAGGCGGCGTCCCCGCGAAGCAGGGGACGCTGGGGATTGGAGTTTCTCCTGCCCTGCCCCTCTCGGCGGCCGCGAGTGGTTTGCGGCGGCGGGGGCTAGCAGGGAAGGCTGGAGTCCAGAAAATGCAGCAAGGAGATGGTGGTAACCCCCGAAGCTGGTAAAGGTGATCCCCGCTCTGCCGAAGGAAGGGTTTGCTGAAATACGCCTCGCGGCGGAAGCCCCAGCTGACAGGCGGCGTCCCCGCGAAGCAGGGGACGCTGGGGATTGGAGTTTCTCCTGCCCTGCCCCTCTCGGCGGCCGCGAGTGGTTTGCGGAGGCGGGGGCTAGCAGGGAAGGCTGGAGTCCAGAAAATGCAGCAAGGAGATGGTGGTGACCCCCGAAGCTGGTAAAGGTGATCCCCGCTCTGCCGAAGGAAGGGCTTGCTGAAATACGCCTCCCGGCGGAAGCCCCAGCTGACAGGCGGCGTCCCCGCGAAGCAGGGGACGCTGGGGATTGGAGTTTCTCCTGCCCTGCCCCTCTCGGCGGCCGCGAGTGGTTTGCGGCGGCGGGGGCTAGCAGGGAAGGCTGGAGTCCAGAAAATGCAGCAAGGAGATGGTGGTGACCCCCGAAGCTGGTAAAGGTGATCCCCGTTCTGCCGAAGGAAGGGCTTGCTGAAATACGCCTTCCGGCGGAAGCCCCAGCTGACAGGCGGTGTCCCCGCGAAGCAGGGGACGCTGGGGATTGGAGTTTCTCCTGCCCTGCCCCTCTCGGCGGCCGCAAGTGGTTTGCAGCGGCGGGGGCTAGCAGGGAAGGCTGGAGTCCAGAAAATGTAGCAAGGAGATGGTGGTGACCCCCGAAGCTGGTAAAGGTGATCCCCATATACCCAAAAACCCAAACCTAGCCCTGAACCCTCAAAATACCCCTGTACCCCAAAACCTATACCTATCCCTAAACCCTAAAAGTACCCCTGTACCCCATAACCCAAAACTATATCTGAACCCTTAAAATACCCAAACACCCCAAAACATATACCTCAGTACCCCAAAACATATACCCCTATACCCATACTTACCTTATCCAAACATTTAAAAAAAACATGCTTTTACCATTCATGCATTTACAACGAATTTCGTTGTAAATGTATGCGTGGTAAAAGCATATAAAATGTAATGCCCTGCGTTATAATGGCATTGCGGAGTCATGGTACTTTTGTATTGAAAGTATGCGGATTGATGGTATGCCGAAAGAAAGTGACGGAATAATGGGTGTTTACCCTCCCCGGTAAGTACATTGGTGGCACGGCGGCCCACATCTCCAGCAACATACTCATATTTTTTCACCACCCATTTGAAAAATGCACAGGTCTCTCTCATTGAAGGCCAGCACCGACATACACTTTTAGACACACCTCCCACCACAAGTTCTAGAATTGCGAACTTTAGAGCTGGGGAGCTACGTTCGAATCTCTGCATCAGCTCAACATCCTGTGATTCCAGGCAAATCGCTTTGTCTCCCCGTGCCTACCACAAATGAATGTGTTCTTCTGTAATGTAAATTGTGCTCATGCCATGTTGTCGAGTTCGCACTATATAATATTGCAAGGAAAAATAAAGTAGGGAAACTCCAGTTCACACACTACTGAATGCGCACTCTTAAGTGCATCAGCAGTGCACTGGGAATCGGAGCGTTTCACAGCACTGTCACAGATAAGAAATGCCATCAAAACAAAATCCTACAAAACAATATACTACTGGCCAGCAGCAATTCATACCCGGACAACCTCAGGTCGGGCTGCTAGTTACTAATATAACACAACTGCAGCTTTCCATCTCCACCTGTGTTGTACTCTTCTGTCAGCTTTCCATCTCCACCTGTGTTGTACTTTTCTGTGAGGTCCTCTGTTACTAATATAACACAACTGCAGCTTTCAATCTCCACCTGTGTTGTACTCATGGGCATCCGCAGAAATGTTTCCAGAGGGGGGCAACATTTTAACTTCATCACCATCCTCCGACATGCTTGTATGTATGTATTGGCATTTATATAGCGCACTACTTACCCGTAGGGTCCCAAGGCGCTTCGACCGCTGCGAAACCCTTCCTGGCTTCCCTGAGAGATGGTCCCTTAATGGGTATCTCCAGGGTGAGACCAGGCATCCCGGCGGTCTGGTGGGGCTGTTAGTGAAGATGAGGCAAGCTAATGCCCAGAGTTGCCGAGTGTGATCGCTGATCAGAGTGGGCACCGAGGCGAGAGAATTATCGAGTCCGCTGACCCTGGTCCAGAAACCTGCCACGCCGGGAATCGAACCCTGGTCCCGGGCCGTCCTCGGCTCTCGGGTCTGCCACCTCTAACCAGTGAGCCACACTACTTCACTTCACTGCTTGAGCACAAGTATTAAATACATTAAAAAAATCTAATAAGACAAAGAGCTTAAATAAACAAAGAAACCCATAGGGGGAAGGGAAAAATCTTGTGAGGCATCACAGCAGACGACCTGGCAACTACAATAAAACAAAGGGAAAAACTAAAAATGACCGGAAAAAAACAAAAACATTTTAAATCAGGTTGATGCGGTTCTAGAGCATGGGAACTCACAAACTTTCTCTCAGGGGCCAAATTTAAAGTGTGGTTTGTGGCGAGGGCTGCACCGGTGGAGGCGGGGTCAGTGTGGGAGGGGGGAGAGGCTAGAGCAACAAAAACAACTATGATCATGAGGTTGAACACAGGTCCCTGCAGCGAACGTCTTCGTACACGTAGCCACCAGACCCGGCATACACACATCTTTCTTTCTCTCTCTCTCTCTCTCTCTCTCTCTCTCTCTCTCTCTCTCTCTCTCTCTCTCTCTCTCTCTCTCTCTCACTCTCTCTCTCTCTCTCTCTCTCTCTCTTTGTCTGTCTCTCTGTCTCCCTCCCTCTCTCTCTGTCTCCCTCCCTCTATCTTTGTCTCCCACACTCCCTCTCCCTGTCTCCCTCCCTCTCCCTGTCTCCCTCTGTCTCACTCACTCTGTCTATCTCTCTCTCCCTCGCTCTTTCTCTGTCTCCCTCCCTCTCTCTCCCTGTCTCCCTCCCTCTCTCTCCCTCTGTCTCCCTCCCTCTCTCTCCCTCTGTCTCCCTCCCTCTGTCTCGCTCCCTCCCTTTGTCTGTCTCTCTCCCTCTTTCTGTCTACCTCCCTCTGTCGCCCTCCTCCCTCTGTCTGTCACCCTCTATCTGTCGCCCTCTGTCTGTCTCCCTCCCTCTGTCTCCCTCTCTCTCCCCCTGTCTCCCTCTCTGTCTCACTGTCTCCCTCCCTCTCTCTCTCTCCCTCTCTCTCTCTCCCTCCTTTTCCCTCTCTCTGTCTCCATTTGTCTCACTCACTCTGTCTGTCTATCTCGCTCTCTCTCCCTGTCTCCCTCCCTCTCTCTCCCTCTGTCTCCCTTCCTCTGTCTGTCTCTCTCCCTCTGTCTGTCTACCTCCCTCTGTCGCCCTCCTCCCTCTGTCTGTCACCCTCTGTCTGTCGCCCTCTGTCTGTCGCCCTCTGTGTGTTGCCTTTTGTCCATGTCTCCCTCCCTCCCTCTGTTTCCCTCCCGCTGTCTCCCTCTCTCTCTCTGTCTCCTTCTCTCTTTGTCTCCCTCCCTTTGTCTCCCTCCCTTTGTCTCCCTCCCTTTGTCTCCCTCCCTTTGTCTCCCTCCCTCTGTCTCCCTTCCTCTGATTGTCTCCCTCTGTATGTTGCCCTCTGTATGTTGCCCTCTGTATGTCGCCCTCTGACTGTCTCCCTCTGTCTGTCTCCCTCTGTCTGTCTCCCTCTGTCTGCACCCCTCTGTCTGTCTCCATCCCTCTGTCTCCATCCCTCTGTCTCCATCCCTCTGTCTCCATCCCTCTGTCTGCCTCCCTCTGTCTCCCTCCCTCTGTCTCCCTCCCTTTTACACCCTCTCTCTGTCTCCCTCTGTCTTTCTCCCTTCCTCTATCTCCCTCTCTCTGTCTCCCTCTCTGTCTCCCTCTGTCACCCTCTGTTCCCTCCCTCTCTCTCTCCCTCCGTCTCCCTATATGTCTCTCTGTCTGTCTTAGTCTCTGCCCCTACCTGTCTGCCCCTGCCTCTATCTGTCTGTCTCTATCTATCCCTGTTTCCCTCCCTCGGTCTTCCTCTCGGTCTCTGTCTGTCTCTGCGTGTCTTCCCCTGTCCTTGTCTCTGCCTCCATCTGTCTCTGTCTGTCTCTATCTGTCTCTGTCTCCCTCCCCCTCTCTCTCTCTGTCTCCCTCCCTCTCTGTCTCCCTCTCTCTCTCGCTCTCCCTCGCTCTCTCTCTCTCTCTGTCTCCCTCTGTACCCCTCTGTCTCACTCACTCTGTCTCCCTCTCTCTCTCTGTCTCCCTCTCTGTCTCCCTCCCTCCCTCTGTCTCCCTCCCTCAGTCTCTGTCCCTCAGTCTCCCTCCCGCTGCCTCCCTCCCTCTGTCTCCCTCTCTCTCTGTCTCCCTCTGCCTCCCTCCCTCTGTCTCCCTCTCTCTGTCTTCCTCTCTCTCTCTCTCTCTCTCTCTCTCTGTCTCCCTCTCTCTCTCCGTCTTTCCCTCTCTCTCTGTCTCCCTCCCTCTGTCAGTCTCTATCTGTCTCCCTCTATCTGTCTCCCTGTCTGTCTCCCTCCCTCTGTCACCCCCCTACCTCTGTCTGTCGCCCTCTATCTTCCTCCTTCTATCTCCTACCTTCTCTCTCTCTTCCTCTGTCTCCCGCCTATCTGTCTCCCTCTCTCTCTGTCTCCCTCTGTCTGTCTCTGTCTCCCTTCGTCTCCTTCCCTCATTGTGTTTATCTATAATTATGTCACCCCCTCTCGCCTCTTTTCCTATCTTCTCTCATCAATCATTTCTCCCTGTTTCCTTTCCCCTTCTCCGTTTGTCTCTACTCCCCACTATGTCTCTTATTTTTCTTTTTGGCTTTGTCTCTCTCTTTATCTCTTCTCTGCTCTTACGTCTCCCTTGGCCACAACATGGAGGAGAAATTAAATTTTTCACCACAACATTGTCAAAATCGAATTTTCATATTTTTTTCATTTTTAGTCATATTGTTCTTTAAATGTAGTTATTTCAGTCCTTAGTGTTTTTTGCAGAGTTTTTTCACTGTTAGCTGTATACAGCATTCTCCCTATTGCACAAACGGATGGAATTTAATGATAAAGTTTAAATTTCAATCCGGTCTGTCACTTCACAGTTTTTAAACTGAGAATGTTTGCACTAACCCCGCTCCCAAAACGCCCCCACCCGCCCCCCGTAGCTTTTTATCTGATCGTTGTGGCCTGCTGTGAGACTAAAGATCCCGTCCCCTGCCTAAGACTTGCTAGTTGTGCTGCTCACCTCCTGAGGCCTGGGATGGGCGGAGATGCTCCATGCTGTGCCTCCCCTGCCGGCCCATTGTCATTCTGCTTGTGGATAGAGTAACAAAGGTCCAAGAATTCCAAGGCTTTAACAACGCTTAAATAAGCTATGATTTTTGTTGAATGGAGACACACTCGAAGCTCTGGACCTCTTGGGCTTCATGTAGCATTGTCATTCTGCCCATGGCAATGAACCGGCCTCACTCTGTGACCTGCTGAGAGTCACACTCGGCGCTGTAGAAGCCTTTCAGGTAGTAAAGTCGGCCCAGGCATGTGGGCCCATCCTCTAGAACCGAGCCTGAATCCAGGGGGGGGGCAAGCACCCCCTCTTGCCCCCCCCCCCCCTGCGGACGCCCATGGTTGTACTCTTCTGTGAGGACCTCTGTTACTAATATAACACAACTTCAGCTTTCCATCTCTATTGCAATCTTCTGTGAGGACCTTTGCTGGTAGTATGGCACAACTGCAGCTTTCCATCTCCATCCGTGTTGTACGTTTCCCTGCTTGAATCATTTAGCAAGCAGCAAAGAAGACAGACAATGGATTGTACCAATGGGAAGGCAGTAGGAGGGACATATGTCCTTTTCAAGTCCTTTTGCCCTCCTACAGGCATGCGCTGTCTAGTCTCGACCTAACAAAGATATAGATTTCTATACACATTTTATGTGTGACATAAAAAATAAATGTGTGGTGACAGAGTCTGTTTTCACTTATAAAATAGTTCCTCGTGCATTCCACAAAAAGCAAAAGGACATGTTTAAGATGGTAGAAAGACATGAGAATAAAATGCTACTGTTGGGTGATCCAAGATGTATTTAACAATGTCTCAAGCCAATAGTAGGAGCAGGCTAACCTGAAGCCCCTTTCTTTATGTATGGAGTATGTATTTATTACAATATATTTGCCAAAATTGTGCAAGCACCATTCCACGACAAACCTAATACTGGTGAAAGCACCATTACACGAAAAACTTAAAAGCATCCATCCATTCTCATTTTTGTAATCAAATTTATAATTCAATATTGCTACATGAAAGACACAGTTGAGGTCAGACCTATTGGCTTTGCCAAAGCTTGTTTAGACCGATATCACAAGTGTGTCCATTGTTTAATAAATTGCAGGAGGTTGGTATCAGCACAAAACGAGGAACTGCTCTTCAAGCTGTTTCCAGCTTCTTTATTCTGAGTTAATAAACAGAGACATTATAAGGCATAGGCAAAATTGGCTCTGGCCCGGGGCCCCTGCAGAAAATCTTGCCCTGATGACCTTAAATTTGTTTTCAAACAGACTGTTTTAAATACCATGTTAGTGTGGGTGATGTGTGAGAGCTTATTACAGACATTTTGCAGAGAAATGTAGTGTTTATGTTTGATGCAACAGCCATATAATAGGTTCTTCTAGATGAAACCAGGACCTCTCACAAAAGAAATAGGAGGGTGTCATGGAGATTACTTGCAGTAATAATAGTGAGCTGCAGCTGTGTTACAATATTGAAACCACACACTATCACTGATTATTCGAGGTAAGCACATTTAGAGGCAGATGTACAAGAAACTAAAGCAGCTCGGTGCAGGTGGTCATTTTGCTGCACCGCGCTGCGTTCGTTTTGAAGCACAGGGATGCGACACATTTACAACAATATGTCTTATCTCTGTGCTTCCCCCTGCACTGGCGCACACACTGCTGCCATCCACCGGCACAGGCACCCTTGACCATGGTGCAAGAATGCCTGCGTCATGGGGAGATTGTTTTTTTGCAGGAAGGGTGACCTTCACACACAAAAACAATCAATTGAGGTGATTTCCTCTTCTAATGTGTGCTGTAGAATGCAGCACGCATTAAAGAGGAAAAAAAGGAGGAGAAATGAAAACATTTCTCTTCGTTGCACCTCATTCTGATGCATTTCCAGATTTACAATTGCTCGTAAATCTGGAAATGCATCAGTGGACATGGGTGTTGCGTGGGAACACCCACAGCAACACCCATGTCATGCCCCCAACACGCAAAGTGTTGCGTGAAAAGGGGCGATATATACAGGCAAAGTTAAAGTCACCAGGGTCGCTTTACGTGTGCTTGTAAATATACCTCGCAAACAAAACAGGTGATGGACAGAATGTGGATCAATGCTAGCCGGGCTGATGAGAGGTGTTACCTCGAAACCGGTCCGGTCCTCGGATGCTTGATTCCGGTCTGGGAAAGATATGGCTGTGTAGTTCGGACTGGACTGTTCTCATGGGGCACAGGGTCAGAGCTGATTTGCATGAAGCCATTATCTAACCCAGGGTGGTGTGGAGTGCAAAAAACGATGGATTTAGGCCCAGATCCTTGTACTGGGGTGAATGTAAGACATTGATCTACATTCTGTCCATCAAATTGTTTTTTGTAATTTTCTCCCTGAGTGTACTGGGGTAGCCCAGACGTGGGTCCCAGAGCCTCCACACCACTGGAGTCAAGCTAGCCGGGCTGATGAGAGGTGTTACCTCGAAACCGGTCCGGTCCTCGGATGCTTGATTCCGGTCTGGGAAAGATATGGCTGTGTAGTTCGGACTGGACTGTTCCCATGGGGCACAGGGTCAGAGCTGATTTGCATGAAGCCATTATCTATCCCAGGGTGGTGTGGAGTGCAAAAAACTATGGATTTAGGCCCAGATCCTTGTACTGGGGTGAATGTAAGACATTGATCAACATTCTGTCCATCAAATTGTTTTTTTGTAATTTTCTCCCTGAGTGTACTGGGGTAGCCCAGACGTGGGTCCCAGAGCCTCCACACCACTGGAGTCAAGCTAGCCGGGCTGATGAGAGGTGTTACCTCGAAACCGGTCCGGTCCTCGGATGCTTGATTCCGGTCTGGGAAAGATATGGCTGTGTAGTTCGGACTGGACTGTTCCCATGGGGCACAGGGTCAGAGCTGATTTGCATGAAGCCATTATCTAACCCAGGGTGGTGTGGAGTGCAAAAAACGATGGATTTAGGCCCAGATCCTTGTACTGGGGTGAATGTAAGACATTGATCTACATTCTGTCCATCAAATTGTTTTTTGTAATTTTCTCCCTGTAAATGTACCTCAGCAGGTTGCACCGTCGGTGCATCACACAAAGTGACCCTCCGGTGGCGCAAGGGGCTTGTAAATCTGCCCCTAAGAATTTGGGCGAGTGTGTCTGTGCAGTGTCAGTGACCTGGGAAAAAAGTGTATGAAAGAACTGAAAATGGATCATAAATTCAAAACTGTTCCGAACAAGGGCCCCCAAAATCTTTAAGATGTCCCTGTTAATAAGGCAGTCCTCTGATGGGAAACAGAGACGGATCTGCAGTTATTCAATTCTGTCATTATAAAAATTCACTAATAAGACAGCGCCCCGTCCCTAGCAGCATCCTTCGGTGGTCCCTCCCCGGGGTTACTCAACTAAAGGTGACCCGAAGAGCCTCGTTAAGGGGAACTCCGCCCACTGAGTGTCCATTCCGGATCCCAGCTCCGCATTGATGCCCACGACATTTAGAAACAACACTGAAAAATTAATGACGAGCTCGAGGTCAAAGACATTTAAGAGATGAAGTCAAACTCATCTTTAATGAAAAGAAAGCCAAGGCCTAGAGGGCAGCAGCTCTTTGGAAGGATATCCCTAGGGTACACGGGGCCTCTGAATAAATAATGTACTTTTCATTAGCAGACCCTGCTCATTATATTTACTTGGAAGGGCATTGGATGCCAGTGATAGCCATGAGATAAAAGAGTCACGCAGCTTATACAGACGTGACCCCAAGCGTTAGAGGGCAGGATGGGAAGTGGTGTGACATCCTCGTCGCCAATGCTATACCCTCCGTTCCTTCATTCCTTGGAACTTGGAAGCCACCTATGGCAGCACTTTCTGCATTATCTGGGATTCATATAAAGAAGGTTGGACTTCTTGTCCACATCTCTAGTAACTTGGCTTGTTTCCGGTGATGGGTGGGATACTATAGATTTTATTAACCATCGTAAAGTTTACATGAATGTGAAAAGATAATTTTCTTTTATTAGTGGAGCCGGTGCTGCTGGTAATTGCACCCGTTACTGGTACAGAGAGCATTGAGACACCCACATTTTTTAAACAGTCAACGTAAACAGAACATTTGTTGAATCTTTGGAACATGAGGGTTCAGACAACTGACAAACACAATTTTAATGTAGAACTTGAGTTTAATGTCTCATTGACGACCTGAAGCCCAACTGTGCCAAGGCTCACGGAGGCACGTAGGTGACCTTCCAGTGCCAATAAACCTAAATGTGCTGGCCACGCCCCCTCCCAACCCTGCTGCAGTCTCTGGAGCTGCCACAGTCACAAACTGTGAATAATGACAAGGTACAATTGATATGTGTGGGTCAATATCCGGTGACAAGAACAAAGAGAAACTGACCCTCACGACCATTCAAAGCCATGGTTAGAGGAAGAGGCATTCTGGCCAAACCATCCTGGAGGGCGGACATGGCCATTCAGAAGGAGATGGGCTGGTAAGCATTGCCCAGACTTGAGACACACTGAGCCAGCTTGGACCTTTTATTCAAAGTCCATGTGCTTGTCCCAAAGTGGGCTTATTCATTTTTGCACAGGGAAGGGAGGATAGCCATGAACAGCTACATGAATCCAACTTTGCATATACAATTCACTGCACTCTACAAGCACCGGTCAGGGCCAGCTCACTATAGGGGGCCAATCAGATGAGACATTTCATTTGCGCTTTGCTTTAGAATCGCTGAGTATGATGAACAG
Source organism: Lissotriton vulgaris (assembly GCF_964263255.1). Lineage (NCBI taxonomy): Eukaryota > Metazoa > Chordata > Amphibia > Caudata > Salamandridae > Lissotriton > Lissotriton vulgaris. The sequence continues at coordinate 47,849,176 of NC_141694.1, read as the reverse complement.
TGGTTGGTGGCTATCCATATGCGACACTAGCCTGCATCTTAAAGATATAGGGGGTCTCCATAGGCCCCTAGATGGGTTTACCATCAGTGTGAGAGCCGCCCACCTGCTGCGTATGCCTTCCCTAGCAGAGTGCGACCTCAAAGAATGTGACGGAGAATTGAATCTGCTTCTGTGCTGTAAGTCAACGAGCACCTACAGAAACCAACCTCGGGCAAAATCCACTTGAATCCGCCAGCTTTTATCCAAGACTGCCTTCAATGATTCCCAAGAGACTGTCACACCAGAATATCAACAACACAACCTCATTCCTAGAGAGAATCTCGTGAATGCTGAGATATCCGCAGAACCGGGACCTTGTCAAAGCCAGTGCTGGAAGCTGCCTTCATCAATGCTCACAAGAGGAGGCCAGATTACAAGAAAAGATTGAAAGAAATCGCATTCCTAGGAAAAGGGTGCACACTAACTACAAAATGTCATTTTGCCTAAAGCTCTGAACTTCTTTGCACCTAAGCAAATGATTGTGCAAGTTGTATTGAGAGTGTTTGCAGAAAAACCCTCCTGATTGCTGTTAGTCATTTTCTTTTCTTACATTTGTGAGGTTGTGATAAGATGTAAAGTCCCAGGCCAAGCGCCATTCACGCTTCAGCTCTTCAACTTTGTCGTAGAGCTGTTTTGTCGGTTTGCAACAATCTGAATGCAGTTTGTGTCAGAAAAGTATTTCCCACATTATGTATCCTTCTTAGGATCAGAAGACGGAGAGCTTGAAGGACATGGGCTTGCATTGCGGTTATCGTCTTCATCTGACCATGCAATGGTTTATTTTAGTTTACGGATTAATCTCATCCGTGTTACAGGAATACATATAATAAACCCCTTTAGCATCTCTATGCACGGTGATGGAGCTACCACCTCTGCTGATTACTAATGATTCAAACTGGACATTTAACAACTGGACACTGTTACATCTCTAGATGACATGATAGGTCCATGTAGTGAGAACATGGATCCTATTTTAGATATTCTTGATTCTAAGATATACACAAAGCAGACATGGGTAAGTAATCCACCGATCTCCACGGACCTCCATCAATTATAATAGGAGGAAACGAGACTAGAACCAGTGGAGGAAGCTTTAATTCGCAGCAGATAGAATCATTTTTTAAATCATTGTAATTAATGGTTTCAAGAAAATCTGTCCTTTTTTCTTTATTATAGAAGGCTGACAAATATCCCCATGCCCACAGATCGTCAAGGTAACAGCATTTCGTATAAGAACAAAATCAGAAACTCACCCATCCCATTACACAAAAATCAAGGCATGTATCCCCCCCCCCCATTTTAATTAATTCTGGTATTACTGAAATTGCATGAATGTATGTCTTAGTATACGTAGAGTGAGATTGAATGTATGTATGTACGACATAATACACATAGAGTGAGATTGAATGTATGTATGTATGTCTTAGTACACGTAGAGTGAGATTGAATGTATGTATGTACGTCATAGTACACATCGAGTGAGATTGAATGTATGTATTTCTTAGTACAGGTAGAGTGAGAGTGCATGTATGTATATATTTCTTAGTACACGTAGAGTGAATTTGCATGTATGCATGTATTTCTTAGTACACGTAGAGTGAGATTGAATGTATGTATGTATTTCTTAGTACAGGTAGAGTGAGTTTGCATTTATGTATGTACGTTTTAGTACATGTAGAGTGAGATTGCAAGTATGTAGGTATTTCTTAGTACATAGGGTGACATTGCATGTATGTACGTCTTAGTACGTGTAGAGTGAGATTGCATGTATGTATGTATATCTCAGTACATGTAGAGCGAGATTGCATGCATGTATGTATGTCATGGTACACATAGAGTGAGATTGAATGTATGTATGTATGTGCGTCATAGTAGACATAGAGTGAGATTGAATGTATGTATGTATGTCTTAGTACACGTAGAGTGAGATTGAATGTATGTATGTACGTCAAAGTACACGTCGAGTGAGATTGAATGTATGTATTTCTTAGTACAGGTAGAGTGAGATTGAATGTATGTATGTATGTCTTAGTACACGTAGAGTGAGATTGCATGTATGTATATATTTCTTAGTACATGTAGAGTGAATTTGCATGTATGTATGTATTTCTTAGTACATGTAGAGTGAGATGAATGTATGTATGTATTTCTTAGTACACGTAGAGTGAGATTGAATGTATGTATGTACGACATAATACACATAGAGTGAGATTGAATGTATGTATGTATGTCTTAGTACACGTAGAGTGAGATTGAATGTATGTATGTACGTCATAGTACACATTGAGTGAGATTGAATGTATGTATTTCTTAGTACAGGTAGAGTGAGATTGAATGTATGTATATATTTCTTAGTACATGTAGAGTGAATTTGCATGTATGTATGTATTTCTTAGTACATGTAGAGTGAGATGAATGTATGTATGTATTTCTTAGTACACGTAGAGTGAGTTTGCATTAATGTATGTATGTCTTAGTACATGTAGAGTGAGATTGCAAGTATGTAGGTATTTCTTAGAACATAGGGTACATAGGGTGACATTGCATGTAGGTACGTCTTACTACACATAATGTGAGATTGCATGTATGTAGTCTTAGTACGCATAGAGTGGGATTGCATGTATGTATGTATATCTCAGTACATGTAGAGTGAGATTACATGTATGTATGTATGTCATGGTACATGTAGAGAGGGGGCCTGGCTCAAGTGCAATGGAGCACTGAATGTGTTCATGGACACTGATCAGAGGGGAAGGTTAAAGGGCAGACCACTGTGTATGGGGCAGTGCTCCTTAAAGAGGTGTGTCTTCAAATGTTTCTGAATTGTAGGATGCTCAGGGGCTAATGTATATGGAAATGGCTCAGTGCTGTGGCAACTATTGCAGTGCCGCACCACATCATTTCCAAATCGCAGGGATGTGCCGTAATTACAAGAATACGGTGCACCCTGTGTTTTCCCTAGCGCTGGCTCTAAAAATAGCTGCCTAGCACCAACATACACCCCATAGTCCAAGGATGTCTGCGTTACAGAGATGATTGATCATTTGCAGGAAGGTGTCTCTTCCTGCACATAAACAATCAATAATGGTGTTTTGCTCTTTTTTGTGTGCTGCGCAGCACAATTAGAAAAACAAAAAAACGAGGAGTAATAAAAGTATTTCTCCTCGTTGCGCCAATCTAACACCTGCTTTTGCACAGTGTTCGTTTTTGGCACTGCCTCAAATTTACAGATCCTTTTAAATCTGGGGAATGTGAAAAAGCGATGGGTGTTGTGGTGGAACGCCCACAGCAACACCCATTGCACGCCCCTTTCTTGCAGATACCTGCGTGAAAGGGATCCATGTTTACAAAGCGGTGTTAATACATGCAAAGTGTCTTAACGACGCTTTGTAAATATGGTGCAGGGCATTGAGCCACTGGAACATCGGTAAAAGTGGCGTCATCCCCTTGTACATATGTCCCTCAGCGCTGAGATCATGCCAATAGGGGAGCTATTCCACATCCTGGAAGCAAGAACAGAGAAAGATTGGCTTGTGTTTTTTTCCTTCCTGCATGTTTTGTCTCCAGTCTGGTTCCCCCCACGTGCTAGCTTGTTTGCCAAATACAGTGTTTTTTTCTGGCAGATTTATAATTGGTGCAGCTTGTCATGAAGAAAAACCTGGCTGGGACAAGGAGCCAGTGCAAAATGTGTTTTACCATGAAGGAGATGTGCCGCTGCATTTAGGAAACTTTTCAGGGCGCTAACGCGGTACCAGGGAGACCGCTGAGCAAGGCAATGCCTCTGTGCATATGGGTGAAACCTGAAGGTGTCTTTTGAGAGAACTTTCTTATAGCGGGAGAGTTGTAACTGAGCTGTCTTGTTCTTCCTTGCAGTATTTTGCATGAATGAGAAGACTGGATTCCAGGGAGTTTGCATTGTTTGTGAGCTGGAGGATGAAGCCTGGTGGGTGTACGTGGGTGAGCCAGGCTTGAATCTGGGGATGTTTGGTGCTGTTGGCAAACAGGAGGAATTCTGCCTTGGTTGGTTTAGCTCCAATACTTTAGCTGACATCTAAAATTGTATGAGTTCTACGCAGGATGTGAGCCTGTATTTCATTGGTTCAGGATCCATAGACAGGCCCAACATCACATGTATCTCCCTAGCCTTGGCAGTGGCAACGCTTTGCTTCATGCTGCCATGTGCTTTTCATTGCTTTAGCTCTTTCTAACCTAGTCATGGCCAAAAGGTGCACAAGAATTACATATACTCTACTGAGCTATACTGTCCATAAGGTAACCTACAGTGTGATATTATAATGCCACATATTGATCAAGCTCTACACTCATCACACCAGTTTCTTAATTAAGAAAATACTAGTGCCAGAAACTCTCCAAGTTTGGATTTCCCACAGTACCCCGTTCCCAGATTCCCAACAAAATGTAAACACTATGGACCTGATTCACAAAGGTAAACTTACACTTTTACATAAGTTTATGAATGTTTGCTAATCACAAAAGGGTGTTACCGGTAGTATCTCTATAGCGGCGGACAGCCCTAACAACACAATACTTTCTGAGCTGGTCAGTACACCAGAACTCCTGATTGCCTTCCTCACCGAATGAGAATCTGTAGCCAACCAAATACCTGTGTGAGACCTCTGTAGAGGCCCCCAGCCGCTAGTCCACCTCAAAGGCAGACTTCAACTGACCTACCCCTCCTGGATCTCACAACGAGGCCTATTAATGTTTATGGGGAGCTCCTGGGTCATACTCTGACTGACCACCCTCTTGCCTACTTCGGTGGTGTCATTCCCAGTGGCCTGTTGACGGTGGCTCCACTGCTTCTGTATGGCTGCTCTATCAGCACATACACCTTACTTCATTCACCCTAGGATCAACACTCCAGGACCCATCCACCTCTGAGCCTATTTGGTGACTGGCAAATCCTCAAGGTAGCTTCTTTTCACCAAGGTAGTTGGTGGCGGAAAGCACACCCTCACCCCTGCACCGCCCGGCAACACACAGTCCATTGGTCGCACCCTTTGAGACCATACTCACAGAAGTTACCTCCATTGGAACTTACCTCACTGCAGTGGACCCGAAAATCACAAACCTCGCCCAAAATGTGAAGACCATGAAAATTGACATCGGCCTGTTCCATCGCGAATTAACTCCTTAAACCAAACTTCACCACGACAGAGGAAAAACTGATAAACTTTGAGATCATTTCCCAGAATGCCTGGCACATCGAACGTAAACTGATCGACATGGAGGACCGACCCCAGTATGATACAGTTCCCTAATATGGAATTCCGAAGAAATTGGAGCACTATGACACACGAGCATTCCTTCTTGAACTTATCTGGAACATGATGGACTTATCCTTCATCCACCTCCCATTGAGGTCCAGAAACCACACAGGATCTGGAGTCATCATCCACCCACAACTGGAGAACATAGGTCTTGGCCTATCACCTTCTGCGAAACGTTCACACCCAACAATGCCCATATGACCTCGAGGGCAGACTTCTACCTGAATACTAACGCTGAAAGGCTGGCCTTTCTTGCTCTCGCCCCCAAATGAGAGAATGAGACATTCAATATGGCCTACTGGAACCTGCTATCATGTGGATCACCATGAATGAATGCTCAAGAGATTTTCATGACCCACAAGATTTAGCCCAATTTTTTTGACTACCTGGACAAAGCCAGCATTGACATTACACCCCCTTATCCTAGGAATCGGACACTAATGCCACACCCTGAGCCTGACATAGACGCTAACTGGACCAACCTTTCTGGAAACGGCAGGAGTGGGAGAAGGTGATCAAGACTATTGAGGCAGTAACCCACACTGATGACAGAGACAAATCTAGGTCACCCCTAGAATCCACACCCCTCAAAAACAGGGAGTCCGCTCTACCTCCATGAAGTGTCTCTTGGACATTGCATATGCGACTCTCTGGACTCTGGTAGATATGAGTATTACCATACGGAAAGGGCTCTTTTATTGTCTTATTTTGTCCTGATCTTGACTCCCGCTTCTACCTCTTCTGGTTCACCAACACCCCCTCTCCCAACCATATTCCACGCCCCTCTCCTTATCTTTCCACTACCCTACCCCTCTTCCCCTCTTCCTTCTTCTCCCTCCACACCCACTCCCCCGACCCATTTCCTAACCTACCTAACATAGGAAGTACCCCATCAGGGTATAACAGGTTGTGTCCTGGTCTGAAGATCAATATTTTACTTTCTCCCTTCAACTAACAGTGACACTATTAATGCTATGGCTAACAGGGTGATTGCTATTGCTTCACTTGTCTAACATATAATTTGTAATTTGTAACTGAGTTTTGTATCGCGCCAACTCACCTACAGGTCTCAAAGCGCTACTGAACATATTAAACATGTTTCAAATGCTTATCCTGTTTAAAAATTTTAGAGTGTTTTTTAATGTTCTACTACAATGCAAACCTACCCAGCAACCTTGGGGACCGACCAGATGCTCTCACCTGGCACACCCAGGCCTCACCACCCCTTTCACATCTCCACAGCATCAGGAGCCTGCTTAGGCAACACCCCCTGAGACCACCCCCATCCCTGCTATTATACTGCATATGACCTGATCTCATCATGGTCCCTCCGCAGCCAAGATACAGGACCGACAATATTCCCTCATTCCACCTCATAGGACTTTGCTGATATGTGTTTTTTCCAAGACAGCTGTTCTCTAGGGAACCCCTTCCCTGACCTCACCCCCCACTTGATTCTGCCCATGAGACCTCAGATGCCAGTATACAGTTCCTCTTTCCCCACTCACACCTGCCCCTCCTTCCTTTCGATACCTCTTGTCTCTCCTTCCCGCGTGATCTCCTCACAGGCCCTGACATATATAGATACCCATGCTCTCCTCAGACTCCTCCGCCTGACTACACCACTCTGTGCTGACCGTACACCAATACACCTCCATCTCCTTCCCCACTTACTCCCTGCTTTCTGGCTATAGTTCCTGGTATTGCTTTCCCCTCCTGATGTAAGCAATTTGCCCTTTAAGTTACTGGTGCAATCTATGTGAATGGTTTTATATGTTAAGCATTTCATCTTCTCAGAATTCTCAGAGTGCAGATTTCTGAACATGGGAGTGATTCCTCTGCCCACCTGGCTAGACATGTAGCTGCGGAGTAAGGTAATGCTCTCTTCTAAGTGAGGGGTGACCAATGCGTGGACTGCAGATCTGAAATCTTCAGCTGGGATGCAAGATATGGTTTCTTTAGAAGATGGTTTCCTTCTACCTTCCACCACTGTTTGCCTGCTTCTCCCACCCATTCTGCCGCCTCGGGGGCTCCTGCTTCCCATCTCTGGCAAGCACCGCCCACCACCACCCAGGGCTCCTCTCTCCTCCCAGGACCTATTTAATGGAGGCCGCAGCTCACATCTGTGCCAGGACTGCACCGTGTGCCAGGACTCTTGGCCCTCACGCCCACTGCAGATACACCGCCGCAGAGCTCTTAGCCCTGGAGTCCAGACTCCTAAACACCAACTGCTGCTGCACCACTCCTCAATCAAGGGTAGGACCTTTTCACCTGCCTGCACTGCCCATTCTCCTGCAACACCGGAGCATGATGACCACTACCACACTAACCACGACTTAGCCAAAGCAACTCAACTGCCTTCTCCTCAACACACGTTCACTCTGCACGCGTGCCACTAAAATCTAGGACATTATCACCATTCTCGCCCCAACATCATCTTACTTACAGAGACCTGGTTCACCCCAGTATCTGCTCCCGACATCGCCTCAGCAACACCCGATGGTTACAAGATAGCACACTGGGACCGCATCAACAAACAAGGAGGTGGAATCGCCATCATCCACAAAGAAAACATCTACTGCACCACCACCACAGAGGACACCATCCCCATCATGGAACACCTCAATTCTCAACTTCAAACAGATGGCAAATCCACCATCAACAGCACCCTCGCTTACAGACTTCATTGCCCCACTCGCTATTGCCCAAAGGATTAAATATTACTTAGCTGCCTCAATTTCCTCCTAGATGACCTCAACAACACAAACACCGCCAACATTCTCAAAAGCATGATAACATCAGTCTCTTCCAACAAGTCACCAGCCCCACACACATTGCAGGACACACGCTTGACCCAATCTTTATGTCCAGAGACAGAGTTAAGTAAAGTCACGCAACCGAACTAACCTGGACAGACCATGCCATCACCCACTTTGCCATCACCATAGTCCCAGCAACCCCCTAGCCAGGCAGACCAAAACAGGCCAGATAGCATACCACAGATCAGACAACTGCAAAATACATCTGCAAGCAACTAGAAAGAAAATGGTGCACCAGAAAGAATCCAACAGACATAGCCACCTTCAAGATGGCCCTCAACAACCAACAGTTCCTAAAGGAGACAAAAAATAACACCTTGGTGGACTGCATCGAAGCCAGCTCCAAACACAGCAAAGAACTCTTCAATATCGTCAGAGAGTTCCAAAACCCTTCAGCCATGGAAAACATCATCATCCCTTCCAAGCAACATTGCGACGCCATAGCAAACTTCTTCCACGACAGTATCTCCACCATCTACAAGAACTTTGAACCCCAGCACACCCCCTTTGACCTCTTTGGCCATCTCGCTCTCGCAAGTCCCAACTGCACACTCACCACCTGGGACCAGCTTACCACCCAAAACACTGATGCAATCATAAACTTCTTCCACTCAGGAGCCCCCCATGGACCCATGTCCTCACATCTTCACCCTCGGGAGCAAGAAGATCAGCTGTGTGCTCACCACCCTCTTTAACGCCTTCATCACCACAGCCACCTTCCCGAAGAATGGAAACACAGAGAAATCAAACCTCTTCTCAAGAAACCTTCAACCGAACCCAGCGAACTCAAAAACTACTGCCCCATCTCTCTACTCTGATTCACTGCCAGAGTCCATGAAAAAGCCCTTAACTGCCAACTCACTGGACACCTGGAGAAAAACCATCTTGTGGACACCTCCCAATCCGAATTCTGCGCCAACCACTGCATTGAAATCACCCTAATTTCTACCACCAACTACATCAGAGCCCTCCTAGACTGAGGAGAGATGGCAGCTGTGATCTTCCTCAACCTCTCAGCAGGGTTCGACACTGTGTCCCACCACACCCTCATCAAAAGACTTCACTACATCGGAATCTAAGGAGACACCCTCAAATGGATAACCTCCTTCCTCTCCAAAACACATCAGAGAGCCCGCTATCTCCATTAATTTCAGAACCCAAGATTATCATCTGCGGAGTTCTTCAATGCTCGCCCGTCAGCCCCACTCTGTTCAACACCTATTGATCCCCTTGGCCAACATCGACAGAACCCTTGAATTAAACATCATATCCTACGCAGATGACACCCCACACACAGCCTCTCACTATCAGAAGACCCCACCACCACAACAGCTAACTTCCACAGGTGTATGATGAGCGTCGCCGACTGGATGAAACACAACTGCCTGAAACTCAACACAGAAAAGACAGAAGTTCTGCTCTACAGCAACAACATCTCCCCGTGGATGGACTCCTGGTGGCCCATGGAACTAGGGGGCATATTATCAAGGGGGTTTATCACCCCTTTTTTGGCTTTAAAAGCCAAGAAAGCGGAGATAATATTATCTCCCTATTACCTAGCTGTCGCTAACACCAGTTAGCGACAGCTAGTAGGAGATAGCGACCATCTAGGGCCCTGCTTTGCATGTCAGTGATATTTATCACTAATGACATGCAAAGTGGGCGTGCCAAGATGTTAGCGACTGGGAACAGTCGCTAACATCGCTATCTCCTATTACCAACTTTTGGAGATATTCGCGCTAAGCGCGAATATCTCCAAAAGCTAACACCTGCCCCTGAGCAGTTCTTAGCCATGTTATCCAATGGTAGGTGGATAACATGGCTAAGAGCATTAGCTCGGTAATGCATGAATATCGCTGACTTTTCAGCGATATTCATGCATTTCGGCCAATTTTTATCGCTTAGGAGATAAACCTTGATAATAGCAAGGTTCCTAAGCGATAAAAATCGCCGCAGCTCGGCGATAAAAATATCCCCGCTAAACCAACATAGCGATAATTATCGCTAGTTGTTGGTAATATGCCCCTAGGACCTTTCACACTCCAACATACCATGCTCGGAATCTCGGCATCATCCTGGACAGCAAACCCAAACCAATTCAGTCTCATCTGCCTGATTCTTCACTCCTGGCAGGCTCTGCATCATCACCAGAAACACTGTCACTCAACCCCTCGCCACCAGTCACCTAGACTACTGTAACGCACTCTCCACAGGAATAACCACTAACCTCCTGAAGAAACTGCAAACCATACAGAACTCAGACTCGAGGTCCCCAAGCGAATCCATATCACCCCTCATTTCAAGAAACTCCACTGGCTCCCCATACAGAAGAGATGCCAATTCAAGATGCTTATTCACATCTACAAGGCCCTGCATAACCAAGGATCAGCCTACATCAACCACCGCCTGAACTTTCACCAACCCTCCAGACACCTACTCTCTGTCTCCCTCATGCACACCTCCCGCTTCCACGGAAGCAACAGTGGAGGACGCTCCTCCTACCTCCCGTCAAAATCCTGAAACAACCTTCCCCTCAACTCCAGACCGCCGCCTCTCTCCTGGGATTCCAAAAAGCGATCAAGACCTGGCTGTTCAACTTAAACCACCTAAAGCAACAATATTCTCAGCACCTTGACACCCTCACAGGTGATTAGCTGCACTGCATAAATCCTGCTTGATTGATTGAATCTCACTTGCTTGTAGATTTTTGTTCTTAGGCTGGGCATTGACAGCATATTGGTCTATATGTTTCCTGTTCACGATTAACATTGAACCCAACGGCTCCATGTAAAAATTTAACAAAACAGTGAAAGAATTATTCTTTGAGGAACACAACAGAAGATTGAGTGATTCTGCTGATAGAGCGCCATGTTATTCTGAATTTTGTAGGGGTGCATCATAATCACGAGTAGTCAGCACCCGCATATTTAGAGGACTGTGTTAACGTGTGATTATTAGAAATGTAGGACTGGACCGAGTATATTGTAAGTGTGTGCTCATGTCATTTGAAGACTCGTGTAGTGCTTTAACTGAGAATATGCCTTAGATAATGTTGAAAATGTTGCTTCGTGTTTAAAAATGTTGCATTAGGATTAAACGTGCCATATTAGAAGCTGCACGCGTAGGGTTGCCTATAAATGAAAAAAGGAATGCTTCAACATGAGAAAGAGAAATGCTATGAACTGTAATGCTTTAGAATGACTTTGAATGTAATGTTTATGTTGTAATATTAGAAATGCATTTAAAAGTGTAAAGGCCGAGACATGAAAACGCTAGCAGAGGCCTGACTGCAATTTCTCAGCTTGACTTAATGTTGTAGACCTGAAATGCATTTTCCTTGGGAAATGCTCATTTTCTCAGTCGAATTTCGAATTGTAACTTAGAGTGCGTGCAAGGTTGCTTTCTCGTACGTTTCTGTTGCAGATGCAAGGACACATAGCTTGTTAGGTAGAATAATTCTTTGTTTGAGGAGTTAGGCTGGTACAGTCGAATGATGAGGGAGTACCAAAGAATGTGTAAACAATACATCTGGCGGAGAACGTGCCTGGGACCCAAGGACACAGCAACGGTTTTTGGATGAAGCTGAAGGGTTGCTGGAAAAATCCTTGAGGAAGCACCTGCCTGAAGGGGTAAGTTTTGGGCGTGTTTACTGTTTTGGGGATTTTGTATTAGGGACAGCACCCCAAGGGTGGAGAGCAGAAGGAGCAGAATGCAGTCCTAGAGTAGACTTGGAGTAGATGGGCAGGAGAGGGGTGTAGGATGGAGCATCTTAGAACGAGCGCTGTAGCGTAGGCTACTTACCTAAGGAAATCGGGCTTACTTCTTAGGAAGTCTTCACTGCTGACACCTTTTTTTGTCTTGCCTTGGAGGGATGCTAAGTAAAGATGTCATCTTAGAGTTAGTGTAAGGATAGACTAACCTTTTCTTTCCTTTTGAGTAAATGCAGCCAAGGCTTCAAGCAGGAACTGTCATTGTTTGTCTGATGCTTCTTGATCTTACGTTGATAAGAGCTCCCTGCTTGGGAGCTCCGGCAATTGTAGCCAGTCGACCTCAGCAGGGTAGCCTTCTTCTTCTTCCTGTGGAGTCAGCTCTCAGTCTGGGAGCTCCGGCAAGCGAGGCCAGTCGACCCCAGCTGAGTGGCCCATCTGTCCCCACTTTGGATCAGGCTCTCTGCTTGGGAGCTCCGGAGACCGTAGCCAGTCGACCCCAGCAGAGGAGTCCCTTCTCTCCTTCCCTGGAGCCGGCTCTCAGTCTGGGAGCTCCGGCGAGCGAGGCCAGTCGACCCCAGCTGAGTAGTTTCCCCCTTCCATCCCTGAAGGAGTTCGGCGACTTAGCCCTGACGATTTCTTCTGGTTCGCCTTTGGATCCTCTCCCTCCAAGACTATGGAAGGTGTTTCAAGAGGACCTCTTCCAGCCCCTGCACGCCATCTGCTGTCAGTCATTTGAGACAGCTACTGTTCCAAGCTGCTGGAAGAAGGCAGTGGTATCCCCGCTTTTAAAAAAACCTACGCTCGACCCTGCTTGCCTCTCTAACTACCGGCCAATTTCCCTGCTTCCTTTTCCGGTTAAAATTATGGAAAAGCTGGTCACCCGCGCTCTGTCCAGTTTTCTAGAAGGGAACAGCTGGTTGGATGAGACGCAATTCGGCTTTCGCCCAGCGCATGGGACGGAATCCGCGTTGGTGACCGTGCTAGACAATCTGCGGGCGCGAGTCGACAGTGGTCGGGCAGCATTCTTGGTGCTGCTCGACATGTCGGCCGCGTTCGACACGGTCAGCCATCCCACCCTGATTTCTAGGCTGGAGGAATGCGGGGTCAGTGACAAGGCCAGGGATTGGTTAATCTCCTATTTGGACTGCCGTCAGCAACGGGTTTCGTTACCCCCCTTCAGTTCAGAGGAGCGGAGAGTGGGACAAGGAGTACCTCAGGGCTCGGCCATCAGCCCCATACTCTTTAACGTCTACCTCCGCCCCCTAGTCCAGCTCATCAAAACCTTCGGTATCTCCGCATTTAATTATGCGGATGATACCCAGCTGGTCTTTTCTCTGGAGGGACAGGATGCAGTCACACTGGAGACCTTTCACCGTTGCATGCAGGCGACAGCGGAATGGCTCCGGTTGAACTCGCTACAGTTCAACGGAACAAAGACGGAGGTCTTACACTGTTCCACTGATCGAGTTCCTCGCGATCTCCCAGTAGACTTCTGGCCTCCGTCCTTCTCAGAGACGGTGTCTGCGGCACAATCAGCGCGCAATTTAGGCGTCACTTTTGGGCCTAACTTGCAGCTGGATCTACATGTGAATAAGATCTCTTCAACATGTATGATGCTGATTCGTATGCTGCGCAAGGTCCTTCCTCTCCTCCCTGCGCAAGCCAGACCAGAAGTAGTGCGTTGTACCATCCTAAGTCGACTTGACTATTGTAACGCACTACTTCTGGAGGCCCCGGTAACACTCTTGGGCAAGCTGCAAAGGGTGCAAAATATTGCTGCTAAACTCGCCCTTTCTCGCCCCTACCACAGTTCTTCTACGGCAGCACTGCGAGAACTTCATTGGCTGCCAGTTCATCTACGGGTGCGATACAAAGCAGCGTGTATTGTGTTCAGGGCTATTCATGACCTGGGCCCCATTCCTTTGCGGCGAATGTTTGCCTGGTATTGTCCATCTAGAGCTTTACGCTCCTCGTCATCCAGGCTACTGGTAGTTCCACGATTCCAGAGAGTGAGGATGGGGGGCCGCTCTTTCAGAGTAGCGGCAGCCAAACTCTGGAACTCTCTGCCTATATCCTTGAGAAGCCTTGGTGATCTCTTATCTTTCAGAAAGGCTCTAAAACTCATCTTTTTCCCAGGATAGGCTGAGCTACTGTTTTCACTGAGTACGGGTCAAAGCGCCAGGATGCCCTTGGTGGTGACAGGTTGCGCTATACAAGTATGCCACAATACAATACAATACAAATTTACATCTTGAGTCGTCTGAGACTCTTGCGTAGGATTATGGCTGTATTAGTGCCAGTCTATTTCCTAAACCTCTTGCTGAGGTGCTTGTATGTTCAGTTATTTTTGGCTTTGTAATAAATCTTTAAACATTTTACTTCGTAGTCAGTGGTCCTTTGAGATTGGATTAATGTGGTCATTTATCAAAATTGGCATGTTATGTTTTGGTGATCTTCCCTTTACACTTCTTAGCAGACAACAAAGGTCCAGTCGACCACGAATTCTAAAGATTGGTAAGATAAAATCTAGATATGAATCTGGCTGTAACACTGCGATCTATTGTCTTTCTATAACAAATTAGTCATTGCCACCGAAAAAGCATCACATAGTTTTAAGCCATTCATTCTATTGTGGGGCTGAGGTAAGTCATCAGAGTGTGATGGTCAATAGAATCAAATGCGGCTGCTAAGCCCAGTAAACCAGCAGACACCTGCTTATGCATTGGTTGCTGGATCCCACATTGTTCAATTCAATATTCTCATTTCAGCTAAGGTTTTAGGCACCAACCGTAGGTTTTGTAGCCAATTTCTCATGGACAGGTCATTGTGGAACAAAGGAAGCATTGAGATCAACGATTATTGCCAAATGCAATGAGACAGGGCGGCCATACAAGAATACATTGCCGTGAGCACTGTTCATCAAAGTTGGGCAGCCATGTGCTGTCAATCTCCAGAAAAACAATATTTATTTTTCCAGCTGGTTGTCCTGCACAGACCTTGCAATAATTCAGTGATGCCGTTGGAAATGCCAAGCAGATGCTGCCAGTATTTTGTATGACAATATGCCATCTGTCAGCAAGTTTCTCTGTCCAAACCGCCTTGCTGTGAAGCTTTTGCTTTCCTAACTGGTTGGTTATTTTGCATGGCTTGTAATATTGTGAAAATCCTTGTGGCTTTCCTGTCGCAGTCTTTCTTTTTTGAAACACAATATGGCTTCCTAATTATGGCGTGACACCGTGGTATTCATGTCACTATATATTAACCCTTCTTTTAAGAGCTGCGTTAATAATAGGACTTGTTGGGCATAGACAATGCCCTTGCGAAGCGTCAGATGATTGGTTGATGAAAGCTATGGCCATGTAACCTAAAGTTAATGTGAGCTTGAAAGGATTTCTCAATGTAATAATTTATTCACACAAATACTAATGATAAATAGAGGCGAAGAGTTCACAACTTACTTCATTGACTAACCGCATCTTGTGCTTCACAATATTTGAAGTTTTAATCGTTAGCCTAGTCTCCTGCGAGACCTCAAGTTTGCATTGCTCTTCGATGGTGGAGACACTCGAATGTCATTCAGTCAGCTGCCTATAGAGCAACTTGTACCCAATGGGAGAACCTGAGGTTCATACTTGGTCCTGCAGCTTCTTTTTGTTCCTTCAGTAAGTACAGAACACAGGAATATTGTTACAGTATCCCGGAGACGTCTTAGAATGTGCAGCCTCTCGAAGTCCCCTTACTGGTGACCGCCCATGGTCTGTACGTACCACATGCAGGATTCTTGCCCACCCTTCCCACAAGTACTATTCAACCATACTGTCAGTCTTTCCAGGCTTGTGGAGTAGTGGGTAGAACAAAGTACTATCTAGGTAGGCGTGGCCGTACTCTCCACTAACTAAGTAGTGATGGAAAGTTGGCCTCTCCACTAACTAACTCAGGACCGAAAGTTGGCCTCGCAACCAACTAACTAATGACAGAAAGTTGGTCTATCCAGTAACTAACTAATGGTGGAAAGTTGGGCTCTCCACTAAATAACTAATGATCGAAAGATAGCCTCTCAACTAACTAACCTATGATGGAAACTTGGGCTCTCACCTAACTAACTAATGATTGAAAGTTGGCCTCTCCACTAACTAACTAATGATGGAAAGTTAACCTCTCCGCTAACTAATGATGGAAAGTTAACCTCTGTGCTAACTAATAATGAAAAGTTAGCCTCTCCACTAACTAACTAATGATGGAAAGTTAACCTCTCCGCTAACTAATGATGAAAAGTTGGCCTCTCCACTAACTAACTAATGATGGAAAGTTATCCTCTCCGCTAACTAATGATGGAAAGTTAACCTCTCCGCTAACTAATGATGAAAAGTTGGCCTCTCCACTAACTAATGATAAAAAGTTGGCCTCTCCCCTAACTAACTAGTGATGGAAAGCTGACCTCTGATGGAAAGCTGACCTCTCCCCTAACTAACTAGTGATGGAAAGCTGACCTCTCCCCTAACTAACTAGTGATGGAAAGGTGACCTCTCCACTAACTAACTAATGATGGAAACTTGGCCTCTGGACCGCCAGGAATACATTACTGAGCAGTCAAGGCCTGTCTCAAGGGAGCTGGTGTAGGGCAAGTCTAGTACAGTGCCACCCATCCTCACAGCTGCAGTAAAGAAGTGAATGTCCACCCGGAGCTGTGAGTGCAATACACATTATTAACAGCTCAAAATATCTACAATTATTTCCAGTGTAAATGGGAATTAAAAAAATAATAAGCATACATAAAATATTACACAATACAACAGTAACACATTGCAGTGGTAAGACAAGGGGTGCTGGGTCTCTACACTGCAAATCTCACAATACTGAAGTTGTAAAAATGTCCACCATCCTGAAAGCAAAAACATAGCACCAGAACAGTGAAAGGTTATAGAGTGTTTGCAAATATGTACTGATTGTGAGCAGTGACTGGTAACAATCACCTCACTGTGAAATGGAGGATCACAGTCCTTTGTTACGAGCCAGTAACCTTTAATGCTCGCATCACTAGTAGATAGTACGCTGCAAAGCAAAAGGAGGCAATCTCAAACTGGAGAAAGCGAGGGGTATATTTATTTAAGAGTTGCATTGCCTTTGCACCACGCAATAAGGCCCAAAAGCAACGCAAGTCTTAAGTAAAAATTTATCAAGCAACGCTAGGCTACCTCGCATGGCCATACGCGGCCTTGCGCAGGCTGATTAATCTAGAGTAACGAATGCAGCGCAAATCCCTATGTTGTGTTACTCTACCTCCAGGGATGCGTTTCATGGGTGGCGGGAGGGTGTTCCCACGCATCCGCCCAAGAATTGTGGTGCATTCCTCACTTACCATTACAGGTAGACCCGAGAATGTGTCAAAATGCTATCCCTCCCTAGGTGATGCGTAGCGAGGAGAAATATCTTTGTTGCTTCCATAGAAGGAGCAAATTGAATCTCAGGATTGTTTTTGTGCAGGAAGGTGGCCCTTCCTGCACAAAAACAATCCTGCATGCAACACAGGCACCCTTGCACCACGGTGCAATGTGTGTAGATTGGCGCTAGGCAACACATTGTGTGTGAGAGCAGGGAATAAGCAGGAATGTGCCGTATAATGTTAGACATGGTGCATTCCTGCTGTTTCCTTACATGTAGTGCAGCAAGAAGACTTGCTGCACTACATGATCATTTCATAAATATGCCCCTGGGATTACTCTATCGAGGGAGGTATCCTTAAACCCTAGGGTTAGGATTGATTGCCTACAATGGTGAATACTCACTACCCAGGAGCTATTGAGTTCTCCAATCAGGAGGGAGAATCTTAATGCTGATGGTGCCAGACTTCAGCAAAGTGTACAAGCCCACAGACACAAAGGACTTGCCTCAGATTGACCAGGTCTTTTCCAATCCGGCTGGTTGTAAGGTGACCCGGTCAAGTTTGTGTAGTCCTCCGCTGTTTGGGATTTTCAGCATCAGGACAGCCCAGGAGATCTTTACCAGTGGCACTCAGGTTGTCTACATCCAGTAGGCATCGTGCAGCCCTCAGCTCCTTGTTCTGGAAGCATCAAGAGCAGTAGGGGTCATGCTAGCTTGTGACCTTGGAGGTGTACAAGAAGCCAAATGGGCATTGGGTTGTCCTTTGTGGGCAGCACTCACCCTCCACCTTGCAACCAATATTCTCACAAAATTTACTGTACACAAACAGCTAAATGCAACCCTAACAAACGGTACACAAGTACTGTTTGCAAAGCATTTATCATACAGACACACTGGCCGATGAACGGCTCAATAGTGTACAATGTTACATATCAGGGTTTCCCCATGGAATCGTTTCACCAGTTTAAGACCAGGTTTTCACTGATCCTAATTTTGACACTGCCTCCTGTTTACGCTGCCCTTGTAAATAGGAGGCAGTGTCAAAATCAATGGGTGTTGCAGTGGAACGCCCACCACAATACCCATTGCCCAACCCTTTCATGCTAGGTATAGCGTGAAAGGGGCCTTATTCACAAGGCAGCCTTAGGCTAAGTTAAGTGGCTTAATGCTGCCTTGTAAATAAGGTGAAGCCCCTATCGCCACGAGAACATTGTGAAAAGTGGCATTGTGGTGGTGATAGAAGCTTGTACATATGCCCCTCAGTACTCTACTTAGGCCTTGAGCACACCATTATGAGAGTGCCCTCACCATACACACCATACACAGCCAATAGCATACACAATCACGTGCAGCTCCTCAGACCCCCTTTACCCTACCCAGCTTTTGGCATACCTCTACCAGAAAGAGCAGCTGGCAGGCCCCTTACCTTGCACAGCCCAGGGGTTCCCTTCAGCACATGCTGCATTTGAATGCCCCATCTGATTTTTGGCTCTGGGGCATAGTGAAACAAAATACAACCCTGGCATTCCTCTCACCTTATGCAACCTACAGTCATCCCTTTACCTCCTGCACTCCTGGGGCCTCATTTATGAGGCCTTGCGTCCGTTTTGCGCTGCGGATGCGTCACTTTTTGTGACGCATCGGCAGCGTAAAACATGCGCCTTGTTGCGCCATATTTAAAAAGTGACGCATCTAGGTAGATGCGTCACTTTTTAAACCCCTGCGCCACATTATACCTGCGTCAGGTATAATGTATGCAGAGGGGGCGTTCCCCCGCAAAAAGCCTCGTAATAGTGACGCAGTGAAATCTATGAGATTTCACTGCGTCACTTTTAGGATGCGGTTGCGTCAAAATCTTGCGCCTGCCTCACAGCAGGCGTAAGACTGATGCAAGCCCTTTCACATGGGGCTTTCCCCATGTGAAAGGACGCATTGCTGGAGTTGCGTCACTTTTGTGACACACTCCAGCAATGCGTCACTTTTGCGCTTAGAGATGCGTCAGAAATACTGACGTATCTGTAAGTCCTTGCGACATGATGCGCCATACATTAAATATGACGCATCATTGGTGTCGCAAGGAGTGCGCAGTGAAAAGTGATGCATTGCTGTTTTCACGCAACTATGCGTCACTTTTCATAAATGAGGGCCTAGGTATCCTGCTTACCCTGCACGACCCACAGGTTCTGACCCTGGTAACACAAACCCACTGAAATCATCTTATTGCACACAGGGGACCCCTTTTCACCATATAGCCATTGGATCCCCTTTTATTTCACAAATGCTCTCTGCATCCTTCTTCCGCCCTTGGCTCACTATAGTGTGCCTATTGTATAGTGCTGGTCATAGTTTATTTTCATCTGCTTCTGTGCCCTTTGACAACAGAATGCCTAACCATGTGTCGTAGTCTTTAAGTCTTCAGAGTCTATACACACACCCCTGTTTCTCCTCACCATCCTTGATGATTTGTAACCTCCTTCCCCTACATAAATTACAGACGCACCTTTCAAATACATAACCTACTGGCGCCCCCTATACGCGTCCCCCAAACTACTTGTGAACAGTGACTCGTTCTCTACAGCCCATGGATATCCTCTTGCTGGGCATGTTTTACAGGCATATGATTGAGAAGAATGTGTCACAAGGTATTAAACACCCTGGGGCATATGTATAAGAGGAGTTGTGGTGCTCTTGCACCATGGTGCAAGAGCGACGCAAGTCCAAAATGTGATTTATGAAGCCACACAAGGCCACGTTGCATGACCCTGAGTGGCTTCAACGTCATGCAGCGGCAATCGCTGAGTTGCCTTACTCTGCCCTGGGAAGGCGTTCTGCAGCGCACATGGAAAGAGGGAAAAGTCTCAGGGGATTGTTTTTGTGCAGGAAGGTGTCCTTCGTGCACAAAATAATCCTCCTTACAATGCAGGCACCCTTCCACCATGGTGCAAGGCTGCCAATGTTGGCGCTAGGCCGCCAAAAGGGCGCCAGTGCAGGGGAAAGGCAGGGATGCGCAGTATTGACTTAAATGCAGCGCATTCCTGCCTTTTCCCTATCATGCACTGCAACGCTGCAAGGTGACTTGCTGAGCTGCGCTGCGCTACGCTGTGCTGCTCTGTTCGACTTGGCCATAAACCTGCCCCCCTGCGCCCTGGCATTGGGATTGTCTTGGGCATGTCACCCATGCGTCTAAACGAGCCAGAAAAGGATGGTTTAGGCATACTCTATATCAAATGTGTGTCTGTATTCTAAAGCAGACTTCAAAGTTCTTCTACTAAAACTTCTGAAAACATATATTTTACTTTTAATTCTACAACAATCATTACCTCTGACCTACAAAAATAACTTACTTCAGTAAATCTTTACACCATTATAAGGAGATAAGGACTTAAAATGTGATTTCCTCTCAGGGGTGTGCATCGCTTGGCTCAGGATGTCTTTCCCTTCCTTCTTATTTACATATCTTCTGGCCAATAATTTCATCTAATGACTTTTCATCCATGAGTCAGTTTGCTACAATAGCATTACCCGTTAGATAATCTTACATAATTAACCATATTGTTTTACCTTGATCCAATTAAACTTTGCCTTTGAGCTAATTATTTTAAAATGGATTCTTATTTAGCCCTTATTCAACATAATTAAAGAAGGTATAATTTGAATCAAGTAAACACAATCCACTTGATATGTAAATGCACTTTTTATAAAAGTAGATGACAGTCAATCAGACAACAGGAGTTAGAGTACAGGTCAGGGGATTTTAGGTCTTGCCCAGAGACAGCTTTAGCTGCCTGTTCTTTAGGACCTAATATCTACAATACAGTACACAGAGTGGGCTTGTCTGGGACAGCCCTTTGTTCACGATTAGATGCTTTTCCTGATTATGAACCTCCTTGCTCCTTATTCAATGTCTCTCTTCCTTATTCTTCTGTGTTTCTCACCCGTGGGCGCTTCAGAGGGGACTCCTTTATTAGTTTGTTTTAGCACTCGATGGCAGCTTTTTATTTTCATCTCTTTTTCTCCCATCTGCTCCCTATCAAACCATGTGCTGCATCACTTTTCCCTCTCGCTCTTTCACTCTCTATTGCTCTATTGCTCTTTCTTATCTGTTCACTACTACGACCCACTCACTGCATTTACATTGATCCCTGCCTGTTAGACCTAGATTCCTAGACTACATAGGGTAGCTTGGCACAGAGCGGGAACAGCTAAAACATCCCCAAGGCTTTTGTGTAGTGCTTACAAACTCACCCACGGCAACTCAGTGAACTACCACCAAAATAAAGACACCACACCAAAGTAGAAAAATACCGGTTCCTTTTATAAAAGATTTTGTTTCACTTATGACTTATATCAAAACTTTAGACACGGTATCACATTTACAGTTAAGATTATTTTGGATGCCCAGAGTTGTTCACTGCTCCAGTGCATTTAGACTTTCGGTTCTCAAGCAGTAGTTACTCAGTTAACACATTTGTTTCATCATTATCAAATGCAGTACATTAACCTGTGAAAAGAAGAACGCTCCTACATAGGATAGAATTACACACTCTGGCCCAGCAATTATCTTCAGTAGGAAAACACTTTGTTCTTTGTATTTCATTCAAGGTTAACCAACCCTCTCAGATTCTCAATGTCCCCCTCCGTTATTATAAGTTCTTTACCACCAGGTAGCTCACAGCTCTAGTAGCTAAGTAGTCAGGTTATTCTCTCTGATGCAATCTAAATCTTATCCTTTGTAGTGTTCACTTAGACGTTCTGGCTCCGCCTATCTAAACTGTCCAGAGACTACTCTAGATGACTTGCCAAATTCTCAGTCTCATGGGAACAGCTCGGCTTATTTTGCCGTTCACCTGGACTGTTGTCTTTCCGTTTGCTCAATAGACGCCAGAACCTTACACCCCTCGAACCCAGCTGAAAGGTTCAAGTGCCTCGCACCTTTCTGTCTGTTCTTTAAGATACTGATGAGGCCCGTTCAGACTCGGGGGCCTCACTCGACACACTACCGCCTTACCGGTACTTAGGATCTTGCTCAGGCCAGTCCTTGGTTCACCAACTTCTTCCTGACATAGGCAGAATCACCGGCTTCCCCACCTCAGAGTTCCTTCAGCCGGCACGCAGAGGCTCCGCTGCTCCGCTGCTCCGCTTCTGCGTCCTGTCAGGCGCCCGGCCCGCCCTCACTGTAGGCATCAGAGGGGGGGGGCGTGGATTCACACCGGCCGGCCTCCTTCTTCTTCCGGATACACTCTGGTCGCCTCACGCTGCACCCGCTTCCTCCACCAGACCCGCTAACCTGTTGAGTCGTTCTGGGATTGCGGCGGGCTGCCACGACCAGCAGAATGCTGCAAAGTTTGTATTCGCCTCACGAACCCCAAGGGAGAGTTCCAAAGGAGTACCAAGCCAGCCCCACCTCCTTCAGGTGCCTCAGTCAGGTATGATCCCTCAGATGGTGGAAGGGGGGGTCAGGAACAGTAAGTCAAGGTAGGTCAAATTAGACCGTTTTTATTGGACCCAAGGCTTCTGGAAGGAATTCACTCGAGGGTTTTACTAACAAGGTTCTGAATATGGTGGGAAATATATCCCGGTAGGGTTTGGTCAGTAGAAAGAGGAAGACATCCCTAAGTGGTATCGCTGACCCAGGGGTCAATCTAGCTCTCCTCAGGGCGCCCTTCTCTCCTCTATAGCCTCGCTCCCACCCCTCCAGTTCCCTCTGGTCACTACTAAATGGCTGCCCTAGTTCTGGCTATTTATAGGCTGGACCCTGACCTTTGGAAGGTACTAGCAGGTTCCAGAACCTTCTACGTGCATTACAATGAGTCAGCCTCCCTGTGGTGGCAGTTTTGTCCGTTGCTGGCCACCGTTTTAGGTTTCTAGGAACTGAGACTTTCCTGAGAGGCTTGGCGCACATGGAAAATGGGGAGATAGTATCAAGGGACACCTAGCCCCCCTGGACAACGGCAAGGAAAAAGTCTGGTGGTGATAAAAAACTAAAAGATAATAGAACACTTGGAGGCCAAAGGGGACAAAATAAATAAATAATGGTAGGGGAAATCCCAGAGGCAGACAGGTCTAACACGCGTCCCCCCCAGCTGAAAGTGGGGAGAGCTACCCAATCCCTTGGGAATTCTCATCACTAAGGCGGAAATACCTAGAGAGACCGTCTGCATTGGCGTGGTACACTCCAGGCCGATGTTCCACCCGGAAATCCATTCCTTGTAGGGAGATAGACCATCTCTTTTTTTTTTAAATCTTTTTATTGTTTTGCACTTTTTTTGCAAGCCATACAGGATTTATTCAGCAAAGCAAATGAATGTCTGACAAAATATCGAAATCAAAAATATCGAAATACAAAAATATCGGAACAAAAATATCGAAGTCAAAAATATAGGAATCCTATCCCTAACAAGGTAAGTACAAAAATATCGAAAAAATAATATCGTAGTACAAAAATATCGAAATTAAAAATATCGTTTTTTTAAATGTATTAATAATAATGTAAAAATAATTATAAAATACATATAATGTTACAAATATTAAATAAAAATATTAAAACATAATTAAAAAATTAAAACTAATACATATACATTTAAAATAAATTAAAAACTTAATAATTTAATCTAATTTTATATTTTTTAATTTCATTTAATTGATTTAATTTAAATTTATTTTATTTTTACCCTGTACGACTGTACCCCAAAAACCCAAAACTGACCCTGAACCCTAAAAATACCCCTTTACCCAAAAACCCAAAACTGACCCTGAACCCTAAAAATATCCCTGTACCCCAAAAACCCAAAACTGACCCTAAACCCTAAAAATACCCCTTTACCCATGAACTGAAAACTGACCCTGAACCCTAAAAATACCCCTTTACCCATGAACTGAAAACTGACCCAGAACCCTAAAAATACCCCTTTACCCAAAAACTGAAAACTGACCCTGAACCCTAAAAATACCCCTTTACCCAAAAACTGAAAACTGACCCTGAACCCTAAAAATACCCCTTTACCCAAAAACTGAAAACTGACCCTGAACCCTAAAAATACCCCTTTACCCATGAACTGAAAACTGATCCTGAACCCTAAAAATACCCCTGTACCCATGAACTGAAAACTGACCCTGAACCCTAAAAATACCCCTGTACCCAAAATTAATTAATATTATTTAATTACCAATTCATTATTAATTAACAATAACAATAAAGTAAATATATTAGCACATTTGCTGTAATTAATTAAATTTAATAATTAATATTTTTTTGCACAATTAATTAATTAAGAATAACAATAAATTATATATAAAAAATAACTATAATTAATGTAATTAAATAATTAATAATAATTAATTACCAACTAATTAATAATTATAAATATGTAAAAAATTATAATAATTAATTAACTAATTAATAGAAATTAATTACCAATTAATTATTAATTAAAATATGTACAAACATATATCAATTAATTAATTATTATTAAATTACTTCCCACCCTATTCCCCTATAAACCCATAACCCGCTACAGAACATATTTATCAATTAATAAATTAATTAAAAATAATAAAAAATTAATTCTCAATTAATTAATTAATAATTCCTACTAATTAATAATTAATTTAACATAATTAAATTACTTCCCACCCTATTCCCCTATAAACCCACAACCCGCTACAGTAGTAAAAGACAATATTTAATAAAATAACATTAAAAATAAATAATAAAACATAATAAATACAATATAATATACACTAAATGTATTTAAAAATTGATATTAGTAACATCAAAGTTATTAATTTCGATATTATTAACATCGATATTTACAACTTCGATATTACTGATGTCATACCAATATCGATATTTAGACTGTCGATATTACTTTCCTTTGATATTTTTGTATATCGATATTTAAACTTCGATATTTTTGCATATCGATATTTAAAAATCGATATTTTGTCTGTGTACCAAGCAAATACATCAAAAACAGAAATAAATAAGCTAAACAGTCTAAAAGAGAAGTAAAAAGGGGATACTGAGAAAATAAAAGAGCATATTCCAGGATTAAGGAAAAGAAAAGAAAAAATGCATCATATAATATATACAATGGCAGATTATAATAATCAAATCAACTCCCCCTGAATCCATTGCTGAACAGGGTCCCAGATTTTCATACCAAGGCATCTTTTCCTTTTACCTTTTGTTCTATATATGGCTTCCTCCATATTATATGTGGCTAGGAGGCGTGCTCTCCATGTTTCAAATGAGGGAGAAGATGGACTGATCCACTCTTGAGTGATACAGGCCCTCGTTATGGCCATGGATATAAATATAAGAGCTTTTTTCCCTCTGGTAACACATCCGAGGTTACCCCAATTAAGACATGTTCCCCCATTAGGATGAATGAATACCCAAGCACTATAGTAAGAAATGTCTGAATTGCCTCTAAAAAAGGAGCTAACAGTGGACATGCAAAAAACATATGTATCGTGTCTGCAGCTTGACAACCACATCTATTACATGTTGTACCAACCGTCGCGGCCCATTTTGAAATTTTTAGGGGCGTATAGTATAGGTCATATAGGGCCATGTAGTGCTGGGTACGGGCTCTACCAGTGACCAAAATAGTATTAGCCAAAACAATTGATTCTTCCAGACAGATAGTTTCGGTACCTAGCTTCTCGGCCCATCTTGCTGTATATAACTCCAAGTCATCAGGACATGTGGTCAAAAGAGCTCTATAATAATGACCAATCCTTTTTTTAATAAAGAGGTCATCAATAAGGGGGATCCTAACAATGCCAGAAACTTCCAAAGATGACAAGGAGTTAAAAAAACTATGAATCTGTAAGTATTTAAAATAGTCCTGATTTGAGAGATAGACCATCTCAACAACTTGGGATCCTCCCCCTTCATTTGCATTAGCCAACGAAGGGGCCGGTGATCAGTCTTAACCAGGAATTGGGAACCAAACAGGTATGGCCGCAGCTTCTTCAGAGCCCAAACCACCGCAAAGGCTTCCCTCTCAATTGCACTCCACCTCTGTTCCCGGAGAAGCAGTCTCCTGGACAGGAAGACAACAGGTTGATCCAAGCCCTCTTCGTTGAGTTGCGATAACACTGCCCCAATGCCATGTTCTGATGCATCTGTTTGGACAATGAATTCTCTTGAGAAATCAGGGGCCCTGAGAATTGGAGCAGTACACATTGCTTGCTTCAAGGTGACGAAGGCTTCCTGACAAGCCTCCGTCCAGACTACCCGTCGGGGTTGTTCTTTGATGCGAGCTCTGTGAGGGGCGCTACAATGGTGCCATACCCCTTCACAAAGCGACGGTAGTATCCTGTGAGGCCCAGGAAGGCTCGGACCTCGGTTTGGGTCTTGGGGGGCTCCCAGGCCATGATAGCCTCGATCTTCGCCTGGAGGGGCTGCACCGTTCCCCTGCCCACCAAGTGGCCTAGATACACCACCGACCCCTGCCCGATCTGAAATTTGCTGGCCTTGATTGTCAAGCCAGCCTCTTTCAGGGCCTGGAGAACAGCTTGCAAATGACGCAAATGATCCTCCCAACTGCTACCGAAGACAGCAATGTCATCCAGATAAGCAGCAGAGAAAGCCTCCATTCCAGAGAAGACCTCGTTCACCAGCCGCTGAAAAGTGGCAGGAGCGTTCTTAAGCCCAAAGGGCATCACACAGAACTGGTAGTGACCCTCAGGCGTGGAGAAGGCTGACCTTTCCTTTGCTCCATCTGTAAGGGAGATCTGCCAGTATGTGGTAAATATATGATTTACCGTCGTAATTTCTATGCAGGTAAGTACTTAATCAATAATAACTCAAGTCGGAAAGAAAAAGGCAGAGTCCGTGGTGTTAGAGTTCTTAGGGGGTTTATTCCTTAAAAAGGAATGGTCATGACCTGGATATCTGATTCCTGCCACCACTGAGGGTGCAGGAAGGGATAGAGCAATATTTTATTGACAATACATAGCTTATATACTTGAGTTACATTATAGAAACCAATACAGGAGGTGTAACAGCTGAGAGAAACAAGATAAAACACACACGTGGTCGTGATACGTAATTAGAAGGCGTAAACTAGGCGTGAACATAGAGGTGTGTGCTAGAAACGTCACAGGTAGGTGTCACAAGTGGGTGGCAACAAAAGGAGAATCTTGCAATGTCAGCAGAAATCTGAGGCCTGGATGCGCGCGCAGCTGCATGACGTGTGATTAACGTGAAACTGGAGGGTGCAGGGGACTTGACATTTACAATGACGGAAAGAGACAGAAGTCTGGCATGTCAGATCAACTTGTGCTTCTATCATATCTGATATCTGATGTTTGGGAACCATACTATCTGGGCGGAAAGGTCTCTGGGGCAGAAGCTATTCTATACTGACTGTGAGTGCGTGTATAAGCGTCTGAGTGTCTGCACGAGGAGCGTGGGGGCATGGGCCTGCCATGGTAACAGAGGCTATGAATTACTTGCATGGAGACAGTAAGGCCTGGCCCTTCGCTCTGCAGCTGGGAGGATGTTTACTTAAGCTAGTAGGCAGGAATGCATCTTCGGAGAGGGAAACAGATAACTCGAAGGTTGAATTCATTCTTGGCAGGCAGCAGGCTGAGCTAAGCGCGGTGGGCCGCGCTGGAAGTAAGGCAGAGTTCACAGGTACAGGGGCAGCCTGGGCTGAGGCTTTCAGAGTCAGAAGGCAGGAAAAAAGGCTCGATGGCAGAATTCAGGGCCTGCTTCGCCAGAGCTGAAAAACGTGTAAAGTACACCACAAAAAGACGTTGGCATGGCATACTTAGGAACGGACTATTCAACCCATTCAGGGTGGGTCTGAAAGAGGACATGTTAACGTTGGACGCAAATGTATTTGCGTCTTCATAGCTGGCACAGGAGGGAAGTTACATGCACTTTAAACTCGTACATGGAGACGGTGGGGTACACGATAGGGAACATAACTTGACCAAAAATTTATATTTCCTCATTCCCTCCTTGTTCCCTACGGACCCTTCATGATATCTCGATCCTCATGAATCGATCAGTCTGTTCTTGTAACATCATTTGCTCGTCTCTCTTCCGTTGTCGGTTTGAGAGAAAACTGGAATGTTCAATGCACGATGTGGCGCACAGTCCACATATCGCCGGCCCACACTGTAGGCACAGGCAGCAACTGAATACTATGACAAGGGCAATGCCTAGGAAGGATAGGATCTTCCATCCCCAAGCGGTTAACGTTGTCCAGAACCAACCGGACCAAGTCCAGGTGCCTGGATTCTGATGGATCGAACTTGCAATCTTATGAAGACGTGTAATAGCTTTGTATACAGATGGCGCGTTTTCTGGAATGAAAACACAGCAACTTGACCCGATGACCTTACAGGCTCCACCTCTATCTGCCAAGATGACGTCAATAACGAGACGATTCTGAAGGACAACAATCCGTATAGCAGACTGTTCCTCTGTTAAGTTACCTAGAGCGGAGGCAGTTTCATGTACTACTGCTTCGAGTGTTCTGGTTAATCTACGTATTAATTTACTGTTTTGGACGGGGCCTGTGAAGAAAAAGAATCCTTTATTGAAATCTGTGTATTGCTCCCATGCCGTTTCAGTATAGTCGACAATCGGGAGATCTCTTCTGAGTCTATTCTTTACTAGGTTTGTATTTCTGTGGTAATCAGGAGGGGCTAGAAAAACAGGTGGCAGAAGGAAGGCAATGTAACAGGTACCATCCCAATCTGGAGGTAAGCGTATGTATGCGGTATAGCCACAAACAAAGTAGGAATGACGGGTAGCTTCAAAGGAAGACTTGCCATGATCATTGAAGTCGACCACGGTAGTACATTTACTATGACCTAAGTGTACTGAACCCTTCTTTCTGACACATAAGTCGCCTGTGACTGGTAGTACTGACATAGCAGGGAGAACTGGTGCGGCTTCGGATTCAACAGTGAGAATCATAAGGTTAATTGTATAATTACCTAATCCATATACTTCATTTTCTAGATCAGTTCCTACTCTAGTGGGGAGTCCCTTCTTGTCAGGGTAACAGGCATTAAGCAGAACTAAGTTCAAGTTTCCCCAAACCCAGCTCCCTTTATAAACAGCAACATCAGAATCTAAGGAATTGATTATTCTAAACCATGCACCACAGGACCCATTATGAGTGAACGGGTACGGAAAGAGGGGCAGAACTCCCTTGTATTTCTGATAGGGAGGGAGTCGGCCACATATCCAACAGTTTGTAGCATTGCTAGTTTGATGGGAATGGTGTAACATACTAATGAATGTGTTGTTGCGCAGCGCGAGTCTGTAAGAAAGTTCGTGAGGCGGTAATGTACTAAAAGAATGTTCAGCAGAAACATTGTAAGCAGATTGTTCACGCTTGGAGATAGGGTAATATACAGGAAGCAATATACTCGCCACAATAATCAGAACACTTAGAAAAAACATGATTAATAAAGTCACTATACAGTGGCTGCGGAGTGATTTGCAATATGCACGTTTCTTGAATTGTCTCTCTCTCTCTCTATCTCGATCTAGGGGATACATGTCAGAAACTATTTAACCGATTCACCTAGGGGAGGACTTAAACAATTAAACTGTCTGACTTGCTAGATCGAAGCTTTAGCTTATACTCCTCTTGGGGAGTTTTCTCTCGTTCGGGAACTTTAAAGTCAATAGGTTCGATACAGTCTTTGATGGGGGTGGACGAGTCAGGATCTGGTTTCAGTTCGTTGCATTTCTTAATATGACTCGTATGTATCCACCCCTTTCTGCCTTCCACCTTGATTGCTGTCCTCGTGGTGAGAAGGACGGTCTTCGGCTCTTTCCAGCGGGGCTCCAGCGGACTTTTCCTATCAAAGTTCCTTATTAAGACCGTATCACCTGGTCGGACATCGTGTGGCTTTACATCCATGTTGTCAGGGAAGGCTGCGGCAACCTGTGAACGACATGATTGGAGTGCAGACATCAAGGAGGCAAGGTAATCTGTCAGCATATTACAATCGACATCAGTAATTTTCTTAGGCATGGGCGTCCCCCACATATTCGGTGGTCTGCCAAAGACCACTTCGTACGGGGATAGTCCTGATCTCGAATGGGCAACCATTCTCATATAGAACAATGCAACTGGTAGGGCGACTATCCAGTCGACCCCTTTCTCTTTACAAACTTTAGCAAGGCGGGTCTTTAGTGTCTGGTTATGCCTTTCTACAAGGCCTGCGGCTTCGGGATGTCGGACACAATGAAATCTCCACTGATATCCTAGCAGAAGGGAGACATGCTTCATGAGTTCGGATGAGAACGGCTGTCCGTTATCTGAGTACACGACACGAGGCAAGCCGTATCGTGGGAAGAATTCTCGAACCAGCTGCCTGGCAGTGGTCGGGGCAGTGTAATCTGAGACTGGGTATGCTTCGGTCCAACGGGAAAGTGCACAAACAACTACGAGGACATATTTGAATCCCCGACAACGGTCCATCTGGATATAATCCATCTGGAGGACTTCAAAAGGGTGATCGGGAGGATGAAATCCACCTTGCTCTACAGGAACGCTTTTACCTGGATTGAACTGACAACAGATCATGCAAGTACGCACTTTCTGTGTTGCTGCTGCTCGTAAGTGTTTGTTGTACCAGAGATTCTGTAAACTGTCTAACATAGCTTTCTCTCCTAGATGTGCCGGACTGTGTGCTGTATTTATCATGATTTGAACCATTGAGTCAGGGAGAAACCATGTAGATTTTCCCTTCGTGACCCATCCTTGATCTGTCTGGATCCCTCCTAGTTCAGTCCATTTCTTTATTTCATCTGAAGTAGCATGTGTCTGGATATCGATTACATCTAGGGTGGGATCCCTGACTGACATACACTGAGTTGGTACTATTGTCTTTGTCACATCGGTAGTCTGGGTGTGAGTCAATGCTGTATGTTTTGCTGTCTGATCTGCCAGGTCGTTACCCTGGGAAACAGAATCTGTAACTTTAGTATGTGCTTTACACTTCATGACTGATATGCCCGAAGGCAGATGTATTGCTTCTAACAGTGCTTGAATGAGGGGACCGTGTTGGATCTTGGCACCATGAGAGGTCAAGAAACCTCTTTCTTGCCATAACATGCCGAAGTCGTGTACGACTCCGAACGCATAACGGGAATCAGTGTATATGTTAACATTTCTGTTCTTGGCTAGTATACAAGCTCGGGTCAGAGCGATGAGCTCCGCCGCTTGAGCAGACAGTGTGTTAATACGATGTGTTTCCTTAACTTCAGTTTCAGTGGTCACGGCATATGCAGCCACTAATTCTCCTGTATTTGTTCTCATGCATGAACCATCCACGTAAAGTGTCAGGTCTGGATTTGTCAGTGGGACATCTGTTAAGTCTCGTCGAGGCTTTGTTACTGCATTAATGATCTCTATACAATCATGCGGGGTTGGATCTGTCATAATTGTAGGTAACAATGTTGCGGGATTCAGAATGCTGCAGCGTCTGATTTCTATGTGTGGCTGGAATAATGTCAATTCATAACCTGTCAGTCGTGCTATAGTCAAGTGCTGAGTCTGGGTTCTGTTTAAAAGAACCTCTACAGAATGTGGGACTTGTACCGTTAATTGATGTCCTAAAACAATTGAGTCGCTCTGTCTGATTGCTAGTGCTGTTGCTGCTACTGACTTTAAGCACGCAGGGAGTGCCTGGGCTACTGAATCCAATGTACTTGAAAAATAAGCGCAAGGCTTATGTGAACCTGCTTGGTCTTGAGTGAGGACAGACAATGCTGTGCCATCACGTTCTGTAACAAAAAGTGTAAACGGTTTGTTGTAACATGGTGTCGCTAGAACTGGTGCTTGGCATAAAGCTTTCTTTAATTCCTCAAAAGCCTGTGTATGTTCCTGAGTCCAAGGGAGGACAGTCGAAGTCGCTGCCTCCTGTGTTGTTAACTGAATCAGTGGTTTAGCTAGAAATGCATACTGGGGAATCCATTGTCTGCAGTACGAGGTGAGGCCTATAAAGGCCCGCACTTCCTTTTGTGTCTGGGGTTGTGGCATATTTACAATGAACTGAATGCTATCGGGAGTGAGCTGTCTCCCCACTTTGGACAGCAAGTGACCCAAGTACACAACTTGCTGAACACAGAATTGTAGCTTCGAAGGAGACACCTTGTGTCCCTTGTCGGCCAGAAAATGTAAAACTGTCAGTGATGCTTGTTCACATTCGGGCTCACTTCGTGCGGTGATCAGCAGATCATCGACGTATTGCAGTAAGGCAGTGTTAACTGGCATTATGATACAATCAAGTTGTCTTTTCAGTGCTTGGCTATAGATGCTGGGGCTTTCTGTGAATCCTTGAGGTGCGCGTGAAAATTTGAAACTTCGTCCATTTAAACTGAATCCGAAAAGATATTGGCTCTCTGGATCAATAGGTACACTGAAGAAGGCGTTCTTGTGGTCAATTACAGTAAAGAACGTTGCTTCTGAATCAATAGCAGTTAATAAGGATGAGATGTCGGGAACCACAGGGTACTGTGGAATAATGCATTTGTTCAGTTCTCTTATATCAATCACCAGCCGATATACTGGCGGTGCATTGGGATCGGTACGTTTAAGAATCGGAATGATGGGTGAATTACAGATATTGGAGTCGGTTTCTACGACCACTCCTTGGGCAATGAGCTCTTCAATGATTTCCAGTAAAGCCACTACAGCATCGGGTGGTAACTTGTATTGTCTGATTCTGGGTAGAACAACACCTGGTTTGAGTGTAACACGGTATGGTGTAATGTGCATACAACCTACATCAGTTGGGCCTTTTGCCCACAAGTGATCTGGTACATTTTTCAATCTGACATCAAACTCTCGTAACACGTAATGACCCTTAAAGTCTCTTAAGAAAAGTCTAACTCCTTCCGGGGAGCAGCAGATCACGGCTCCTAGAGCCTTCAATGTCTTTATTCCTAACAGATTTTCTGGACATGATTATTTATTTATTTATTTATTTATTAAGCAATTTGTATTGCGCAGACTAAACCCGAAGGTATCAAGGCGCCTATCAAAATAAGTATACAGAAAAAGACAGAATATAGAGTGTTACTCATGCAGAATGCCACTAGGGATATGCAAGTATGAAAAGATGGGTCTTGAGCGTAGATCTAAAAGTTTGCAGAGAGGGACTGGATTTTACGTCAAGAGGGAGGGCATTCCACCACTTAGGTGCCAAGCAGGAGAAGGCCCTACCTCCCCATCTCACTTTTCTGATACGGGGTACAGAGAGGAGGAGTTTTTGACCGGAACGAAGGTTTCTACTCGGGTTGTGCCGCGAGAGAATGGAACCCATACTAGTGGGGTAGGGTTTAGCAAGAGCTTTGATTTCGTGAGTAACAGGTCTGTAACACGTGATAATGGACCCACAGCCAGGGGGACTGGTTTCGATACCTCATTTACAATAGGCTGTCCTGAAAAACCAAGGGAAACATTCTGTGAGCCTGAGAGGGGTGCCCCTGGGACTTCATCATGGCTGATTGTGGTGCGACTTGCCCCTGTATCAATTAAAAACTTTCTGTCTTTTCCCAATACTTGGCTGTGTACATAAGGACCCTCTTGATCTACAGGAATTTCAATAAGAGGCAAGCCACCCTCCCTCTCTAGGCTGTTTCATGTGTAACGTGGATAATCGGGATAATCAGATTGGGCATACTGGTACATCTGTTGCGAAACTTGCTGAGTCGCGGCAATGGGCTGTGGTTGTGACTGTCTCTGAGGTACCGCTACTGTCTGCACTGTATGTGATGGAGCATGCATAGGCTGTGTATTCTGCATGGGCTGTATATTCTGTGAAGACTGATGCTGGTTATG
Source organism: Lissotriton vulgaris (assembly GCF_964263255.1). NCBI lineage: Eukaryota > Metazoa > Chordata > Amphibia > Caudata > Salamandridae > Lissotriton > Lissotriton vulgaris. The sequence continues at coordinate 47,815,103 of NC_141694.1, read as the reverse complement.
GTCTTGTCTAGGCGGATGCGGTCTTTCTTTAGTTTTACCTGTCGCTATATTATGTTTCAGAACTGGGCATTCGTGTACGTAGTGACCTGGCTGCTTGCAATAGTTGCATGTCCCTTTAACGGGAGCTGTGGCGTGACCTGTCTGGGTCGTACCCTTTCTCTGACCGTCAGCAGGAACCGACTGGGCTACTAACATTTTCATTTTCGTGTCTTTCATGCGTTTCTGTTCCTGATCTTGTTCTTCTCTAAATCTGTTCTGATGATATTGTAACATCTGTAACATCTGGGATGGCGTATTTGCCTGCCAAGTACTTTCAACTTTATACACGCGGTTCTTAACTAATGGCAGGGAATTCTCGACTAATTTTGATACAAAAAGGTGCGGGTACGACTCACTACTTGGTTTAAGGCCGCTAATAATAATGAAACATTTCTCGAATCTTGAATAAAAGTCACTAGTATCTTCATCATGTTTCTGCTTACAGGACGAGATTGCGTTCCAATCCTCCTTTCTAGTTGTCAGTAATCTTGGGAGAACCTGTACTATCAAACCTGGTAATGCTTTAGTTTTCTCCCCAAGGCCTAGCCCTGGGGTACGTTTTTCCTCCTCATCTTCTATTTCTGCCCATACAATCTTTTTGTCTCCCACTTCCCATTCTTTTTCCTTGAGTTTCTCGTAGATGCCCGTGGGCAACAGTACCTTTAACATTTTCATGATATCTTCATATGTATAATCCCCCATCAGTAACATATCTTTAAGTTCTCTATGAAAACCTGCAGGGTCTTTATCATGACAGGGTACTAGTTTCTTCATTTCCAATAGTTCTAACTTGGTCAGAGGTGTGTGTACATACACACGTTTCAGATTATTGTCGGTACCCATGACTGGATGTACTTCTCGTAAGGGGTTCTGACTTTCAATGCCATGCAGGCGCTCCATATGATACATTTTTCTTTCTGGGGGCGGAGCAGGAACATATTGTGAACCCAGGAAAGTGTTATGTCTGTGTCGTTGTTCTAGAATTATTTGAATTAATTTGGTACTTAAACCTCTCCATCTATCCATGAGTAGTGCTTCTAATGTATCGTGTAAGGGACCTGGGTCAGCGTGTTGATATCTGAATAGCGTGAGGAGGTGTTGGATCATGTATACACCTGCTAACTTCTGCTCGTCTGGGGAAAGGTGCAGAAATGTCTGTGCTACTGTGTCATCATTGTAGATGTTCGGATTGTCAGCCCATAGTACAGCTGACCGGGCTAGTTCTTGTTCATCCATAGAATTGAGTACATGGTACCCCATTCGTTCTCGAAGCCTTTTATCAGTCTCCTGGAACTGATGTTCAGGAGAATTCGGTTTTGTTATGCCAGAGAGAAAAACTCTCTTGCTTTCTGGACGAATGCCTTTCCTAAGGTAAGTTCCCTTACCTACATATGCTATCGTATCTATAGTCTTTTCTGGTTCTTCAGATTCTTCCTCCTCCTCGGAGGAAGCTTTTTCTTTCTCTTTTTCGTGTATTTCTATCACTTCTTTTCTTATTTTCTTGTACATACTGGCTATGCAACCCCCTTTATCATGTTTTCCTTCAGATATATTTTGACCCCACTTGTTGAGTTGATCTAATTCATCCTGTTCTGTCTCAGGCCTGTCTCGTTCTCTTATTAAGCAATTTATGAAAAAACGTAGTATATATGCTTGGGTGTCAACTTTCTGATGTGCCATGGCCTCCTTAATACTGTCAGGGTCTTCCCCAGTCCGGACAAAATTATATATTCTATCTAGGTACTCTTTCATTCCTGAGAAGTACAGTAGGTAATCTGTAGCCTGTCGTAAGCGTAGTGATGCTATAAACATCCTATCATCTTTACCGGGTACTGGGTCGTATCTGCAAACTTGAAGCGGTTCTTTGAGTGGGTCGAGGCGGGGGGAGTGGAGCATAAAGGGCTTCTGCAAGTGTAATCTACGTGTTGGCGGCGGGGTCTGGGGACCCCCGGACGCACCTCCTGAGGCTGAAGCTTGAGCGTTATCTCTTTGTGGAGTCTGTATCGATACTTGAATTTGTCTTTTAGTAGGATCAGGTAGAAGCGGTTTCGGTATATTAATTTTAGGTGCGGGAAGTGGTGGAGGTGGTGGAACAGGGGGGGCCTGTCGGACGGGAGAACCTTGCTGGGGTACTGGCGGAATACGATCTCGGGGCGGGTTACCACCCCCGTCACCGTCGGTGGGCGGGACGCGGACAGGCAGATTGGTGTAAGCGGGAGCTACATCCTCTAGATAGGAATTCAGGAATATGTCTTTAGTGGTCTTGTGAGTTACTTTAGTTGGAATTAATGGTGGCGGCAGATTTTTCGGTATTTCTGAAATGGCCTCTGGCGAACCCTCGGCCACTAGATACATGCCATTTACGAGATTGTTTCGTGCGCGGTCTATTTGTTCTGTTTTTACTCGAATCCCCTCAGCAACTAATTTGTTTTCTTGGGCTTTTTCTGATTCTTTAAGTCTGTCTTCTCTACGGAGTGCTTTTTCAGCAGGCTTATGTGATTCCTTACGCCAGAATTCTATGGCGTCTTTCTGAGATTGTCTGGCTTTCTTTTTCCATAATGCTTCTTCTACCTTCATGATGCACTCGGCATCCCATGTTCCGGTAACGGGCCATCTGTGTCTTTCGTCTAGATGCTTAGTATAATCGGCCCATAAATCTAGATACAGTATGGCGTCTATGCCATGTTTCTGATACATGAAATTTCCAGGAGTGTCCCTAGGGGGGATAGGAATTTCTTCCTCTAGCATCCCTTTCCTAGTTCCTATCTGCTTTAACTTGTTGAAAAACGGCATCTTGTTTACTTAGTACTGAATGCTCAATCCTTGCTACTTAATACCGAATACAGCTAGTTACTCAAGAACACAATAATGTACATAAAAACAGTCACTCATACAACAACATTAATCACATGGAAAAAGACATTTAAAAACACTTATTACTACCCCCTATACCGGATGTACTGCTAAACAGCACAGATACACTGTTAAGAACAGTGCAAGAACTTGAATCATCGGATATACTGCTAAACAGTACAGATACACTGTCTAAAACAGTGCAGACCGGACTTGTGTACCCAAACCCGTCTAGATACGTCCCAGCAATGGTACTCACCGGGAAGCACGGAAAACAGAAGGCCTCGGAAAACTCGACTGGACTGGACCGGACACTCGACACGTGGATACTTCGGAAAACTGGCGGGCCTCTTGACACCTCGGACCTTGCTTCTTTCGGCTAGGCTCTGGTCGGGATCCTCCGCGCTCCTCACCGCCTCGTCTGGGTGCTGATTGCAGTCTTCGTCGCCTCCGTGGGCCAGAGGGAGATACAGGAAATCCTGCCAGTACGCGTAGTTTCCGTCTAACTGATGGCAGGGGACAGAGCTTGCAACGCACCAACCGGCGCGTGAGGTGGGGGAGGGGTCCCTATTCGGGCGCCAAAATAATGTGGTAAATATATGATTTACCGTCGTAATTTCTATGCAGGTAAGTACTTAATCAATAATAACTCAAGTCGGAAAGAAAAAGGCAGAGTCCGTGGTGTTAGAGTTCTTAGGGGTTTTATTCCTTAAAAAGGAATGGTCATGACCTGGATATCTGATTCCTGCCACCACTGAGGGTGCAGGAAGGGATAGAGCAATATTTTATTGACAATACATAGCTTATATACTTGAGTTACATTATAGAAACCAATACAGGAGGCGTAACAGCTGAGAGAAACAAGATAAAACACACACGTGGTCGTGATACGTAATTAGAAGGCGTAAACTAGGCGTGAACATAGAGGTGTGTGCTAGAAACGTCACAGGTAGGTGTCACAAGTGGGTGGCAACAAAAGGAGAATCTTGCAATGTCAGCAGAAATCTGAGGCCTGGATGCGCGCGCAGCTGCATGACGTGTGATTGACGTGAAACTGGAGGGTGCAGGGGACTTGACATTTACAATGACGGAAAGAGACAGAAGTCTGGCATGTCAGATCAACTTGTGCTTCTATCATATCTGATATCTGATGTTTGGGAACCATACTATCTGGGCGGAAAGGTCTCTGGGGCAGAAGCTATTCTATACTGACTGTGAGTGCGTGTATAAGCGTCTGAGTGTCTGCACGAGGAGCGTGGGGGCATGGGCCTGCCATGGTAACAGAGGCTATGAATTACTTGCATGGAGACAGTAAGGCCTGGCCCTTCGCTCTGCAGCTGGGAGGATGTTTACTTAAGCTAGTAGGCAGGAATGCATCTTCGGAGAGGGAAACAGATAACTCGAAGGTTGAATTCATTCTTGGCAGGCAGCAGGCTGAGCTAAGCGCGGTGGGCCGCGCTGGAAGTAAGGCAGAGTTCACAGGTACAGGGGCAGCCTGGGCTGAGGCTTTCAGAGTCAGAAGGCAGGAAAAAAGGCTCGATGGCAGAATTCAGGGCCTGCTTCGCCAGAGCTGAAAAACGTGTAAAGTACACCACAAAAAGACGTTGGCATGGCATACTTAGGAACGGACTATTCAACCCATTCAGGGTGGGTCTGAAAGAGGACATGTTAACGTTGGACGCAAATGTATTTGCGTCTTCATAGCTGGCACAGGAGGGAAGTTACATGCACTTTAAACTCGTACATGGAGACGGTGGGGTACACGATAGGGAACATAACTTGACCAAAAATTTATATTTCCTCAAGTACCCAGAAGTGAGGTCAAAAGTACTCAAGTATTGGGCAGCTCCCAGCCGGTCAATGAGTTCATCCGCCCTTGGGATCGGATGAGCATCAGTCTTTGTCACTGAATTCAGTCCCCGGTAATCCACACAGAACCTCAGTTCTGGAGTGGTGCCCGGCGGGGCAGCTTTTGGTTAAGCATGAGCGGATTTTGCGGATTGGCAATCCGCGAATTTTGCGGATTTGCGGATTCGCAATCCGCAAAATCCGCGAATTCCCGCGAATTTGCGGATTTTTTTTTTTTGTGTTCGCCCGTGTTTCTGCCAGTTCGCGAGGGTTTTTACAATTTCGCAATTTGCGAACTTACCTGTCGGGTCGCAAGTTTTGCGAACTTGTTGTTTCTACGTGTCCAGCCTGTTTGGGACACTCTTCTTCATCACTGCCACTCTCTGTCACCACTGCCACTCTCTGACTACTCATGCCACCCTCTGGCCCACCCATGCCACCCTCTGTTTCATCACTACACCCTCTGGTTGTCCAGTGTACATTATTTTCGGCAAAGCAAAGCACACCTTCCCTGCCTCAAGTGACCTGAATTAATTTGGGGCTGATTAATGTGTCACAGAATATTTTTTTAGCTGGCACCTGCTTCCTTAGTGCGCCCTGATTAGTGATCTTTTGCACTTGCTAAGTGCTTTCATTGTTGCAAAATTAGTTACAACACCTGCCCTGCCCCAACTGACAATAATGAATTAGGGGCTGATTAATGGATTTTAACTTCCAGCCTGGCTCCTGCTTGTCTCCCTTAGCTGTAATTCAGGACCTTTGTGGCATATGTGTAACTATTCTGAGGTTCAGAGCAGGGTCACATAATAGTTTCAACTGGCAACTGAACTCTGGAGGGGCCCCTCAGGAAGCACTACAGGAAATGGCTACTAATGATGTGCCTGAACTTTTGAACCTGGTAAGTAGTTACTTTCAGTTTTGCCAAGATCGTATTTCTGCAATTTTGCACTTATTCGCGGGGCGCGAATTCACGCTAACAGTGCGAGCAGTGCGAGCAAAATCCGCTGCTCGCGGATTTGCGGATTTTGCGGGAAATTCGCAAATCTCGCGGATTGCGGATTTCCCGAAAATCCGCAAAATCCGCGAGCGGAACGGATTTTCCGCCCACGCTTACTTTTGGTACCAAAACCACCGGACTGGACCAGGGGCTACTAGAAGGTTCAATCACTCCTAGCTCCAGCATCTTCGTAACTTCACCGTGGATGCTGGCCTTCACCTTGTCCGACAGCCGGTAGATCTTAGACTTCACAGGTGGGCTGTCTCCTGTGTCCACATCATAGGTACACAGGTGAGTCCTTCCCGGGACAAGGGAGAACAGCGAGGAAATTTGCTCCAGGACCTGGCGGCAATCCCTCTGCTGTTCAGGAGTCAGGGATGGCGAGAGAATCTCTCCCTCCACCGACCCATCCTTTTCCTGAGACGAGAAGAGATCAGGGAGAGGTTCGCTTTCCTCTTCCTCTGCTCCATCAGTCACCATCATTAAGGTGACCTCGGGCCTCTCATGGTGGGGTTTGAGGCGATTAGCATGCAGCACCCGCAGGGGCTGTCGAGGGGTCTTAAGATCAACCAGGTAGGTGGCCTTACCCTTCTTCTCTAACACCTCAAAGGGGCCTGTCCAGCGATCCTGGAGGGCACTTAGCTCTCCAGGCTCCATCACCCAGACTTTCTGGCCAGGCTCCAACTCCACTGGGTGAGCGTTGTGGTCATACCACTCCTTCATCACTGCTTGGCTGGCTTCCAAGTTCCACAACTTAGCCATTTGGCTCCGGAAGGCCAGCATATAGCTCACCACATCCTGGGGAAGTTTCCTGGGAGTCTTTTCCCATCCGTCTTTCACCAGGCTGAGAGGTCCGCATACAGGGTGCCCATACAGAAGCTCGAAGGGGCTAAAGCCCACTCCCTTCTGTGGCACTTCCCTGTAGGAAAACAACAGACAGGGTAGGAGGACGTCCCATTTCCTCCGCAGACTCTCAGGCAGACTTCTCATCATGCCTTTCAAGGTCTTGTTGAACCTCTCCACAAGACCATTGGTCTGTGGGTGATAAGGAGTGGTGAACCGGTAGGTAACTCCACACTCCTTCCACATAGCTGTAGAAATGTGCGTTTCCATACTAGTATCGATGCCCGTATGGCTGCTGGCGCAAGTCGCCTCTTAGTTCCCATTCTGAAAAGTTATCAAATAAAGAGACGGGCGCTGGGAGCAGGAATCACAAGAACAGGATTTATTTCTCATGAGGAGAGCCTGTCATTTCAGACACGAAACAAGGTGCCATCGGGAGGTGCTCTAACAAGTGAGCTGAGACTCCGTCTTTTATACTTTTACAAAACACTTGGCATTACAATCACAGCATTGTGAAACAAAGGGAAGACATCCCCATAATCCTCGTGTCAATCCTACCCCACATGTGTTCACAATAGGGACCCTTGACCTGCTGATAAGAGGGGAGGGCAATCACGCAGCTGAGTGTTCCGTCAACTGTTTAGGATGTGTGCGCCTGATCATAGCCCAGGGGGTGGGGCGGCCAGGATCAATAGTGGGTCCTTTGAAGAGGAGTGACTTCATACAAAAAAAAGGGGGCAGTAAATGGTATCTCCTGGCTTTAGGCGATGGCCTCGGACATGTGTGGTCAGTCGGACTCGGGGGAAGAGGTCATCAAAGGAGTAGTATTCATGCCGCGTGGACAATTGAGTGCGGAGGGAGGGCTTGTCAATAGAGGGGCATTCATGGAAGGAAAGGAGGTGTTGGTCAGGCGCGGCCGTGACTTCCAAGGACAGGGTCTTGCAGAAGAAGGTTTATGACTTGCCCGTGTGAGGGAGAAGGGGAAGGGGGAGCCAGGGTGTGCACAGGGACAGAGTCGCACAGAGAGAGAGGTCTTATGACTCATGCATGAGAGAGCGGTGATAGTCAGGTGCAGCTGGGGAGGGCTATGTCAGCTGGGGCGAAGGTGGCCTCTTCAAGAGGGAATGGGGGTTTGCGTGGGTCAAGCAAAAGGGCTGCCTTTCAGGGCAGGGTCGCGCAGAGGGAGAGGGTTTCATGGTTTATGCATGTGAGAGAGAGGGGGGGGTTTCAAATACGCGCAGAGAGGAAGCCGGTGTTTCTAATCTTAGGCGGGCAAAAGGCTAGGGTGCCTAAAATGGCTGTCATGTACACATGGGTACAGGCCTTTGCTGACAGAGTGATGCAGTCAATGCTTTACGGTATTCATGGTGCATGCAGGGAGAGGGGTGGGAAAAGGGAAATGAACGTTGCTTATGTACATCAATATTTCTAATTTTCTACAGTCGCCCCTTTTTACATAGCAAAGTTCATTTTCGTAATCGATGAGGGTACATATAAACAGGTGCGGTCGAAGGATTTAGCATTTGTCAATACTAACATATGGCATATAATCATGGACAGTTGATGTGTTTGGCAGAATGCAGCACATAGGAGATTACATTTGTCGAGTTCCTGTTATTTCAAAGCACTACATAGCATAAATGTTTCTGACCTAAAAATGTGACCAATGATCATTTTGACCAAGTAGTTGAGGGCGGAATTCAGTTCAATACACAAGATCTCTTCGTCACAGTGTCTTTTTAGTAGTGAGCCATCACTGGTAGGCTCTAGTCCGTGTCCGTGGCGCTGTTGAGCACCGGCGGTGGAGCTATAGGCCCAGCTCGGATTTATCCTTACACGTTGCAGAGTGCGGTCAGTCCTCTGCTGTTAGACCACAGTCCTGTTTCCTAAACAATCCGTTTGGCGGCGCCTTATGCTCGGCACCTATATTTCTGTGGCAACACCCTATTCCCATTTGAATGCAGTTCTTCCTTTTGGCAACAAGTCACGGGGAAAAGAGGGTGTGTGTCATTCAAATAGTCGATAGGAGAGAGAGTGGAGTTGGGTCGGAGTTCCTGGGATACACAAAAGGGACCAGGGGAGCAAAGGATAACAAGCAAGCAGGCCCATCAATCGGGCCCAAAGAAGGGGGACGGAGACTCCAGGCACACGTGGGTTTAGCAGACGGAGGGCTTCAGGGCAGCCCGTCATTTTTCATTTTCCACGTTTGAAATTGCTGTCTCGTCCCGTATCTTGTCGCTCTGCAGCTCCACCTTTGGTCGAGGTCGCATGTATCTCAAGATCTGCAGCCAGGCACGTCCGACCCTTCTCCTCCGGTGATCGCAAATCTTTGAATAGGTACAAAACAAGTTTTTAGAGAACTGACAGAAGTAGTCATTTATGCAGGTGAATTCCTCCCTCAATCCTGCGCACTTGGGAGATACGTTCATCGGTCACAGTCAGAAATCCATTACCAAGCAGTGCATATGTCAACATTCCTACTGTGTTCATGCCAAGTGTATTCATCGTCTGTTCATGACATCAATGTATAGAAATAATATTCCCATCAACTGCGCATTTCATCAATTACAACATTCTGGAACTTCCAGTGGAGACTTGCCTTTCAAACCCAAGCCTTTAACAGTCTAACATTTCCCTTCAAGGCTGGCTAACCCTTCCAAACAAGGCGGGGGCGCTATCATCGAGAGTCACGTAAAACAGGTTTTTCTCGAGGGGCGACAGTTACTCATGGTCATCATGTTTATATCCGGGACAGCAGCTGGGGTCTATCAAATGGGGCGGGGATGCTTCGGGCGCTCGCGCTTGGGTGCAAAAAGAAGGGGAGGGAATCTGGGCGTTGGGGGTCAAGCTGGACGTTGGCGTTCGTCTCTGATGAACAGAAAAATAAGGTGCCATTGACATACAGTTCCCCTATAAAGGCCAGATTGGGGGACCTTAGTCGTCTTACCTGTCCTTTCCTTCTCAGCCAATTCGAGTTCATTCATTTTGCAGAAAGGAGAGGTAGCAATATGGCGATATACAATCATTTTAATTTTCGGTACATTTCGCTGAACGCCTTTGCGTTCAATAATTATCCAATCAGACTGGTGCCTGCGAGGCACGATTTTACCATAAAAAGGAAGAAGAAATAAGGAGACTCTCATAGAGCGAGAGTCGTCCGCAATCTAAATGAGCCATTTGGTACACGCATGACATGTAGAGAGAGAGAGAGAGAGAGAGAGAGAAAGAGAGAGAGAGAGAGAGAGAGAGAGAGAGAGACAGAGTGAGGGAGAGAGATAGAGTGAGGGAGAGAGATAGAGAAAGGGAGAGACGTGTACAAAAATAGGTCATTTAGTGCGTTCATAACACAGAACAGTAGGGGGTCAGGTAACGGAGAGACGTAAACAAAGAAGGAACACAAACCCCTACAGTACACACACACACAAACTCAGACGAAGGAAGACAGTACATGTATTACATATATAAGACATTCACAACAAAACAGAAAGCAATAGTTGGCCAACAAGATCTATATTTTTTATATCCTATTTATCTTTTACTATCCTATCTACCTAAGTGCTTAGCTCTTTCTACCTTTCCCTCCTTTTCCCTCCTTTTCCCTCTCGCTTGTTATCTCTTCGAGTGCTCTCAATGGCCAATACTCACACCTTAGTTAGTCGATCAGAAATGAACCTGGTCGCGCTATTTACCCATGGTTGGATTTTGAACCATTCTCCAGTTTCTTCCTTTGGTGGGAAGTTCTTCAGGCTGAGGCAACGGCAAGTATTGATCGGGAGAACAGTCGGACAGCTTGGCTAGGTCTATAAGAGTGTGAGAAGGGGGGCAGTACATTTTGAACATCAGCAACATTTCTAACTTCCCAGATGGGTGCAGTCTTGGTAACCCTTACCCGTGCACTTTTCTTTTGTCCTTTCCCTACCTAGTCAAACGTCTAGTTACATTCTCTAACGTGTTATTTCGAGCCAATTTTTCGTCATACAGTACCCGTCAAGTCTCTATGTCAGTCCATCCTCCCAGTCGCTATGTTCTAAGGAGGTACAGTCATGTCAAGTCTACGTCTTTTAAAAACTTATTGTCATAAGGACCATGCTCATATTCCCTTCTTCCCTTTCTCGCCGGTGGTTCGGTCATCGTCCTCCCATACTTCAGCCGAGGTTCCGACGTGACCTGCAGAAGGGAGGAGAAAGAAGGGGGTGGGGGGGCAGCATTCAAACCACATCAGCATGCAGTAATCCGGAAATGTTTTTACCTACCACATACTCGACCTATCTCCACGTAGTGCATTTCTTTGCCATCTCAGCGTTTAAGCCTAGAGGGACCAGAAATGTCAGATAGATAATCACTGACGATCTGCGTATCTACATGAGTTACTTGGTCGTAACCCCTTTTGGTTGGGTGCAAGGCTGGCGGTCAGGTGGCATTTCTGTGGTGTCGCTTTAAGGCTTCTAAAACACTTTTCCGGCTGCCTGTGACACATAATGTAGCTGCTAAATATCGGGTCCTTTTTAGCCTTCAGCCTTCATCATACTTTCTCGTTGCTCACAGTAGTAATACACTCAAAACTCATTAATGCAACCGCTACAACTATGCCTTCGTTTTCAAAAATACCTTTAATAAAAAGTGCTGGTGTATAAATACAGGCCTATAACCCAGTGGACCGGCCACGGAGCAGATTGGAACTGTACATAAGAAGAACGAAGTTGATGGCAGTTCATTGCATAAAGTGCGGCAGTGAAATAAAATCGTATAGAACTTTACTACAGAGCAAGCATGATGCATGTCAAGGATTCAGTTTTCAATTAATTCATTAATTCATTATCCAGATGCTCGTTCACTGTCTAAATTACACCAATTCATTGTTCCCATTCATAATAAGTACCCACCCTAAATCAGTTCATCGTCCAAACACATGATCAATATCTGTATTGCTTTCTTCTCTAAGCACATTATCACTATCCATCCTATCGACTTTCATTGTCCAAAAATGCATACATATCTCAGAGCATCACTATTCGAGCAATCCAGGTGAACAGGGAGTTCGAAAGTTTTCGTTTCGTGTATCGGCGCCATTTTGGGCGAGGTCAGGCAGGTTCCGGTATAGTCAGAATGTCTCCAATGACTCATGGTTGGACCAGAACCTTCCGTTGGCAATTCAAAAAGTTTTTTGCAATGTGGTAACAGTCTAACAAATGGACCATCAGTCAAAGAGTGGGGAGGGCAACAACAATTTTCCTACCGGGTCATTCTGGTGTTCCACCGGAACTGAACAAGTCTGTACCTTGGCTGTGTTTTAGCCATTTCCAAACTGAGGCTGGCGCCGGCAGGAGTGTGTCGATGTCGCGAGTCCCAGTGAGGGGGACGGGGGCACCCATGCAGAGGGGTCGGGGGGCCCCCCCGGCTCTCATAGAATCTTCAAAGTTGAGGAGAGAAGGCATGGGGCGTGTGCCCGCCCCGGGCAAAAGACCGCTTTTCGATGTGGACCCTCTTTAAGTAAGAGCGTTGGGGTGTCGCTGGAAGCCTCCACCTGGAGGGAGGTGGGGGAGGCTCGTTCGCGCCACCTCCCCCTTCCAGCGACCCCTCGCCGATCCTCGGCTCCGCCGTTTCGATATTGGCCGTGCCGGCTATTGAAGATGGGGGGGGGTCGGTGGCTGAGGCAAGACAGCCCCCCCCCTTTTTGACATGTGGCGGGACTACCTCCAACTCTCCAGGGGTTGACATGTGGCGGGACTACTTGAAACTATCCAGGCGTCGGCATGTGGCGGGACTACCTGCGCTTGTCCAGGCATCGACATGTGGCGGGACTACCTGTAACTATCCAGGAATTTGACATGTGGCGGGACTACCTGTAAGCGCCGCCGTTCTCGCTTTGGCTTCGGCCTTCTTCGCGGGCCGGACCAGGCGAGAGACAGAGGGGTGGGTGGTCGGTGGCTGAGGCAAGACAGCCCCCCCCGTGGCCTGCAGGGCAGCAGAAGAGGAGAGAAGGAGAGGCCATCACGGTTTTCTGGGCCGTCCGCCCCACAGCCTCCCCTTCCGACTGCGGCCAGGCGAGCCCCGATTGCCTCGAGGCCTCGCCTACCGGATGGGCGTAACCGCGGACCTGTGGCACTTCGGGAGTTTCCGGAATGGGGGTAGGTACCTATTGATTTGTATCTATTTCATGTGACCGTTATTTGGGCGTGGTGGGCAATGAGGCAGACATGTTTAGGGCAGGAATAGGCAACGGAACCTAGCTACCTCGTGGCTTGCCTTGGTGTCAAGCTTGTCTTCCCTCGCCATTTTTATGTTTCTTATTACGGGTTATTTCTAACGTTTCTTATTTTATTTTTAGCGAAGTTGATAACTCCTCAGTGGCCTACTGATTTCGCTCAACTCCTTTTCTTGTATTTTTATGCCATAGCCTATTATAAGCTATAGCGACTAGTCCACACTTAATGAACAGGTCCTTATTAGGTGTGCCCTCCAGTGGAGCTGGATGGTTCAACTCTAATAAGCGGTCCGGGCTAAAACAGGCTACCAATCAGTGGGGAGAAGATAGGCATGACGGATTACAACGGGGACAAAAGTCTGCACTACCTATCTTATCACGGCGGGCAAAGACTAGACAGAATATTTCTATTCTCCGTTGTTTGCAGGCGGTGAATACCTCAAAAGAACCAATACCGAACACTTAATGTACGGTCAATCAAACAATCAGTGGGGAGAATAAGTGGGTACGAAAAGTTTGCGTTACCCACTCTTTCTCTACCTGCAAAGAGAGACCTTGTTCTTCCCTGTTTGCAGACAAAGAATCTCCAGACAATAATCCACGAACGACAGTTCGGGAAACAGTGAGGGAGGAAGATAGGCACGACGGATTACAATGGGGACAAAAGTCAGCGTTACCTATCCTTCACTGCTTGCAAAGGGAGAGCCTGTTGTTTCTCCGTTTGCAGACGGTGAATCTCCAGAGGTACCAACAAAAGAGTAATACTAGTATTATCCAAACCAAACAATTATTTCACAATTTGTCGCATTTACGCGACCTTACCCGGACCGGACCGTGTGGGCAGTTCTTCGCCTTCCTCCTTCCAGCGCCCGATCGTTCTCTTACTCCATGATTTTACCTCGGCAATCCTGTGGGATTCCAGTCAGGACAGTGGGTCACTCGAGAGAGGTCCGTTCAGAATTGGTGAAGTTCATTCAATCGGCAGCCGGACGAGGGCCCTCTCAAGGCAGGTATACTCCGATCATTTAGATGTTCACCTCATCGTCTGGATCTCTCTCATTGGACCTTATGTCACTGATGGACCCCGCGTTGGGACGCCAATTGTAGAAATGTGCGTTTCCATACTAGTATCGATGCCCGTATGGCTGCTGGCGCAAGACGCCTCTTAGTTCCCATTCTGAATAGTTACCAAATAAAGAGACGGGCGCTGGGAGCAGGAATCACAAGAACAGGATTTATTTCTCATGAGGAGAGCCTGTCATTTCAGACACGAAACAAGGTGCCATCGGGAGGTGCTCTAACAAGTGAGCTGAGACTCCGTCTTTTATACTTTTACAAAACACTTGGCATTACAATCACAGCATTGTGAACAAAGGGAAGACATCCCCATAATCCTCGTGTCAATCCTACCCCACATGTGTTCACAATAGGGACCCTTGACCTGCTGATAAGAGGGGAGGGCAATCACGCAGCTGAGTGTTCCGTCAACTGTTTAGGATGTGTGCGCCTGATCATAGCCCAGGGGGTGGGGCGGCCAGGATCAATAGTGGGTCCTTTGAAGAGGAGTGACTTCATACAAAAAAAAGGGGGCAGTAAATGGTATCTCCTGGCTTTAGGCGATGTCCTCGGACATGTGTGGTCAGTCGGACTCGGGGGAAGAGGTCATCAAAGGAGTAGTATTCATGCCTCGTGGACAATTGAGTGCGGAGGGAGGGCTTGTCAATAGAGGGGCATTCATGGAAGGAAAGGAGGTGTTGGTCAGGCGCGGCCGTGACTTCCAAGGACAGGGTCTTGCAGAAGAAGGTTTATGACTTGCCCGTGTGAGGGAGAAGGGGAAGGGGGAGCCAGGGTGTGCACAGGGACAGAGTCGCACAGAGAGAGAGGTCTTATGACTCATGCATGAGAGAGCGGTGATAGTCAGGTGCAGCTGGGGAGGGCTATGTCAGCTGGGGCGAAGGTGGCCTCTTCAAGAGGGAATGGGGGTTTGCGTGGGTCAAGCAGAAGGGCTGCCTTTCAGGGCAGGGTCACGCAGAGGGAGAGGGTTTCATGGTTTATGCATGTGAGAGAGAGGGGGGGGGTTTCAAATACGCGCAGAGAGGAAGCCGGTGTTTCTAATCTTAGGCGGGCAAAAGGCTAGGGTGCCTAAAATGGCTGTCATGTACACATGGGTACAGGCCTTTGCTGACAGAGTGATGCAGTCAATGCTTTACGGTATTCATGGTGCATGCAGGGAGAGGGGTGGGAAAAGGGAAATGAACGTTGCTTATGTACATCAATATTTCTAATTTTCTACATAGCCCGCATATATGCTGACATGAAGTTGGTCCCCCTGTCGGACACAACTTCCTTGGGGAAACCCACTCGGGTAAAGATCCCCATTAGGGCACTTGCCACTGCAGGTGCAGTAATGGTCCTCAGAGGAATTGCCTCTGGGTACTGTGTGGCATGATCCACCAGAACCAGGATAAACCTGTGACCAGCTGAAGTCGGTGGATCCAATGGACCCACAATGTCGATGCCCACCCTTTCAAAGGGGATGCTAATGACAGGATGTGGTTCCAGGGAAGCTTTCAGCTTCACCCCGGTTTTCCCACTGGATTGGCAAGACACACATGTCCGACAGTAGGTGTCGGATGCCACCTTCATCTGAGGCCAATAAAAGTGGGGGACAAGCCGGGCAAAGGTCTTGTCCTGACCCAAGTGTCCTGCCAATGGTATTTCATGAGCCAATTCTAAAAGAAAGGCTCGATAACGTTAAGGGACCACCAAGGCCCGTGATGACCAATGCCCGGGTGCTTTGGGTTCACTGTAAAGGAGTCCATCCTTCCAGTAAATATGGTAGTGCCCTGTAACGTTTCCGGCTGCCTGGGCTTCGGCCTGACGCCTCAGTCCCTCAAGGGTAGGACACTCCTTCTGACCCTTACAGAATTCCTCCCTGGTAGGACCTCCCTCCACATGCCACTCAGCAGGGATAGGTAGGTTCTCCAATGGAGTAACATCCTCCTCAGTGGACTCCAGATCCACCACAGCAGGTGGCCTATCCATCTCACGAGGCTGGGATTTTGAGGCAGGCTCCTCCTGCCTACAGTCCTTCTCCTTTCTGGCAGCTGGCTGGGCCATTGTTCCAGGCTCCAGCGTAAGCGAACTCCCCCTCCGGGTAGTCGCGGACCTTGTGCTGACACAGGCCCAGTCAGGTGTACCCAGCATATCAGAATGAGTCCGGTATTCCACCTCCCTCCAAGCATTGTACTCCATGTCATTCCCCAACAGACAATCAACTGGCACGGCAGGGCTTACGGCAACTCGAAGTAAACCTGCAACCTCTTCCCACTCAAATGGAACCTCGGCCACTGGATAGTGACCCATTCTGCCATCATCCATCGCGGCGGGGTGGAGTACATTTGGAAGTATCTGCTCTGGAGACACCAGATGACTCCTTACCATAGTCATACTGCCTCCTGTGTCCCTCAGAGCCTCCCCTCTTTGGCCATTGATGGTGACCCATTGGTCATACTTAGTAGTATTTGAGGGCAACTGGATCTTTGGAACCATCTCCCGATCTCCCAGGGACACTAAGGTGACACCCGCCCACTCCCCGCCATTATCTAAGGGCAACTCCTCCCCGAGCACTACACTAGCTACTCCCTGGGCCTTTCCTCCAGTGGGAGGGGGAGGTCTTTTTGGGCATTTCACGTCTCCTTTATAGTGTCCAACACCACCACACTCGAAGCAATGGACAACCCTTGGCTGCTGGCTTTGGCCAGGATTAGGGTTTCGGGGTTGGTTAGCCTTAGGGGTGAATCCTCTTCCCTTTCCCTGAAAATTATTTTGGGGACCTTTAGAGAACTCCTTCTTGTTATCTCCCTCCTCCTTCTTCTGGGGGGGCGCCCTGTCCGGATCTCTGGGAATCCCCTCCAATCCCCTTTGAGGACACCCGGGTACTAGCCCAGATTTCCGCCTCCTCAGCAAGCTTCCGGGGGCTGGTCAGCTTGCTGTCCACCAGGTGTTGTCGCAGCTCGGGAAAACATTTCTCGAGTAGGTGTTCCTTGAGTATGAGGTCATACAATCCCTCATAGTCCCCTACCTCGCTGCCCTTCACCCAACCCTCCAAGGCCTTCTTTGTGTAATCAAGGAAATCCACCCAATTCTGTGTGCTTAGTTTGTGACTACTCCTAAATTTCTGCCTGTATTTCTCTGGGGTTAGTCCAAACTTCTTTATTAGCGCCACTTTCATGGTGGGGTAGTGGGTTTGTTTGTCCTGCTCAAGGGCCAACAATGTATTCCTTCCAGCAGGAGGCATGTACCTATACAAACCACCCCCCGTGAGTTTCCAGTATCCCATGGGCTCTTAAGGAGACCTCATAGGCAGCTAGCCGCTTAGCAATATCATCACCTGCGCTGTAGCTAGCGACAACATCCTTGGGTAAATAGGGTCTGGGTTCCCTGGTTAACTCTTTTGTTTCGCTGCCACCATTTAAAGGATTGGGAGTCCCTATTTGTAGGGCCTTGAGATCCAGCTCCTTAAGAGTTAATTCATGGGCTAACCTCCTTTCCTCCCTCTCCAACTCCAACCTAGCTAACTCCCACTTTAGCTTCCTTTCCTCTCTCCTGTCCGCTAGTTCAGCTTCGGTTAAACTCCTCACAGAGACACTGCTGCCCTCCCTTGACAGTGTCCTGGGACCAGTCAATAGGTTCCCTCCCTCAGTTTGGTACAACACATCTACCCCGATGACAGTGTCTATGTCCACCTCTTCCTTCTCTAGTTCCTCCTCAAAGTGAGCTTCTACCCATGCCCTCAAGCTTGTTTGTAGCTCGCTTTTCTTTGCATCCCGTTTGTGAAATACCCCCTTCCTTTGACAAAAATCCCTTAGCTGGGCCACAGTATAAGTTTCCAACTCTTCAAGGTTTAGTTCCATTTTGTCACAGGGTCAAACAGGTACCTAGAAGGGAACAAGGAAGGGTGTAGCGTAAGGACAACCTCCACCCACCACCAGGAGTAAATTTGGAAAAGCCAAAAATTTAATTAGGAAGTCCGCTTGGAGAAAACTCCAGGTGTAGGCCTGTGGTATGCACTAATTTGCTTCTAGATGGCTGTAAGCACAAACTCTATCCCACCGCTGAAACACCAATTATGTTAGACATAGATTCCTAGACTACATAGGGTAGCTTGGCACAGAGCGGGAACAGCTAAAACATCCCCAAGGCTTTTGTGTAGTGCTTACAAACTCACCCACGGCAACTCAGTGAACTACCACCAAAAAAAAAATAAAGACACCACACCAAAGTAGTAAAATACCGGTTCCTTTTATAAAAGATTTTGTTTCATTTATGACTTAAATCAAAATTTTAGACACGATATCACATTTACAGTTAAGATTATTTTGGATGCCCAGAGTTGTTCACTGCTCCAGTGCATTTAGACTTTTGGTTCTCAAGCAGTAGTTACTCAGTTAACACATTTGTTTCATCATTATCAAATGCAGTACATTAACCTGTGAAAAGAAGAACGCTCCTACATAGGATAGAATTACACACTCCGGCCCAGCAATTATCTTCAGTAGGAAAACACTTTGTTCTTTGTATTTCATTCAAGGTTAACCAACCCTCTCAGATTCTAAATGTCCCCCTCCGTTATTATAAGTTCTTTACCACCAGGTAGCTCACAGCTCTAGTAGCTAAGTAGGCAGGTTATTCTCTCTGATGCAATCTAAATCTTATCCTTTGTAGTGTTCACTTAGACGTTCTGGCTCCGCCTATCTAAACTGTCCAGAGACTACTCTAGATGGTACACAGACAAAATATCGATTTTTAAATATCGATATACAAAAATATCGAAGTTTAAATATCGATGGGACAAAATATCGAAGGTAAGTAATATCGACAGTCTTAATATCGATATTGGTATGATATCAGTAATATCGAAGTTGTAAATATCGATGTCAATAATATCGAAATTAA
The DNA here is from genome assembly GCF_964263255.1 of Lissotriton vulgaris. Lineage (NCBI taxonomy): Eukaryota > Metazoa > Chordata > Amphibia > Caudata > Salamandridae > Lissotriton > Lissotriton vulgaris. Next base: position 47,796,360 of record NC_141694.1, on the reverse strand, counting down.
TAACTTTGATGTTACTAATATAAATGTTTAAATGAATTTAGTGTATATTATAATGTATTTATTATGTTTTATTATTTATTTTTAATGTAATTTAATTAAATATTGTCTTTTACTACTGTAGCGGGTTGTGGGTTTATAGGGGAATAGGGTGGGAAGTAATTTAATTATGTTAAATTAATTATTAATTAGTAGGAATTATTAATTAATTAATTGAGAAATAATTTTTAATTATTTTGAATTAATTGATTAATTGATAAATATGTTCTGTAGCGGGTTATGGGTTTATAGGGGAATAGGGTGGGAAGTAATTTAATAATAATTAATTAATTGATATATGTTTGTACATATTTTAATTAATAATTAATTGGTAATTAATTTCTATTAATTAGTTAATTAATTATTATAATTTTTGACATATTTATAATTATTAATTAGTTGGTAATTATTTAATATTATTTATTTAATTACATTAATAATCGATTTTTTTTATATATAATGTATTGTTATTCTTAATTAATTAATTGGGAAAAATAATATTAATTATTACATTAAATTAATTACAGCAAAGGTGCTAATATATTTACTTTATTGTTATTGTTAATTAATAATTATTTGGTAATTAAATAATATTAATTAATTTTGGGTAAAGGAGTATTTTTAGGGTTCAGGGTCAGTTTTCAGTTTTTGGGTAAAGGGGTATTTTTAGGGTTCTGGGTCAGTTTTCAGTTTTTGGGTAAAGGGGTATTTTTAGGGTTCAGGGCCAGTTTTCAGTTTATGGGTAAAGGGGTCTTTTTAGGGTTCAGGGTCAGTTTTCAGTTTTTGGGTAAAGGGGTATTTTTAGGGTTCAGGGTCAGTTTTCAGTTTTTGGGGAAAGGGGTATTTTTAGGGTTCTGGGTCAGTTTTCAGTTTTTGGGTAAAGGGGTATTTTTAGGGTTCTGGGTCAGTTTTCAGTTCATGGGTAAAGGGGTATTTTTAGGGTTCAGGGTCAGTTTTCAGTTTTTGGGTAAAGGGGTATTTTTAGTGTTTAGGGTCAGTTTTCAGTTTTTGGGTAAAGGGGTATTTTTAGGGTTCAGGGTCAGTTTTCAGTTTTTGGGTAAAGGGGTATTTTTAGGGATAAGGGTCAGTTTTCAGTTTTTGGGTAAAGGGGTATTTTTAGGTTTCAGGGTCAGTTTTGGGTTTTTGGGGTACAGGGATATTTTTAGGGTTCAGGGTCAGTTTTGGGTTTTTGGGGTACAGGTGCACAGGGTAAAAACTAAAAAAAATTACATTAAATCAAATAAATTACATGAAAAAAAATTAAAATTACTTTAAATTATTAAGTGTTTTATTTATTTTAAATGTATATGTATTAGTTTTAATGTTGTTTTACTATTTTTATTTAATAGTTGTAAAAGTATATGTATTTTTAAGTTATTTTTACATTATTATTAATACATTTAAAAAAACGATATTTTTGATTCCGATATTTTTGTACTTCGATATTATTTTTTCGATATTTTTGTACTTACCTTAATGAAGATAGGATTCCGATATTTTTGCTGTCGATATTTTTGCTCCGATATTTTTGCATGTCGATATTCTGTCTGTCGATATTATGTCAGACATTCACTCTAGATGACTTGCCAAATTCTCAGTCTCATGGGAACAGCTCGGCTTATTTTGCCGTTCACCGGGACTGTTGTCTTTCCGTTTGCTCAATAGACGCCAGAACCTTACACCCCTCGAACCCAGCTGAAAGGTTCAAGTGCCTCGCACCTTTCTGTCTGTTCTTTAAGTTACTGATGAGGCCCGTTCAGACTCGGGGGGCCTCACTCGACACACTACCGCCTTACCGGTACTTAGGATCTTGCTCAGGCCAGTCCTTGGATCACCAACTTCTTCCTGACATAGGCGGAATCACTGTGCCCGCTCCGGCTTCCCAACCTCAGTGTTCCTTCAGCCGGCAGGCAGAGGCTCCGCTGCTCCGCTTCCGCGTCCTGTCAGACGCCCGGCCCACCCTCACTGTAGGTGTCAGAGGGGGGCGTGGATTCACGCCGGCCGGCCTCCCTCTTCTTCCGGACACACTCCGGTCGCCTCACGCTGCACCCGCTTCCTCCACCAGACCCGCTAACCTGTGGAGTCGATCTGGGTTCTGGGATTGCGGCGGGCTGCCACGACCAGCAGAATGCCGCCGGAGTTCATATTCGCCTCACGAACCCCAGGGGAAAGTTCCAAAGGAGTACCAAGCCAGCCCCACCTCCTTCAAGTGCCTCAGTCAGGTATGATCCCTCAGGTGGTGGAAGGGAGGGTCAGGAACAGTAAGTCAAGGTAGGTCAAGCTAGACCGTTTTTATCGGACCCAAGGCTTCTGGAAGGAATTCACTCGAGGGTTTTACTAACAAGGTTCTGGATATGGTGGGAAATATATCCCGGTAGGGTTTGGTCAGTAGAAAGAGGAAGACATCCCTAAGTGGTATCGCTGACCCAGGGGTCAATCTAGCTCTCCTCAGGGCGCCCTTCTCTCCTCTATAGCCTCGCTCCTACACCTCCAGTTCCCTCTGGTCACTACAAAATGGCTGCCCTAGTTCTGGCTATTTATAGGCTGGACCCTGACCTTTGGAAGGTACTAGCAGGTTCCAGAACCTTCTACATGCATTACAATGAGTCAGCCTCCCTGTGGTGGCAGTTTTGTCCGTTGCTGGCCACCATTTTAGGTTTCTAGGAACTGAGACTTTCCTGAGAGACTTGGCGCACATGGAAAATGGGGAGATAGTATCAAGGGACACCTAGCCCCCCTGGACAACGGCAAGGAAAAAGTCTGGTGGTGATAAAAAACTAAAAGATAATAGAACACTTGGAGGCCAAAGGGGACACATTAAATAAATAATGGTAGGGGAAATCCCAGAGGCAGACAGGTCTAACACAGCCCACCCCCAGTTTGAAATGGTATAATCCATGTTCCCTTTGGGTCTTGTTATGGGACAAGGTAGTTCCTGCAGTTGTTACAGGCTGGGTGAAATGTAACTGGCCTGCCCCCTTTGTGTGCTGCTGTTCCATGGTTGTATGCCCCTCTCCCATCCCTTCCAGACACCTACGCCTCACCTGAGGTTGCTGCCACAGTGTGATCATGTCTATGAAGAACACTTGGCTCGATTCACAGGGTGTAGTTGCTAGCGATTCAAAAGGGTCTTTCCTCTAACAGTGTTTAGATTCTATAGAGGAAGGACCATTTGATATTTTTAGTAACCACTTAAAGGTTCACCTTTTAGGTTACGTGTGGAGCAGATCTCAAATTATTGCACATGGTTAGTCTGCCCCCCTTCACATGTAGCCTGTTCTCGTTCAAAGCCCAACTACCTCCGCATACAGGGCAGGTGGTGCAGCTGCTGTCCCTTTCAGGTCTCTGGCTCAGTTGGATGGAGCTTTTGTAGACAAGGTGAGGCCTTCTCCTGGGAGGGGTCTTTCCTCAGGATCTTGGCAGTTTCAATGTCGGGTGCGGAACTGGCATTGGTCTAGGTCTCTGTGAGGAAGGCAACGTTGGGCGTGTGGGTGTTGAGGAGGTCCCAGATTTCCATGGCGTGTCTTTGCATACATTGAGGAGGAGGCAGTGCAGTGGTTTGTGTGTCCGGTGGGCTGGAGGCTACTGCTGGGGTCCGGAGGTTGGGGAAGGTGCGGCGGCAGTGTCGGCAGGAGATTGGGCCTTGAGTGTTGCTCGGTGTTGAGAGATGGCAGTTGTTGTTGTGTCTGAGGTTGAGTGAGTGGAGAGTGCTGGGGTCATAGCTGCAGGAGTTGGGGAACCAGGGTACCTGGCACTGGTCGCAGTCAGGTCTCAGACGGTCGCAGATGGGCTTGTCTTTGGCGCCGCGATTACGTAGGGATCCGGGGGACGCCGGTCAGCTAGGAGGCGGAGTGAGAACAACACGTTGGAGGGAGACGGGCCACAGGACAGCAGCAGTGGGGAGCGCAGGAAGAGGGAGCGGGTGGGTAAGAGTTCAAGTTCAAGTTCAAGTTCAGTAATTTATATAGCGCACTACTCACCCAGAGGGTCTCAAGGCGCTTGGGGAGGGTGGGTGGATTACTTATCGAATAGCCAGGTTTTTAGCTGCTTTCTAAAGGAGAGGTGGTTCTGTGTAAGGCGGAGGTGAGTGGGGAGGGAATTCCAGGTTTTGGCCGCTAAGTAGGAGAAAGATCTTCCTCCCATGGTGGATCTATTGATGCGTGGAATTGAGGCGAGGGCTTGATTAGATGAGCGTAGTTGGCGGGTGGGTGTGTAGAAGGACAGTCGTTTGTTGAGGCATTCTGGTCCTAGGTTGTAGAGGGACTTGTGTGCATGGGTGAGGAGGCGGAACGTTACTCTCTTGTTGACGGGAAGTCAGTGGAGGTCTTGTAGGTGACTGGAAATGTGGGCTTGATGAGGGATGTCCAGTATGAGTCTGGCTGAGGTGTTTTGGATGCGTTGAAGTTTTTTCTGTAGTTTGGCTGTGGTTCCGGCGTAAAGGGTGTTTCCATAATCTAGTCGGCTAGTGACTAGTGCGTGGGTGACTGTTTTTCTTGTTTCGGTGGGGATCCAGCGGAAGATTTTTTTGAGCATGCGTAGGATGTTGAAGCATGATGATGAGATGGCGTTGACTTGTCTGGTCATCGAGAGGGAGGAATCTAGGATGAAGCCTAGGTTACGTGCATGGTCCGTTGGTATGGGTGCTGTGCCCAGGGCTGGTGGCCACCATGAGTCGTTCCATGCAGAGGGGGATGGTCCTAAGATGAGGACTTCTGTTTTGTCAGAATTTAGTTTTAAACGGCTGTTCTTCATCCATTCAGCTACTTCTTTCATTCCTTTGCGTAGATTGGTTTTGGCTGTGTTTGGGTCTTTGGTGAGGGAGAGGATCAGCTGGGTGTCGTCTGCGTAGGAAATGATGTTGAGGTTGTGTTGTCACGCGATGGTTGCGAGGGGACTCATGTATACGTTGAAGAGGGTGGGACTGAGGGATGATCTTCGGTGGCCTCTGATTTGAATGGGGGAGGCGGACTTTCTGAGTTCTTCCGGCGAGGAATGAGATGATCCAGTCCAACGCTTTTCCTTGTATTCCGACGTTGCTGAGGCGTTGTATGAGGGTGTTATGACAGACTGTGTCGAAGGCGGCGGAGAGGTCAAGTAGGATGAGGGCAACTGATTCTCCGCAGTCCAGTAGCGTTCGGATGTCGTCCGTGGCAGCGATGAGTGCGGTCTCGGTGCTGTGTTGGATTCAAGGAAGGCGGCGAGCTGGCTATTGACGGCTTTCTCGATGACTTTGGCCGGGAAGGGGAGGAGAGAGATGGGGCGGTAGTTCTTAAGCTCAGAGGGGTCCGCTGTGGGTTTCTTCAGAAGGGCGCTGAGTTCGGCATGTTTCCAGCTGTCTGGGAAGGTAGCGGAATTGAGGGAACAGTTGATAACATCGCGGAGATGAGGTGCGATGATGGAGTTTGCTTTGTTGAAGATGTGGTGGGGGCATGGGTCAGTTGGTGATCCTGAGTGGATGGAGTTCATCAGTCGGATGGTGTCTTCAGTGGTGATTGGATATTTCAACAAAATTCATACTATGAAGTAAAAAAACGAGAGCAATATACACAATTGTACGTACATTTCTTTTCGCCATCCTTGTCAATCCTCAGTATTAATGTTTATCGCCATTGAACAATCTAGTACAAAAATGTCATTGTAACGGCATGGTTGGGGAAAATATATGCATAGTAAAAATGTATACAAACACACACAATCACTTAAAGCTCAACACACGCAACCACTCCTTATCATTGCTGTTCTACAGATCAGAGAGGTGGTGGAAGGAGATTTGTGTATTGAGTGCATCCAAGTGGATTGTAAGTGTTCTTTTGCTTGTCTAGGTGCATCTTGTGTTATCAAAAAAGGGGGTAGGGTGCCCCCAATAATGCAGATTTGCAGACGTGCCCCCACTGTGTCAGGTCTTTAGGGGGGTCACAACAGGGGATGGCTGCTGTTGTGGGCCTGCCGGCACTTTCTGCCTGCATATCCTCCAATGTGGTGTCACAGAGTCCTGCTTCCAAGCCAAGGCTGCGATGGATGGAGTCGGGATAAAACTCTCAGCAGGCCAGCCGCAAGCTGGGGCAGTGTTTACAGTCAGGCCTCAGGGTGGGCCCTAACGTCCACCTCTAGCCCCATTGGCCGCTCGCTAGTCTTCCACTGCTCCCTCTGCACAGGAGCCATTCACAATCAGTGCATATGGGCTCCTGGCCCTGAGCTCTAAAACCGTCCCCTGCCTGACTCTGAACCCTAAATCCGACCATTTTCCTGGATCTGAGCCCTAAAACTGCCTCTTGCCACAGGCCCCTGCCTGGCCAAGAACTCTGAAACTAACCCTTTTCCTGGCCCTGAGCCATAAAAGCCTCCTGCTGCCCGGCCCTGAATTCTAAAACAGCCCCTTTTCTTGGCACTGAGCCATAAAACCACCCCCTGCCACATTCCCTAGCCCAGCCCTGACCTCTAAAGCCCTTCTCCTATCCCTGAGCCCTAAAACTGCCCCCACCATGCCCCATGGATGTACAAAGTCCTAAACACGCATCCTTTACAATGAACATGCCTTTACCATGCATGCCCGATTATGTAGTAAAGGCATGAGTGATAAAGACATATTTGATGCAATTAATATGTGGTAATGGTCATGCATGGTTATGACCGCATTGTAATGGCTGTTTCCCACATGGCACTAGTGAAGATGGTGGAGCTAACTTAGTTAGTGTATTATTTTGCCAACCTTCACCTGCTCATCCCTCGTTCCTTTTTCAGACACCTCGACACGCCCACGTCTGCTTTGAGGGCTGGGGCACCGGTGGGTAGCTGCCGGTGGGTTAGCCAACCATACTTAAAACTCCCTAATTTAACAAGATAGATATTTTTGTTAGCAATATTAATAACATAGATATTTTTGAAATCGATATTACGTGCCTTAGAAAATTGATATTCTTTTCAAAGATATACCTGCATCACGCTATTTTTGGATCACGATATTAAAAATTAGATAGTTCTGTATTTTGATATTTTATATGCAATATTTTGTCCAAATACCGGCAAATTGCATTCTGAAAGTTTGTTCCTGTATATTTCTATAGGATGTGAGCTTCTTTTAACTACTATTCACTCTGTGGTCGATCCCACATTTAACGTTTATTTTAGTTTCGGTATCGCAAGATGCGACTGATCCTTGAACTAACGACAGTGTTGGTGAAAACATTTATTTAAAATATATGGCTTTCATTACTGGATGTAGGGAACTATGATACATGGTGCTTAGTTCACAATTGATGCTTTTATTTATGTGTACATTCGGATGGAAAAGTGTGTTGGCTATTTTGTAGTTTTTACTTAATGTTTTTTTAATTCATCATTTTGACCATTCCTAGACAGTGTTTGTCATGAGAAATATCTCACCACTCATATGTCTAATATTCTCTCCAGACCACAACTGGTTCTCCCATTAAGGACCAAGCTGTGTTCTATCACCCAAACTGAATTTGTCTGCCACCCTCCACAAACTATTTCCCAACAGCACCTGAACAACATTTTTGTAACCAGATCCCAGGGAAAGTGTATTCTGCTGCCTCCCTTTGTGCCTCTTCCCCAACCATGCCTAACTCAGAGAGCTTTTGCAGTAGAGAGCCTGCTGTGACATTACAAGAGACACACTCAACACTGCCACCTGTCATTGAGTGCCATTCCAGCAAATCCTGGAAGTGTCCTGCTGAGACTCCTATTAGTGAGTGTCTCCCTCAAACTGACGTTACTAAGAAACCTCTGAACAGTGGGTAATGTTCGGTTGCTGTTTTTCCTATATTGTTAAGTGTACAAAATACCCAGGGGCTGATTTAGCATACTTTCACCCAACGCAACACAGCAAGACACCCTGCTGAACAGCACTGCGAAAGGGAGAGGGCAGAAATGCGCCATAGTTAACATTATATGGTGCATTCTTGTCCTCTCCTTGCACTGGAGCAAAATGTACTTCCTCGGCCCCAGGTCCATGCGCCGCGGTGCAAGGGTGCCTGCGTTGCAGGCAGGATTGTTTGTGCAAAGTTTCAAATAGTAGAGTGTTGTAGCAACTTGACCAGCTAGAAAGAGCCTTTCTGGCTAACTGTACCTTCTGTGACCCTTCCCCGGCACTAGGATCACTCCTTAATCTTCGTGGGGGTATCCTACCGGCTTATTAGGCATCTCTTAAGCAGCTTGCCCACTCCTTTCACAGGCTATATTCTGTACCCGATACTCAAAACTATTGATGCGCTTAATCATTGGACCTCAAGGTTTGCTGAATCATGGTTTCTTATACTCTTTCCGCCCAGTACTGATCCCAGTTATTCCAAAACTCCAGCCTTTTACTTGATGGCCCGCTTTATCCAATTTATTTATTCTAATAACTGAATTCGATCAATCTTCTACTGTGGGGGGAAGGGGATTGACCCACTTTATACAGATCTCACGTCTGGCTGCTAACACCATCATAAATAACAGATTCCTGAGCCTTTTGTTAAGGCTAGATCCCCCAGTATCATCTAATTTTATCCCAAATAGTATCAAATGGGCGCTTACCTGTATTTCTTGTTTGAGGACCTCAGAGAGGATCTTACCTACATTGTCCCAATAAGACCGGAGGTCGGGCATTGCCAAAACATATGGATGTGGTCCACTCTTTCTTCGCTGCATTTGGGGCAACTCCTTATTCTCCCTTTGTTCATTTCGATAACCTCTTGGGTGTCCAGTATGCTCTATGCAGAGTAAAGAAGAAGTTCTTTTTCAAGGGTGCGGATTTAATCACATCCCCGCATGCAGCCACAAATACTTGCCATAGTGCTGATACATCCTGCGACGGCAGCGCCTTTCCCCATATCTCGTTTAGTAAGGTGAATTCCTCTCGTCCCTCATTGATAAGCGCCCAGTACCAGTAGGCTACTTCTTTCTTTTTCCTAGTTCTAAGTTTCCTGGCCCGTCTTTTCCTAGGGTTTTAGCCCAGCTTGCTAACTGGTAGTACTTTAATTTTGACAGACTTCCGTTTGTTAAGTCTTCATGTTTTTCTCAGTCAATAATGTTAGATCCAGTTAATATTTGTCCCCATTCCACTATTCCGTTTTCTTTCAGTGGAACTGATAGCACATCCTTTAAGCATTCAGGCGTGCCAGGTGAATCCCAGATGGGGGTGTAGTGACTATGATTGGGGATCTTCCATAAGCGTCTCATCTGAACCCACATTCTAATGGCTGCTCCCAAGATTTTCAATTTAATCTTCTTGAAAAATTGTGACCAAATTTGTACAAAAAATAGTCCCCTTTTGGACCTGTCATTGCTTGCATATAGGCTGGAAAACAGTTGAGTGTTTTAAACACCACTAATTTTCTTAAAATGGAACGCCCTATAATATTGGAAAAGGTCTGGGCTAGCTATCCCTCCATGTTCCTGTTTCCTTCTCAGCATCTTCCATTAAATTCTGACTCCCTTGGAGGCCCAAATAAAGCTATTGATTTCGTCCTGTAATTTGGCTATCAAATCTTTTTTTAAACTCTAACGGTATTGAGTTGAAAAGGCATGTAAATTTAGGTAAAATCATCATCTTGACCAGATTAGAGCAACCTATATATGACAGAGGGAGAGAACTCCAAGCATTAAATAGTTTTTTGACCTCGGATTGAACCTTATTAAAGTTTATCTGAGCAATCTTCTTGATCTCCTTCACAATTAAGATCCCTAAGTATCTGATTTGCAGTTTTTCTTAAGGTTAATTAGCCTGAGTGTTCCAACACATTATCTCAGTCTTTTGTTGGTTAATTTGGTAGCCTGATAGGCTTCCAAACTGCTGTAGTGTACCTATTATATCGGGAAGAGAGCCTGTCAAGTTGTTTGTATATATCATTAAGTCCTCCGCGTAAAGTGCGACTTTCTTTTCCCATTTCCTACAGGTAAAAGGAGATATGTGTGGGTTGGATCTTAAGGCACAGGCCAGGGGCTCAAAGTAGAGATTAAACAATACAGGAGATAACGGGCACCCCTGCCTAGTACCGCTTTCTATATGTATTCTCTCTGTCAGGGGCCCGTTAACCAACACACATGAAGTTGGAGAACTGTATATAGCTCTAACCGCTGTTGAGAAATTATTGCCTAAATTATAAGCTTACAATGTGTTCTGTAAAATAATCCACTTAACCCTACCAAAGGCCTTAGCGGCATCAAAGGTAACAACCGATAGGGGAAGGTTTTCTTTGTTAGCTAGATCTATGGCTCCTGTCAGCTCATGTGTGAGTTCCTGAATCTGTCTACCCCTTATAAACCCTTTCTGATCTGTGTGGATTAAATGTCCTGCGCTTGTTCCTAGTCTCTTTGCCAGCAGCTGCGTAAAGATCTTGTTGTCACAGTTTAACATAGAGATCGGCCTGTAGGACTTGCAGCATTTAGGATCTTTCCCTGGTTTCAATATTATACAGATAGTAGCTTTGCTCCATGATTTAGGAGGTATTTGTCCCCTTGTAAAAATGTCATTGAGCAGATTGGTAAGTTCTGGAACCAACACCCCTCGCAATACTTTATAGAATTCATTAGGCAAGGCATCAGGCCCAGCTGCCTTGGCGCTTTTCAGATCTTTAATCACCTCGTCGACTTCAGATTCTGTAAATTCTGCATTTAATTTCTCATTTTGATCTTCTGACAGAGTTTGTTTAACCCATTGCCTAAGATATTCTTGAGTTAAGCCCTCGCTATTTTTTGTATCATTCGTATATAGTTCTGAGAAAAATTCAAAAAAAGCGTTTTTAATATCTGCTTCTTAATTCTAGAATCTAATATGTTTATTAGGTTATTTTTTGCCTTGATCAGTTCCTTCTTAGATGTTTCTAATATTTCAGCCAATGTTTCCTCATTAATATTCTTTTCCCACCTGTGTATTTCCCCCTCTAAACTCTCTATTTCCTTCTTCTTAATTTTATTTCTGTGTACCGTTAGGCTGATCATTTTACCTCTAAGCACCTCTTTGTAGGCCTCCCAGCTAATCTGGCTCCAGGTCTGTTCCTGATTTCATTGAAAATATGATAACGTTTCATCCCTGAGAACCTCTATTATTTTGTCCTCCAAAAGTATTGCTTTATCTAGAGTCCACCTTGGCTGAGTCCAAAGTTTGTCAAACTCAATTTCCAATGTTACAGCAGAATGATCTGACAGGTGTTCAGGTAAATGTCTAACCTTTTTAACTTCCCCCAATAGTGCTTTATCTATTAAGAAGTAATCAATTCTAGAAGAATGTCCCAGTTTTTTTATTTTTGAATGTAAACAAATGGTTTGTTTTTTTCTCCCTTATCTCTCCATACATCTATTAGCCCTGGATCTTCTTGGTAAGTCTTAAGCCACCTCTTCATTTTAGGCAAAGTGTGTCCATTTTTTGGAGTACTCCTATCTAATACCGGGTCTAACAAAATGTTAAAATCCCCACCAAGGATGATGGGCCCTGGTGCGTCCAACAGGTGTGCATAAACCTCCTGCAATGCTAAGGGATTGTCGATATTGGGCCTGTAATACCCTCCAATCACTAGTGTTCTGCTATCTTTACATATATTTCCAACAGCCCATCTCCCTTTTACATTAGCTTTGTGAGCCTCTATAGTTGTTTTTTCAGATTTTTTAAAATAATGATTACACCTTCAACACAGCATGTTTGTTTCGTACAAATATAAAAATCTACCCAGCGATGGCCTTTCATTATTCCTTCCCATTCGGATAACAAGAGATGGGTTTCTTGAAGAATAATTATGGCCCAATCTTTATTTTTGAGGCATTCGGAGATCCTTTGCCTTCTTCTTCTAACTCTCAAGCCATTCACGTTCCATGAAAGAATTTTAATTCCCATGATTTGAGGTGGTAAGGGCATTTTCCCCCTTAGCTTTGTGTGATTCGGACCAAGATTTTAAAAAAAAATTCCCCAATATGCTCCAACACCATGTGCACCATATTTTATACAAAGGCCGTGTCCCCGCCCCTTCCCCTCAGTTTATCCCTCCCCTGGAGAACCCTCCCTTTACTCTTCGGCAGGCCTGTCCTGCCTATTCGAGAACCCGAAGGGCAGATATTTTTTATTTTACAGTCTGGCTTTTTGCACCTTAATTGCATCTATCAGCTCTTCTACCTCTTGTGTCTCTTTCAGGTTATACATGTGATTATCCCACATAATCCTCAGCTTTGCAGGAAATTTCATTTGCATATCCGCCCCCAGGGATTTTAGCTCCTGTATGTATTGACCTAACTGCCACTGGCGATCTTGTGTCGTCTTAGAAATATCAGATCTTATTCTAAATGACCACTCATCCTTTTTGTAAGATCCTGCACTTATCGCCTCTTTTAGAATTCTTTCTTTTAGTGCATAGGTTTTCAAGTTTACAAGGATCTTCCTGGGATTTGTCCTGTTTTTATTTTTCGCGAAAGGGTCTCTGTGAACCCTCTGTATATCATTGGAGAGCTCCTCAGTTTTAATCCAGGGGAAAAAGTCTTTTAGAAGATTTATCACAAAGATCGTTATGTCACCTGTTTCTTGGCCCTCTGGAATGTGCAGGAGCCTCAAGCTATTACGTCGGGCCTGATTTTCTTGTGACTCGATTTTACTTTGAAGTTCTTTTTCATTAGCCTGCAGGGCCCCGTAGTTTTTTCATTACGGGTGAGCCTTCTATCTGGCTCTTCCATATTGGTTTCCAAGGTGGTGATCATTTCCATCATAGAGTTCATCTTGGTCTCCAATGTCTCACATACCCCCTGGATTCTGAGTTGATTTTTTTCTGATATCGCAAAGCTCGATCTCATCTCCGTGATCAAGATTTCCATTAATTGATTCGCATTTTTAACCCCTTCTTTTTTTTCCTTTGTGGCTGGGGGCTGTATATTTACCTGTATATTTTCCTCACTCTCCACTTCCTTATCTTGCTCTGATGTTGCCAGCTCACTAAAACGGTTGGGGCTGTGTGGGATACCTGCAGTAAGATTTTTCTCAGCCGATGTAAGTTGTGGTGAGTCCCTTTCTGAGTGAATGACCACACTCTCCTTCTCTGGGCTTTGATCTTTTGAATCTTTAGGAAGGGTGTGTTTTACCCTATAGTAGGTACGAAGAGAGGGGGTAATTTTAACCTTTTGTGTTACAGCTTTAGACTGTATTGGAACTATTTTTGACTCCAGGATTTGTGGTGGTGAGACTACTTTGGTTTTTTCTTAGATTTTCTCCCCTTTCTCCTTCTCTTTTTTTATTGCTTCAGAATTTATTTCAGCCCCTGAGAAGTTCCTGCTTCTTAGACAATATGTTTTCCTCTCTTAGGCAAATTGTCTAGAAGGTCAGTAACACAGTCAGTAACCAAGTTATCAGTAACAGTAACAGTGGTCTTACGCCCTTCCACACCCTCCTTTACAGCCAATTCCTCTACTTTTACTGTAGTACTTCCCAAATATATGTCAGATTTTTCACTTACTTGGGTAACCACAGGGCCCTTCTTTGTTATTTTCCAGGTCTTGTTCCTGTCCCTTTTTGAGGAATTAACAGCCCTGCTGCCCTTTGGTTGTTCTCCTCTGCCTGCCAGTTCTTCCCCCTGTGTCTTCTCCTTCTCAACGGCCCCCTTGCTGCCGTGGCTGGCTGTTGCCTTTGACCGATAGGAAATCCTAGTAGTAGCCTTCCTGCTCTGCCCTGAGCACTGCCCCGCCTCACTCCACAGCGTGTCCCTGGGTCTCTCCGCCCCCCCAGGGTTGCTGCAGGGATCTGGCCCGAAAACACAGAGCCGACCCCACTCCGTTGCGGCAATACGAGAGTCCACTGTCTCGAGAGACACCAAGACAGCCCCCCGCATCCCGCGTTGATTACAGCCGATCGACGATTCCAGCTGACACCCGGAAGTAGCCGCGCGCTGAACATGCCGCGAGGCTGACCGAGCAGACCGAGCCTCCCGAAGGTAAGCTACGCTACATTCTTCTTTCCCCCTTTTTTTTTCCTGCGCTATATCGAATTACATTAATTACACAGTTTACACTTGAGATACCATGTTGGTCCGGACCCTCATTTCTGCTGCCGATCTGCTAATCTGCCCATGCGAGCCGGGAGCTCCCGACTGGCGTCCCTATCCTGCCGCCATGTTCTCCCCCCACAGAAGACACCACTAAGTGTGGAGTTTTGGAACTTTAAAATATTCACCGAAAATCATCCGAACAACGAATTCTGATTTACTCACCTGTTTTCAGGAGAGAACCCAGTGCTGCATCTTTTAGCCCTGCACTGATCCTGAAAGGTAATTTTAACAGTACTTGCCAGTAACTTGTATTTCCTTCCATAGGAATCCATTGTCTGGTTTTCACAAGAAAAATTTCTAAGTGTCTATTTTCAAAAAATAAAATATTCCTAAAAAATCATCTGTATGACTTAAATGCATTCTTTCAACTGTTTACAGAGATGCACCAGTGCTGGGCCCAGGATCCACCACTTAGTAAGAAAAAGTAACAATAACACCACTTACCTGCTAAGTGAATGTTCTGCCATAGGATAACATTGGTGATTCTATGTGAAAAAGTTTAAACTTTTAAAATACAATAATATTCCTTAAAAATTACTACTGTAACCAAAACGCTTTTACTCAACTGTTTACAAGAGATGTCCAAGGACTAAATCTAGGATCCAGTGCTGTGGTTAGAAAAGTAATCCATAAAGTAACTGATTGCATTTGAATAGAAATTCACATTGAGCTCAATGTTGCATTGTGTTTGAAATTGTGTTGCCCATTGCAACAACTGTAACTACTGTACTTAAACGTCTATTGCCTATTTGCAAAGTATATAAACTAAATGAATTCATTCTGAGAAAGTATATTTTGTATTGTAATGTATAATGTTATTATAATGTAATGAAAAAAAATATCTAAAAATAAATAGTTTAAAAAATGTAGTAAATCAGTATCAAAAAAAATCTCTTTAACAATTAATACATTAAAAAATGTCCTTCACAAAACCCTTGAAATGCATGATATAGTTAGCAATTAGCATTTAAAAAACCTTTGAAGTTCACTTAAAAAACCATGGGGGCAGATTTATGAAGGGCTTGCGCCACGTTTACGCCGCCGTTGCGTCACGCAACGGCGCGGAAACGTGGCGCATCCCTGCGCCCTATTTACAATGTGACGCATCTATGAGATGCGTCACGCTGTACAGCACTGCGCCATGAGGAGGCGTTCCTGCGCAGGGGGGGCGTTCCTGCGCAGGAACGCCTCTTGAAAGTGGCTGAGTGAAATCTATGAGATTTCACTCAGTCACTTTCAGGGCAATGCTGCGTCAAAACCCTGCGCCTGCTTGAAGCAGGCGTAAGGCTTGAGGCAGCATTGAAAGAATAGGCCCCCCCAGAGCATTGCTGGAGCTGCGTCGCGCTTGCGACGCAACTCCAGCAATGCGTCACTTTTACGGCACAGATGCGTGACGCATCTGTGCCGTTTTTTGCCCCATGGTGCGCCGCATCATAAATGCGGCGCACCATGGATGGCGTAGCTGTGACGCACTGTGGCGCATGTTAACTGGCGCATCCCTCGGGATGCGCCAGTTAACATAAATCTGCCCCCATAGGTTTTAGGGGTGTTATAGTTAGCTGGATATTTCACTCGTACAAAACCATTGAAATTCCTCCGATACAGTTAGTTCAGCTAACTATACCTCGCGCCCCCGCAATGCACTGCTGATGATGTCACATATTACATCACTCATGACATGGTCAGTGACATCACTGATGACATCACTGATGACATCTCAAATGACATCATCCAGTGACTGTGTGTTTCTGTAAAGTTTAAATATGTTAAATATGTAGGGAAAGGCGTATTGAAGAATGAGTGGGTGCATACTTGTTTGAATGGATGATTTAGTAGGTGCGTGACTGACTCCATAAATGAGTGAATAAACGTATCTTACTGAATGCATGGGTTAGTGACTAAACTGTGTGAATGTCTGTATGTCTGTATCTGTCTGTCTGTCTGTTGGTGTGTAAGCGGCTGCATGGGTTTGTGATAGCTACATGATTGTCTACATGAGTTATTGATTGGTTCTCTGAGTATCTGTATGGGTGCCTGAGTGTTTGTGTGCGTGGAGTATATGCGACTCTGTGCATAGATGTGTGACAGTGTGATTCACTGAGTGCATGGTTTCAAGAGTGCATCTGTGATGGACTGTATGGGTGGGTGAGTGCATGTATGGGTGTGTTAGTGAGGGAATGTATATCTCAGTGGTACATGTGTGAGTAACTACATATACCTAAGGAAGTATATATGCGTGTTAGAGTATATAAATGGCTATAAGTGAGAGCGTGTGATTGTGAGAGAGGCTTCATGGATAAGTGTTTGCTTGTATCAGTGATTGTATAAGAACGTGAGAATGTGCTAGTATTTGTATGAGTAAGTAAGCTGGTGTGTGTATAACTGTATAGGTGAGTAAATGGGAGTGTGATAAATTATTTGCATGACTGACTAGGTGTGTGGGTACCACTATGGATGAGTGGCGGTGTGTGAGGGTCTATATAGGTATATTAGTGCATATGGTAGCCCTGTACTGAGTGACAGTAAGTATGAGTGACTGTACAGGTGAGTGAGTGGATGTGTGTGTAGACCTAAGAATCAGTGAGTGGGTATGTAGTTATTGTTGTGAGAGTGTCTATGGTTTTGAGAATGGAAGTCTGTAATTTAGAGTGGGTCTATCAAAAGTTATATTAGGGTGTGAGAAGATGCATGAAATTATTCCATGGATGGGATGATGTCATCAATGATGCCATTTGAGATGGCATCAGTGATGTCACTGACCATGTCATGAGTGATGTATTATGTGACGTCATCAGCAGTGCATTGCGGCAGCGCGAGTTATAATTAGCTGAACTAACTATAATGGGGAATTTCACTGGTTTTGTATGAGTGAAATGTCCAACTAACTATAATGCCACTGTAACCTATGGTTTTTTCAGTGAATTTCTAAAGTTTTTTTAATACTAATTTCTAACTATAACATGCCTGAAACCTATGATTTTTCAGGGAATTTCAAAGGTTTGTTAAATGTTAATTTCTAACTATAACATGCCTGAAACCTATGGTATTTTAAGTGAATTTCTAAGGTTTTTTAAATGCTAGTTTCTAACTATGCCTACAGAGGTAGGACATGTGAAGAAATAAGAAAAAGCAAGACATTTGCAGAAAGAACCAACAGAGGAGCAGAAAGAGGCCTGGTTGCAAAATCATCCTGTGCCCACAACTTTTTCAGACGGGTACTGGTGGTAACTGACTCTGACTAACTAGTCCTAGTGCCAGTGCTACGCTAAAAGACACTTGGAATACAGTGAAAACACCTACATACACTAGGAAACACTATACATTGGGGTACCCCTGACATTAGCATGACCTCCTCTGTAAGGCCCTAGTACATAATAGGGCAGGGGGATTAAAACTACCTCTAAGTCAGAGGTGCAGAAATATGCTACTTTAACTTTTAGTCACGTTTGCAGATTGGTGGAGAAAGGATGCTGGGCGTCCAACCAACGCTTAGGAATTCCGCTGCGTAGGACTTACAGGAAGTACCAGGAGGGATTCCTGGCCCCCAAACTCCTTCAGGACTAAATTGGACTTCATTCCCCATCCCGTAGCCTGCCACAAGGCGTGTTTACAGAGTGGTAGAGAAAGGGGGCGTTGGCTTTCAAAGACGTCTTAGCAATCCCACTGTGTGGGACTTGCTAGAGGTAACAAGAGGGGTACTTGGCCCACAAGGACATCCTTGGGGGCCAACTTCCCAAACTATTACCTCCAGTCAGTCCCACATAGCAGCACTGGTAAGTACTCATACCAGGCCACGCCCACTTTGCCCACCACTCTATAAATGTGCTCCCTGGCACTCTCTTGGATGGAGACTGAAGTCCCCTTCACTGATGGGGGTCCTTTAGGGGCCAACTAGGCTACCTTTTACCTCCAGTAAGCCCCACACAGTGGGATTGGTGAGAGGTAGACAAAGGCCATGCCCCTTTCTCCACCACTTTGCAAACACGCCCCCTGGCATGTTGTAAATTAGGGGATTAAGTCCCCTTGAATCCTGAGGGTCCTTGGGGGTCCAACTAGCCTACCAGGTACCTTCAGTAAGCGCCACAGAGCTGTGTTGCGGAGAAGTGTAAAAAGGGGTATGGTGTGGACCACCTCTCTGCAACGCAGGCCTGTGGCGCTTACTGGTGGTACCTGGTAGACTAGTAGGCCCCCAGGAGCCCTCATGATTGAAGGGGAATTGATTCCCCACTTTAAAATGCGCCACAGGGCGTGTTTGCACACATGTTACCTCAGGTCCCGCCCCCTCCCTTCATCACTGTGCAAACGCACTCCGTGGCACGTGTTATGTTGGGGAATTAAGTCCCCTTAAATCCTGAGGGTCCCTGGGGTCCAACTAACCCACCGGAACATACTGCCAAGGCCTACATTGACGTCCTCAACAGGAATGATAGAAATCTGAATTTCAGTGGCTCCATAAGCAACACTTGTGTGGAATATCTGGACTTAAAAGTGTTCATAGTTCACAACAAGATAGAGACATCGCTTTTCCGCAAAAGCACAGCGGGAAACTCAGTATTGTATGCCACAAGCAATCATCCAACTGCATTAATACAGAGCATTCCTTATGGAGAGCTACTTAGGCTCAAACGCAACAGCACCAGAGATTCAGATTTCAAAATTGCAGCATCACAATGTATTAGTAGATTCCAGAAGAGAGGTTATGCCAGGGCCACCTTGCAAAGTGCATTACATAAAGTTAATGCATTACAAAGACAAAATCTACTAATAGATAAGAAGCAAACCTCCATCGACGATAATACCGAAATGGATAAATTCCGGCTGGTAACTCCATATTCGGCGGAAGCAAATTTCTTGAAACGTATGCTCAGAAAAAATTGGCATATATTAAAGACTGACAGTTGTATCAAAGATGATATTCCCGATTTTCCATTGGTAACTTTTAAGAAATCCAGATCTTTGAAAGATATGTTGGTTAATAGTCATCTGAAGAAAATAGAAAGGAAATCGAATACGCTTGCTGATCTGAAGGGTTTCCATCCATGTCACCACTGCAAAGCTTGTGCACACAGTAAAAGAGTGAAGAACTATGAGATACGAAACACTGGGATAGTAAGAACGATCAATAAATACCTCACCTGCAATACTTCTTATGCAGTATACTGTCTCAAATGTCCGTGTGGACTGCTGTATATCGGAGCACGATTAAACCTTTAAAACTCAGGATTTTAGAACATTTAAGGGCAATTGATAAAAATGACCAATCATATCCTGTTGCCCGACATTTCCAGGAGAAGCATTCCAGCAGTAGACATCAACTACAATACTTTGGTCTGGACCACATACCCGAGAGCCCCAGAGGGGGAGACAGACTACACAGGCTAAGAAGACTTGAGTCTCGATATATTATAGACTTAATGACCAAATATCCCAATGGTTTGAATGCGGGGGAAGAACTGGCATCTCATATTGGATTTTGAATGAAAAACATCTAAACCAGTAGATTTGTGAAAAAATTGAGGGATAATGGACTAAAATAAACTTATATTACTGTGTGACACTAACAGGAAAACAATGAAACTAACCAACATATGAATCTCTTGATCGTATAATCAATGAATTGTATGCAAAGCGATTTACAAAGATACCGAAAAGAATTACCAATTGAAAAAATGTGTGTAGTTTTTCAAATATCCTCAAATACTTTGAGATTTATGATCAACGATAGTATGATATAAGAGTGATTCTTCCATAGTGGAACTTTTTGAATTAGTGTAATATGAACAGGAATAATTATAAGGAAGATTTTGGTAAAACAATTATATGTCAAGGGAAATTTGCCGATCCACGGCCTTATTAATTGAAAATGTCACATATTATGTTGAAGTACAGTGTTCACGCCAGTGAATGGCTAAACGGCGTATTTCAAACTGGGTATGAAATTTCAAGATGGCATAGTGATTAATGGACACTGTCACTAGATAAGATGTTAACAGCTTAAGTTTATGTCATCATTATCAAATGTCGAGATAGCAAGATGTTACATAATTATATGCGAGAATTAGTAACCCAGACATTGCTGAATAATTTGGCTGATAACGCAATCGCAGAAATGTGCGCGCAATTTAAAATTTACATTGTGCGCGTAATAAGCTTTGATTTTTGTGCTTATGATATAATTTAGGCATAACTGTAGCGGAATCGAGTAGATGAGCTACTATGGTATTATTAGAGTACTGGAACAAAATGTGAGGTACAATGTTAACAACATCCAATATGGCGCATGATCATAGTCTCTTGTTTGTTTTTGCCACCAATGCACGCTAGATTGCTGTTAAAACATGGCGCCTACCATCAATGTTTGTAACATTGAGGAAGGCGGAGCGCCGAAACGCGTCTGTTGCAAATTTTACTACCCCCGGAGTGCGTGGTTTCTTTGGCAAATCTGGTGGAAACCTTGAGCAGAATATATATATATATATATATATATATATTCCAAAACTCCAAACCACCTCCTGCCGCTCCACTTTACTCCGGGTGCCTCCTCAACGCGCGGTGGAGCGCGTAATATATTGACAACACACAGTTCCCATCCGTGGAACTGCTACGTAAATGAGGACACTCAAGCCCAATTTCTCGATCTCCGCTTATGTTTATTTCCTGCGCACACACACAGCTAACAAGCAAACGCGTTTCGGCGTTGCCGCCTTCGTCAGTGCTCGCCAACGGAGCCATTTTTTTGAGTTTAAATAAAGTTAACATTCAAAAAACCATCACATGTTAAAATAGTAAACATAAAAGAGGCACACTAAATTCATTTACATTTAGCAGCCATCTTTAGATGGTTAATTCACCATCCGCAATCTAATATGCTGCTAAGGATATACCCTCATTAACTAGAATTGCATTATTTTTTACAGCGTGTTTTAATTAATCTGCGTTTTTCTTGAATATATACAAAGTTATTAGCTTAGAACATTTTATCAGTATCTTGCTCCATTCATTTCCGCTGTATATTACATTGTATTCCCTTGCCTAGTTTGGGATATAATCTCATTGTTTAAGCCCTGAATGGGCATACTCACGCATTCTTTATGCAGAATGCGTCAGTAAACAATTTAAGGAATGTGCCTCAGGGTATCTATATAGTGCCCTGAATGGGCTTCTACTGATCTCCATATACTTCGGAGTGATACCCTTACTTGGTGGAGGTGGGGGCAGCGTGCAGTATCATAATTCCTTTGAATTTATTCAAAGAGTATTCGGGATGGGGTTTTACATATATACAGAGTTCGTGGCATTGTTGGACCTTGCCTATAAATGTGCCCACATCTCCTCTTCATTGTTCAGGCCTGTCGGGGTCTTGGTCTGCAACATAATAATGTAGCGAGATTCCAACATTCGCAACTTTCTAACCCAGTCCCCTCCTCTTTCAGTCTTCACCAGCTGATCCAATATGAAAAAGGATAGCAAGTTGTTGTTGCTCTGATGTTCTTTTTCATAGTGGCGAGCCACTGGGTATGTTTGATCTTTCAAATTGATGGCCCTCATATGCTCGAGGACCCTCAACTTGGTCTGCTTGATGGTACTGCCCACGTATTTCTTTCCACATGGGCATACCAGACAATAGACCGTAAAATCGGAGTTGCAGTTCAACAATTTCAGGATTTTTTTCTTCTTTTGCCCCCTTCCCGGTACCTCATACTCTTTCACTTTCTGGGAATTTTTGCACGCCTTGCATTTCATGCACGGGTAAAAACCCAATGCGGGTGCTTTTTTTCTTCTCTTGTTCTCGAAGTGGCTACTTACTAGATGGTCCTTCAGTGAGTGACTCCTGCGATAGGTGACAAGTGGGTAATCAGATAGTGACTTCCCTACTATACTATCTGATTTCAATATATTCCAATTCCTGCGTAGGATTTGGAATACCTCCGTTGATTTATCGTTGAAGTTGGTTATCAGCCTCAACGACGCATCTCCTGTTTTAACCTTGTCTATCAAGAGTTCCTCCCTTGGACGTGCGTCACTTCTCCTCTCTGCCTCATCTAAGACCCCTCTAAAGTAGCCTCTTCTCTCAAATCTGTCTCTGGACTCTTTTTTAGCCTTTTCATACTCTGTGCTGTGGAGCAGTTACGCTTAATGCGTAAGAACTCCCCCAATGGTATGTTGTTGACTACCGAGCGGGGGTGGCAACTTCCGGCATGCAAAATTGTATTGCCGGCGGTCGGTTTCCTATACAAGGATGTTTCTATTTTATTATCTTGTATATAGACCCTTAAATCTAGATAGAAAACCTCCTCTTTGCTGATGTTGCTCGTAAACCTCAAATTGAGGTTATTCTCATTGAGGCTTCTTATGTATTCCTCAGCCTCCTCCTGCGATCCCCGCCACACGATGAAAAGATCATCAATGTAGCGGGTCCACAGAGAGATTTTCTCCACCCATTTTTCATTGGGTCCCGCCCAGGCCACGTGCTCCTCCCACCAGCCCACAAATAAATTTGCGTAACTGGGGGCGAAGCACGTGCCCATCGCGGTCCCCTGCAATTGTAGGTATAACTGGCCAGAGAACAGAAAAATGTTATTTTTTAGGCAGAATTCTGTAAGTGCCACAATCATATGATTATGTGTCCTGTACTTAAGTTCCCTTCTTTGCAAGAAAAAAGTCAATGCTTCCAGTCCATCATCATGCCTGATTGATGTGTAGAGGCTTGTAATGTCTAGCGTGATCAGTAGTAAGTCCTCTTCCCACATCACACCTTGTATCGTTCTCAGAAAATCCTGTGTGTCCCTCAGGTAGGAACTCAGATCCTTTACTAACGGTGCTATGAAGGTATCTATGTATATTGATGTCTGCTCCAGTAGGCTGTCTATTGCTGACACTATTGGTCTTCCGGGTGGCCAGACTTTACTTTTATGCACCTTTGGCAGGTGATAGAAGGTGGCCAGTTGAGGATGTTCGTTTTTCAAATTGGCCCAGTCCTTTGGATCTAAGATGCCCTTATCTTTCCAATCTGTAATTAGTGAATGGAATCTTGTTATGCTTTCAACATATTGTTCTCTTCTTATGGGAGCATAATGTTCAGGTTTCTTCAATTGGCTGAAGGCCTCATCCTCATATTGTTGCTTGTTAAGTAGCACAATATTTCCCCCTTTGTCACTGGGTTTGATGACGATCCTCTCGTTACAAGCCTCTACACATCAATCAGGCATGGACCGCGATGGGCACGTGCTTCGCCCCCAGTTACGCAAATTTATTTGTGGGCTGGTGGGAGGAGCACGTGGCCTGGGCGGGACCCAATGAAAAATGGGTGGAGAAAATCTCTCTGTGGACCCGCTACATTGATGATCTTTTCATCGTGTGACGGGGATCGCAGGAGGAGGCTGAGGAATACATAAGAAGCCTCAATGAGAATAACCTCAATTTGAGGTTTACGAGCAACATCAGCAAAGAGGAGGTTTTCTATCTAGATTTAAGGGTCTATATACAAGATAATAAAATAGAAACATCCTTGTATAGGAAACCGACCGCCGGCAATACAATTTTGCATGCCGGAAGTTGCCACCCCCGCTCGGTAGTCAACAACATACCATTGGGGGAGTTCTTACGCATTAAGCGTAACTGCTCCACAGCACAAGAGTATGAAAAGGCTAAAAAAGAGTCCAGAGACAGATTTGAGAGAAGAGGCTACTTTAGAGGGGTCTTAGATGAGGCAGAGAGGAGAAGTGACGCACGTCCAAGGGAGGAACTCTTGATAGACAAGGTTAAAACAGGAGATGCGTCGTTGAGGCTGATAACCAACTTCAACGATAAATCAACGGAGGTATTCCAAATCCTACGCAGGAATTGGAATATATTGAAATCAGATAGTATAGTAGGGAAGTCACTATCTGATTACCCACTTGTCACCTATCGCAGGAGTCACTCACTAAAGGACCATCTAGTAAGTAGCCACTTCGAGAACAAGAGAAGAAAAAAAGCACCCGCATTGGGTTTTTACCCGTGCATGAAATGCAAGGCGTGCAAAAAATCCCAGAAAGTGAAAGAGTATGAGGTACCGGGAAGGGGGCAAAAGAAGAAAAAAATCCTGAAATTGTTGAACTGCAACTCCGATTTTACGGTCTATTGTCTGGTATGCCCATGTGGAAAGAAATACGTGGGCAGTACCATCAAGCAGACCAAGTTGAGGGTCCTCGAGCATATGAGGGCCATCAATTTGAAAGATCAAACATACCCAGTGGCTCGCCACTATGAAAAAGAACATCAGAGCAACAACAACTTGCTATCCTTTTTCATATTGGATCAGCTGGTGAAGACTGAAAGAGGAGGGGACTGGGTGAGAAAGTTGCGAATGTTGGAATCTCGCTACATTATTATGTTGCAGACCAAGACCCCGACAGGCCTGAACAATGAAGAGGAGATGTGGGCACATTTATAGGCAAGGTCCAACAATGCCACGAACTCTGTATATATGTAAAACCCCATCCCGAATACTCTTTGAATAAATTCAAAGGAATTATGATACTGCACGCTGCCCCCACCTCCACCAAGTAAGGGTATCACTCCGAAGTATATGGAGATCAGTAGAAGCCCATTCAGGGCACTATATAGATACCCTGAGGCACATTCCTTAAATTGTTTACTGACGTATTCTGCATAAAGAATGCGTGAGTATGCCCATTCAGGGCTTAAACAATGAGATTATATCCCAAACTAGGCAAGGGAATACAATGTAATATACAGCGGAAATGAATGGAGCAAGATACTGATAAAATGTTCTAAGCTAATAACTTTGTATATATTCAAGAAAAACGCAGATTAATTAAAACACGCTGTAAAAAATAATGCAATTCTAGTTAATGAGGGTATATCCTTAGCAGCATATTAGATTGCGGATGGTGAATTAACCATCTAAAGATGGCTGCTAAATGTAAATGAATTTAGTGTGCCTCTTTTATGTTTACTATTTTAACATGTGATGGTTTTTTGAATGTTAACTTTATTTAAACTCAAAAAAATGGCTCCGTTGGCGAGCACTGACGAAGGCGGCAACGCCGAAACGCGTTTGCTTGTTAGCTGTGTGTGTGCGCAGGAAATAAACATAAGCGGAGATCGAGAAATTGGGCTTGAGTGTCCTCATTTACGTAGCAGTTCCACGGATGGGAACTGTGTGTTGTCAATATATATATATATATATATATATATATATATATATATATATATATATATATCCTACTGGCGGTCGCCAGTAGGTAGTTATAGTTAGGATTTTTTTCAATGTTAAATCTCAAAATTCTATTTGGAATAGCTTTGGCGCCGGTCAACGAATCTGACTGAAAATTTCCTCAAAATGGCCTCGCGGTGTTCCGGTCCTTCCCTGAAAGTTTGGGGGGGATTCGTCAAGAGGGGGCCGAGATAAAATGGGGGTCCCAAAACGCATTTTCCCCATGTTAATTTCCATAGGGCGGTCGATTTTACTTTTAGCCCGAACGGCTGAATGGATTTCAACCAAATTTGGCAAAATTGTAGGAACTGGTAGCCCGATGTGCCTTTGCTATGTCTCAAGATATGTGCTCCAGTGGATTTTGAGTAATTTAGGTTAAAAAATATATATATATCTGTAGGCGCGCCCCGGTACGTGCTCCGGGGAGCGCCCCGGGTGCGACACGCGAGGTGCTCACGGAAATCTGATTGGCTCTCGGGTGTCTGTAAACATTCGAAACAGTCCGGAGCGGCCGCCATCTTGTGTCTTGGTAGTATCGAGACACAGGAGGTGGCCAAAACAAAGGGGAAAATGACCATAAGGGGGCAGAGTAGATCCCCCTGATCCCCTAGGGGCTTAAAAAGGGCCCTGCAGGGCAAAACATTTTTTTTTTTTGGTTTGGCGCGGGGGGTGTGCCCGGTACGCGCACCGGGGAGCGGACCGGGGAGCGTACCACGAGGAAAAATGAATGATAGAGTTTTTAAAAAATGTTGCCTTTTTTTAGAAATTGGAGGTAGTTATAAAAAGAACTGTTTTTTTTCTTCTTTTTGTTGTTTTATATTTTTTATATTGTTTTTTTGAACATTTTGTACTTTTTTGGATTTTCTGAACAGTTTTAGATTTTTTTTGTATTTTTCATGGGGAAAAACGAAAAAAGAGGGAATTGAAAATGGCTCAACTGGAGCAAAAAACTAAAAGAAAAGAAACAATTAGGGTTGATTGGGGCATTTATGGTTGTCCCCAGCAAGGACGATGAGCTTTACGCTCTGTTCTCCGTAGGAGATGGTCTTCCCACAACATTTACAGATAATTCTGAAATCTGCAAATCGGGGCTGAATGCACAGCATCGTCTCACTTTCCTCTGGTGCAGACGCAGTGGGTTGTTTCCTTTTTGAGCTGGTTCTTGTTGATCGGGGAGGGTTACTGGCCAGTTCCCTCATTTCTGCAGCAGAATAGTTTATAGGATGTTTGCGCTGCATGTGGCGTATCATTGTGTAGTTCCCAAATGTATATTTTTTATTTGGGTTTCCCCTGGAATGTTCCATGCCACTAATTTTGCAACTGACCTTGGGTGCATTTACTTTTTTTTCCCCTCTGAGAGAGTAAAAAACTCCCAAATAATGTGTGGTCTTGGCTGGTATGGGGTGTTCTTCCAGCCATCTTGAAGTCCCCTCCTCCTCCTCCTCTTCCTCTTCTTGAAGACCACCAATGATATCTTGAGGAGGTCCTTTTGGTGGTTGTGGTGGTGGTGGTGGTGGTGCAGATGCACCAGCTGCTGCTACTACTGAAGCCATTATTTTGAGCAAAAAAGTAGAGAGAGCTACAAACAGGTCTTCCTAAGTGAAAGGACAAAGCCAGAATAAGGAAAAAAGGTGGGGTCTTTCATCCTTTTGAAAAAACATGTATTGAACCAATGAAAAGTGTTATTTTCAGGTCACATGACCAGGGGCTTCATCATTATGAAACCAAAACTGTTATGAACCAATGAAAATTTTTATTTTCAGGTCACATGACCCGACGCGCTTACGCTACGCGCCCCGGGGCGCGCCCGGGTCGCGTGGCGTAAGCGCGTCGGATGTTTACGTTGCACGATCGTATTCGCTCGAGTGCTTCCGGGTGCGCTTACGCCGTGTGTATCACGCGGACGCGGCTACGCGATACGTCACGATCATGTTTTCGTTCGCGATATTGGCGCTTACGGGACGCTCCCCGGAGCGCGCCCCGGGGCGCTTTATAAAAGTACGCTTTTCGGGGCGCTCCCCAGGGCGCTCACCAGGAGCGCTCCAAAGCAAAAAAAAAAATGGGAAAAATTGTAGGGACTGGTAGCCCTATTCTCAAATGGTTTTTACGAAAATTAACTTTGAAAAAATATATATTGTGCTACATTGGGCTATATATATATGTTAGAGCCAAAATGTAGCCCAAATGTAGCCCAATGTAGCCCAATGTAGCCCAAAGATGGCCACCAGAGACAAAGAAAAATGTAGCCCAAATATCAGCCAGATGTAGCCCAACTGTAGCCCAATGACAGAATGTACCAGAGTGTTCTAAACAACTAGAGCGCTAACAGTCTTACTTATAAAGTGAGACTTATAGTTAGGAATTAGCATTAAAAAAACCTATGAAATTCACTGAAAATACCATAGGTTTCAGACCAGTTATAGTTAGGAATTAGCATTTAAAAAACCTATGAAATTCACTGAAAAAACCATAGGTTTCACACCAGTTATAGTTAGGAATTAGCATTAAAAAAACCTATGAAATTCACTGAAATTGTGGAAAGGGGGCAAGGTAAAGACTCCCTGACCCCCTAGGTTTTCTCAGGGGGTCCATTAAGGACCCCCAAGGCCCCAAGGCCAAAAAAAACATTTTTTTTCTGAAAAGTTGCGAGGTGCGCGCACCTCGACTCCGCAATGCCATTATAACGCATGGAATTACATTTTATATGCTTTTACCACGCATACATTTACAACGAAATTCGTTGTAAATGCATGAATGGTAAAAGCATGTTTTTTTGGGGTATTTTAAGGGTTCAGGGCTAGGTTTGGGTTTTTGGGTAGAGGGGTATTTTTTAGGGTTCAGGGCTAGGTTTGGGTTCTGGGGTACAGGGTTATTTTTAGTGTTCAGGGCTAGGTTTGGGTTTTGGGGTACAGGGGTATTTTTAGGGTTAAGGGGTAGGTTTGGGTTTTGGGGTACATGGGTATTTAAGGGTTCAGGGGTAGGTTTAGGTTTTGGGGTACAGTGGTATTTTTAGGGTTCAGGGCTAGGTTTGGGTTTTGGGGTACAGGGATATTTTTAGGGTTCAGGGGTAGGTTTGGGTTTTGAGGTACAGGGGTAGGTATAGGGTTCAGGGCTAGGTTTGGGTTTTGGGGTACGGGGGTATTTTTAGGGTTTAGGGATAGGTTTGGGTTTCGGGTACAGGGTATATGTATAAGGTTAAGATGGGTTAGTGTTTAAGGGTGCTGGGGTATTTTTAGGAGTAAGGGTGGGTTATGATTATGGGGTGCAGGGGTATTTAAAGGGAGCAGGCTGGAATTAGCACACGATATGAGACATGGAATGAAGGGCGGAACGTACCACACGCCCCCGCATTTGTCACGCCCCCAGCACACGCCCACAGCACAACACAGACACGCCCACAAAGGACTACTTTGCTGGCACGGTTCTTTTACCTTTTAAATGTATATGGTGGGCGTCTGCATAGCCTATGTCCTTCTGCTGCAACTGCCCTTTCCAACGCTGCATTGGGTGTTGTGATTGGTGCTGTGGTTCCTGAGATTACCTACCTCAAATGTTTGGTCTCTCTCTTTATTATATTAGTATAGATAGTTGCTTTACATAAACACATAACTATAGTGTGATCTTCACGTTAAAGTTGATCATAGTTAGGGATGCTCATGTTAAGTTAGCCATATTTCATGTAGGCTTCAGTTTGAATTACTCATGTAGAGAAACAATTGTACTTTTTGCTCCTGTGTTCTCTATCTTTTTCTCTTGTTTTAGGAGCCAAGCTGCAGCGGTTGAGCTAATTACAGTTTGCAAATTTTTGATTTCTGTGAAAAATGTTATCAGTATGTGATCCATGGGGAATAAATACTAAATTTCCACACCTGTGCCTCAGGCAAACTGACCGCGATACATCATCCTGCTGCAAGATATCGCTTGAAGGCCATTCAGCTGTAAGTTTCCATTGTGTGATGGCTGGAAAGAAGAGTAAAGCCACCTTTCCAATGGCTGGGAAGAAGTCGAAGGCATCTTGTCATTAAATGCTGTATCCTGATTCGTCTCTGCTCCCTCAGTAACATGGGAAGAGTTCAAAAACTGACAATTGCATGTTTTAATAGCTTATTGCTGAGCTCAGTAGATGGCCTGCTCCACTTTCTCAAAACTGTATGTCATTTTACTCCTGTTGAATGAGTTAGACTCAGATTCATTCCCTCTTACCTGAATCTTTATTTGATTCTACCTTTTAGAGACTTTACTTGCTAACATCTATTGCTCTCTTTCCATAATCCTTCGACTCCTTAGCTTAGCATAGTAGGGTCTACCCTTCACGGGAGCTGAATTTGTATGATGCACTTGTGACAACTTTAAAGTCTGTCTCTGTATTTGCTATTTTTTGAATCGCTTCAAAATTACCTGACCAAACTACCTACCTGATTAAAATTGATTTACAACTAATTTGAATGCTTTGAGTTTGTAACTTTGCTAATCTGTTAATAAACCTTCAAGGTTTGCAAATCTACTTCTCTCCATCAACGTCGTGTATCTTGAAGTGCTTTCAAGACATTGAGTAATTGTTGAATTGTTTTTATATTTTTATATCGGTTTTTAATAGTAATATTCAGACACTCACAAGTAACACAGCAGATATAACAATACCCCACCCACCCTCCCTTTATCACCCTCCCCAGAGGGATAACAGCAATTGAATTCAGTGCGTCAGTACCTTGGGCTCTCATGCCAATTAACAATGTCTCCGGCTAGATTCCAGTGCCCAGCAAGGGAGCATCGAGGCGTTAGGCGACATTCTATACACTGTGTTATGAGTTCGCTTGGGCTCTGTGGTCCATCCATCCCATATCTTATATTTATGGGAGCATTCCCTTCCCTGATAGACCAGCTTCTCCCTTATTCTGCATGTTTCCATGACAACCCTCCAATCTCACAGACATGGACTGAGGTCAATAACCCATTTTTAGGCAATTTCCTCTTTAGTTGCACAATATCCCAGGTTGATCAGTTTTTTGTCATGCTGTGCTGCATCCGAATCCAACTGGACACCCGAGAGTACAAGGGAGCCCTCAAGTCAATTGAGATCCCTGTGGCCACGAGAGGGTGCATGTAACCCCTTTCCAGAACTCAGCTAGCTTGGAGTGCTTCCACAATGTATGTATGAAAATGCCGCGCTGCAGACAAAGGTCATCTTGGGATCTACCAATTTTATGTAAGAGCGTATGGGTATAATAAATCCTATTCAGAATTTTCAACTGAATAGGTCAGTAACTTGCTTTTATGGCCACCACCCGAGGGAACTGCAGAGTGTCCCTTCAATCTTCGTCAGTCAATCCCGCCACATCACCCTGCCAACGGGTCTGTAGTCGGAACAGTACAAACTGCGTGTTCCTCATCAAAGTAACATACATGACGAAGATAGCTTTCGATGTCATAGGGCCATCCAAGAGTGGGCTTCCAACAGACAAACCTCTGTAGCTTATCCCAGTTGATCCCCAAGCTAGAGAAGTGACCTTAAATCCTAAAGATTTCCCTGAGTCTCTCCATGGAGGAAACTGGTTCTGCAATATAAAGTAGCTTATATAGGGTCCCTATTGGTGAAGCTCATTCTGGAAACTGCACAGGTGAGATGGGGTAGGCAGGGTCAGAAGACAGCCAGAGTGCCAGTGAACAGGGGCGTCCGTCAGGGTTGTGTTCTTGCCCCCACTCTGTTCTCATTGTATGTGAACGGAGTGGTGGAGCACCTTCTGGAAATTCCATCTGACTCAAGAGAATACCAACTCTCCTGTTCTCTGACGACACCCTTTTAATCTCCAAATCCCCAGTGGGTCTACAGAGGCTTTTGGACAGTTTCCAATCTTTCTGTGTAAGTAGGGGGTTATTGATTAACACAGAAAAGACAAAGTACTTGATACTGAACCCCCCCAAAAGGCTTGGCCGGGCACCTGTACTCAACCTGGTTCCCCTGGAAAGGGTAAAGGAATTTGACTATCTGGGCATACGTTTAACCGATACTATGCGGTGGAACTCCCACCTTCAGAAGATGCTATTAAGTCACAAAAGGGTGGTGGGGACTCTTCTTAAAGAACAGCGGTCGTCCTATTTTAAACCCATTGCCACTGTGCTAGATATATATAAGGCGAGAGGTGTCAGTGCAGCACTTTACGGGGCAGAGCTCTGGGAACCCATAATGTTGACCAGCTTTCTTGCTCAGAGAACACATTTTTGAGGGACCTAATGGTTCTCCCTCAGAGTACCCCGACACTCCTGCTGCTTTTAGATTTGGGATGCCGTTCTATTAAAGATCAGGCAATGCTCCGTCCCCTATTACTATGGGCCCGTTTGTGAAGGGTGCCAGAACTCGCCAGTTATGCGGAAGGCTTGAAGGAGGTATTGTCATTATCTGGATGGTCTAAAATCAGGTGGCTTAGGGACTTCAAATTCCTGCTTGGGGAGCTGGGGCTCGGGGAGGCTTGGTTAACTAGATCTGACCCTCCGAAGTCCGTCCTCAAGAATATTTTTTGGAACTGGGTAGCTGTGACGAGCAGCACTGACCCCAGCCACTGCAGAGCAACCAGTGAGTTCCTCATGATTAAGGACGTGCCCCTCCGTGAACCCTACCTTGACTTAATCTCAAAATCCAAAGATAGGGCCTTGTATTTTAAGTTTAGAATAGGTACGCTGCCAGTGGGTGAATTGACTGCCCGCTGGAAAATCCCGGCCCAAACTTCCCCTTTTTGCCCATTCTGTGTGCTTAGGACTGAGTCTGTTGCCCACTTCCTATTTGAATGCCCCGCCTACAAATTTCCGCGATTGAGGTGGTTGAAACCATTGTGCAAGGAGCTGGGCACCAGACACTCACTACTGGGTCTGTTCTTAAGGAGCATTCTGTCATGGCCACTGAAAGCAGACTCACTCGATTAATGCGAGTACATGGTATATGATCATTTTATCAGAATTTCGAAAAGATATGAACACGCTAAGCTCAAAGAAAAAGTCAATGTTTAAAGGGAATTTTTGAGCCGCAATCGAAACTGTAAAAAGACTTGGTTTCTAAACGGAAGTCTTTTTTCGAGCTACTTTGCATACATTTGTTAACAGAAAAAAGGAAATAGTGGACCATGTGGATGATTGTTATAAATCTATCATTATACAGAATGTTATTATAAATGTTCCGATGTTTTTGTAGGGTGTTGCCCATCTCATCTAGTGATATTATCACTGGTTCAGTTGTTATCGCCCGGGACAAATTACGTTAGTAAGACGTTGTAAATTTTAAGATTCTTCTAAACGTTAGACTATCTCGGAATGGCCTTCATTCGGGCTCCTATACGATATCATGATGGAATAGGAGATTAATTTCGTCAATAAGAAGTGGGGGAGGCTTTTACCAAAAGTGGACGGGACTCAATGTGGTCCACGGGGATGAGGAATAGGGTAAGTATTCAGGAATGCTCCTCATTATGACAATAATTCTGTAACTATAGCTGTCATTGCATCATACAGTTTATCCAGATGGAGGAATGGTTTTATTTTACCAGGCTCAGCCAAGGAATATTATCATTGAGGCCTATGGAGTCCGTTTTAAGTCTGTGGACCCAGCGTTGTTCCTTTACGAAGAGGATCGTTTCTGCATTCCTGTCTTTGTTGGTTAGGGTTTCTAAAATGACCCAATTGAGTTCTTCTACTGTATGGCCTTTTTCCAAATAGTGATTGGCCATTTTGGTGGTGCTTTTTTTACATTTCACGTTACTCCGGTGCTCGCATATCCTCTGCTTCACCTTTCTACATGTCATCCCGGTGTATCGCATGTTGCACAGGCAAGTTATCCTCTTTTTGTTTATAGCCAGTGTGGTAAACATTTTCACACTGGATTTACCTGCTCACTTTGGTGATTTATTGACACAAGATTGCGAAATGGCTGAATTTACAGGTTTGTCCTTCGATGAAGATACTTTAAACTCTATCTTGACAGAGAATCCTAGCATCCTTGATTCTATTCCTGCTTCGGGACCTAGTCACCATGATGACTGGGGTACCCTATATACTTTGAAAAAAACTCATTCACGTACAGTTATACATGGTCAGATTATGGCAGAGTACCTTCATGCCAAATGCGCTCCCACTGGGCTGATAGTTACAAACGCCCCTCGTCTCTTCCTAACAGACAAAATTTTCCTCAGAGATTGGTCCCTCATTGCATGGAAATGCACACGGGACTGGCTGATCTTGATCATTTCCACAACAAAAAGACTAGCGGATGCTATCTTGATAGAAATCCAGGTTCTAGAAGGAAAGATCAACACTATTATCAAAGGCACAATATATAAAAAACAACTTGATGACAACAACAAAAGAATACAAAGAACCTATCTTGTTCGCCAAAATTGACAAATTTCGTAAAGACCTGGCAAAATTTGCCATGGATAAAGTCTTTCCTTATACTAGTGACAACTATACGCCGCCTGAATATAACAACCGAGGAAAGAAATATGGCTCCAATTATTCATCATCCTCCTCAGATTCAGGATCAAGCGATTCATATGCGTCTACAGGTAACACCTCGACAAGATACAACCGAGGCGGGTACAATAGACCAACCCGTAGAGGTAATAGACGGGGTCTGCACTGCAGTCCTTTCAAGGAGCACCATGGTGGCCCCCTGCCCCTTGGGGATTTCATCAACCCCAATATCCACAAATGATGCCCAACTTCCAGACTTAACCTCCATGGTACTATGACCAGTCTTTTTTAGGCCAGGGCCGTGTACGGAACAGAGGACGGAGAAGAGGCCAAACAGTGCATTGGGAAGACGAGCCAAACTACCCCAACACCAGGAGCACTGCCAAGAACAAGCAACAAACCCCACAACAGGCAGGCACGAGCACAGAGAGAGTCTCGTAGTGAACCTTAGTTCTCGTGTGCTGTCTGAGCTAGAACTTCGAGTGCTGAACAAAGGGCTGGGATTCGTACCCACAAACAATACAGATCCCTTTCAACTCCGTTGTGAGATCGAGAAATTTTTCAGGAAGGTGCGTTTACATTTTTTCTTCAAGGACAAACCGATGGAGATTGATGATACTACAACCAATACTGGTTTGAAGAAACCCTCCACTTTTACTCCTCTATCACATCAGGTGCCACCTCAGGTGGGAGCATTTGAAAAGGCAGTACTATATGACCTTAATCGCTTGACAAGCGGAGAAGAGAAATCTTTCTCTAACATATCAAGAGAAGAAAGAATAGCCATAAACACCTTGGTAAAAGACTCAACCATAATCATAAAACCAGCAGATAAAGGGGGAGCAACTGTAGTCATGGATTTTAACACCTACAGAGGAGAATGCCTCAGACAGTTACAAGACCAGAAGCACTATCGTCTCTTGACTGAAGATCCGACCGCCAGACTGCAAAGTGAAATAAAGAACATGGTGGAAGAGGCGTCAGCCGAGGGCTGGATCACAGAGTCAGAAGTCCGCTACTTGATCTCATCCAATCCCATCGTACCATACTTCTACAACCTGCCTAAAATTCATAAGGCCCAAAGGCCACCACAGGGCCACCCGATTATTTCGGGCATTGGTTTATTGCTTGAGCCACTGTCCACTTTTGTGGACATTTTTCTAAGGCCATTGGTTAAAAGGATGCCAACTTTCTTACAAGATACGGCTGATGTATTGAGATTACTTCCCGAGACAGAGTTCAACATCGGGACTGACCTTTTGGTCAGCTTCGATGTTGAATCTCTGTATACCTGCATACCACAGCAGGAAACGTTGCAAACAGTACAGAGTCTTCTGGAGGACTCCAACTTAGATTCTATTACTCCAATCAGTTTCATCATGGAGTGCGCCCGATTAGCCATGACAGAAAATTTCTTTGCTTTCGAGGAAGATTTGTATCTACAGGTATCGGGTACATCGATGGGTAGCGTCTTCGCCCCATCTTTAGCGAACCTGTATGTTCACATGTTTGAGAACAAGTGTGTCTTTGATAACACGAATCCATTCCTACATCAGATTTTAGTGTGGAAGCGCTACATAGATGACATTTTTGTCATCTGGCATGGAACATCTGAGACAGTCCTACAATGGCTCAATGTACAGAATCCATTTCTAAAGTTTACAATTGAGCACAGCGCAGAAGAAATAGCCTTTCTGGACATAACCATCTTTCCTGAGAATGGCCATCTTGGCAGCAAGTTATATCGCAAACCAATGGCCCGCAACTCTCTCTTGCCGTATACGAGCTACCACCCTAAAGCTCTACGTGACAACTTGCCGGTGGGACAATTCCTGAGGATCCGCAGGAATTGTTCAAGAACTTCTGATTTTGTAGATTTTTCTAAAGACTTAGCAATGAAACTACGAGATCGGGACTATCCCAAACATCTTGTGAAAAGGGCACAGAAAAGGGCACATAACAATAATCGGGATGCCCTGTTGAGTCCTTCAGTCCAGAAGCCACCTTTAGAGAGATTAACCTTTGTGACAACCTTCTGCACATTGTCAAATAAATTGCAGAAAACAATAAAAAGGAACTGGAAGATCCTCAACAGTTCTGGATCCACCATCCAGCCACCACTCTTTTCGTTCAAAAGGGGTGCGAGTCTGAAGGATAGTCTGGTCCACACGAGGCCTAGGCGCACAAATGTGATTCCAGCTAACACCTTGTGGAATCTACCTCCACGAGTAGGGCATTTTCCTTGTGGAATATGCACTGCGTGCCCACAGACTGAGAAGACAGTTTCCATCGACATCGGTACCTCAAGGCCGTGGGTTCTACAAAGCCACACGAACTGTAACAGCGACAGGTTGATATATTTGATCACTTGTCCATGCTCCTTACGGTACGTCGGAATGACGACTCGCAAGATCAAAGTGCGGATCAACGAGCATAAGAGTACCATCCGGTGCAACAAGCAGGCTACCAGACTCACTAAACATTTTCTACAAATGAGGCACTCTCCAGAAGACATTCGATGGACTGTTTTGGAGAAACCTTTCGTCCCTTTTCATATTACCGACATATCACGTTTTCTCTTTCTAAAAGAACAGAAATGGATTTTTCGCCTTAAAAGCGATGTGAAAGGATTGAACGATGATATTCCTTGGATTTCTATCTGAGAGTTTTGTGGTCATCCATTCTATGCTATCACGAAGGGCAATCTCCTATGGTCTAATTCAACACCTTTCCCTCTGCTGATAGTTTCACGCCTTTCTTTCTCTCCCCCCCCTTTTTTGGTTGATCGTATTGTCTGCCTGGTCTGACCCTCTGTCCTGATTTGACAGCCCTTTTAGACATCAAGTGCACTCAGACTTGTAATCTTACCTTTAAGGGTTGTCTTGGTCTATATGACTAAAAACTCCACTACTGTGACTCACTACATACGGGATTCATAAATTTGGTCCTGTAATAGGGATATCCCAGCTATCTCAACTTTTTGATTTGGGCACAGTCATAGGTCTCCACATGAAGGTTACGTTGCAACTTGATACTATGTATAGTTATTGTTACACTGAACTCTCTATATACAAGACTTTTAAATCTGTTTCTGCCATAGACAGTTGCCAGTCATTTCAACCATTTGATTTGATAATGGTCTTAGAAGATCACTCCGCGCGTTTACATAAATGCGCTTTCTGTTATTATTACATTTGTTTTGATGGCCTCGAACGTCTTTGTTCACGGAGCTTTTCTTTTGTTGTGTTTGTTGAGTCAGCCCCAGTGCTGTGATTGGCGCATACCTGTCCAGTGGGCTTTGTTGGTTCATACGAAGGCCCTATCATATGTTGCCTTGTAAACGGGCTCCGTACCACTTTCTACGTCCTTCGAAATCAGAGAGCGTTTCGAAATACTGTATCGGTGACAATTGAACACTTCATATTTGGGACGGTTGTTCACGTCCGCCCGCAATCGGATAGATCTTATTATTTTTTTTAAAAACAAGAAAACAATTTACGTACACACGTGACAATTACGTGTGTTTTCGATCCTTTAAGTATCCGTTGCTTGGATTCTTTCTATTGGACTATGCAGAAACCAATAGTTATACGAGATCTCACACATGCGCCCTGGGTCTTCGGTACCCTGCATGTTTTCTCTCTGGTCCGCATTACAAATCAGCCAATGATGTGCCATCATGCAGGATAAAAGCACACGTACGACGTCTGGTCGGTACCTCCCCCCTAGCCTCAGGAAGAGGCCAGAGGTACCGACGGACAGGTAAAGGAAACTTGAAATATCTGAGCTTTGTCTCTCATTTTCCTGCAGTGTTGCTTTCCTCTCTGCTCTTTTCTCTGGAGTGCTATTTCTGTGTTTTTATTGTTAAAGTTGGAAATGCTGCTTATACTAGACAGAGCAGTATCAAACAGAAAATAGCCACAAATACACTGAAGGACTCTAGTCCTGTTGTTTTCAGACATTTTTAAAGCAATCTGTTTAATACCAATGTTATTGTGGTGCTCCTAAAAGAGCACGCACTTTTTGTATGGAAATATGTTGAATGGATTTCTAAATTTATATGATGAAATCCCCCCCTGTTTTTACACTATTTCTCCATATATACTTAGAGCGGGGCCTCCTATCCCTGAGCCGGTGCCAGGAGAGGTGAGGCTTACTCCCTAGATTACTGGGGTAAGTAATGAATCACTTGATACCAATTTTTTCTTTTGACCACTGATGTAAGTGGACTGATACTGTACATTATATCTGCAGTTTTTGGATGTATGAGTTAGATTGAGGTGCACAGTAGATATATTTTGTGTCTCTATTTTTCATTATTATTTTTACAGGAAAGAATCCCTTGAAAAAATCTGGTACAACTGGTGCTGTAAGTACTTCTGCCTGCAGAACTCTCCCCAGATTAATTACTGGGTAACATTAGGTACCTAATAGATTATGTTGCACAATTTGAATCATTTCGAGAAATCACTTTTTCATTTGCAGTAGTGTATAATAAGATCTGGTCCTGATGAAAGCTAAGCAGGGGAGTTGCCCCTGAATACAGCAGAAACATGTCGACCACTTTATCATCTTCTTAGGGCAGTTATTATATTGCACTGTCTTACACTTCAGTTTTAATCTTGACCCCATGGTTCATTTCCTAATAAAGTTTCCCTAGAACATGGTAGTCAATTTTATCTCACTATTTTTCTCATATATTTTTTGTTACACTGCAAATCACTCTTCTTTTGAGTTCTCACACCATCTTACCTACTGTACACTGGAGGTCGGATCCGCCTGGGTGGTCCTGGATGATTGGAGAAAAAACACACAATCTATCAGGTGTGTCTCCTCATTTGTACCAGAACCCAACAACTAATCCCAGATGATGAGGCTCCGCCATATGGGTGGGCTGATGGGATTCATTTCCATTGTTCTGCATACTCTTTTCTAACTCTCATGCATTCTTCTTTTCTACTTTTAGAGATCAGTCCTTTGCAGAGACCCCATTAAGCCTTTCTTTCTTGTTAAACTGTCTAAACTGGGGGTGTAGGCTATGAGTGGTCTTTAAATATTTCCACCCCTTGGACCCTCCCCAAACCTTCTGTGTTATAAGTTATCATATACACCACATGACTGGTGTTACAGTTGGTGTGGTTACTTATGGTCCATTTGAAGTTCGGGAGGAGTTGTAGTTCTTTTGTTGGTTGGGTTAGGCTGCAGACCGAGCTGGAGCCGCAGGGGTATGACCTGTGACCGATGGATGTCCCCATAGGTTTGTTCTATCTCTTGGTTTAGTGGGGGGTGGTCAATGTACCTGACGTTAGAATCCTCCAGTTCTTGCCCTGGAGGATTCTAACATCAGGTACATTGACATGGCCAAAACCAAGGTTCGCCAACAAGAGGAGCCGTAATTTGAAAGACATTCTTGTCCACACGAGACCACTAAGGAATAGATGTTCATTGTAAAACTAACTGAGTTCTTGGAGAAATCAATATTCAAGCAAGGGAAGTCTCTAAGGGCTTAAGCTGGTTTTTCAAGAAATCGTTGTGACGTTTGGTGAACGGATGGAAGTAGCCATGCCTGTATTTGGGTAGCATGGGCTAAGCCTAAATAAGGGTTTGATTTCTATGACTATATAAGGGCAACGTGAATTGTACCTATATAAGGGAATGAATCAGGAAAATTCAATTGGAGCCTAAAACGCCACACAAGAGCCTTCGCTGACCTATCAACATTCAGGAAACATCTCAAAAACTGGTTATTCAAGAATTTGTCACACTTCTACCAATGATGTGTACCTTCAGCGCCAGGACACTCTAGCTTGAGTAGCTGTGCACTATATCAAATTTGCCTCATTCATTCAATCATTAGTTTCAAATGTAATTCTCCTACCCAAAGACCACAATTACAATCTTTTTGGCTTTCATTTCAAGCCAGTTCTCCCTCATCCGAGTGCTCACTTGAGCCATGCAGGGCATGAACTTGACGGTCACCCCTGCCCATTCATCTGATATGGAAACAATAATTTTGGTGTTGTCCACATAGGACAACACCTAAAACCCAAAGGATTGCACCAGTTTCGCCAACTGTTTTTGCCGGACAGCAGGGAAATAGGGCGGAGATTTTTTAAATCTACCGGATCCCCATTTGGTAAGTAGGATAATAATTGCCTCTTTTCAGCACTGGGGGTACACCACTAAGGCGGAGGAAAGTCGCCCCACAAGAAAGATAAAATGATAATAACACCAGATTATTATCATTTTATTTTCAAACAGCGGATCTCCAGGTGCAGGGTGGGGCAGGGTTGGGCTGCCCAAAGAGCAGGGGAGGAGTGGTAGGCACTCCCCAAGTGTGCATCACAGTTTGGCCGGCCATCTCGGGCGGCCAAACATTCATGTGCACTGTGCATGTTCCCCAACTGGCTGTAATGTACAGCCTTGGTGGAGAACATGCAGAGGCACCCAGTCCCATCTGAGCGCTGATCCACGATGCTCAGACCAATCTCAACGCTGCTATCAGTAGCGTCCTGATTGGCTGGAGGAGTCTGGAAGCCTGGGTGCTTTCTGTGTTGTGGAAGAAGGGCGGAGGAGAGGGGGACGCCGGTAAGGTTAGTTTATTTATTTTAAAATGTTTCCATTTTTCTTTTTTTTAACAACCCCCCCCCCCATACCCCACCACTGATGCTTGACTCCAGGACCTGAAAGTAGACTTTCTCCAAGAATCGAAAAATTTAATCCCGAGAAAGTTGCAACACACTTGACAGAAAAGGATCATCTGGGGAGCCAGATGTTGTTAGACCCAGAAGAATTTGTATTTTTGAAGCAGAAATTGGAATTCATGATGCAATAGTAGAGGTGGCACAGATTCAACTAGCAGACTGGCGAGATATGAACTTATTTTGGTCCGGATACACCAGATCAGAGACGACATTTTGCAAGCACCTTCGCCAGCACTTTAGTGTCTGCGTTAAGTAGAGAAACTGTCATGCAGGAATCCCATCTGTCCGGGGGTTGTCCTGGCTTAGGGACCAGTGTGTTTGTTGCTGTGCACAAATCCTTGGGTCCCACCCCCATGTGAAATGCCTCCATATACATGCCAAATAGTGGGCTAACAACCAATTGGCCATTCTGTTGAACAATTGCCTGATAGTCATTATGGGCCCGGTGTTTTCCCTGCCTGAAGCTGCAATTAGCACGTGCTAATTTCCTCTGGAGTCAAAGGGCCCTCCAACTCCAGATCTTGAGTCCACCCAGTTTGCTGCACGGGCCCAGGAGGTCTGCCTCAAGTGTATCCCTATGGGGCGCATTGAATACCCACATATAATCTGCCATTACTATCGCTAACTCCTCACTACCCGTGACAGTTGAGCCATCCGGGCATGCGAATTTGCCAATATATTGTCTGTCCTTGTCTCTGCTGTGAAGCCAGGCCAGTAATTTCCCCGCCTTGCCTCCACCTCGTATAGCCGTTTCCGTTTCACTCCCCCTCGCACACACATCCGTCTCAGCCACAGCGCTGACCGCCCCTTCTCCTGTATCGCTGCCAAGACCTGGAACGTCCTTCCCCTCCTGCTCCGTACAGCCCCCTCGCTGGCAGACTTCAGAAAGAGACTCAAGACCTGGAACAACCTTCCCCTCCATCTCCATACAGCCCTTTCGCTTGCAGACTTCAGAAAGAGACTCAAGACCTGGCTCCTAATGGAAACACAGCTCCCAGATACCCATAGGGGTGATAGTGCAGCGCTCTACAAATGCTGTTTGATTGATTAGGTTTGGGGTCCAAGTTCCTCCATGGCTAGAAGTCTATATTCCTCAGTCTTGAGGTGAGTGTGTCGCAATGCGGAGGGAGGCGGAAGGTGACTGCCTGTAAACAGTCTGTCTCAAGGGCAAGGGTTTCCTCACCCAGCTCCTCACATCGATCAAAAGGTCCATCCTCTCGAGTGCAGCTTGTGCTTGACTTTGCACCAACGATTTGCACGATGCAACATGGGCTTTTGTTTCCAGGTGACAGC
This sequence comes from Lissotriton vulgaris, assembly GCF_964263255.1. Taxonomy (NCBI): domain Eukaryota; kingdom Metazoa; phylum Chordata; class Amphibia; order Caudata; family Salamandridae; genus Lissotriton; species Lissotriton vulgaris. The sequence goes on along the minus strand of NC_141694.1, from coordinate 47,754,628 downwards.
AGTGTTAAGCAACACTGAGGAGACTCAAATAGCCATGTTTCTGAAGCAAGGCCAACCGCCTGCAAAAAATCCCCTGAGGGGTAAAAAACAAGCTGACATTTTCTTTTGAGAGGAGTGATGGATGCAGGTGCAGCAGTTCCTAAGGCTCACATTTTTTTTTATTTCTGACTTCTGATGTGTTCTAAATTGCCGTGTGAATAAAAGCGAGTTGTCCGAGACTTTCTGCACAGCTTCCTTGTTCGCGCCGCAGCCCTACAGTATCGGCAGCATTTAAGTGAGATTTCCCCAGAGCTGGCGAAAGCTGCCAGGACAGCTGCTGCTCTTTTGTGTGTTTGAGTTTCCCACAATGGGCTGTGCCAAGCGATGAGCTCTGGCAGAAGGTGAGCAGAATGTGCTGCCTAACCGAGTCTCATCTGCTGGCACGGCCTGAGCTGCCATTTATCTTTTTGAGGGAAGTAGGGCGGAGGCAAACTTCCTTGCTGCTGATGTACGCTTCCAATGCTGCTTACTGGCTATGCTGCCAAGAAGGCAGGCTATGTTTTGAGAAACTTCCTTGATTAGTTAGGTAAAATTCTAACTAAATCTACAGGGGCAGGTTGCATGTATTGCACTAGGGGCTAACCCATTTTGCACTGGTGATTCAGCAGTTTTGCATTTGCATTTACAATGATCCACCAGTCCAAATGGCATCTGCATTGACCCATCAGTGGCCTTTGCATTGTCTGAAAATTCTATCTTGAACTGGTTGATCAATGCAAATGTAGGTGCTGCTGCAAAATCGCTCATTCACCCGTGAAATGCCTGAAATCTGACCCCTTAGCAGAGCGTGACAAAGCTTGACCGATGGGTCAATGTGTAGACCTGAGATGGAATACCAGTGACACATTCAAGCAGACATAAACCAGTAGATGTGATCATACCTAGATTAAGTGAATGCCAACATCCTCCAATTATTCACTTCATCTTTCAGATATATACCAACGCCACGGCCTCCGTGAGATATGGCCGAATGGAGAATGCACTTGTGTGTTAAAAATCGAGAAGGGGGTCAGGCAGCGCTGTGTCCTCGCCCGCTTTTCTCTATCCACACCAACGGGGTGGAGGCGGCCCTGTCTGGCTCAACTCTCGACTTCCCTAGATCTGACGACTCCCCCTTACCACTATTGGCCTACGCTGATGATGCAGTGTTATTAGTGAGGACAGGCATAGCCCTTCAGAGTCTTTTAATTGCATATGCTGCCTTTATGGCCTCGTTGGACCTCCATGTAAATGGGGGTAAATCTTTCATTATAATAGCTGGAGCTACCTGGGGGGCAAAAGTGCTGTATTTTCACTTAGCCTCCAAAAAAATCGAAGTAGTTGACTCCTTTGCATACCTGGGAGTTCTGTTCGACAGCAAACAAACTTGGTTGAAACTGGTGGCTGCTAGAGCACTGGGCATGGAAAGAAGCTTACTAGCGATTAGGGGCTTCACTAAGAAGCTGGGGGCCAGCCCCGTGGACACGGTTAAAACTATCTGTTTAGCAAAAACAAAGGCGTCAGTAACCTATTGGGCCGGAGTCTGGGGGATGGCTCATATTGATACATTGCAGAGATTGGAAGACACCTTTTTTAAGTCTTTTTTAAGTCTAGGGTCTCATTACCACCTACAGCATTTAATTTCATCTTACATCTTGAATTAGGACTCCCTTACTTGTCTGACTGCATCAGGCTGGCACCGATCCTACTGTGGCTCTTCATCTGGCGGAGGTCGACGGTTAATTTAACCCAATGCAACATTGGCGATTGCCTCGGGTTGGAGGGTGAGAGAGCGCCGTGTTATTTTGAAATTGTGTTATTTTGAAATTGCGTAGGGGTGCATTATAATCCCAAGTAATCAGCACCCACATATTGAAAGGACCTTTACTAATGTAGTTTAGAAATATAATTGTAGGACGGGGATAAGTGTATTATGAGTGGTGTGTTTATTAATCATAGATTAATGTAGTGCCTTAATTAGAAAATGTGATGTTGCATAACGTAGAAAAGAATCTTATGTGAAATGCTGTGTTAACATCGAAGTGCTTTAATGAAATGATACATGTGTTTATTAACGAGTGGATTAACATAGAGTTTAATGTGAAAGATATCCTTGTAGAATTTATTTGAAAGTTATTGTTAGACGGACCGGGAGGGTCGGCCGAGGTACGGGGAGAGGTCTCCAGGGAGAGCCGTCTCCAACGACTGTACAGATGAATAACTTCCCCCCCACAGACGGACACCACACAAGACTGAAGGTTAACGAGACTTTATATGCAATTCTTAGGTTACGATGATATGGTACAAGGAGGTCTGGACTCAGGGGTCCCCTCTAGCTTAGTCTTTGGTCGAGGAAAAGGGTAGCGGGACAGTCTTTAGTTACCGGTGAGTCCAAAAATAGCTCTCAATCCTTGAGCTCGGCGTTCTTGATGATCGGGCCGTGGAGGAGCCAAGCAGGTCCCGAGATGGTCGGATGAAAAGATGACGGTCCGCGGCGGAGCCTGCAGGTCCCGATGAAGATGACGGTTACAACGGTCCGCGGCCACGCCAGCAGATCCGGACGACGATGAAGGATGAAGATTACGACGGCTGTGGCAGCGCCAACAGGCAGGATGATGGTACACAGGACAGAGCTACGGCAGCGCCAGTAGTCCGTTCAGGATGAGTTCCTCTTTACGTCTCTCGACTCCAAGATACAACTGCCTTCCTGCTCTGGAGCTGCCCCAGTTATAGGGCTGGCGTGCTTTGATGTCCGGACCCTCGCACTTGGAGATCGGGGGTCCGGGATGCGGGGTCCCAGCCACCCAGCAGGGGGGTGGAGCCAGCGCCCGGGGAGGCGATGGGCGAGCGGCACTTGGCGGGGGAAGCCATCGACACCTCTTTCTCCCATTGACTTGCCAAGTAGCCCGCTCACCTCCTGGGTGGATGATGGTGCCGAGATGTCTGAGGCCGGCTCAGGCCCAGGGTCGGGGTCGATCGGGGGCCAGGCGACCTCGTGGTGAAGTGTCCAAGATGGCGGTTCAGGTGGGCCGCGTGGGCCGGCAGGGGATCGGGCCCACGAGGTTAGCTTGTCTCGCAGGCAGGGGCCCTGAGAGGGCAGCAGATGTATAATGATGATGCGTGGTACTGTCGTGGTGGCCCTCGGGCCTGGTTGGGCTGGGGGGAGAGCGGCCCTTCAGGTGGCCTGTCCAACATGCGTCCCCCCCAGCTGAAGGCGGGGAGAGTTACCCATCTTCTTGGGGACTCTCGTCGTCGAGGCGGAAAAACCGGGACAGGCCGTCTGCGTTGGCGTGGTCTGGACCTGGCCGGTGTTCGACTGTGAAGTCCATACCTTGCAAGGAGATGGACCAGCGCAGCAATTTTGGGTTTTCCCCCCGCATATGCATCAGCCACTGCAGGGGTCGGTGGTCGGTCTGCACCCGGAAGTGGGTGCCAAAAAGGTAGGGCCGGAGCTTTTTGAGGGCCCATACCACTGCGAATGCTTCTCTCTCTATGGTGCTCCAGCGTTGTTCCCGGGGTAGGAGCCTCCGGCTGATGAAGGCCACGGGTTGATCAAGGCCTTCGGTGTTCACTTGGGACAGGACCGCCCCAATGCCCTGGTCGGAGGCGTCCGTCTGGACGAGGAACTCCCGGCTGTAGTCGGGGGCCTGGAGCACAGGAGCGGAACACATGGCGGCCTTCAATTGTTCGAATGCCGTTTGACACTCTGGGGTCCAGTTCACTTTCTTTGGTTGATTCTTTGATGTGAGTTCCGTGAGAGGCCCCACTATGGTTCCATAGTCTTTTACAAACCTTCGGTAATAGCCTGTGAGGCCCAGGAATGCTCGTACCTCGGTTTGGGTGATAGGGGGCTGCCAGTCCTGGATGGCAGCAATTTTTAGCTGTAGAGGGGCCACTAGGCCGCTTCCCACCTGGTGCCCGAGGTAGGTCACAGACCCTTGTCCAATTTGACATTTGCTGGCCTTGATCGTGAGGCCAGCTCGTTGAAGGGCTTGCAGTACTGCTCGGAGGTGGTGGAGGTGTTCGGTCCAGTGGTGGCTGTACACAGCGATGTCGTCTAGGTAGGCGGCGCTGAACCCTTCGAGCCCCGCCAGGACCTTATTGACGAGCCGTTGGAAAGTCGCTGGTGCATTTTTCATGCCGAAAGGCATGACCGTAAAATGATAGTGGCCATCGGGTGTGGAGAAGGCAGAACGTTCCTGGGCTCGGGGTGTGAGGCCGATCTGCCAATAACCTGCTGTCAGGTCGAAGATGCTGAGGTAGCGGGCAGCTCCCATTCGGTCGACCAGTTCATCTGCCCGGGGGATGGGATGTGCGTCCGTCCGGGTGACCTCATTCAGGCCCCGGTAGTCGACACAGAACCGGAGTTCTGGGGTGGTTCCGGGTGCGGCTGCTTTGGGGACCAGCACGACCGGGCTGGCCCATGGACTGTCTGAGGGCTCGATGACCCCGAGCTTGAGCATCTTAGCCACTTCTGCCTGGATGCAGGCCCGTACCCGATCAGGTACGCGGTAGGCCCGGTGGCGGATAGGAGGGCTATCTCCGGTGTCCACATCGTGCACACACCAGGACGTGACACCTGGGGTGAGGGAGAACAGGCTGGCGAACTGTGACAGGAGGGCTTGGCACTCTTGGCGTTGTTCTCTGGTGAGGGTCTCCGAGAGGCGGACCCCATCTACGGAGCCGTCTTGCTCCTGGGTCCGCAGGAGGTCAGGGAGAGGCTCGGAGTCGTCTTCAGCCCCGTTGTCTGTGGCCATCAGTAGGCTGAGTTCGGTTCGTGCAAAGTGAGGTTTCAGCCTGTTGGTGTGGAGGACCCGGAGTGGGTTCCGGGAGGACCCCATATCGATCAGATAGGTGGCAGGACCCTTGCGCTCGATCACCTTGAAGGGCCCCGTCCATTTGTCCTGGAGAGCGCAAGGTTCTGTGGGGGACATTACCCATACTTGTTGCCCCGGCTCGAATTCAATGGATGAGGCGTTCTGGTCATACCATTTTTTCATATCCTCTTGACTGGCCTCTAGGTTGGCTTTTGCGAGGTCCCTGAACCGCTGGGACTGGTTGCGGAGGGTGAGGAGGTACCGGAAGACGTCTGGAGGGTTCTTGGCCGGAGGCATCTCCCAACCTTCCTTGATCAGGCTGAGTGGCCCCCGCACTGGGTGCCCGTATAGCAGTTCAAATGGGCTGAAGCCTAGTGATTTTTGTGGGACTTCCCGGTAGGCGAAGAGGAGGCACGGCAGCAGTACATCCCACTGGCGACGAAGGGGCTCTTCCAATCCCCCGATCATCCCTTTTAGTGTGCGGTTGAACCGCTCAACCAGTCCGTTCCCTTGGGGGTGATAGGGGGTCGTGAATCGGTAGGTGACCCCACACTGTTGCCAGAGTGATTTCATGTATTTAGAAATAAAGTTCGTGCCTCTGTCACTGACGACTTCTCGGGGGAACCCCACACGGGAGAAGATCCCCATCAGGGCCCGGCCGACCACTGGGGCTGTCACGGTCCGGAGAGGTATAGCCTCAGGGTAGCGGGTGGCGTGGTCCACCAGCACCAGAATAAAGCGATGGCCTTGTTTTGTACGTGGGTCTAGGGGTCCCACAATGTCTATTCCGACCCTCTCAAAGGGGGTCGTGACTACTGGAAAGGGTTGCAAGGGGGCCTTTAGTTTGCGGCCGCTCTTCCCACTGGCTTGGCACGTGGGGCAAGATCGGCAATGCTGGTGCACATCATTTCTCATTTTGGGCCAGAAGAAGTGGGTCACTAGGCGGCTGTAAGTTTTATCTTGTCCGAGGTGCCCTGCCAGGGGGACATCGTGGGCCAAGTTTAACAGGAAGTCTCTGAAGCGGAGGGGTACCGCTAGTACTCTGTTGGCCCCCAGCTCGGCGATTCTTTGCTCGCTGTACAGTAGATCATTGTCCCAGTAGACCCAATGAGTTCCGGAAGTATCCCCTGCGCCTTGGGCGAGCGCTTGTTGACGGAGTCCCTCTAGGGAGGGACAGGTCTTCTGCTCCCGGCGAAATTGTTCTTGCGTGGGTCCCCCCTCTTGGGCCCACTGGTCAAGATTAGCGATGTCGGAAGGTTGAGCAGGTTCGAGGGGGGTGTCATGGTCGGTGGTCTCGGCTGGGGCGACCGGAGGCGGCGGCGCCGGCCATTCTGGTTCTTCTGGGTGAGGGTTGGCCCGGGCGGCCATGGACCGGGTGGTGACGCACGCCCAGTCCGGGACGCCTAACATCCCCAAGTGTTCTTTTCGCTCCACGGCTGCCCACGGGGAGCTCTCCAGGTCATTTCCGAGTAGGCAGTCCACGGGGGAGTCGTCTCGGACCGTCACCTTCAGCATGCCGGAGACCCCTCCCCACTCAAAGGGGACGCAGGCCATCCGACACAGACTTTCCGAGTTGTCGGCTGATCGCACAGGGCAGAGAATGTTCGGTAGATATTGTTCTGGGGTCACCAGGTGACAGCGGACGGCTGTCACGCTGGCCCCGGTGTCCCGAAGGGCTTCGGCCCGTCGTCCATTGATGCTGACCCATTGGCTGTACTTCTGGGTGTTAGCGGGTAGGGGGACCCGCGGGACCATGTCTCTTCCCCCTAAGCACGCGAGAGTCATGGCGGCTGGCTCCCACTCTTGATACTCTTGCTGGTCTGTTTCTTGTTCCTCGGGGATCTGTTCTTCCCCTAGTGCCGCGGCGGCCATTTGGCGGGGTTTTGGACTCTGATACTGCGGGCAGCTGGGGTCATTAGCATAGTGGCCGACTCGCTGGCATCGGTGACAGGTGACATTGGCTCTGTACCCCGGTCGCGCCGGGGTGCTGCCCCGGTTGGCCGGGGGGGTGGTGCTGGCAGCGGGGGCGGCCGGAGTGTTGTCTTTTCCTCGTCCTTGGCCCCCTCCCCCTCCTCTCGGTCGGTGGTGTCCATTGTTGTTCCTGTTTTGCTCGTAGGACCCATTCCGGCCCACTCTGGTTATCTCCCACCGGTCAGCTTCGGCTGCGAGCTGCCGGGGATCGGTCAACTTGCTGTCGAGGAGGTGTTGGCGTAGTTCGATGAAGCAATTGTTGGACAGATGCTCCCATACCATTAGATTGAACAGCTGCTCGTATGTCGTGACGTTGTTTCCTTTGATCCAGCCCTCGAAAGCTCTGCTAAAGTACGTTACATAGTCCACCCAAGTTGTACCCGGGATGCGTGTGCAGTCTCGGAACCTCTGGCGGTACATCTCGGGCGTGAGACCATAGCGGGTGAGGAGGGCCGCTTTCATATGGTCGTAGGAGGTCATCTGGTGGTCTGGGAGCTGTAACAGGGTATCGCGGCCTTCATTGAGGAATCTGCCCCATAGACCGGCACCCCAGTCGGTTCTATTGATCCGGTGCGCAGTCATAGCTATTTCATAGGCCTTAAACCATTGTTGGATGTCGTCCTCCCGGAAATATTCTCGGACCACATCCTTGGGGATGTGTACTTTTTTCTCCGCGGTCCCCGGGGTGTGTGGTCTCTCGGGCACCCCTAACTCTTTATTCTGTTTGCGCAGGTTGATCTCGGCTATGTTCCGTTCGTGCTCGTACGCCAGTTTCTTTTCCTCGAGCTCCCTTTGTCTCTGTTTCTCTTCTCTTTCTTCTCGGAGACGTAGGTGCTCTAAGTTGATTTTTTGTTCGGCTAACTTGAGTTCTATTTCCATCTTGAGTCGGGCCATTTCTAGCTCGTGTAGTCGGATTTTTTCTCTTTCTTGGATCTCGTCTTGCGGAAGACCGGTTCTTTGCCCTTCAGGGGCTGTGGTGCTTTTTTCTGCGGTGCTTTGCTCAGGGGCTTCGGTATCCCCGGTCTCTGCCCAAGATTGTAGGGCATGTTTAAAATCGTCCTTGGTGCTTAGTCCGGTGGTAGCGATACCTAGTTCGATGCAGAACTGCTTTAGTTCACGGTGGCTGTACTCCTCTAGTTTTTCCATTTGGAACTTCTCGGTTGATCCGCTTTCTTTAGTTGTCATTATGGTTCGTTGTGGGGTGAGCTATTTTCTGTACGTTATGCGGTGATTCGAATCGCGCCGCTGGCCACCAATGTTAGACGGACCGGGAGGGTCGGCCGAGGTACGGGGAGAGGTCTCCAGGGAGAGCCGTCTCCAACGACTGTACAGATGAATAACTTCCCCCCCACAGACGGACACCACACAAGACTGAAGGTTAACGAGACTTTATATGCAATTCTTAGGTTACGATGATATGGTACAAGGAGGTCTGGACTCAGGGGTCCCCTCTAGCTTAGTCTTTGGTCGAGGAAAAGGGTAGCGGGACAGTCTTTAGTTACCGGTGAGTCCAAAAATAGCTCTCAATCCTTGAGCTCGGCGTTCTTGATGATCGGGCCGTGGAGGAGCCAAGCAGGTCCCGAGATGGTCGGATGAAAAGATGACGGTCCGCGGCGGAGCCTGCAGGTCCCGATGAAGATGACGGTTACAACGGTCCGCGGCCACGCCAGCAGATCCGGACGACGATGAAGGATGAAGATTACGACGGCTGTGGCAGCGCCAACAGGCAGGATGATGGTACACAGGACAGAGCTACGGCAGCGCCAGTAGTCCGTTCAGGATGAGTTCCTCTTTACGTCTCTCGACTCCAAGATACAACTGCCTTCCTGCTCTGGAGCTGCCCCAGTTATAGGGCTGGCGTGCTTTGATGTCCGGACCCTCGCACTTGGAGATCGGGGGTCCGGGATGCGGGGTCCCAGCCACCCAGCAGGGGGGTGGAGCCAGCGCCCGGGGAGGCGATGGGCGAGCGGCACTTGGCGGGGGAAGCCATCGACACCTCTTTCTCCCATTGACTTGCCAAGTAGCCCGCTCACCTCCTGGGTGGATGATGGTGCCGAGATGTCTGAGGCCGGCTCAGGCCCAGGGTCGGGGTCGATCGGGGGCCAGGCGACCTCGTGGTGAAGTGTCCAAGATGGCGGTTCAGGTGGGCCGCGTGGGCCGGCAGGGGATCGGGCCCACGAGGTTAGCTTGTCTCGCAGGCAGGGGCCCTGAGAGGGCAGCAGATGTATAATGATGATGCGTGGTACTGTCGTGGTGGCCCTCGGGCCTGGTTGGGCTGGGGGGAGAGCGGCCCTTCAGGTGGCCTGTCCAACAGTTATGAAATGTAATGTAATGTTGTATTACAAATGTGTTTAAAGGTGCAAAGGCCTGGGACATGTTGAAGCCAGTAGAGGCCTAACTGTATTTTTTTTCTCTTGGTTAGCCTTAGTCGGATAGAAATGATTTCTCTCTCCTGGGAAAAGCTGTCCTCAGCAAATATTAAAATTGTAATTCCTAATGTTGCAAGGATGTTCTCACATATTTTAGCGCACAGGTGCAAGGCCACAAGGCTCGTTAGGTAGAAAAGTCCATTGTTTAGAAGTTAGGCTAGTAGGTGCGAACGCAGAGATGCTGCCAAAGAATTTGGGAGTGCAACATTCAGCGGAGAAGGTGCCTGGGACCCAAGAACACTCCAGCCGACGCTGGCTAGAGAGGTGCCATAGTGGAAAACTCTGGGGAGCTACACCTGCCAGAGGGGCGTGTCTGAAGGCGTGTCAACTCTTTTTAGGGTTTTGTTTTAGGGACAGCACCCGAGGGTGGAGAGGGAGTCCGGAGTAGAGAGCAGAAAGTAGACAGTAGTCTAGGAGTTAGGAAGTGGGCTTGGGAAAGGCAAGATGTAGATAGTTGTGAACTTGAGGCAGAGTAGGGGCTTAGCAAGGAGCATCTTAGAACAAGCTCAGTATTGAAGTCACCAATTGGAAGTGAATGTACTTCTTAGGAAGTCTTCACAGCTGACACCTTTCTCTCGCCTGGGAGGAATGTTAAGTAGGGATGTCACCTGAGAGTTAGAGTAGGTACAGATTAACGGAAATTCTTTCCTTTTTTGTAAATGCAGTCTCGACTTTCTACTTTATCGGTATTGGTGTGTTTAATGCTTCTCGAATTAACCCTGATTTTTATTCTGAGTTGGTTAAGACTCTTGCGTAGGATTACCTTTGTATTAATGCCAGTCTATTTCTTGAATTTATTGTTGAGATGTCTGTATGTCCAACTATTTTTGGCTTTGCAATAAATCTTCAAAATTTCAGTTCGTAGTCAGTGGTCCGTGAGTCCAATTTGGATTGGCCTTATGAAGTTGATATGAGCTGTGTTTATGAAAATCTTCCCTTTACTCTTCTATGACAGGGAAAAAGGTTCAGTCGACCAGACCTGGGATTCTAGAGATTGGCAGGAAAACTAGATGAGAATCCCAGCTTCCCCAAGGGTCGCAGTGGGATCGGTTGGCTCAGGTATGTAGAAGCCGAGCTAAGAGCAAACGGGCAGGAGGAGCTGTTTAAAGACCAAGCTTCCTGAAGGATCGCCCCTAAACAGAAATTGATCGATCTATACATGCAGAGGGCTGATTTTATTTGCAGGGGGAGGATTTGCCAACAACAGGCGCTTAGCGCCTATGTCCTTGTCCCGCCCAGACCTGCGGAAGACCATCATTACTTCTACCTCTCTCGTATTACTATGGCTCAACACAGGTTTAGCTTGGTGCGTTTCCACTTCAACTTCATCCCCCTGATGCTCGGGTTCCCAGAGAGGAAGTTCAAGCACACTGACCTATTCCAGTTATTCTAAGTATATCCCTGTATTTTTCTTTTCTAAATTTTACACTTTTTACATTTGGCAGTGTGTTTGTCTGATGGTATTTTATTAGTTCAAGTGCTGCTCGTAAACTTCAATATCTTTAACAACTAAACAATTGAGTCTTAGTGTTGCGCGGAGTTTTGTACAATCACTGTTTTTTAAATCATCCTACAAGGCAGTCTGTCAGTCCACCACCTCCCTTCTTGGAGACAACAGGCAGGTGAATCACCCATACGTTGGAGGCAGTGATACGATGTGTTTGAAACCTATTTGGGGGCTATTGGGGCGTTAAGATTTAGACCAGAACGAAAATAATTCTGCTACTTTTTCTTTCTATATGGTTTGAAGGGAGATCCAAATGTAAACACCTTTCTGGAATTCAGGTGGTTGATAGTGAAGAACTGGATGGATTTCAGGAGGCCATAAAAAACTCATCAACAGATTCCTGGTAGTTTCAAAGCACACATTCTTCAAGAGGGAGCAGAAAGCGAGTGAAGATGTTGACACATACATATACGTTTTAACAAAGCTGGTAGCAGAATGTCAATTTGATAACATCAGTGAACAACTCATTTGTGACCCATTTATTTATCACTGCACAGATAGGGCAACAAAACAAAAATTGCCATCTATGGGAAATCCCTCATTGTACGAATCAATCCGCACTGCAAAAAGCATGGAAACCTATCAAAGCTGTGAAGTAATTGATGACAAAACCCAAGAACACATAAATCTGGTTTGTTTCAGATAAGAAAAAGGAAAACATAACAAGTTTCTTTCAACAAACCCTTCAATGACTAAACCCAGTCAATATCATTAATTTTTTAAACAGTACAATATATGTTATAGATGTGGTTATCCATCCATGTAAAAGGAGGGAAAACATGCCCAGAAAAAATGTTCTGTGTCGACTATGTGGCAAAATCAGTCATTTTGTAGCAAAGTCACAGGTGTGTGCGATGAGAATGAGAGTGAGTTGGTTGATCTGATCAGTGAAGTACGGGACATGGTGTTGGTTGAATAAGGAAATGTAGTTAAACATGGTGATACAGAGCATTGTGTTGATCCATATGTCAGGCTGGAGGCAAAGTGGTAAGATTATTAGTAGACTCTGGGTCTAGGTGCACTATGATTACACAAGAATTGTTTCAACAAAACTGGTGCAATCGACAATTGACGCCACCGGACAGATCAGCCTTTTTGTATGAAGGAAGTACAATTGAATTGCAAGGTTATTTTGAAAATATTTTGACGTTTAAAGGGGGGGTTTATTCATGGGAAAGTTTATGTTGCCATAAAGGGTTTAAACATATTGGGGTGGTTTCACCAAGGGCTATTCAGCATGAAATTTTTCCTTGAACAAGTGAACAGGTGTGTTGTATGGGGCAGCAGTTCTATTGAAGATTTGTTTTTCCCAGGGTATTCTCATGAAGATAAAAGAATTCAAACACAAGATTAACCCCTTAAGCGCTGCGGTCGGCCAACGGTCGTCGCGTGCACTACCTTGCCAGTGCTGCGCACGACCGTTGGCCGACGCGGCCCCACCCGTTATTCGAACGTTCAGGACTGGGCGCTGAACGTTCGATGCTCTAAACGGGTTAAAAGTGCAGAAAATTCCACTCCCATTAAACACAAACTGAGAGGGGTGACTTTCAGTGTCAAGGATGATCTAAAAAAAGAACATGAGGGGTTATGCAACAAGAGCCTCATCGAGCCAGTGGAGTCCTCTCTTTGGCTTTCCCCTTTATTAGAGGCCCAGAAAAAAATGGGACTTGAGAGTGTGTGTAGATTTTAGGGCACACAATAGAGAGATTTGAGTTAATTCACACCTACTTCTAAAAATCAACTAAAGGCTATCAACAATTTCTGGTGCGAAATATTTTACAAAACTTGACCTAGCATTAGCATATCACCAGGTAGAGTTAGATTCTGAAGTGCGTCAATTGACAGCTTTCTTACTCCCATGGGGAACCTGTCAATGCATTTTACTGTTTGTTACAGGGCTACGTCAGAAATACCAAAACAGGATTTTCTTTTAGTAACGAAAAAAGATAATGCTCCCCTTGCCATAGGAGGCTTCACCCATGGCTGTGGAGCATGAAAATGTTTTTATTGTTCCTAATAAGAAACTGTAAAATATTATTACATATCTGCCCATCCAAATTGGGTGGGAGGATATGTAGTCATTTCTATGACAACCCTTGCTTCCCAGGGCCATCAGAGATGGCTCATCAAGGTGGAGACAGAGTATTCTCTACCATGTATAACTAAAAGGTCTGTTTGCATCAGTGGGCAGACTGCATTCTTGGAGGTGAGGATACTCTGTTGTGACAGACTATTTACTGCCAAGAATTAAATTGGGTCCTCAGTTCCTTTTTTGGAAGTCAAAAATCTGCAGCAGGACGAGGTAGGAGGCTATAGCCGAAGGCAATTCCAGGGGCTTGGATATCCCATTGGTGAAGGACCATTGAACAGGATTTGCTGCTGCAGAGAAAAACATAGTGGGAACAGCTTCAAAGTCAGGCCAACATGTGATGCACCTTTGGCAGATAGGCAAGCAGGTTGGTCCCTGTCTCCCTTCGGTTCTCAGAGCAGTTTTTTATCTAAAATGTCCTCCTCAGTTATGGATTTTGGCTATCTGGGCACCTTTAGCACCACAGTGAAGGGTCTAGGACAGGTGGAACACCACTTGGGGGTTCAGTAATCACTCAGTCTGGGTCCATGTGCGGGTTCAAGATGGTGGGAGCCTTTATGTCCCTGTGACTCTGAACAGGAGGCCAGCAAACTAGCCCTTGGAGTCACTCTGGTAGTCCTTGGTTCAGGTGAAGATGCAGGGCTCAAACAGCAGGGCTGGCATCTGAAGAGTCAAGGCAGACTGCAGGCAGAAAAGCAGTCCTTATAAGTACAGTAAAGTAGTCTTGCAGAGTGCACAGCAGGTGCAACAGGGAGTACACTGACAGTCCTTCCACAGGTCCAGAAAGTGAACTGAAGAGTGGGTCTGAGGGTTCTATCTTTTCGTTTGGTGCCCTTCCTCTGGAATGTAGGAGAAGCTTCTAGAAGTTTTCTTTGAAGTGAATGGAATTTCACTTCCCTGGTGCCAAGTTGGCTGTAGTGAAAATGTGGAGATGATAAGCTCTTTGTGTGAATGCAGAGCACTGCCTATTCAGATGCAAGTGGAGAAGTGTGGCTCACTGGTTAGAGGAGGCAGACCTGGAAGCAGAGGTCAGCCCGGGACCAGGGTTCAATTCCCGGCTCGGCGGGGTCTTGAGTCCTAAAATGTCCATGGACTCGACAATTCTCGCTCCGGTGCCTACTCGATTCACGGGTTCACACTTTGCGACTCTGGGCAATAGCTTGCTTAATCTCCACAACGGCCCCTCGCGGCGGGATGCCTGGCTTTCACCTTGTGGATACCCTGCTGGGGTTATCTCACAGGGGAATACCAGGACGGGTTCCCTAAGCAAGCGCTTAGAAACCGCTTGGTGATTTGCGCTATATAAATTCCTGTACATTTACATTTACATTCCGTGCTCAGCTCTGCTCCCAATCTGCCAGCAGATGGCCCATTCAGGCACACCTAATCCCACTTTTATGTGACTGTCTGGGAGTAATTCACAAAGTCTAACAGTCAAGTCCACCAAGTCATGTGATCCAAGACAGGCTGCAGGCGCAAAAGAGCAAGAAAATGCCACCTTTCTAAAAGTAATCATACAAAACAGTAATGGATTTAATGCTTGGATTAATCTCAGCCACTGGTAATCGCTCAGGCCACATCCCAATCCATATTTCATTTGCCCACCATGCCACCTCAGTTTGGACCAAGCTATGTGCAAATCAGTCTTGACCCTGCTCCAATAAGAACAGTCCAGCCTGAACTTCCAAGCCTGGTCCTCCATGAACCGGAGCACAAGCTATCCAGGACCGATTTCTCCCTAGTTATGGGCTCATCAGCCAGGTACAGCTTGGTTCCAGTGACACAGTGTGCACAGGATCCACTTCTGTGAATATCCATCCCACTTAGAACAAGACAATAAGTTCAACAAAACAGTGATGGATGGAATGCTTGAATTAATCTCAGCCACTGGTACTCACTCGGGGTCACATCCCAATCCATTGTTATTTTGCACACCACATCACTTCAGTTTGCACCCAGCTACATGCAAATCAGTCTTGACCCTGCTCCAATAAGAACAGTCCAGCCTGAACTGCTGTACCGACCAGATTTTTGGACCAGATGGAATCCGCTCCTAGGAGCCCCTCTACTCCAGCCGGAACGTAAACAGCTCCCTCCTTAGAACGTATTTACAATGAATATAGACATATGTATGACATCTCGTACCTAAGGATGGGGAAAATAGCAATAAACAAGCATTGGTTTTATAACATCCTATTCACACCTATTAGTCTCGCGGCCACATAAGCCCAGACAAGTCTACCCTAGGGCAGGTCTGATAATGTACCATTTATCCACTTGACACGCAATCCGGCGCGTCTACACACGTGGGCCTGCAGTCCCAGTGCTCTCCTTTATACCCGATCTACAATCCGGCAGATCTACACACCCCTCAATCTTGGGTGCTCTCATTAACACACGACCTACAATCCGGCAGGTCTATACACCGTATCCCCCCGGTGCTCTCATTTACACACAGTCTACAATCCGGCAGACTTACACACCTACTCGTAGGTGCTCTCATTAACGCCGTATACCAACGACGATCACTTTCCTATGAATCCTCAGGGATGAAATCTGCAATCATCTACTCAGGGTAAAACTACGGCAATGGAAATTAGTGTAGTGTTCAAATTAAGTGTGCCTTCTGCTCTTGACATCAACTGTTTTCTCACAACCAAGTTTATTTGAGCATAAGAATGACATGTATGTGGCACCTTCCCACACCAAGATCACCACATCAAGATCAATGTATTGATAACATACACAAGAGATATTAATCAAGCATTAAGGAAGCTCAGCTTTAAAGGAAAGAACCCCCCCCACCACCCAACCCAACCCCAACTATACCCCCACCCGCACCCACTATCCCACCCCCCCTTCCACACATGTACAGAGGCAACATATATATGGTTTGCATAAGAGAAGCAGGTACGATGCAACCCGGGTTGCGCCAGTAGAGCCAGAAACAGTGCTGCGATCATATGTCCTCCTCCGGTTCCGCCGGGGGCTCCAAGGATAAACCACGGTATTCGGCCCACCGCTTCCAGATCTTGAAGTGCTTGCGCGGGCAGCCCCGCGCCTCAAAAATCGGTTTCTCAAGACCCATAAAGTAGTCCAGCCCCGCCTTCCATGCCGACAGGGGGGGGGCCCTCACGGATTTCCAGGCCCGAGCCAAGTCTCGCTTAGCAACCACCAGGCCCAGCAGCAGCAGATGACGCTTATAAATATTGCCCCCAACCCCTTCCATGATGTGTAGTAGGCCTAGCCGGTGGGTACGGGGGAGGTCCCAGCCCAGGACTTCAGCCAGACAATTCCAAACACCCCTCCAGAAGCCAGCCACACGACCACATGACCATACTGTATGCAACAAGGTGCCAGGCACTTCTCCACACCGCAGGCACTCCGACGACGCAATCAAACCAGCCTTCCACAGTCGTTCACGCGTGTAATAGGCCCGGTGCAGATACTTGAATTGTATGAGGCGGAGCCGAACCGCGATTGCGGCGCCACGCGGGGACTCCAGAGCCTCTCTCCAGTCGTCCTCATCCAAGGTGCCCACGTCCACCTCCCAAGTTTCCCGGAGGGAGCTGAGAGTAGACGAGCAGTGAATAACAAGGGTCTGATAGATCCTAGAGACCTTTTTGTCTCCCAAGTCACCCATAAAGACCTTCGCCTCGATCGGACTAAACTCCGGGAGGGAGTCGAGGCCGGCTATGCTAGGGGCGAGGGCATGACGCAGCTGTAAGTAGCGGAAGAACTGGGTCGGATGCAACTGAAAGTCCACTTGGAGGTCTGCAAAGGATTTGAGAGTCGCGCCGGACATGACGTGGCCCAGTTGCGTTATTCCGATAGTCTCCCAACCCTCAAACCCAGCCAGGGCCGCCAGTTCCGGGAGCAGACCGTTATGCCACAACGGCGTTTCCGCCGTTAATTTGCCCCACCATCCCATGCGGCGCAAAGACTGCCGCCACACTGCAAAGACCACCCTCGTTACCGAGGGCAACCCACGGCGTATACGCGCCGAGTAGAGAATGGTGTGGAGCGTACGTTCACCCATGAGATGCCTTTCCAGAGCATATGCCGGATCGTTCCTGTCCCCGTACCACCAGTCGTTAAGGACAAGTAGATGCGAAGCTTGGTAGTAGGAGAGGAGATCGGACGTGGCCAAGCCACCGCAATAGGTGGATAAGAAACATGTCTTCAGGGCCACCCTGGCTGCTCCACCCTCCCACAGGAAGCGGCCCAGCACGGAGTTCACCTGACGGAACCATTCCATGCCAATAGGGTGCGGGAAATGCTGGAGTTGGTACAACAGCCTCGGCAATGCCACCATCTTAAAGATGGCCGACCTCCCAAAAATCGTAAGCGGCATCCTGGACCACGTTTTAACATCCGTCTGGACCCGTTCCCACACCGGCAGGACACTACGAGACCAGGCCGCGGTCCGCGAAGTCGAGAGGAAAACACCCAAGTACTTCAGGCCGTCCGTCGCTACACGCAGGTCAGCCGCCCAACCATCGGCAACCACACCACCACGTAAAACCCATAGGGTCGACTTAGAGGGGTTAAGGGTAAGCCCGGAGACTTCACCAAACCCCCTCATGATCTCCAGGATTCGAGGGCCAGAGCGCCGCAGGTCCGTAAGGAACAGGAGGACATCGTCTGCGTAGAGTGCAATTTTATCCGTAAGGGTATCACTCCATACAAATCCTCGCACCTGGGCGTCTAGTCGCACCCGCGACGCGAGGGGCTCCATGGCCAGGGCAAATAGGTACGGGGACAACGGGCAACCCTGGCGGGTACCGCGGCCGATTGGGAAGCGACCTGAGACCGCACCTGCCACTCGGACCGACGCCGTAACATTGGTATAGAGGAGACGGACATAGGACAGAAAGACTGGTCCGAGGTTTAGGCGGGCCAACAAGGCGAAGAGATACGCCCAGCTCACCGAGTCAAAGGCACGGTCCATGTCCGCCAGGAGAAGTGCGGCCTGTTCATCTCCAGCGCTCATGGCGTCGACCGCTGCCTGCGCCCGCCGGATATTGTGTCGGGTGGCTCTGTGTGGCATGAACCCGGCCTGGTCGGGGTGGACCAGGTCGGCTATGTGGGGCAGAAGGCGGTTCGCCAGAGCTTTCGCCAAGACCTTGGCCTCGATGTTGAGGAGGGAGATAGGTCTGTACGAGTCATGACGGTCAGGCGCCCTACCAGGCTTCAAAAAGACCACGATCTCGGCGTGACGCCAGTCAGGAGGTAGTTCGCCACCAGACCGCGCTGCCTCTAGCGCATTGCGGAAGTGGGGCCCCAGCTGGACGTGGAACTTTTTGTAAAATTCGGCAGGATAGCCACTTGGGCCGGGTGCCTTCCCCGTATTCAGCTGGCCCAGGGCTTCCCCCAGCTCCTCAGACGTAAGCGGGACCTCTAAGGCCGTTCTAGTCTCCTCCGGGACTGCCTGTGGGAGTAAGTCATCTAGGTACGAGGCAATCTCGCTCTCTCCCAGTGGGTCTCGGGGAGCGTATTGTGACTCGTAGTAGCGGGCAAAGCTGGCCGCCAATTGGTCCGGATCGGTCATGACGGAGCCATCCTCTGCCGTGAGGCCGGGCAGCTCCAGGGGCTGAAAAGTCGCCTGGCATAGTCTATGTAGCATGGTGCAGGACTTATCGCCCCACTGGTACACCCTACTACGCGTGGCGAGCCACGCTAGTCGGGCCTCCTCATAAAGGACAGAGGAGTAAGTCTGCTGGGCCTGCAGAAGCCGGCGCACCACGCCCTCCTCACCCCCAAGTCTACTATGCTGCTCCAACTCCTCCACACGGGCCGCGGCTGCCACGATGGCCTCCCGGTGCTCCCGCCGAGCGGCCGCACACCAAGCTATGTCAATGCCCCGGATCGTGGGCTTCAGTGCCTCCCACACCACCACAGCGTCGGCGCCCCCCACCAGGTTCTCGCGCCAGAAATGGTCAATTGCCTCCCGAAGGTGCGCCACATAGTCCGGCCGCTGCAGCTGCCAGGCTGACATACGCCAGCGAAAAGGTTGTCGTTTAACTGGGAGGGTCAAAGTGGCCAGGACGGGGGAGTGATCTGAGAGGCCCCTGGGGAGTATCGTGGCGTCCCGTACACGACTCAGGCAGGCCCCTGGTACAAACAAGTAGTCGAGCCTCGAGAAAGACCCATGCACCGCCGATACATATGTGAAGGCCTGTACCGCAGGATGAAAATGCCGCCACACATCTATCCAGCCCAGACTGTGCACCGTCGCACTCAACCGGGTGGGGGCAGCCGCGGGGGGGGGGTCAGACACCACATGCGCTCGCCGCTGGCGGTCCAGGCCCACATCCATGACCTCATTCCAATCACCCCCCACCACAGTCAGGACCTCAGGGATCTCGTCCCACAATGCAAACAGCCGCTCAGACAGTGCCCATTGCAGGGGGGGAGGGGCGTAAACACTTCCAAAAACCACCGGCTCGGAACCCAGTAGGCCCTTTACGAAGACAAATCTGCCCTGGGGGTCAATCCATTGCTTCTCGTGGACATAGGCCACCCTACGATGAATCAGTATGGCCACTCCCCGTGAGCCCCTCGTAAAGCCAGCATGATAGACCTGGTGATAGCCGAATCTCTGGAGGCTAAGGGCCTTGGAGCCCAACATGTGTGTTTCCTGAAGCAGAAGGACATCCACCATCTCCCGTTTCCCCCACCGCAACACAGCCCCACGCTTAATCTTATCCAGGACACCCCGCACATTCCATGTCACCACCCGCAGGGTCCTCGAAGGAGGCACGTTTGCGGCATTAGCCATTATCGACATACAGTCCAAAGTCCGGCCCACCCACCCACCCAGGTGCTACCCGCAGATAGACAGAAAAATCAGCCCCCGACATGTGTGGATCCACCCCCCCAGCCCGCCAATGCAACACCCCCGTTCCAACCCAGAGCCCCCCCAATAACAAGCGCAACAGCAAAACATCCCCCCACACCCCACACCCACCACCCCAATACCTCAGAAAACAGTGAAGTACCTGTCGCGGCATGAAGAGACCCGAGCCCAGAACAAAGGACTCAAGGCCCGCCACACCAATGGATCCCCAAAACCCCACCAAAACACACACTCACCACCCCCCAACCAACACTCACATCCGTGAGGGTCTGAGGCCCGTATACAGTACCCTCCGAGCCACACAGAGTCCCATGTCTATAGCTGGAGTCCCCACAGGGGAGCCGGCCGGCACCTCAAGAGCAAAAGAAAACAGTCTCACCGGCCAAAGCAGAGCAAGTCCATTCGCAGCATATGGAATATGTGTAGGCCCAACAGTGTTCAGCTGCCCGCTTCGGAGTGTTCAGAGTCCCTAGTGCCACCCGATTGCGACGCACAGGCGGACGCCGACCTTTTCTTGGAGCGAGACCGCCGATGTCGGCCCTTCCTGGGCAGGCGATGTGTCCGCTCCGGCGACGATCCCGGAGACCTGCCCGGATCCAGTCCCGGCTGTGCGTGGGGCCGGAGTCGCACCGCCTCATCCGTCCAGCGAAATACCTCCTCTGGCGAGTCGAAGAAGTGGGTACGGGACTGATGGATCACCCGCAGACGAGCTGGATACAGGAGCGAGTACTGGAGCTTGAGGCCCCGGAGCTTAGCCTTAGCGTCCATAAAGGATTGCCGTTGCTGTTGCACCATTTTCGTGTAGTCCGGGAAAATCATGATGGTATGATTTTCGAAGGCGAGGGAGCCCTTGTTCCTCGCCTCCCGCAGGATAACATCCCGGTCATGATAGTTCAGCAGGCGGGCTATAACCGGCCGTGGGCGCTCACCCTCCGGCGGCCGCTGGGCCAGAGCCCTATGGGCCCTCTCAATCACAAAGCATTTAGAAAGCGCCCCTTCAGGGAGCCAGCCCTCCAGCCACTCGGTCAGGAACCTCTCCATGCTGTCTTTTTCGCACCGCTCCGGAAAACCGATGAAGCGGAGGTTGTTGCGCCGTGCGCGCCCTTCTGCATCCTCCACGCGGGCCGCCAGTGTCCTCTGGACGCTTTCCACCTCCGCTAGGCGCTTCTTTAGGCCGCTAACGTCCGCCTCAGTCTCCGTGATGCGGGTCTCAGCCCCGGCGATCCGCTCCACTGCGTTGCGAAGATCCTGGCGTAGGAGTGTGACATCCGCCCCAACCGCTCCTATCTTGGCATCAAGCATGTCCCGAGACTGGGTGATAGCCGCCAGGATAGCTGTATTGTCTGGTCCGGGGCCGCCGCCGCCACCGGTCGCCCCAGCGCCACCACTCGGCCCCGTGAATTTATCAATGGGTCCATGCTTGGGCGGGCCTCCGCCCCTGTCCCTGGTCATGGCGATCGCCGGGCAGGGCCACCCCCACTCTCGGGCACCGTCCCAGTAGTTGGATCGGAGCGGCCCAGATGAGGTCCCAGGGAGGGACGCCGCAATCGGATGTCGCGGAAATCGAGGCCCCGGCTTCGCCCCAGCAGGTCAGGCCGCACCCACACCCGACCCCACAAGCAGCCGTCCAGGGTATCAGGATGAAGCAGTAGATCCGCGGTCCATGGGTCGCCGTAACCTGCGGGCCAGGCCAGGGAAAGTGGAGCAGCCGGCCCAGCCGACCACCAGTTCAGCCCCGATCTCTCCCGGGCACAAGAAGTCCGGCCGCGCGACCGTCGCCGGGTCCCGCCTCACTGCCACCACTCGCCGGTCGTTGCAGAGGATGAGCCGACGGGTAGGAGTCGCTGACTTCGTACCAGACTCCAGGCGATCGCAGCCGATGAGATGAGCCAAGGACGGCGTGGCGGATGCCACCCGCACCCGCCAGGTCACAGTGCCACCAGGCGTCGCGAAACTCGAGGACCCCGGTCTCCGGCCAGCCACTAGGCCGCACTCCGCCGCCGTCTCCCCTCGATCACAGGAAGGGAGGAATCGCAGGATCGACACACCAACGCAGACTGGAGACCTCACTGGATCGAATTCAGTCACTGGGCACCAACAGTTGGCTCGGGGGTCAGGATAAATGATCGGATTCAGTCCGGGCCGGCGGGAGCTCTACAAGGCTGCGACCGCCATCTTCGCCCGCCAAGCCACGCCCCCCGACATCAACTGTTTTCTGCCTCCCTACTTGTTCAGTCATTCCTTACCTGACCGGGATCCACATCCGTTCATGTAAATAACATTCGACTAGAAGTATCAGACCACAACGATTGAACAAGAATACAGGGCACATGTCGGGTCACCAATAAATGGGAGCATTTATTACAATATAAAGAATAAACACAATACTACATGATATATATTTATGTATCTATACATATATAGGCTGCAAAGAAAAGATAGAGGTTAAGGTGCGCGCTTCGCAAGGGAAGGGGCAGAGATCACCTGGTTAATATGAAGTTTGGACTCGGCAGTCATCTAGGTTCTCGTCTCGTCTCTCTCTGTGTCTTGGCTCGTCTCGGGGGTCCACCTCAGCCGTCACAAGTACACGTCTGCACCGCTAGGCTCAACCTCCTCTGCTTCCCTCCAAGGCACTGGAACCTGGTTCTTTATTAACTACCGTCTCTCTCTCTCTCTCTCTCTCTCTCTCTCTAGCTCTCAGAGAGTCTCGGTTTTTCTCAGACTTCAAAATGGCGATTGTCTGCCGCAGAAATAATTAATGATAGAGATGCTAACGGCTAGCTGCCGCCTACGGACTGACTGACTCAGTGCCTAACACTTTCACTAATATCAAAGCTGTCCCTTCATGGAAAGTTACGGCCAGTAACCTGCCGCCCACCAAATTCTTGTACCTCCCCGTACCAAGGACACGTTCCCAGCCGGCCGGCCTGAAGTTGTGTCTTCGGAGTGGAGAAAAATACAGTCTTTCGATAAGGGCCAGCCTGAACCGGTTCTCTCCAAGCGAACAACACCTTGAAACTAAAACATTACATTTAACCTAGAAAGCCTCTCCAGCTACTGGGCAGATGACAAGATGGAGTCTGTCCCGTTTAAGGCCTGCAAGGCCCAAAATGTGTGTGACTCCATAGAAAATGAACTAATACTCTTACAAAAGGACGGATCATCCCTAATACTTATATATCTATCCCCTAGCTTTAGCTTATAAGCCCTGATCTAAAGAAAAGGGTACGAAAATGCACTACTGTGCCTTATGGATAGGTCCTACTTATAGTCCTAATCCCCATACCATAGGGGATAATAGGCTGGAGTCACCATTCATCATCCTCCTTCTAAACAGGGTCGGAAAAGTTGGTTATTACATTTCACCCTTGACTACAGTCTATTAGCCAAAGTCTAAATTGAACTAACATCCGTAGAGGAATAATAAGAAACAAAATTAACTGATCTATTCTTTCTACCAATTCTAAAAAATTGCAATAAAGAGGGAATGCACTGGATAAAACAGCAAATAGCTACTAAAACACAAATAAAGATTATAATACCCCCTAAAATCTGTCGTAAGGAATGTAAGTCTGGCAACCAATTAAAGAGCCAGTCGAACCAGCCCTGATCAATATGTCGTCTAACTTCCGTAGTCAAATCGTGGAGTTTGTCAATATGGGCTTGGATTGATTTAGAATGGTCAGACAAATTAAAACAGCAGAGGCCCTCAAAGTCAGAACAGTCACTTGTACTTATCCTCTGAGGCGGAAGCCGGAGGACTGTTATTTCACCATTTGCTTTTAAAAAACCTTGTAAAATTGTTATTCTTGTGATTTTAAAAAGGAGCTCACCTGGTGAAAGCGCCCACATCACGCGCCGACACACCCCTCCTCACCCTTCCCCGAGACAGCGGTCCGCGCTGAGACAGGGAACGCCCTAAGCGCTAGCCACGCCCACTGCGAGGCCACGCCCACCCTCAAGGACTACAAATACGCTGGTTTTAAGCGTTCGCTATTCACTTGTACTTATCCTCTGAGGCGGAAGCCGGAGGACTGTTATTTCACCATTTGCTTTTAAAAAACCTTGTAAAATTGTTATTCTTGTGATTTTAAAAAGGAGCTCACCTAGTGAAAGCACCCACATCACGCACCGACACAGCCCTCCTCACCCTTCCCTGAGACAGCGGTCCGCGCTGAGACAGGGAACGCCCTAAGCGCTAGCCACGCCCACTGCGAGGCCACGCCCACCCTCAAGGACTACAAATACGCTGGTTTTAAGCGTTCGCTATTCACTTGTACTTATCCTCTGAGGCGGAAGCCGGAGGACTGTTATTTCACCATTTGCTTTTAAAAAACCTTGTAAAATTGATATTCTTGTGATTTTAAAAAGGAGCTCACCTGGTGAAAGCGCCCACATCACGCGCCGACACACCCCTCCTCACCCTTCCCTGAGACAGCGGTCCGCGCTGAGACAGGGAACGCCCTAAGCGCTAGCCACGCCCACTGCGAGGCCACGCCCACCCTCAAGGACTACAAATGTGCCGGCCATACCAGCGCAGCGGACGAGCGCAGCGGGAGCGCCGTTTGCGCGCCGAAGGCGCGCCTAAGGTAAGCCCGTCTGCGCCCGTCCGCGCACGACCGGGCCTAGGGCCAGCCCCCATGCCGGATCCTACCGCCATCAGGAGACTCTACTCTCGGCGAGATCTCCTTAGCCTCAGACCCCCGAAAAACAACAACTGTCATGACACACATGACCCAAATGTCCCCTTCGTCGGCTGTAACATCTGCAAACCTGGAAACCTACTCCTTCCCAGGTTGGCCGTCCCTCTCCCGGGCCTCAAATTAGCGACACTTAACTGTAGATCGCTCCCCAAACACGCCCTACTCATTAATCACTTAATTGTCGACCACGACCTGGATATACTATTCCTCACCGAAACCTGGATCACTAGCCATTCTAACGCCGACATAGTCGCGGCCCTCCCCCCGGGCTTTCTCATCATGTCCCAACCCCGCCCTGTAGGTCGAGGTGGTGGGATAGCCATCATCCACCGAGACTACTTCACCTGCCGCTCTACAGAGATCCAGAGTAAGGAGTCGGAGAGCTGTCTGTTCACACTGGCGCTCTCGCCGACCTACTCCCTATCAGGCCTTCTGGTCTACAGACCCCCTGGTCATTTCCGCCCTTTTTCCACCGCTTTCTTGGAATCCGTCTCTTCCCTGGCCTACCAAACTTCCA
Organism: Lissotriton vulgaris; assembly: GCF_964263255.1. Classification (NCBI taxonomy): domain Eukaryota; kingdom Metazoa; phylum Chordata; class Amphibia; order Caudata; family Salamandridae; genus Lissotriton; species Lissotriton vulgaris. Next base: position 47,729,718 of record NC_141694.1, on the reverse strand, counting down.
ACTTCCTGATTACAGGCGACCTCAACATTCATTTCGATGACCCAACAGACACCGGGTCGTCCGATTTAATCAGTGAACTTGGCGCCCTTGGCTTCTCCCTGACTAACTCAGGAGCCACGCATGCGAAAGGTCACCTACTCGACCCTGTACTCTCGAACATCCCTTCCCTCCAGTTCACCAATTCCATCCCCCTCCCGTGGACAGACCACTTCCTGGTCTTGACCCATCTCCCGGGGGCCTTTAAGAAACCCCACAACCCTCCAACCCTCACCAAGGATAGATCCTGGGCCAGACTTTCGACTGACAACTGGGCCTCGGCGCTCGACGCTTCTACCCCCACTCTTGCAGTCGACTCCACCACGGCGGACACCCAGTTCAGAGACTGGATTTCCTCCTCCCTTGACAGCCTCATCCCCATCAAAAATCGAGAGGTGAAAAACAAAACCAAGGGCCATGCCCCCTGGTACAATTTTGATCTTAGAGCCCTGCGCAAAGTGTGTAAAAAGGCTGAGAGAGCTTGGAGGAAAGATTGGCTCCACAGCAACAAGGATACTTATCGCAACGCGGTTAGACAATACAAGACTGCCTTGAAATCCGCTAAATCACTATTCTACGACAACAGAATAAAAACCTCTACCAACTCAGCCAAAGAATCCTACCAGATTGTCAAAGAATTACTAAACATCCCTAAAGCACCTCCCCCTCACTCCCCCGCCACAGACAGAAGCAAGGATCTAGCAAAATACTTTGACTCTAAAATTCTACGGATACTGGACTCCCTTCCTACCATCAGCCCTCCCATCCTGGCCACAGCGGACGAAAATAATGGCCCACAGCTGAAAACTTTCAGAGCAGTTTCCCTCCCCGAGGTGACGGCCACGCTTGATAAAATGAAAAGTGGCTCCCCCCTGGACCCAGCCCCGGTCAGATTCCTAAAAAAGGTGTCCTCCACCATAGCCCCCATCATCAGGGACCTGATCAACTCCTCCCTAGCTAGTGGAACGGTTCCCCCCAACTGGAAGAACGCAGTCGTGAAGGCTGTGCTGAAAAAGCCCCAACTAAACCCGGACGACATGTCCAATTACAGACCGATCTCACTGCTCCCCTGCATCAGTAAGATGGCTGAAAAACTAGTCAACGTACAGCTTTCCCAATTTCTCGAAACCCACAACATCCTGCGCCAATCCCAAACTGGGTTTCGACCGGGCCATGGCACAGACACCGCACTCCTCGCTGTCATCGAGGAGGCAAGGTGTATCCTAGACTCAGGGGGATCAGTGGCAGTGATCCTCCTGGATCTTAGCGCCGCTTTCGATACGGTGGATCACCGTGTCCTGTTACACCGCCTGGCCAAGGCAGGAATTGTGGGTACGGCGCGAGCATGGATCGAATCCTTCCTCTCCCACCGATCCTTTCAGGTGTGGGACGGCAACTCCCGGTCAGATCCTCTTCCACTGAAGAACGGAGTTCCCCAGGGGTCGTCGCTCAGCCCAACCCTTTTTAATGTCTATATGGCGCCCCTGGAAGACGTAGTGGCCCCCTACGGTATAAAAATAATTAACTACGCTGACGACACCCAACTTGTCGTATCCCTGTCCCACCTGGATAACCATCCGGACAGTTTGCTCCACTGTCTCCAGGACATTCATACCTGGATGTGTGACTCGGCCTTGAAGCTGAACGGCGCAAAGACCGAGATTATGCTCCTAGGCAATAAATGGACGACCTTGCCGCCTACGCCCTGGCCCGACACCTTCGGTGAAATCCCCTCTCCTAAAAATGAAATTAAGACTCTAGGAGTTTGGTTAGAACCGGACCTCACCATGAAAACGCAGGCAACCAAGACAGCAGGCACCTGTTTCGGTCTACTGCGGTCTGTTCGCAAGATCCTGCCCCTTCTCCCCCTCCCTTCCAGGAAACTACTTGTCCAGGGCCTTGTCTTGGCACGGCTCGATTACAGCAATGCCATTTATCTGGGGGCCCCTGAGTACACCTTGGCCAAACTCCAACGTACCCAGAATGCGGCGGCCAGGCTCATCATGAACCTTTCCCCTAGAGTGTCGGCTAAGCCCACCCTCAAAGCCCTACACTGGCTCCCTGTTCGCCAGAGAGTAGAGTTCAAGGCCCTATGTACCACCCACAAGCTCATGAATGGAGCTGGCCCTGACGCGCTTAAACATATGGTTACCCCATACAAAGCCTCAAGATCCCTTCGCTCCGACGCCGAACATCTTGCTACGGTGCCCAAATTCAAGAAGGCTCGTTCCGGCGGACGCCGCTTCTCGGTCAAAGCCTCCACAGCCTGGAACCTACTCCCCCTCAGCCTACGTCTGGAACCCTCCCACATAGTGTTCCGTAGGAAACTCAAAACATTCCTGTTTCCCAATTAAAACACTCCCTCCTCCCCCCTCTGGATATTGACAGGTTTAATAGCGCGGGGATGCCTACGGGTCACCAGGCGCTCTAGAAATCGCGAAATAAAAAAATAAAAATAAATGTCCATGTTTCAGCAACAAATAATCAATCGCAGCGCGATTCTGTAAAATGGCTCGTCTTTCACCCTGGGCATCTAATAATAAGTCAGATAATACAGTCGAGGTGTGGTTAATAGATTTAACCATCCAGCAAGCCATCTTGCCAATGGTTTTAGCATTGTAAACAGCCAATGCCGGGACACCAATAATAGAGAAAGCTAAACTAAGATACTCCGATTTAGAGTAAAGATGAACGGAGGAATCACAGTCTTCTTGTAATGTCATAGAGTCTCGTACCATACGGGAATGGGAACCAGGGTGTGAGGAAAACATTAGTAAGCTCAGTCTAGAGATAGCACACGGACCTCCAGTAACATTAGCAGGAATATAGGGCCAAGAAGTATTCCCACACGAAAATAACCAGCCATTAGGCAGCAACATAGGACGATAATAGCTAGGAACAACTAATAAACTTTTACATGTCATATTATTCTTAACAGAAGTACATGAATTTGGAAGTCTTCGCAAACAAAGTAATCGTTGATGAGCAGAAAAAGTCGTGGCAGCTCGTAATTTTAAACGTAGACATTCCGAAATCGCTTTAGGATCACAAGTGAAAATAAAACACAAATCGCCCTGTGTAATATTATAGGTGGTAATTTGGGAAGGAATCGGAAGGGCAGAATCAGAAAGGGTAGAACATAAAGGGCAAAATTCATGGGCGGGAAAATCGCCCAAAATAATATTAGGAAGGGCACTCGAAATATTGAAAATGTGCCGTAGAGTCTCAGTGGAGGCAGGGACAGCAACCAAGCAGGTCGCTAAAATATCAGTCACGGATCTCATAGGGGTAAGACAGAAATGTGGAGAGTTCGTAACCCTTTTTGCAAGGGTAATCCAGAAATTCGCGGAGGCATCCCACGCAGCGAAGGAACGCGGAACTCGGGTTCTCCAATCAACCGAAGTCGGTGGGTCCTCTCCTCTCCCGGCGTAGCAGACCAAAAGGAGTCCAACGCCGGCACATCCTGCAGCAGCAGTCCAGAGAATGATCTGAAAGAATACAAACACAGGCCTTAATCATTCTCGTAAGTAACATTTGTCAGCTGGGACAGCTTCCCAGCTATCTTTCCCTGGCTTCATTACCAAAATGGTGCTGTCATGACCGGTCGCAATAATTTCAGCCTGTTCAGGAGGATTTTTAGGCGATTGCACCCAAATTTTGGCACCAGGGTTGTCCGAAGAACCAAACCCTTTTTGACCTCGTATCGTTAGCAAAGTCGGGGCAGAGCCTTTCTTAATCTCACCACTGAAAACAGGCATAATCAGCAACTGAGCAACACAGTCAGATTTTTTGATCAATAAGTCAAGCTCACTGCTATTAAGCAGGAGAACCTTAATCTCTCCCTGATAATCGCTGTCAATCACTCCTCCAAGAACCTGAACACCTTTTAAGGCAAGGCCCGATCTAGGGGCAATCAGTCCAAAGCTACCAGCAGGTATACAGACACCAATGCCAGTTTCAACAATGATTCGGTCTCTACTTCTCAAAAGTGCATCATTCATAGCATGCAGGTCCAAGCCTGCGGAACCTGGGGTCGCTCTGCATGGAGCCAAAGCTCCGGGGGTAATTTACCAATAAAGAACAGTATGAGACATCGAATTAGGTTTTGCATCAACAGCAGGAGGAAACAAACGCATTAAAGGAGATTCAGCATGCAACAAAGGACGATTATTTAAAATTAACAATGCCTGAAGTAAAACATCCTTCCAGTTCCGGTAATTATCATTGGTCAATTTACGCAACTGTTCTTTCAACAAGCCATTCATGCGTTCAATAAGGCCCGAGGCCTGCGGATAATATGGAATATGAAAAATCCATTCAATGTTATTTTCCACACAGAATTCCTGCACCAATCTTCCACGGAAGTGGGATGCGTTATCAGATTGAATTTGGAATGGGACACCATAGTACAGTATTAGTAATTCAAGAGTTTTAATGGTATTAACTTGGGTAGCATGTTTACAAGGGAAAGCGACCAACAGGCCACTAAAAGTATCAACAGCTGTGCAAATATACTGGCAACTCCTGCTCATAGGGAGCGGACCAATATAATCAATCTGCCAAATTTGAGCGGGCATTTTTCCTCGATGCAAATGGCCTTTAACAATATGGGGCACTGATCGTTTTTTAGCATGCTGACAGATAGGACAATGCAGAATAACATCTTTAATCAAATTTAAGGGAATATGAATTCCTCGATCGGAAGCCCACCTGCTAGTGGCTCTCTCTCCAAAATGTCCTGCTTTTTGGTGGGCCCATTTCGCCAATCCTGCCAAATCAGAGTCTTGCATGTCCACCACTGCCTCAGAAATTTTAGACTTTTCATCTGCAATGTTATGAAAGAATTTGTCAAGGGAATCGATCGGGGTATGAGCATCCACATGAAAGATTGTCACAGTACTCTGTGGGAGCAGTTCCCAAATTTCTTGCCATAATTCCTTTCCCCACAATACTTTTGAATGCAATTCCCAATTATGAGAATGCCAAGTTGGTAACCATATCGCCAGTCCATTAGCAGTGGACCAGGAATCAGTGAAAATATGACATGTGCCAGGTAATTCTTGCTTCAAAACTTGATAAACCGCGTATAACTCAGCATATTGACTGCTCTTTCCTTCACCAGTTGTACTCAACAACTTTTGTGTGATCGGGTTATAAGAAACCGATTTCCAGTGCCGTTTTTCACCAATGAATTTCGCTGAACCATCTGTAAACCACACATGTTTTCTGTCCTCCACGGACAAATCATCAAATGGCTTACCCCATCTGACAGGAGATTCCTGAACCACAGGCACAGAACATTCATCTGCAGTGTCATCCGAGGGCGCCTGCGCCACTCGTTCATGCAATACAGCTATACCTTTCGGTCCCATGCGCGCTCTGTCCTGGATGTACCATTTCCACTTAATCACACTCGCCTCTTGAGCATGTCCAATTCGATGGGATTTCGGCGAACTCAACACCCACTGCATGATAGGAATTTCATGTCTCAAAATCACAGTATGACCCAGAGTCAATTGCTCGGTATCCACCAGAGCCCAGTAACATGCAAGCAACTGCTTTTCAAAGGGTGTATAACGCTCACCAGCCTCAGGTAACTTTTTAGTCCAAAAACCTAACGGCACTTTTTGTCTGCCTTGCTTTTGCCATAAACTCCAATTGGCATACAGACCATCCACAGAAACATTCAAATCAACATCACCCTCGCTCACAGGCCACAAATCTAAGGCATACTGAATAGCTTCTTTCGCCAAATTAAAAGCATTCTGTTGTGGTTCACCCCATTCAAACGCATTCTTCTTACGGGTGACTCGATACAATGGGGCCAAAATTTGACTCAAATGAGGAATGTGCTGACGCCAAAAACCAAATAGGCCAATGAAACATTGAGCCTCCTTTCTGTTCCTCGGAACAGCAAAATCCAAAATTTTACGTTTCACCTGTGGGATCACCTCTCTGTGACCTTCATGCCAATTAATTCCTAAAAATGTAACATTCTGGGAAGGGCTCTGCAATTTATCGGCATTAATCTCCCAACCTTTAGCACGTAAACAGTCAAGAATCTGGTCTAAATGGGATTGGACCTGGTCTTGCGTCACACCTTGAATCAAAATGTCATCAATATAGTGACACACCTGAATTTGGGGATGAACAGGCACTTCAGATAAATGCTCCGCCACCAGCCGGTGACAGATCGTAGGGCTATGTACATAACCTTGAGGAAGACTCCGGAACGTCATTTGACGTCCATTCCAGGTAAAACTGAATTGTTCCTGACACTCCGGGGCAATCGGGATTGAAAAGAAAGCATTAGCAATATCAATCGATGCATACCACGTACCTGGATGCTTTTGAATTCGCTGAATTAAAGTAACCATGTCTGGCACTGCAACAGCCAAATGTGGAGTGTGTTTGTTCAATTCTCGATAATCAACAGTCATGCGCCAAGAATTATCACTTTTGCGCACGGGCCAAACGGGATTATTCCAAGCAGAAGTGATTGGAGTTATAACCCCAGCATCAACCAAATCTTGAATAGTGGCAGTAATTTCCTCATGACCACCAGGAATACGGTATTGCTTCTGGGAAACCACTTTCGTAGCCAGAGGAATATGAATGGGGGGCATTCGCAAACGACCAACCCGTACGGGTCTGGACGAAATATAATGTTTCGTTCCAAATTGATAACAACCATCATCCAAATGCAAAGTCATACCTTTTAAAATGTCAATTCCAATTATGTATTCTAGGAGTGGCACAACTAGTACAGAATATTCTTTGCGGGGAAGTCTGCCAATTCTCATGTCAAGTGTAGTCTGCACTGCGGGGGTCTCTTTTCCACCCAAACCAGTAATCGTGAAAAATTGTCCTTTAAATTTCTTAGATTTACCATGAATTAAAGTGGCCTCCGCCCCAGTATCCACCAACGCTCGGGGCCCTTTGGATATTACGATGTTTCCAAAAAATTTCGATATCTAGATAGGGTCTATTGTCTCTGTGAGCCCACCTACGTACTGGAGCTTGACCTATTTCCTAGTCATTTTTACTGTGGTCAGCCAACCAAGACAAATCAGGATAAATGCTTTCAACTTTCTTCGGGATCAGAACGTCCTGTTCATATCCATCTCTATTACGAAATGGATTATTGTCATGTTCAAAGAATTGTGAATTGCGGTCAGAAAGCCTATGGCGATCATCCCCTCGTCTAACATCAGGGGAATAACTCCTGTCACCTCTGCGCCTACTAGAGACACGATCATCACTCCCTCTGCCTCTCTCCCCCTCCCTCACCCTTGTATTATCACGGCGGGGAGAAGCAGCACGTTCATAGCGCCGGTCATCACGGCGATCAGCATCCACACGATGTCTCTCATCGCCACTGTCATCAGAACCACGATCACAATCATTCTTTCGTACTCGACGGGCACCCTCCTTACGATCCAAACCACGCTTACGAAACATTTCCCACAAGCGATTATTAGGTTCACCATCGATGTCCTCCCTTTTCACACCATCAGCCAAAAGTGCAAGAAACATGTCACGCCTAGAGAATTTATAATCCCCAGCGGTACGACGCTCGGGTCGAGATTGCCTTTCAGGTTTAAACCATTCACCCAACTCACCAAGCTGACGAACAGATTCCAGCACCATAGACAAAGGATTGCCAGTTTGATTAATCAACAAAGTCATCATAACCTGCTTATAAGCAACAGGCGAAGAACGGATAATGCGATTTCGCACAGAAGATGTCAAAAGACCATCCAACAATCTGTCAGAAGTACTGAGAAAAATCGCAGTTTTCATCACTTCCTCTTTCAAACGTTGCGACGCATCGCGCAAAGTGTACCATGGCTTGTCATTGACAGGCCAATCAGATTCAGTAGGGTATTTATGGTTACAACCATCATTCGCAAGTTGGAGCAAACTAATTTGGCCAGCACCATTATAATTCCGAAAATGATCTTGTACAGTAGAATCGGAACTCAGAGAGCAAAAACGTAAACAATCACCAGCATCAAGCATAATACCGGCAGCGCCAAGTTCATAAAGGCGCACCATCCACGTAAGCAAAGATTCACCGGGTCGCTGTCGAAAGCGTTGTAAAATGTCACTAACCTCCTGTTGAGTAAAATCTTCAATACTATCCAAATGAATACCATTCGGCATACCAGGAGCCTGTTGTAATTTGCGTCGAAACACAGGGTGAGCAGAAACCTCCGGAAGAGCTTCCGAGGAAGCCCGGTCCTTAGATTTAGAAGAACAATCAGGGCGTGATACGTCATCAGAACGGGTAGAGCGACAACTATCGCCAGAAATATCATCTTTGTCACAAGAAGCAGATTTACAATCACGTCCGGAGCGAGAAGATTCACGCTTGTCACCCTCCTCAGCCGAGGAGCCAGAATCATTTGAATCCCAGATATTACCATCCCACTCGTCGGGGTTCCAATCCAGTCCGGCTTTCGCCACGACCAGACGTACTTTCCGCGTAGACACACGACCACGACGGTGTCTGTATTTATATTTCGCAATGCGTACTGCAGCCCTTTCGGCTATAGTTTGATAAGTTTCAAGTTTATCGGCAAGCAATTTATTTTGACATCGCAAGAGAGTATGCGCATTTTGCACTTCAACAAACTTTTCTTCCATATCAACAAACCGCTTCTGCAATTTAGTAAGCTTCTCATGCAGCAATCTGTACGCAGTCAACACAATCCAACCTCTGCGTCCTAAAATAGGAAGCTCCTCACCCTTCACTACTGGCGCTTTTTGCAAGCAAGAAACCACATCAGCGGGCTCCGCCTGCTCCAAACAAGAAACCCAATTCTCACTCAGACCAGTAGAATCGGCCCACTCACGGGCTAAAGCCTCATACGGCGTTGACTCCCAGCCGGGAATATCAGCAGGCAACTTAAAAGTAGATTTTGATTTCTTTTTTGAAAACATTTTAACACACAAAAAATATATATATACAAATATCAACAAAGAAAATACGTACGAGCCGAGCGCAAACCAGCAAGATAAAAACAATACAGCGCACACAGGCTTCGTAAACAGTTCGTGACGCCAGATGTACCGACCAGATTTTTGGACCAGATGGAATCCGCTCCTAGGAGCCCCTCTACTCCAGCCGGAACGTAAACAGCTCCCTCCTTAGAACGTATTTACAATGAATATAGACATATGTATGACATCTCGTACCTAAGGATGGGGAAAATAGCAATAAACAAGCATTGGTTTTATAACATCCTATTCACACCTATTAGTCTCGCGGCCACATAAGCCCAGACCAGTCTACCCTAGGGCAGGTCTGATAATGTACCATTTATCCACTTGACACGCAATCCGGCGCGTCTACACACGTGGGCCTGCAGTCCCAGTGCTCTCCTTTATACCCGATCTACAATCCGGCAGATCTACACACCCCTCAATCTTGGGTGCTCTCATTAACACACGACCTACAATCCGGCAGGTCTATACACCGTATCCCCCGGTGCTCTCATTTACACACAGTCTACAATCCGGCAGACTTACACACCTACTACTTAACGCCGTATACCAACGACGGTCACTTTCCTATGAATCCTCAGGGATGAAATCTGCAATTATCTACTCAGGGTAAAACTACGGCAATGGAAATCAGTGTAGTGTTCAAATTAAGTGTGCCTTCTGCTCTTGACATCAACTGTTTTCTGCCTCCCTACTTGTTCAGTCATTCCTTACCTGACCGGGATCCACATCCGTTCATGTAAATAACATCCGACTAGAAGTATCAGACCACAACGATTGAACAAGAATACAGGGCACATGTCGGGTCACCAATAAATGGGAGCATTTATTACAATATAAAGAATAAACACAATACTACATGATATATATTTATGTATCTATACATATATAGGCTGCAAAGAAAAGATAGAGGTTAAGGTGCGCGCTTCGCAAGGGAAGGGGCAGAGATCACCTGGTTAATATGAAGTTTGGACTCGGCAGTCTTCTAGGTTCTCGTCTCGTCTCTCTCTGTGTCTTGGCTCGTCTCGGGGGTCCACCTCAGCCGTCACAAGTACACGTCTGCACCGCTAGGCTCAACCTCCTCTGCTTCCCTCCAAGGCACTGGAACCTGGTTCTTTATTAACTACCGTCTCTCTCTCTCTCTCTCTCTCTCTAGCTCTCAGAGAGTCTCGGTTTTGCTCAGACTTCAAAATGGCGATTGTCTGCCGCAGAAATAATTAATGATAGAGATGCTAACGGCTAGCTGCCGCCTACGGACTGACTGACTCAGTGCCTAACACTTTCACTAATATCAAAGCTGTCCCTTCATGGAAAGTTACGGCCAGTAACCTGCCGCCCACCAAATTCTTGTACCTCCCCGTACCAAGGACACGTTCCCAGCCGGCCGGCCTGAAGTTGTGTCTTCGGAGTGGAGAAAAATACAGTCTTTCGATAAGGGCCAGCCTGAACCGGTTCTCTCCAAGCGAACAACACCTTGAAACTAAAACATTACATTTAACCTAGAAAGCCTCTCCAGCTACTGGGCAGATGACAAGATGGAGTCTGTCCTGTTTAAGGCCTGCAAGGCCCAAAATGTGTGTGACTCCATAGAAAATGAACTAATACTCTTACAAAAGGACGGATCATCCCTAATACTTATATATCTATCCCCTAGCTTTAGCTTATAAGCCCTGATCTAAAGAAAAGGGTACGAAAATGCACTACTGTGCCTTATGGATAGGTCCTACTTATAGTCCTAATCCCCATACCATAGGGGATAATAGGCTGGAGTCACCATTCATCATCCTCCTTCTAAACAGGGTCGGAAAAGTTGGTTATTACAACTTCCTAGCTAGGTTCTCCCTGAACTGTAACACAAGCAACTCAGGACGGGTTTCCGATAGTTATCGGCTCATAAACCAGATACTGCAGTAAATGAACAAAATGAGAAGTTCTTTTGTCATAGAAATTATGGTTAGTTCTCTAGAAGGCTAAATTTAGGACACATTTCCTGTAAATTTTCAAATGTCTTCTTGATCAGTATCAGAAAAAAAGTCTGGTATGCTGAGGGAAACATTCAACACCAGCAACGGTCTGTCAGTTAAGTCCCTTGTGATCAACTACAGCTTCACTACAAACTTCATAAGAAAAACCAGAGTACTAACATTTTGTATTCACGAAAAAAGTGTGAGACAACTGAACTCCATTTTGTTCTATTAAAAGCTGTTGAATTTAAAGCCTTTCCTGAGGAGTAGGCTAAAGTCAATGAGCATTGAGATGTTAATGCAGGTATGAAACCAGTGAGTTAGAAATATGAGCTGGGCTGCGCATAAATTATATGAAATATGCGCTCTTAGGAATTAGAAGGGAATTGTGCGTATGCCCCCCTCTGCCTTTATCTGTTTTCGGGGAGCAACATCTAAAGGGATGCTCACGTTGCGGATTGGAGGGTTTTGTTAAGGAAACTGGGCAGTTGTCAGAGAAATTGGCGGGGTGTAACTTAGGTTATGGTGATGCTCCCCATTCTCAGGGCAAAGTGCAACTCTGCGCCCTGCTTCTTAACACTCGGTCCCTGAAAAAACATGCTCTCAATATCCACGACATACTAGTGGATAAATCCCCGGATTTCCTATTCCTAACAGAGACATGGTTGAGCGAGGCTTCAAACCTGTCCGCAAAAGGATCCATTTCTAGGCATGGTTTTGGCTTTTAAGGCTTTCCACAGCATAGGGGCTGGGTAGATTGCGAAGAGAGCCCAATTTTACCCCCCTTACTGTGTACTTAGGTCTCCAGCACTTCCGCTGGCTTTGACCCCCAGATACTTCCGGGCACTTATCGGGGGTCGCTCCTTCCAGGTGCAAGCTGCATAATTGTAGAACAATCTACCGGTGGACTTAAGGTTGACACAGGATCTCCTTGCATTTAGGAAATCACTGAAAACGTGGTTGTTTCAGCTTTAAATATCCAGTGCGGGGGTCTCCCTGCTTAGCTAGGCCTCTATCCTGCTTCAGCGCCGGGACACTCAATTGAGTAACGTTGCCCTCTATAAATAGCCATTTAACATAACATAACATAGCAGTGGATGAGTGGGTTGTTAGTAATTTGAGGCATAATGTATTTTTATTGGACTGAAAAGAGTTAAAGGGAGCGATGATAGCATAAGAAAAGCATGCCCTTGCCACATCTGTTTACTCACCCTATCCAGCTTCTCAGTAGCTTAAGATCTCCTTAATTTCATAATTATGAACACATTTGTGTGCAGCAGTGGTTGGCTGCCCTCAGAGGGATGCCCACAGAGGATTGATGCAGCCCAAAGGCTTACCCCACCGCGCATGGCCGTAGGCTGTGTGCAGTAGAGGTAAGCAGCCAGCTGGGGGTTGGGCACTGGGCCAATCAAGAATATGTTAAAAATAACTGAAATTCACTGAAACCACAAAGGCTAAAGTGATGTAATAGCTAGGTGTTGCAATGAGACAAGAACTAAAGTAAAAAATTCCAAAACCAGTGAAATATGCTAATTATAATGTGGTTAATTAACAATACCTTGTGCACCAGTCGTACACTGCTTATGGCCTCACGTATTCGATCATTTATGACATGTTTAATGATATCATTGATGACATCGCTCATTGGGTTTAAAGAACAATATTGTTCAAATTACTAATGAGTGCCAGGGCCACCAAGGTAATATGAGAGGTTGTTAAACATTTGGAGGTATATTATCAAGGATGGTGTTAAAAATTATCGCTGGTTGCTTTGCGGCAGAGTCACCGGCTGCACCTGGGTCCTCTTCCCGCCCCGCCTCCCAGCACTTGATAGCGCCACGCGGCCCCCTCTACGCGGGAGCCGCTCGAGGGCAGAGACACTTTGTTGCCGCCATTCCTGAACGCCTGCCACACTGAGGATAACGCCGACTTGGGGCTCATCACTGGACCGGACATCGGGACTGCGAGGACCAGGTTGCTTTGCGGCAGAGTCACTGGCCGCACCTGGGTCCTCTTCCCGCCCCGCAGCCCAGCACTTGATGGCGTCTTGCGGCCCCCGCTACGCGGGAGCCGCTCGAGGGCAGAGACACTTTGTTGCCGCCATTCCTGATCGCCTGCCACACTGAGGATAATGCCGACTTGGGGCTCATCACTGAACCGGACATCGGGACTGCGAGGACCAGGTTGCTTTGCGGCAGAGTCACTGGTCGCACCTGGGTCCTCTTGCTGCCACGCCTCCTTATTTAGACACGCCCAAACACACGCATGCGGGACGCGCGCGGACGTGTGCCGGGCGAAGCTAGGCCCAAGGGTGGGCCCGTTTAAGCCTGTTCAAGACCGGAGAAGGACGGGACGGGCCACCCCCTTTTCTCCCATACATTCAGGGACCATCCCGTAAGTCCCTCTCATGCACAATATTATGGCAGCTAAGGAGAGTAGGAGCAAGGCAGCCAATAGAAGTCCATGTTCTGGTGTGAACCTGGGCTTCTATTGGAATTCTCCAGGGCATATTATCAGGCCCACAACCACCGCTTTAGTGGCTGTTTTCTGCTGCTAAACTGGCGATAATTTTAATGCCGTCCTTGATAATATGCCCCTTTTATTTTTTAATCTTATTTCAACACCTAAGTATAATTGCTATGTGCACTATTCACCATAGTTCAATATTGCCCATCCAGGGGTTTAAGTAACATGATAAGCCACAAGCCTGAGGGGTAAGTAGTTTGGACGTTTGTAAATGTCACCTGAACATTGAGATGGCAATGTAGGACCATATTCCATATGCTACTCCCTACATATTTTTTATTCCACATTTTGTCTGGGGTTGTTAAGATGAACAATCTGTGTTCTTCAAAATGCAGCTAACAATGGGCACTGATTGAAATTAGTATGGTTAGGTTTCATTTACCTTATATGAATGCATTTTTGAAAAAAAAGGATAATGGTGAGAGCCAGTGGATTTATGCAGAAGATCTGTGGCTACAGCATAATTATGAATTTACTGCATTTGCCACAAACTTTGCAGATTTCACAAAGAGGTTGCTTCTAGCTCACATGGATGAAAACATTACCGCCAGAAAATGTGCTACTTAATTTGTGTTTTTTGCAACATTATTTAGAAAACCTTACCATACAATGTGGTCCTCCGTACAGCATAATCCAAGTATTCCTAACAGTGGTAATGCTCTCCAGAGTGGTTAGTGGGCTGTCATTATGGTCATGAAGCTCCTATTTAAGAAGAACCCATGAAATATTTATGTATTTGAGTCTTGGCTAAATATTGAATTGTGTGTACAAACACACACACACACAAACACACACAGACACACGCACACCCACACACACCACACACACACATGTTTTCTAGATAAATAGATGTGGAGTTAAGAATAGTAAAACAACTATTGTTACTTTTGAATACCTACATATTTTGATGATATAGTGGTAGTCGATTTTCTGGAGTCACTATTTCTGTATATCGATATTTGTGGACTTGCCATTCTGACATAAAACCAACAAGAGGTGCTTTGCAGTGAACTTGCACTTTATAAATAAATCGCACAAAAAATATCAAATAAATAAAAATCCTCTCAACAACTTGATTTATAATCATTCTGAACAGAATGATCTGAAAATATCTCTGAAATGGCTAGGTAAAAAAAGACTGTAATGCCAGTAATCATTGCACACCATAGTACGATGTAGCTGTGGATAAGTACTGAAAAGCCTGCAGGTAGATGTACATGAATGTGCTATTACTGATGCCCTTTGAGAGTGCTGTAGCTTGGCAAAGCATAATAAATGCTTAACTCAAAGGGATTTCAAAAAGCTGCACAATTATCAGAACCACGTGGAGCATTTTTGGGGTGGGCTAGATAAAACAGTATCAGAATAGTCAACTCCAGGAAAATAATAGGATCCAATGAATAGTCATCAACAGAGTTTGAATATGATACATTTTGTGCTGTCAAAAAATATATGGATGACATACAAAAAAACTAAAATAATGCTATAAACTATCTGTTAAATTGATAAGCACAGACACTTCCATAGATATCAGCCAGGTGCAGGAGACATGCTAGCCAGAAACAAACTATAATAAATATAAGAACCTCCATTGTTATTCTGAGAGAAGACATGTCTAATATTGACATGAGCTGTGTGTTACCAGAAACACAGCCAGCAAGTCTAGCAATAAAAAATAAAAAATGTATTGTGTGAACATTCTCAAGCTTACCATTCATAGCTTGGCATGAAAGCAAATCTTACTCAATGTGCAATGACAACAAAGAGGGTGTAAGGACTTGTAGAATTATTGATTAGCATCCATAGAAAACTACCGACTTGTAAAAAGGAAATGTTATCCTGTGGGGTATGATTTTTTTTCTAAAGAATCTTTTTATTAAACAGTTGCTCAGTACATTCCAGATGTACATTGGTGTATATCAATATGGCGCCTTCAGACAGGAAGGTGCTGCCTCACAGCAGTTGCAAACATCTGTAGACAGTATTTGTATTATTGGGTGTAGATGCAAGCATTTATAAACATTATTGGCGTAAAGCACAGCTCAAACCAGGTACCCTCCTTCCCCGATAAGACTCCCAGACTGGGCCATCATGTATACCTGTATGAGCCCTATTTATCCCAAATGTTCTCATATTTCTTAGGGCAGCCTCAACTTTGGTAAATTTCCCATTCCGCCTATTGACAGCAATCGAGGTCCTTCTCCCAGTCCCAAACATTCGGGGGTCCACATTCTTCCCATTACTTGGCGACATTCCGCTTTGCCACTCCTGCTGCTAATGTGAACCAGATCTTGGTGTACCTGGGCCAGGATTCCTCACCAGTAATATACAGCAACATCCATTTAGCCTCAAGTGGTTACTATGAGACCCAAGACTGTAGTCATAACTTGTAAAACATCCCTCTAGTATGCTTGAATAGCAGGGCAATCCCAAACCCAATCAATTAATCAGGGTAGGTAAAGCGCAACTACTCACCCCTGAGGGTCTCAAGGTGCTGGGGGGAAGCAGGGGCAGCTCAGTTGAGTGCTGGGTTCACCTGAAAAGTCAGGTCTCGAGGTCCTTTTTGAGCTGTGGCAATGTGGGAGATTGCCGGAGGTGGAGGCGGAGGATGATCCAGGCTTTGGCTGCAAAGTAGGAGAAGGACTTTCCTTCCCATCTAGTCTTGCTGAAACGTGGCACGGTGACCAGTGAAAACTGGGCTAATCAGAGGCAAGAGGCGGCTGTTCAGGTATGCGGGTCCGATGTTGTGAAGGGCCTTGTATGAGTGGGGAGGAGTTTGACGGTTATTCTTCTTTCGGCTGGAAGCCAGTGGAGATCGTGGAGGTGTTGGGTGATGTGACTGCGACTGGGGAGGTTGAGGATCAGACTGGCTGTGGCGTTCTGGACAGTCTGGAGTTTGCTAAAGGAAGTCACCCGATTAGGGCCACCTGCGTCACTTGCTACCACCTCTCAGCTTTCCATACAAATGAAGAGTCGGTCAGACAGTAGAAAATAGAAACCAAGTATATATTTATTCAGATACACTCGAGTGGAACCCCATCTGCCCAGTCACTTAGGGGTGTTGCAGAGAGGACTGACATCAGCTAACATAGTGATACATTATGTATGATTCAGAACCAATGAAGGCACGCCTAGACTGGAAATTTCTAGTTGGAGGCAGCTAAACAAAGAAAGTACAGAAGGATGAGTTTCAATCCTGAGACCGGGCACACACTATCTCTACACCAAGGTCATTCTGCATGTGCCCGCCACTGGATTGGTGGGAGCAGACCTCTATCTAGAGGGAAAGGTATGCACTCATAAGAACATTGTATTCATTAGTACAGAAAGGCCTAACCCTGAAGAAACGAAAACTATCACAGCTGCTTTCAGCACAGACAGAGAGAAATTAGTTTCAATCATAGCTCAAAATGGTGACCAAACATAAAATGGTGACACAAATGCTAACTTAAGACGTATAATACATAAGCAGCACAGCTAAGACATTTTTATTCTAACAAACCCTCCTTTTAGCATACGCTAACAATTTTATGTTGCTATCAAGAAATGTATAAAATGTTGCAAGGTTAAGAAACATAACTGTGGGTTGATGCTTACATAATCAGTATTCAAAAATACCCTTGTCAATCTGCATCATGTCTGCAATGTCCTTCTGCAACATGATCACAGCATTAGTATCATGAATTTATATTTTCTGTTTGGGGGTGAGGGCACTGACACAATAAGTGCAACAAGCTGCAGTGTAAACAGAGGCAACATGTAGAGATAATACCGACAACTGCAACGAAAAAGATAAGGATCTTCCAACCCCATGCTGTTAGCATATTCCAGAACCACCCCGACAAGGTCCAAGCACCTGTCCCTTGGTGTATGTTAGAAAGAAAGTCTACGCAATATTTGTATAGCTGCATACACACTGGGGGCGTGGTCAGGTATGTAAACACAACAGCTGCTGCCAATGATGTGACAGGCCCCTCCTGATCTGCAAGGATAACGTCTAACACCATTCTGCAAGGTGACTAATCTCGTAGCCTGGAGCTCAGCAGTGATATTTGTCAGTATCCCGGCAGTTGTATTATTAACCCCTTCCACAACTCTTGTTAGCTGACAAAGTTGAAGACTATTAGCCATAGCGCCCCAAAAAGGTAGAAGACCCTTTATAGCAAACTGTGGTGCAGTGGTATCTGTGAGATCTATATCCTCTATGTCCACAACCCTTCTGACTCAGTGCAAGTACGTACTCCTACGCTGCAGCTTATGATCTTTAAGATAAGTGAATGGGGTGACATACACAGGGGAAGAAGGTAAGAGAGATAACATGTGCCTGACCATCCCCTCAGAAGCCAGACATGAGCTTGGGATCCACAGACAAAATAGACATATGGGGTAGGATCAAAGGCGGACTATTAATCATTCTCAGTCTGTAGGTGAAATTGCATTTACTTTCCCCCACATTTACCTACCCAGTCCCCTGAACACAGAAACTGGCTGTTGTATTGACCACGGACACCGGCACAGTTGGTCCTTAGTAATATTACGATCTTGGAAAGATTGAAAATAGTCGGAGGTATTGAACTTTTGGGAATCAGCCTTTTCATGTGAAGCCATGTTTCGTTCTTCACTTTTTCATATATCCTCATACATGATTTTGGGGACAATGTACCGGATCTCCATTGTTCTGCCTGTCCTATGGGACTAAATCCATGATGAAAACTTATATACTCACCCACAGTGCGAGAATAAGCAGGTCACATAACATAGTAGAGAGTGGGAAATGGTAGTGCACCATAACGAACAATTCAAACAAACCTTCACAGCTACCAAAATATGACAATGGCATGGACAAAAAATTGTCGCTCCTATAAGTAACTGAGGGGTGCAATCCACAAACCCAACACTTAGTTGTATAGAACACATCATGGGCTTGATGCAACATTTGTATAAATACATTGTCTGTGTAAGACTTTACATGCTCTTCTTTGTGAGGGGCCAAAGTAACAAAAATGTGCTCAGGGGGAGTGGGTGTTGTACCAACCAAGGAATGTACAGGATACTTTTCCTCCAGAAACCAAGATATTCCAAGTACAGTTATTATTGCAATCACAACTATCAATATAAAAACTATTTTACTCTTTGCGGACCAACCCCGAGGTCGACACAGTGGTGCACATGGCTGCTCCTCCTCATCAATAGGCCGATGCATTATGAAGCAAGAAAGGGAATGCACAAAACTGATGGTAAAGGCAATTGCTCCCAGTGTCTGTCTGAGCCTCACTGGTACAGGCTCCTATTGTTCATCAACATTGGCGCTCTTAAGCACCAGGGTGGAGCTTGCTCAGTCCTATCTCATGATGAATCCCACATCGCACAGGATAAAGTACCCCTCTCCAAGGGAGCACATTCAATTTATCCTGTCTTATGTCAGAACAGTGAACCAATCTGACAACACTCTGAACTAACACCGTTGGAGCTATAGCAAAGTACACCCTGACTGGCACAGTCCATCCCTAACTAATCTGACTTCTCCTTTGGTGCACCATTCCTCATCTGAGGGTGCAAATTGTACCTGGTGACCCCAGGCACAGAGGGGTCAGCGAACAAGGGCTCCTTATTGGCTCGAATTTCCGGAGGGGCCGCTGCATTTAGCAAGTCATCATTCTCTGCATCTGTTTGGGTCCACGTAAATTTTCCGTCACAGAAGGGGAGGAACGGTGGCACCTTTTCATACTCAGTATCCCCAACTCCTTCAGTGACCTATTGGTCGTAAGGTAAAGGTAGGGGCACTCATTTGCAGTGAGTGCCATGAATCCAGTTCTTTCAGCCAGAGACTTGGACTTCAGTTCTGGTGGCTGGAAGGACCTGCTCAAGTCCCTTCCAGCGCGGCTCCAAACTCTTCTTCAGCTGAAAATCACACACCAGCACCCAATCACCAGAATGAATGTTGTGTCCGTGCCCCTCAGGTATTTCAGGTAGGGTCTCACAGACCTGTTGGTTAATAGAATGCACATTTTCAGTTAACTGGCGTAGGTAGTCTGTCAACAATGGATACTCAATATCAGAAAATGTTCTAGGGCGCGGGACTCCTCAGACATTTGCTGGGTGTCCAAACACGACCTTGTAGGGTGACAATCCTGTCCTAGAATGTGCTGTTGTTCTTGACGTGTTAAAGACATGGATTTTCGGAATATCGGATGCTTGTTGCCTAGACCTTATTTATGTTTTGCTTTATATAGCTGATCTTCGTCACTTACAGCGCCAGGAGACTCCGTTAGGAGTGGCAGTTGCGCTATAGAAAATTTACTTTTCATTTCATTTTGACAAAAGAGCTAATGGTAAAGCATCAGGCCACTGTAACCCTGTTGTCTCTTGAATCTTTGCCAACTTCAGTTTGAGAGTACCATTGGACTTTTCAACTGAACCTGCTGACTGGGGGTGATTTGCAGCATGAAACTTCTGCTTAGTGTGCAAATCGTCGAAAATTAACTGGATAACCTTGGCATTTAAATGACTTCTGTTATCACTCCAAATCAAGCGGGGAAAGCCGAAACGAGGAAATTACTTCTTCAGGAGTACCTTTGCAGTTGTCATGGCTGTATTGTCTTTGGTATGGTAAGCTTCAACCCATTTTCTGAAAGCGCAAACAACCATCAATACGTACTTCAAATTATTGACCCTGTCCAATACAATATTGTCTAATTGGAGGACCTCAAAAGGGAAAGTGGGTGGTGCAAAATTACCATGTGGCATGGGGGTACCCTTCACAGGATTGTGCATCATGCACACCATACAGTACTTCACTAAATGTGTAGCTGGTTTTGAAATGTTGTCACTTTGCCATAGGGGGTCTAACAACATGCAAATACCCTTAGCATAGATGAGCTGGGCCATGAGCCATTGTGACTACAGGAAGAACATGTAAATGTAAATGTTGTATACTTGTAAAGCGCACAGCTGCCCGCACCGCAGGCGTCCCGGCGCTGTATACCGCTGGGGAACCCGTCCTGGCTCTCCCTGTGAGATGGTCCCTTCTGGGCACCTCCAAGATGAGACCAGGCATCCCTGCGTTGAAGGGGCCATTGTGAATATTAAGCAAGCTATTGCCCCGAGTTGCAGAGTGGAGCCCAAGGTTAGAGTAGGCACTGAGGCGAGAATTATCAGGCTCGCAGACATTTTGACCCAAGACCCTGCCGCGTTGGGAATCGAACCCTGGTCCCGGGCCGATCTCAGCTTCCGGGCCTGCCGCCTCTAACCATTGAGCCACACTTCTCCACTATATGCATCTGGCAACATCCATCTCTGCTTCTCTGACTTGTCAATCCAACATCCCTCATCATTGAATTGTGCTGTACTTTCTTGCCGCACTGCTATTTCCTCCACTGTGGCCTCACTCTGAATCTCCTTCAGATTCTCAAGTGTATCCTCAAACATGGTGACCTCGGGCATCCACCTAGCAGGACCTGCTATGAACATTCTTTTCATTTTAATCCGAGCTACCTCCTCTGCTCTCTGATTTGCAAAAGCGTTCCCTCTACCTACATCGTCAGTGACATTCCTATGGGTGCTGCACTTTATTATTGCCAATCTCTTAGGGAGTGTCAAAGCAGAGAGAAGCCTGTAGATAAGGTGACCGTGCTGTATTTTTTTTCCATAGGACGTAAGGAACCCTCTCTCTGCCCAGAGCCGCCAGAAGTTATGGGCTACTCCAAAAGCGTACTGACTGTCAGTATATATATTGACAACTAATCCCTCACTCAATTTACAGGCTCTAATAAGGGCAACTAGCTCTGCAGCTTGGGCCGACTGGTAGGGAGCTCGCGGCATCTCAACTACGTGTACAGTGTAGTAATAGTGTACGCAGAAGTTGTCGTGCCATCAGGCAATTTGAAACAAGAGCCATCGACATATAGTTCCCCTTGAAGGTCAGATAAGGGAACATCTGTCAAGTGTACCCGTCCTTTTGTCTTTTCTTCCGTCGGAAGAAACAATCATGGATGTCAGTCTCATCATTATCAGATGGGAGGGGTAGTAACGTGGCTGGGTTCAGAGTGGCACACCGTTTAATCGTAATATGTTTGGCAAACCAAGTTAGCTCATAACCTGTAGGACGTGCATTGGTGAGGTACTGTGTCTTTGTCTTATTCAAAAGTGTATCCACAGGATGGGGTACCATTACTGTGAGGTCAGTATTTATTTATTTTATTTATTTATGGGCTTATAAAGCGCTATGAATAAACTCCCAAAGGAGTATCTCCGCGCTGTAGCTGCCAGTGCAAAACAGAAAAAGGGAGCGCAAAGTTGAGAGTGCTGTAAACAAGGAACACTTTAAAATGAACCAAACAGAAACGTTTTTAAATGTTTTCTAAATTGACAGTGGTCATTACATTGCCTTAGTGACAACGGAAGTGAGTTCCACAATTTGGGACCCACAACAGATAATGCTCTTCCACCCAACCTGGTTTTCGTGATCTTGGGAACATTTAGTAGCAATTGGTCACTAGATCTAAGGGCACGGATGGGAACATAAGGAATAAATTTGTTCGCCAAATACTCAGGTCCCAATTGGTTGAGGCCCTTGTGTATCGTACAACATGTTTTAAACTTCACTCGTTGACGTATTGGCAACCAGTGAAGCTCACGAAGTAACGGTCTGGAGGGGGATCTAGGGGGTGCATTTAACACCAGCCTAGCTGCCGTGTTTTGCACCACCTGAAAACGGTCCAAAACCTCCTCGTTTGCACCTGCCAGAAGGCCGTTACAGTAGTCAAGCCGACTAATGATCAGAGCCTGGACCAGAGTTTTCCTATGAGAATCAGGGAGGAAAGGAAAGATTTTACGAAGGAGGCCAATCACATGAAAGCATGCTCCTACAGTGATGTTAACATTTTGCTTCATGGTTAGCTCTGGTTCAAGTCTGACACCCAAGTTCTTGACCATAGTTTTTGGCACAGGGACCAGCCCCAATTCAGAGGGCCACCATTCAGGGGACCATTGAATCCTGGCTTCACCAAAGAGCATCACCTCTGTCTTACCAACATTGCATTGTAAAAAGTTGGATGACATCCACCTTGCAACTGCCTTCATCCCATCGGAAAAAGATTGTAAAATATCCGAGGTGAGAGTTTTAAAAGGGAAGAGCAGTTGCGTATCGTCCGCGTAGGACACTGGACAGAAACCAAAAGCTCTAGTAACATCTGCCAAGGGGGCCACATAGGTGTTAAATAGCGTAGGGCTCAAACAAGAGCCCTGTGGAACCCCCTTGGAAATGCTAACTTCCTCCGATTTAAAATCACCCATGGTGACAGATTGGGTGCGATTGGAGAGAAAGCTTCTGATCCAGTCCAGTGCCCTTCCGCCGATTCCACTCGCAGACAGTCGTTCGATCAAGATGGTATGGGAAATCGTATCGAACGCTGCCGATAGATCCAGTAACACCAGGACAACAGAATAGCCTTTGTCCTGGTATAACCGTAGATCGTCAGTTACCGACATTAAAGCTGTTTCAGTACTAAATTTAGGTCTGAAACCTGACTGCGAGGGATCGAGACTACCAGAATGTTCTAGGTAGGTAGATAGGTGTTTATTGGTGTGCTTTTCGATGATTTTCCCTAGGAAAGGTAGAAGGGAAATAGGCCTCAAGTTGGACATGTTAGACCAAGGAATAGATGTGTTCTTCCTAATAGGTCTAACTAGGGCTTTTTTCCAGGCCAATGGGACCACTCCAGATGCCAGTGATAGGTTTACCAGTCTCTGCACATCAGGACCTAGTAAACTCCCCAGCGGACCCATAAGTCTGGCTGGAAGTAAGTCTGCCGGACTTCCGCTTTTAATATCAGAAAATAGTCTCTGAACTTCCAGCAGTGATATTTCAGGGAATTCGTTAAAGGCATAAGTATTAGTAGAAGTTGTCAGGATGGGGGTCCTGTCTAGGCTGGTTAAGTCAGGACCTAGTGCTTTTATTTTATCATAAATAGCCTCAATTTTCTCTGAGAAAAAACAGGAAATACTGTCACACAGGGGTTGTGAAGCCATGTCAGCACTTTCACAAGCTGTTGGTTTTATGAACGTGTTGACAATTTGATATAAAACTTTAGAATCATTACCAGCAGCATCTAGCTGAGCAGTAATATGGTTTTTCCGTGCTAGCCTTAAGGCTTTGTGATAGATGTTGAGGTTGATTCTATAATGGTTTTTATCTTCCTCCCTGGCAGATTTTCTCCATGTTTTTTCCGACTTTCTAGCCAGGCGTTTAAAATTACGTAATTCCTCTGAATACCAGACCTCCTGTTTTCTGGCAAGTCTAGGTTTAAAAGTTTTTAACGGGGCAGTATGCTGTACTGCAGCATCAACGGCATGCTCCCAATTCAAAAGAGCAATATCAATATCATCTGAACCATCAATTAAAGATGGGGAGTATTTAGGTGCAAAATTAGCAACATTAACTTTATGCCACTGTCTACGTTTAGGTTGGATATGGATACAGGGAGTGAGACATGGGTCATTCATTTGCAAGTACGAGTCCAGCCAATTGTCTTATTGAGACAGCCACAGCTTTGACCACTCTTAGCTCAGTGGGCTTGTGCAACAGGATCAAGCACAGCAGATAAATAAGCACACAGCCATTGCTTATCTCCAAATTTATGTGTTAAAACAGAAAGCGCACAACCAGCTGGCTCATGGACCTACAATACAAATGGCTTGCTGTAGTTAGGCGTGCCAAGCACTGGAGCCGAACAAAGCACACTTTATAATTGCTTAAAAGACGGCTGACATTCAGGTGTCCAAAGTAGAGGCTCATGCACATCTTTAGTAGTCGGAGCAAGAAGGGGTTTGGTTAGTAGAGAATAATTTGTAATCCACTGGCGACAGTAGTAAGTAATGCCAATAAAAGCACGCACATCTTTTTGAGTTTGTGGAAATGGGCAATTTAACAATGGTACTGATGCGCTCAGGGGTCGATCTCCTACCCTACTTCGACAGTAGGTAACCTAAGTAGATGATCTCCTGTCGACAATACTGACATTTTAAAAGGGACACTTTATGGCCATCTTGAGCTAAATGTAACAACAATTTACCTGTAAAGTCTCTGCAACCTCCATATCCGAGGCGATGAACAAGTCATCAACATACTGAAGTAATACATTACCAGTAGGAAGCGACAAGGAATCCAGCTGACCTGTTAATGCCTTACTATAGAGACTTGGACTTTCGGTATAGCCTTGAGGAGCGCGACATAATCTAAGGCTTCTACCAGCTAGGGTGAACTCAAACAGATACCTGCTATCAGGATAAATGGGAATACTGAAGAATGTGTTTTGCAAGTAAATGACAGAAAAGTATGTAGTAGAAGAAGGAATCATTGTCAAAAGAGTTGTAATGTCAGGAACCACCGGAAACTGGGGAATCACTATTTTAATAACTTCCCGCAAGTCAATCACAAAGTGATAAACATTTGCATGATCATCAGAGGAACCTGAATGTGTCCTTTTGTGAATAGGAAGAATAGGGCTATTACAAATATTAGCAGTCGTCTCCTCAACCACTCCTTTCTCAATCAAGCATGTACAATTTGCAATAAAGCTAGCTCACCTGCCTGCGGTATTGTATACTGAAAGATGCAAGGTAAAACAGCATTGTCTTTAATTTAAATCGAAACTGGCGGTATCTGTAACAATCCCACATCTGTGTCACATGTTGCCCAAAGAGCAGGCGGTACATCTTTAAACTCCGCAGGGAGAGGTACATCTTTGGACAGACACTGTGTGCCGCGCACGATATCCGGACCCATTGTCATGTAAACACCTGCCGCAGAGCAATAAATCATAGCATGCAATTTCTTCAACAAGCATATCAAATTTACACCACAATTAGACGTCGGCAATAATGGTGAATCCACAGTGAAAGGACCAATAGTCAACACAAGAGGTTTGAAAAAGGAGCACACAACTGGTACACCAGAAAAACCTACCGAAACATTATTATGGCCAGACAGAGCCACCCCAGGGACCAAGGAACGAGAAATAGAACTGTTTGTCACACCTGTATCCACCAATGACTCCTTAGTTCAACCATGCACATCTGCACTAAAATACGGTCTGCATTGATCTACAGGTATTGGAATTGATCCCTTACTCTTTCCCAGGCTGTCCTTGCTGTAAGACATTCCTGTCAATTCATCCGTATCATAATCATCATGATAATACTGTCCTCCCAGAGGGTCATCAAAATAATTCTGGTCAGAACGACCTTGTGGGCCACAGCATTCTGAGCCCTATCCTGCCCACCAGCTCCACGACCATGCCCACAAGAAACTTATCCTCTTGGGACCGCCACCTTCTGCAAAAGCTCCGGACACTTGCTACGCAAGTGTCCCTCCTCTTTACAATATGTGCACTGATTCTGTCCTAAAGGCTTTGTATTTGTAGGCATGCTAGTGCATGAAAGCTGTCGGACCGAACCACCATGTCCTCTACCAGTCCCTCTAGAAGCCTGGTAAAACAACACCTTCGTCTTCAAATCCTTGTACTTCTTCTCAGACCTCTTCTTTTCCCTGTGTTCATAGTACTGCGCCATATTCAAAATAACAGAAGGGGAAGATGTGGACCAGGTGCTCTCGGAAGCCTGCAATTGGGTCGCAATCTCCGGAAGCAAATTTGACACAAACCTGTTAACTAACAGTCGCACACCACGTTTGATCAACAAATCCTGTCCACTATAATCTAGAAACACACCTTCAAACCGATTAAAAAAATCAGATACACTCTCATCTTTCTTCTGACGGCAAGCAGATAACTTGTCCCAATCAACTTTTCTCAGAGAGATAAGAGAATGCATATACGTAATGATATGGCCGGGCAAAGCAAGTATTTTCACTCTGGCTTCTGTTCTTGATCCCATAACTTAATTTGATCCCAGGTACCACCCAACTCTGCAGCATGATCCTGTGTGTGCACCTTTCTCCAAATATCAACAGGAACTAGTAAGCAAAAGAACATTTCAATATCAGCCAAAGTCATCACTGTAGGAGAGGCAGCTTCAGTCAATTATTTTTAATAAGCAGTGGGATTTGTCCTAGGTTCTGGTAACGGAGTCTTAAGGGACAAGACTTCACTCCTTTTCCATGGAGTATAAAACCACTGTTCTTGGAAAAGGGCCGCTACCCTTGGATTAGTAACGTTATCATGCTGATCCCTTAGCTCTGGGATTTCGGGATGCTAGATAGGATGAATCTCTCACATCGGAAACTGGGATACCGAGGTGGGACTCTTCTCAAGCAGTCTATGCCGATAAGCAACCACTGTCGCAGCATTACTAAAAACTTGACCAGGCACCATATCAGTAACATATTCATGATCCTTAATATCATATACAATTTGCGGTGCTGCATCATTGAAGCACAGCTCCCAAAGACTGATCAAAGTAGCTGACCTATGCTTAAGGGCATTCTGTTGTACATGAGGCTCATAATCTTTAATTACACTCTACACATCTTCCACACCATGAATGGGGTTCCGAGCCCACTAGGCAGCTTGATTAGTTACTACTCTTTTCTTCTCATCTGCCATGTTAGATCAGACTAACGTCTGCCTAATACATTCCTTAAATTTCGTCCAGTCTCTATCCTCAAATCCACATATTGGTGTCCCACTACAGTAATACCGTAATGTCGGGGAATGGAAGAACACAGTGGGAGCAGAAACAGAAATATCTGGCACTAAGGTTGCTGCTGGCTGCGTCGCAGGTGTAAGAGCTGGGGAAAGAAATGCCAAAGCAATAGGGGTGGCAGGAGTACTAACAGTCACAGTTGCCACAGAAGGCGAGGGCAAAGAGAGAACAGCAGGTGCCGTGGCCAAGGCGGTCTGATAGACAGTAACAGAAGCAGAGACAGCAGAGACAGAAGAACCGGATAGCTGGGCCTGTGAGGAAAGAGCGGATATATCCTCTGCAGGCATATGGAGGTGGGGGTTGAGTATCTAACAATTGTTCCATAAACGCATTTTCTTCTTGGGTCACATAAGATTTATCAATCTGTAATCGAAACCTTCTATCTTCACGTTCAATCCCTATTTCTTTTTTCTCTCTATCATGTGCTACAGCTTTCTGAGTCAATGTTTGCATTCTCCACTTCCGGACCTCTTTCTCTGCTTTCATTCACCTCTGTTCAGCCTCCTTTTGCCACGTTTGAAGAGAATCAAACATAGAGGGCCCGATTCACAGAATGAACTGTAGACTAAATCCTAAACGTACTACTTTTTGGTATTCACAGAATGCACTTACTACTTTCGGGATTCACAGAATGAACTTACTACTTTCGGTATTCACAGAATAGATTTAAAACTACTAACTTTACGTCCGCACTCGGGCCGTAAATTCCGGCCCGGAGGCGGAGTTTCCGGCTTGGGGTGGAGCTTATGGCCCGGAGGCGGAGCTTCCGGGCCGGAGGCGGGGCTTGCAGCTTGGAGGCGGAGCTTCAGGCTCGGAGGTGGGTATTTAGCCATGGCTGAAATCTCCACCTGTGGGTCAGAAGCTCCGCCTCCAAGCCGCAAGCTCCGCCTCCGGCCCAGAAGCTCCGCCTCCATGCCGTAAGCTCAGCCACCAAGCCGGAAACTCCGCCTCCGGCCCGGAATTTACGGCCCGAGTGCAGACGTAAAGTTAGTAGTCTTAAATCTATTCTGTGAATACCGAAAGTAGTAAGTTCATTCTGTGAATCCCAAAAGTAGTAAGTCCACTTTGTAAATCCCCTAAAGTAGTAAGTGCATTCTGTGAATACCAAATAGTAGTAAGTTTAGGATTTAGTCTTAAGTTAATTCTGTGAATCGGGCCCAGACTGTCTACTTCTTCTTGCAAACAACTTCTCCTGTAAAAACCCAACTTTTTGTTCATCAAAAGTGGCCATCAACGGCCTCTGCAACTCGGCATTGTCCCTAGTATATTTGTGCCATAGCATACTAAACATAATAGGGCCAAAGCCATGTTTCACACACATATCAAAGTTCAGAGTGCCTTCTGGACGCGCTGACTGACTTTCTTCTAATCGAGCATCAGCAGAACAACAACGACAACAAGAAACCAATAGCCGTCTAAATCCAGGCAATTTCAAAAGTAAGTGAAATTCGTTATGTTGCCTGGCAAAGTGTTCTCAAACACTTTGTACCAACATCGGTCCTCAGACCGTGCCAAATACAAACCAAAATAGTACCATATCCACAAAGACCCAAAACAAACTCACCTGGTGCACACAGGTTAAAAAAATGTATTCTCCACTGCCGAATCTTCGGACCAAACAGTCAGATCCAACGACTTTGCCTTTCAGGTACCCAGTCAGGATGACCACTGGGCAAGGCACCGATCAGACAGACAAATGGTGCAGTTGCTCCCCGATGAGGACTGCGACCTCCCCACCCGTCTACGGGCGGGTATGAGTAGGCGTGGGCGGAAAATCCGTTCCGCTCGCGGATTTTGCGGATTTTCGGGAAATCCGCAATCCGCGAGATTTGCGAATTTCCCGCAAAATCCGCAAATCCGCGAGCAGCGGATTTTGCTCGCACTGCTCGCACTGTTAGCGTGAGTTCGCGCCCCGCGAATAAGTGCGAAATTGCAGAAATACGATCTTGGCAAAACTGAAAGTAACTACTTACCAGGTTCAAAAGTTCAGGCACATCATTAGTAGCCATTTCCTGCAGTGCTTCCTGAGGGGCCCCTCCAGAGTTCAGTTGCCAGTTGAAACTATTATGTGACCCTGCTCTGAACCTCAGAATTGTTACACATATGCCACAAAGGTCCTGAATTACAGCTAAGGGAGACAAGCAGGAGCCAGGCTGGAAGTTAAAATCCATTAATCAGCCCCTAATTCATTATTGTCAGTTGGGGCAGGGCAGGTGTTGTAACTAATTTTGCAACAATGAAAGCACTTAGCAAGTGCAAAAGATCACTAATCAGGGCGCACTAAGGAAGCAGGTGCCAGCTAAAAAAATATTCTGTGACACATTAATCAGCCCCAAATTAATTCAGGTCACTTGAGGCAGGGAAGGTGTGCTTTGCTTTGCCGAAAATAATGTACACTGGACAACCAGAGGGTGTAGTGATGAAACAGAGGGTGGCATGGGTGGGCCAGAGGGTGGCATGAGTAGTCAGAGAGTGGCAGTGGTGACAGAGAGTGGCAGTGATGAAGAAGAGTGTCCCAAACAGGCTGGACACGTAGAAACAACAAGTTCGCAAAACTTGCGACCCGACAGGTAAGTTCGCAAATTGCGAAATTGTAAAAACCCTCGCGAACTGGCAGAAACACGGGCGAACACAAAAAAAAAAAAATCCGCAAATTCGCGGGAATTCGCGGATTTTGCGGATTGCGAATACGCAAATCCGCAAAATTCGCGGATTGCCAATCCGCAAAATCCGCTCATGCTTAGGTATGAGTCACCAGATGAAGTCCCCGTTCGGGTGCCACCTGAAGGAAGTGGCCCGATTAGGGCCATCCGGGTCACTCGTGACCACCTCTCAGCCCTCCATACAAATGAAGAGTCGGTCAGACAGTAGAGAATTCAAACCAAGTATATATTTATTCAGATACACTCGAGCAGAGCCCCATCCGCCCAGTCTCTTAGGAGTACTGCAGAGAGGACTGACAACAGCAAACATGGTGATACATTATGTACGATTCAGAACCAGTGAAGGCACGCCCAGACTGTAAATTTCCAGTTGGAGGCAGCTAAACAAAGAAAGTACAGAAGGATGAGTTTTTATGCTGAGACCGGGCACACACTATCTCTACAACAAGGTTGTTCTGCCTGTGCCAGCCACTGGACTGGTGTGTGCAGGCATCTATCTACAGGGAAAGGTATGCGCTCATAAGAACCGTGTATACATTAGTAGAGCATGCCCAACCTTGAAGAAATTAAAACTATAACAGCTGCTTTCAGCAGAGACAGAGAGAAATTAGTTTCGATCATAGCTCAAAATGGCTGCCAAACATAAAATGGTGCTGCGAATGCTAACTTAAGATGTATAATACATAGGCAGCACAGCTAAGACATTTTTATTCTAACATTGAGATGGAGTTTCCTGTTGATTCCGGCATAGAGAGTGTTGCCGTAGTATAGTTTGCTGCTGATAAGTGCCTGCATGACAGTTTTTCTGGATTTGGTTGAGATCCATCTGAAGGTCTTTCGAAGCATTTGTTGAGTATTGAAGCTGGTCGATATGACGGCGTTGAACTGGCAGTTCATTATGAGCAATGAGTCTAGTCTGATGCAGAGGTTTCGTGCATGGTGCATTGGAGTGGGGGGATTTCTGAGAGCAGAGGGCCACCAGGAGTCATTCCATGCTGAGGGGGTGAAGCCAAGAATGAGGACTTCTGTCTTTTTGAAGTTGAGTTTTAGGCAGCTATTCTTCATCCAGGTGGCGAAGGCTTTCATCCCTTCTTGGAAGTAGTGTCTTGTGATGTTGGGTTTGTTTGTGAGGGAGAGGATCAGCTGGGTGTCATTGATGTATGAGACGATGTTGAGCCAGTGATCCTAATGATGGTTGTGGTGGTGCCATGTAGACGTTGAAGAGGGTGGGGCTGAGGGAGGAGTCCTGGGGCACTCCACAGTCGGTCTCTATCACTTCTGGGAGGTAGGGAGATAGTCTGACCCGCTAAGTTCTGCAGGTGGGGAAGGAGCAGATCCAGTTGAGGGCCTTGCGCAGATGCCGGCGTCGTGGAGTCTGGTGGCTAGGGTGCGGTGGGAGATGGTGTTGAATGTAGCCCAGAGGTCCAGGTGCATGAGAGGTGCTGTTTCGCCCTGGTCCAGGAGGGAGAGGATATCATCGGTGGTGACGAATAGGACAGTCTCAGTGTTGTGATTGCTTCAGAATCCGGATTGGGAGATTTCCAGGACGTTGTTAGCTTTGAGGAAGTTTGCTAGTTGATTGTTGAATGCCTTTTCGGTGACCTTGGCTGCAAAGGGAGGCAGGGAGATGGGCCTGAAGTTCTTGAGGTCAGTCAGGAGGGGGTTGACTTCAGCGTGTTTCCAATCGTCGGGGAAGATGGCAGTCTCGAAGGAGCAGTTGATCATCCGATGTAGTTCAGGTGGGATGGCAAAGGCGGTTATGGACAATGTGGTGTTGGCAGGGCTCTGAGGGTGCTCCGGAGTGAATGCTTTTCATGGTCTATTGGGTGGCATCACATGAGGGAGGAGCTGGAGAGGTGAGGTGGTCTTGTTTGTCGAAGTTATCATAGATCATCTTGATCTTGTGGTGGAAGAAGGTGCTGAGCAGTGCTTAATTTGTGCCTGTGCTTTCGGGCACTTAATTATGAGAGCCGGGTCTACAAGCATTGCTGCACGTCAATGATTTTTATTTTTAATATTATTATTTACCTCACTACTGGACTTGTTGAAGTCGCACAACACTCAGTGGCACAGTCTAACAGCCTGATTCATGTAGGTAAATTGCACTCGCAAAGGGCCAGATTCTCAGAATCTGGCCCTTAGCGTGTGCGATTTTTGCATTTGGTATTCATGATACCAAATGCAAAAATCGCTATGTAAGAATTCGCATATTTGCGTGGAATGGCATTTAAGGAATCTCTAATAGAGATTCCTCAAATGCTATTCATGACACACAACGAAATTGCGATTTTGGACTTTTGGGGCCGCTATTTACCGACAGGTCAGACCTGTCGGTAAATAGCAAAAACTCAGAAAAATGCTTTTAAAAGCATCATTCAAAGTTGCATGTAGCACACACACATGTCCTTTGGACATGTGTGTGCGCAACACCTGTCCAAAAGTGCATTTTAGGGGTGCTACAGGGCGTCCTTTGGACACCCCTGGCACCCTTAAAATCGCTATCTCAGTTGCGAGTAGCAAATTGCTACTCGCAAATCCCCATTCATTCCAATGGGCCTCTTGGCCCATAGGAATGATTGGGGAGTATTTGCGAGTAGCAAATTGCTACTCGCAAAGAAAGAACATGTAGGAATCGCTATTTAAGTAGCAATTCCTACATGAATGCCGTTTTGCGTGTCCTCAATAGCGATTCGCTATGATTGGCTATTAGGGACACGCAAAACGGCATGTACATGAATCAGGCTGTAAGTCACTTGGTACTTGTGAGACGGACAAGAATGCAGTCCCACTCCTAGCAAAGCTGTGATGAGCCTGGCCTGCCCTGGCTGACCCAAGAAAAGAATGTAAATTCATGAATGAATCTTAATCTGGTTGATGGTGTAGCAGCCGCAGGCTTTAGTTAATCTTCAACTCGGTGGGAGGGACACTGATTTTGGGCTGGATTTTGGTTCTAAGGGGTTGGGGCTGTGTGGTAGCAGGCAGCATGAGCAGATTTATTCAGATTGCGCATTGCTACGCAGCCATGCCCCGGCATGCCCGCACCCCACCACCGAGTCACCAACGGCCGTTCAAGGTCTGAGTCCGTGTGTCAGCCAGCACGACCTCACCCGACCATCCGACGACGTGAGGACTGGCAGCAGTAGTGCAAGTACTGGCAACAGCAAGAGGTGAGGCAGGCAGGCTCGCTGGCAGGCAGGCCAGGCCTAGTCAGTTAATAGACTAACAAGGCAGTGCAGTCAGTGTGTATCCCAGCCGCTGGGTCCACCACGCACAAACCGGAACAGGTATGTCTTAACAAAGTTAAGGAAGAAGAGCAGAGCTGCAGTGCTGCCTTTTTACAATTCTTTGTCTGCCTTCGCCACAGTACTTATGTTCAAGTAATTTGTCATTTGTTGTGCAGGTTGAGTTGTTATTCCTTTCAAATTACTGCTGGCATGGATGTCTATATGGAGAAGGCCCTTTACTACATTATTACTCTGGACGAGAGTGTTATGATTAAGAGGGAGGAAAGAGTACTGCAAGCATAATCGAAGCCTAGGAAGCACCTGTTATTGTGTCCCACCACATTTGTGTCTATAGTCCACCTGCAGTTCCATAACCATCAAACCCTCGTGCTATAATGAGTCGGCTGGAGCCTGACCAGATCGAGGATATGTGTTATGCAGTTGAAAAAATGGTTGTTTGCTACACGAAAGGTTGGAGAAGCAGGAAACGTTCAAAGCTCACCCCACTTATCATAGCGCGGGGACACGCCTGTGAGCGTAAACCAGGCGCTTTATAAATCTCCCTAATAATAATAATAAGAAGAAACGGACAAACACACAAACCATTTATTTATGTTCCTTTTGTTAATTTATACGTTTGTTTTTCAGGAAGATGAAGTCAACTGCTGGCAAATGTTCACAACATTGTATTATGAAGCATTTGCTCTCCTCTTTGTGCAAACAGGGAGAAGATGTGGCGTCACAGCTAGAGCTGTTGATAATCGACTTTTAGTTGGGGAACCAGGTTTGAGTCTCGGCGTCGGCTCAACAACTCTGTGATTCTGGACAACCCTCTACACAAGGTTAGGCACGGATTATTTAATGTGTAAAGCGCTCCAGTACATTCGGGTCGAGCTCGCGCAATAGAACAAAAGACATGTACATGACTCAGTTCTTTCCTCCCTCGCTAGCAGCTTGGCGAGTGATGCAGGGCGGTTGTTCCTTGTTAACCAGCTCTTCTATTTACTTAGGCAGAACAGTTACTTTTCAGCCTGGTGACTCATTAGCATTAGGTGGACATGCATTTTGTCCGGAAGAAAGCTGCCCAGGAAGACGTCACAAGAAAGCTGCAATGTTTCGCTACAGTTGCCAAAGGAAACTGTGTTTTTGAGGCATTTCCTTCTTAAAAACGACACTCATTCTTTGAGATAAAATGCAGTGTGTTGGGGAATTGAAGCAGCCAGGCTCGTGTGAATTCGTTATGCACAGCACTGAGTTATGAGATTACAAGAAAAAAGCAGTTTTGAAGGTGTTGCTTTTTAAAATGCACTAACTCACTAACAGCAAATAATTTCAGAGTTGTATCCTCGGCCTTAAGAGATGTCAACTTCCAAATTTCCCCATAGGGCTTAATGTTAATACACGACCTTTGACCCAAATACATATCTCGAAATATGACAATAAATGTAGTTGCAAGATGTGACATCACGGGAGGTAAGTTTACATTTTACCCAGAGTATACAAGGGACGAGGCCACTTTATCTGAACCCCGACCATCGCTGACGGTCACACCTTATGGTAAAAAAAGTGAAAAACGATAAAAGGCAAAGGTGGATGGAATGTTCTCCACAAAGAGAAACCTATTCATTGCAGGAGAGAATAATGTGCATAAATCAGTTACAGGTTGTGCATGTGCCAGGGAAGTGCATATTGTGCCTCTAGCAGAGTTCAATATATTCCTTCATAGTGGGCTTGTACCTCTGATCTCTATAATGTCAAATAGCCTACTGTCTTTTAGTAATAGACTGCGCAAGGGCAGTTTAGGGTCAAGCCTGGGGAGAAACCAAATACAACATAAGTAGATAGTCCTATCAGAATTAGTTTGGAGTCAAGCCTTTAATGGACAGAAAAAGTTCATTATCTTTGGTTCGAAAAGTGATGTCATCCAGTCTTTTTTGTAGATTTGCCTTGGCTTTTGAGCTCCTTGGAAAGGATATCTTAATACAATCAACATATATCAAGTCAACCATCACATTACCAAGGTAGGAATTCAGATAGGGTGTTAAACGTGGGTTTCACCCGTGCAAGTTGAGAATGTGTAGGTGGAGCCAGTGAAGGAAGTGGGTGGGGCAAGGGGGAGTGGGTGTGGCCTCCTAAAAAAATTTGAGTACCTGGACTTGCTATTTTACAAATTAAGCACTGGTGCTGAGTCTGTTGTAGAGGACTTGGGATGATATGAAAGAAGAGAGCCGTAGCACATTTGTACAGGTGATGCAGCAGAGACTTATAATATAAGGATCTATTCAGTATCCGCAACAGTATGAGGCGGAAACGGGTACGTATGGCCACCTCTCTAGTGCTCTGCAAAGCCTCCGCCCAGTCGTCATTCTAAATCAATCCAATGTTTCCCTTCCACACCTCCCATAAGGAGCGTAGCAGATCTGGGGAATTATTTATTATTTTCTTATAGACCAGTAAAATCGCCTTGGCAGGCACAGGGTCTAGCAACAATCGGTCCTCCAGGGGGGGATACTCAGGCAGCTGTACCCTCTCCGGGACTGCACACCGCTGCGTGTGCTTCAATTGCGAGTATCTAAACAGATCCCCTGCTCCCATTTCGTATTCCATATTTAGGTCCTCAATTTTAAAAAAGCACCCCCCCAATATCCAAATATCTCCAAGGCAGTCAATACCAATCAGTCCCCCTTTAAGGAAACCTTTAAGGTTCCCAACCTCACTGCGTTGCTTGCTGTCCCACAGTGGAGTTTGATCCATCAGCTTGCCATCCCAACCCAAGTGTTTGTTAGCTTTGTTCCATGCAGTGTGGTATAGCAGCAACATAATCTGCTTTTTGTTATGTAGGATCAATGGGTAGCCACGACCGCCCATGGCCCCCCGATTGACTCAGTAAGCAGGTTCGCCCACATCTCCAAATATCCAGTCAGTGATTGTCACCAGCTGGAAGGCCAACCAATAGACTTGAATGTTGGGTATAGCCAAACCCCCCTTGAATACACCCCTTCGTAACTTGCCGAGAGAGATCCTTGAACTGCCTCCATTCCAAAAGAGGTTGCCCAACTCACAAGGTGGTACCTTGTATGAGGTATGAATTGCAGCATACAGGGGAGGGACATCATCTTGAAGAGCACTACCCTGCCCAGACCGCATCTTTCACAGAGGCACCCCCGC
Source organism: Lissotriton vulgaris (assembly GCF_964263255.1). Lineage (NCBI taxonomy): Eukaryota > Metazoa > Chordata > Amphibia > Caudata > Salamandridae > Lissotriton > Lissotriton vulgaris. Next base: position 47,693,466 of record NC_141694.1, on the reverse strand, counting down.
CATCGCACCCAAGCTACGCTGAACCAGCAACTGCTCCCTCCAGACCGCCTCCTTCCCCGATGACTAGAAATACGCCGAAATCAACCCCCTCCTGAAGAAACCCTCCACGGATCTGACAGACCTTAACAACTTCATGCCTATCTCCTTCCTCCCCTTCCCAGCCAAGGTATTTGAAAAAGCCGTCAACAACCAACTACCTGACTTCACCAAAACATCCTGGACATATTCCCATCCGGTTCCCTAAGCAATCACAGCATTGAGACCACCCTTTTTTCGCAGCCACTGATGACATCAGCTCTTACCTCGACCTGAGCGAAAACGCGACCCTCATCCTCCTGGATCTCTTGGCAGCATTCAACATCATCTCGCACTGCACCCTAACCACAAGACTCTACCATGCCAGCGTCTGTGACAAGGCACTTGACTGGATCTGATCCTTCCTCACAGGCAGAACACAATGGGTCAGACTTCCGCCATAACTCTCGGAACCGACAGAGATCAACTGCAGAGTTTCCTAGGGCTCCTCTCTCAGCCCCACCCTCTTTAACGTCTATATGGCCCCCCTTGCAACCATCGTCAGGAACCACAGACTCAACATCATCTCGTATGCTGACAAAACACCGCTGATCCTCTTCCTCACCACCGAACCCAACATCACCAAGCAAGGGAGCAAGCCATAGAAGGGATGAAAGCCGTCACCAACTGGATGAAGAACAGCTGGCCTAAGCTCAAGCTCAAGTCCTTATCCTGGGATCTACCCCTCTGCATTGATACTGGGTGGCCCTCTGTGCTAGGAACTCCATGTACGAAACCTCTGCATCATACTAGATGCGTCGCTCACTATTGACCGCCAGATCAACTCAGTATCCACGGTCTGTTGCAATACCCTCTGCCTGCTGTGAAAGACCCTCAGATGGATCACCACAGAATCCAGACATACCATCACTCACACTCTCTCACCGGCAGACTCGACTACGGCAACACATTACCCAGAAAAACCACTGCAAGCTCCAGAATGTCCAGAACGCTGAAGCCAGACTGGTCCTCGACCTTCCCCGGCTCAGCCACATCACTCAACACATCCGCAAACTCCACCTTCTCCCAGCAGACAAAAGAATAACCTTCAAACTCCTCACCTACGCTTAAAAGGCCCTCAACAATGCCGGACTAGCCACCTTTTCTTCCACACACCCAAAAGTCACCTCTGCTCCGCCCAGCTTGCCCTGGCCACCATCCCACAGATCCGCAATACCAGAACCAGAGGAAAGTCCTTCTCCTTCCTCGCTGCCAAGACCTAGAACACCCTACTTCTCCACCTCAGACTATCTCCCACACTACCCCAGTTCAGTTCAGGAGGGACCTCAAACCTGACCCTTTGAATGACCCTAACACCTAAATGGATCTGCTCCCCACCTCCCCCCAGCACCTTGAGATCCTCATGGGTGAGTAGTTGCACTTTACCAACCTTTGATTGATGATGTGTGATTGTGGGACGGTTGTTTGGCTGTTTGTGGACCTCTTTTATGGTCTGCTGAGTTAGTTTATTACTGTTGATTTCCCTGATATATCGTAGCGCGGAGACGCACTGTTCCAGTGTATTCAGGCGCTTAATAAATGTCTTTATTATTATTATTATTATTATTATTATTATTATTATTATTATTATATTAAAACAAACATTCCCTGCAAGGAGCACAAATCCATGCCGTCTTCCATACCTTGCAAAACATGTATACTGTGTGTCTTTAGAAGTTGAAAACAACCATAATTTGCAAATATGGGCCACTTTTTTTTGCTTTATAATTTACTAATGGGGATCACCTTTATTTTGGTGTCCCTGCCTATATAACAAAGCACTGAAACGCACTCCATTAAGTGCTGAGCAGACCAGACCTTGAAGTCTTTGCTACATAGGTTGCCTCGGCCGAAGTTTCATGCCTTTTCCCACTATATCGGCTCGCCTTTCACTTTGAAACATTTCTGGAGATTGGAATCCATCAATAGGGTAAGACACGAGCTTTAGGCTGGCCAGGGCTCCACGAGGTGGGGTACCTTGTTTACGAGGCCCGGCTTTCGGCAAAAGGGTCTGACAAGGATACAAACTTGGAAGAATACCTATTTAATTGGGTATCTCAACCCTTTTCCTAGTGTTTCAGGGATTAAAAACTTTCCAACACCCAACTTTTGGTACTTGTTGAAAAGGTTCTTCATCTTCAGTTGTGGTACTACAAATCTCCCCAAATCATCAGTAATTGCTTCTTAGAAACCAGGCCATGGGGTCAAGGCCGGAAATTATTTTCCCACCCAATAGTCCAGTTACAATAAGTGATAGTGTATTTTCAATAGATATCCTGGTTTCCAATTTTCCTGGTGAGTAATGATAAACCACCATTCCTGACCTTGAGAGCAGAATCGGAGGTTCAAAGGGGTTTGAAATAACACTCAGCAGTTTTTCCCCAGGAAGACAGAAATGTGCCAGTAGGCAATGCTCCTAAGGTCTTCTCTATTGCAAGAAACTCTATGACTTGAGAGCGTGGGTACAGTGAATTATACGGTTGACCCACAAGAGACTGTGCTATGATTCAGTTAGGTTTTTCAGCCACATATCACACATTCATTTTCTAGTAATCACCCAGAAGTCTTCTGGAGTTGAAAGGTAAGTTTATTACACAAAGAGAGCAACACATAGGTGGAGGCCACTCACGCAGGAGATCCTCCACTGTATGACTGTTCGACTGCCACTCTTTGAAGATCAGCATCCCCCCCTTCTCATCATGATACGCCATACAGAATGCTCCTCATGCTAAGTTTCCAGTAAGAGCTAACCCACAAGTGAAACACACCTAAAGTACTAAAGTTTCCCATATATTTTAGCCAGATGCCCTAGTTCCTGTGGTTTGCTGTAGAATGAATCCCACAGTGGCCTGGCCCCCGTCTCATCAGGATAGCTTGGGATATTAAGTCAAAGTTAGAAAGAAGTAGGGTTTTGAAACCACATACTTTTAGCAAGCACATTCCATCCAAGGCAACAATTTTGCCTTGCAACTTAGCACTTTAGCCCTTTTTCAATATTTAAGCGGGAATAGTATAGTTCTACCAAATTTGAGCACTTTGCAGCTAGGCCTTACTTTTTGAAGACAGTATGACAGATGTCAAATCTAGTAATTTTAGTCACTAAATAGATTCACCATACATTTTTCCACTGTAGCCTGACCGACAGTGCGGTTGTGCTAGGTCTTGCTTCAAATGTCCATAGTAAAAGCTTCACTGTTTCTAATATGTAGTATTTGGTTGTTATTCATCCTGCTAATTTATGGACACTTATAGTAGACTTACAAAAAAAATCAAAGGTGCCAAATGGTCACCATAGTTTAGGGACATTGAAAGACATGGTTTAGCAGAGCCCTGTTGTTTAGTGGTCCACACACCAGCTTCCCAGATCCACAAAAAGAAGAAAATCAATAAAAAGATGTTTGCTTCAAGTATTGCTTGACAGACACTGCACCTAAATGATTAAATTGAGCAATAATGCAGTTTCACAGAGCAACAGAGGGATTGTTTATTTATTTGTAACAACTTGAGGAGACCTGGCAGTCGGCAGGGAAGTAATTATAAAATACGCACTTAGAAAACAGCCCTCAAGTACTAACAGTACTGCCAAATGTCATATTTCAAAGTTTGGTGATTGTGATCAATGAATGACTGCTAGAGTTCAGTATTGAATCCTCTGACCCCCAGGATACTGCAAACTATATTTATTCAAATGTAGGCACCACTGGACAAGGACTCAGGCTCGATGTTGTCTGGTTAATGGAATCATTGGGAAACTGGTGGTCTGTGAAAGGAGAGAAGTGGACAAAGAGGAGATCAGTTTCTGTCAGAAATTGATATAGATCAATTTTCAGAGGAGACACGTGTCTTAGAAGATAGATTTGGCTCCCTTCGGGCTGTTTGCACAAAATACCGTAGAACAAACATTATGTGGACAAATTATTGTGTCAAGAATATGAAGGACAAAAATAATGCGAAGGTAAGTTTCTGCTGGTAACAAACTTTAACTATATTTAACTCCACATATATGTACCGTGGCTAAATACATGTCTCGTGGCTATATACATGTATCAGGAAGCACACCTGATTTCAAAGGCATTTACTGGAGCACGGTCTCCTACTCGGAGCTGGAGGAAGCACTAGTTTGACATTGAGGAATACTACAAATCTAAATTATGATATCCCTCCACGATACCGGAACAGCATACCTGAACAGCTGACTCAAATTCCACGCACACCAAAGGACTGTACAATCAGTCCCCGCACCAAAAAGACTAGGGGCCTCATTATTAGGCCTTGCGTCAGTTTTGCGCTTCCGATGCGTCACTTTTTGTGATGCATCGGCGGCATAAAACATGCCTCTTTTTGCGCACTATTTACAAAGTGACGAATCTAAGCAGATGCGTCACTTTGTTAACCCCTGCGCCACATTATACCTGTGCCAGGTATAATGTATGCAAGGGGGGGCGTATTGACGCAAGTAAGGGTCGTACAAGTGACGGAGTGAAATCTATGAGATTTCACTGCGTCACTTCTAGGACGCCGTTGCGTCAAAATCTTGCGCCTGCCTCACAGCAACGTAAGACTGACGCAGGCCCTTTCACATGGGGCTTGCCCCTTGTGAAAGGAGGCATTGCTGGAGTTGCGTCACTTTTGTGGCACACTCCAGCAATGCCTCACTTTTGCGCTTACAGATACGTCAGAAATACTGACGTATCTGTAACTCCTTGCAACATGATGCATTAAATATGACGCATCAGGAATGTCACAAGGAGTGCGCACTGAGAAGTGACGCATCGCTGCTTTCATGCAGCGATGCGTCATTTCTCATAAATGAGGCCCCAGATCGGGAGGCCGCTCCTTCTCCTTCCGCGCGGCCAGTGCCTGGAACGCTCTTCCGCTCCACCTCAGACAGACAACATCCCTCCCCATCTTCGCAAGAAACCTCAAAACCTGGCTCTTCGACAGACCCCCTTCTTGATGGACTGGAACTTGCAACCCCACCCCCCAGCGCCTCTAGACCCTTACGGGTGAGTAGTCGCGCTTAACAAACACCTGACTGGTTAATTGATCCCTGAAACTATAGGTGGTGGACAAATAGTTCAAGCATTTGAAGGATCACAGTGATGAGCATTGGACGAGGGGATCCATGGTGAAACAGGAAAGCCTTTCTGCCCCTCTCTTGCCTGATATTTACCAGTATGAGCTCCCATTATGCCAGGTAGTTCAAGGAGTGCTGGGGGCTCACCGAAAGGCCCAGTCCTTCAAATGCCACAAAATGTCCCTGATTGAATTGTTATACAGACATCAATTACAGCCAGTGGCTACAGCCCATGTTTGCCTTGTCTCTACAGAGCCGAAACCCTTCTTCCTGGCTGAGCATTTCTACATGGTACAGGGCTTCAAGAGTACCCTAGGCTTACTCCCAGCCTAGAAGGTAAAGCATCTTTCAAAGTATTCGTCCTGCTCAAATGTCTATTAAATTATGGTCTTGATCCGAAATCTAAATGAATCAATAATACTCATATTGATGGGTTGATATAGAGTGAACTTTGGCATCGGACTAGAGCCAAACAGAAAATCTGCCATATCTAAAATGCCTGTGTGCAACCAATGAGTGCACGACAGACATTCCACTCATCTAAGGAGCATCAATAGTTTTAGTGAGATGTTTACTGAAAGATCTCCTAGTGGAGACTTCCTGAGTGCCAGTTCTCCTGAACCGAAAAAAGCTCTTACCATGGCACAGTGGGGGATACCAAAAATAACCATAGGGGTGTGTATTCTATACATACAGCTTTTTAAGGTGCAAGCGGGTCCGGGGACATGTTCACAATCAGAACGGTTGAGTCCCTCAAAGGTCAAAGAGGGAGAGAGACATTCAAAAAATAAAAAAATAATGTCATGGACATTCTGGGAGTTTTCTACCAGCACCCTGGGGGTCACTTCTCCTGCTTTCTGTTGGAGACTGCCAGGCTGATGTTCTGACATACATTGATGTTCTCGGTACATGGGCGGTGGTCGAGGTTTTCCGCCAGCAGAATTTGCTGTCAAACCAGGGAAACCCTAAGTCTGGAGAGGGGGGCCTCCACCAAACGCGAAATGCTGTGACTTCACAACAAAGTACATCATCCCATCTCAGATAAGAAAAACACTTTCAGGTTCAGCATATGAAGGAATAATTCCCAATATAGCCCTTGCACCTTTTTTCCACATGAAAAGAGGCCAATTCAGTTATGCTGAATCAAAATCTGTTCCTATAAGTTTCTTCCTATATTTGGAAATATTTCTAACTTTTTAGGCGTTCACTAACTTTCCATACTTCACTCTAGAACATCTATGACACACAAGGTGCAGGAGCGCTCCTTTTCTCACCCCTCTGTTTAGGTGTATTATCCACTTGACGGACACTCTTCCAACAAATATGCGGCAGAAATGTGCATTTAACTTTTTTAGATTTTCTCACAATATTTATTTTCACAGGAAACGTTTTTCAGCTACACCTGCTTTAAATGTGGGTGTGTCGTTTCTTTTCCTTATCGCACCATCAGCCAGATTCATGAAGCTACCATTCTGCGATTAGCAAATAGCGAAAATTTGCGAATCGCATTTTGAGAATCGCAGAATGGTATTCATGAACAAATGCGAGGAAAAAAAGGGAATCGCAATCGATCGCAATTGGCGATTGCGATCTTGCCGCAATCGCAAAATAATCGCAGAATCGGCAATTTCCCATGCCAAAATTGCGATATCGCAAATAGCGATATCGCAAATTGCGATCTCGCTAATTGCGAGATCGCAAAAACGGGAAGTCGCATTTTGAGCCCACTGATGACATCACAACCAGGAAGTAGGCTCACCACACCCACAAACAGAACACAGAGCCAGGGAGTGGCAGCAGGAAACTGAGGAGCACCAAAAGCAACACTCTGCAGCACCCCAGCCTGAAGGAAAGTGTTCAAAGATGTCCCAGGATGCAGCAGGGAGCAGTGGGCAGGAGAGGAAGAGGAAACAAAAATTTTCTGAAAGCCGAATTGGAGCACCTAATTGAGGGGGTGTGCAAGGACTATGCCAAGCTCTTTGGGAAAGACTCCCAGAGGGTGCCAGAGCCCGAGAAGCGCAGTATCTGGCAGCGCATCCGCGCAAAGGTCAATTCTGTCGGTGTCGCCCAGCGCTCCATTAACGACATCAAAAAGCGGTGGTACGACCTGAGAGGACGTTCCAAGGAGTGGATTGCTGTGAGGCTTGGGGATCAACTGGCCACCGGTGGAGGGGAACCTGTAGCCACACCTAACACCCCATTGGAGGACCTGATTGAGGACACCATTGCGCCAGCAGCCTGCATGGGGGTCCTTCAGCTGGACTCATCTCGACCCAGCCAACAACAAACTGAAGGTAAGTGCCATGCGACTGCGACCCAGTCCCCTAACAATGCCCTTAAGTCCTGAGCTAGCAACATGACATCCCCAACAATGCAGACCATGCTAACCAAAAAAGCCCAATTGCATTGTGGTAGTTGTAGTGTAATCATTTGCCCGCAGTTAGCCCAACACTGCCAGAGCACTCAATGCAAAGTCAAACCAAAAGCCAGTCAGGGAAAGCAAGGCTGCATGCATGTATCAACATTGCCTGCGCAAGATACATAACTTTAATCATGCACCCTTTCACATTACAGGTGCAGGTGATCAAGCCAGTATGGACAGCGAGGGGCTACACATCGCTGAGAGCCAGGAGGACACTGAGGGTGAGGGCCAGTCCTCCCAACAACCCGGCACATCACAGCCACCAGCAGTGCAGCCACCTCCACCAACACCACCACCACCACCCCGTGCCAACAGGGCCACCCCTGCAGCCACAGCAGTACAGCCACCTCCACCAACACCACCACCACCACCCCGTGCCGACAGTGCCACCCCTGCAGCCACAGCAGTGGTACAGGCTCCACCACCAGCGCCTCGGAGGCACACGAGGCTCACACCTGGTGCCAGGTCACAGACCAGCGCACTGAGGCGCCAGCAGCGCCAGGGCCCTGCAGGCACTGCCAGGGCACTTGAAACACCCGACCCAGGCCTGGCCATCGAACGCCGCATGCTGGCGGTGCATCGCACGCAGGCGCGCCACATGGCAGCAATGCTGGCACAGATGCAGGCAAACGGCCAACACATTGCCCAGATGACAGCAGCAGTGCGAGAAAACAACCAGCTGCTTGTATCCCAGCAGGACATGACCCGTCGACGCCACCGCCAACTACTGGCCCGCCTATCGGCCTACACCAGGTCAAATCATGTGGTTGGCAATGCCACATCTCAGCTGGCACGACGGTCACTTGCCATGCAGGCCCAGATGGTGCAGTGTTGCCAGGATGTGGCCAGGTCACTCGACCTACTCACCGCAGCTGTGCTTGGCAGACAGGCCACTGCCCAGGAAGAAGCAGAGGGGGCAGACAACGCAAGTGAGGCTGCGTCGACCAACAGCAGCGCCTCCTTACCACGGTTGCCTGCACGTCGCCGCAGCAGCAGGCCAGCATCAGGAAGTAGGGCCAACATCAGGATGCGGAGAGACGACTTGGGGCGTCTCATCTTCACCGTCGGTGAGGACTGTAACACATAGAGGGAGGCCATGCAGTCAACCCCTGCACACCCCCTACCCCAGCATGCGGAGGTATGGAGCAATACTCTCTCCATCAGACAATTTAATATTTAAAGGCCAATTTATTGTGATTTAACATTAAAGAAGAATGGTCAAACTTGATACACACTCATGTCATTATTACATTCGCCATGCATGGGTGCAGTGTTGTGATAGTGGAATGTGTGCACTAGAAACAGTTCGTAGTGATGTGGTTGCGGCGCCTGTGTCCTTCAGGAGGATCTTGTCCGCGTGCATGACGTACATGTGGAGGTGGCCGGTTGTCACCTTCAGACTCACTGCCAGATATCTCCACTGGTATCCTGCGCTTGGTAGCAATGTTGTGGAGTATTGCACACACGGCCACGATGCGGCAGCAGACCTCAGGTGTGTATTTGATGGCCCCACCAGTCTTGTGCAGTATGCGGAAACGGCTCTTCAATAGGCCAAATGTCCTCTCTATGCAATTTCTTGTCCGTATGTGTGCAGCATTGTAACGCTGTTGTGGCTGGGTTGAGGTATGGGGTCAGGAGGTACTCACGTAGACCGTTGGCGCTGTCACCTGCGGGTAATGAGCACAGGGTGAGTGCCTATTCTGCGCAGATATATGATGAAAGTATAGTATATGGGGACATGTGTACTTACCCAGTAGGTGTCCTTCGCCAAAGTCTCCCCTTGCCAGTCGTGTGTGAATCCCGCTGTGCCGGAAGATGAAGGAGTCATTCGTGCTGCCCGGATATTGTGCCACTATGTCCGTGATGATATTCTTGGCGTTGCACACCATCTGGATATTGAGGGAGTGGTAGGATTTGCGGTTGCAGTACATGTATTCCGTTTGTGCTGGTGGGCAGATGTGGATATGGGTACAGTCAATGCATCCAATTAAATGCGGAAAATGTGCAATGTTGTAGAATTTCAGCTTGGTGTCATTTAAGTCCTGATGGGTGGTTGGGAATGAAATGTAGTGGTGTAGCCTGGTCAGCATTGCATCCAGAAAACTACTGAGGCAGCGGGACATGGTGGGCTGGGATATGCCCCCAGCGACAGCAACTATCCCTTGGAAGCTTCCGGAAGCCAGTAGGTGCAGGCAGCACAATACCTGTACATGGGTGGGGACGGCATTGGTTCTCCTTGTTGGATGCTGTAGCAGGGGGTCTAGGTCCTGGATCAGCTTGATGATCATTGGGCCACTTAGCCGGTACTTGGCATAGATTTGCTCCCTGGTTTGGCCCAGAAGGGTGGCCCGCTGCCGGAATATCCGCTCCTGGATCCTACGCCTGTTCTGTGCTGCTCGCTGCAGCCTACGCCGCCTGACCACCATGTAGAGTCCTGGTATTGTGAGAGTCCACAGTCTCCAGCTGCATGTCCTTAAGTGTGTTTGGTCAGGCCAGCACCTGTATGCAGTTAACTTTAAATTTTTTCTTTTTTTTTTTTTTTTTTTGCTGGTTACCACCTGGTTTGAGTTCTCCTTAAATTGCGCGTCGTAATTAATACTGATTTTCGTGTTTTTCGCAAACTGCGATTTTTCTTGAATGCCAATTGCGAACATTGAGCGACTTCGCAACTGTTTTCACAGAATCATTGGTTTCTCGCTATTTTCGAATTGCAATTTGGCAGGTTTCAGGATTCTGGGATTTTATTCGCGATTTCGCAATTTTTATTTAGCGATTACGCACTTTGCGTTTTCTCTTTCATGAATAGCTTTTACTCAATTTGCGATCGAAATTGCGAATTCGCAGCAATTGCGATCGCAAATTAGCTTCATGAATCTATCTGTATGTAAGGACAGTTGGTCATACGTTTTTGATGGTAACTTTACCAGTGTTTCATGGACGGAAATGACCCTTCAGATTGTTCGTGAACGCAACAGAGTTATCACTTTTCAAATAATGCTTGCACTCCCCCCACCCCCAATTCACTTACACTTTGCCTAGGATTTTCAGTGCTAAATTGACCATACAATTAATATGCCTCGTGTGGCACTCCGCATAGAATGCAAAGGGTGTTTCGGGCCTTGTGCAGTTGACACGAAATTACGTTGGGAAATTAGCCACACTGGTGGAATGTTTGTGATTTAAATGTTCTTATGAATCTATAAAAGTTTTTTTCTGGAAATCAGTATGTGGCGTTTAGAGTCGGCATTGCATTTCTGCGATCAGTATTTAAACTTGAGTGTGCAAGGCCCTTTGTGAAGCTGCCCCCTACTGTTCACCACATTTTGTAAATAATAGTTGTATTTGTTATGCAAAATCTCTAGTGTTTTCTGTTTTCTCCTCTTGAAGTGAATCTTCAGCCTTAATGCCACCAGACAGCGAAGATCTACAAACTAATTGCCCCAGCCACCATGTCTCTAAACAAGAAGACAACAAACTCATGGGCAACACTCCTAGGCAGACAGCTAAACGAAAAGGAACAGGCGCAAATGTGGTGTTCAGCCACAAAAAACAAAATCACCCCGCAACTAGCACAAACAAAATACTGGCTACTCCACAGAGCATACTGGACCCCATCCAGACTCCACAAAAGTGGCATAGCAGAATCAAGCGACTGCTGGAACTGCCAAAAAGAAGAGGGCACACTCGAACACCTCATCTTTGGATGCATCAAAGTCAAGAAGTTCTGGAGCCAGATAAACGCATTCATAAACGACATGCTCAAAACAGACTTAACCATCAACTATGCGACCTTGGCAACAGGGCATGTAACGACGAACCTAAACAACAGGGAAGAAAGAGATCTACTAGACCTGCTACTCACAGCTGCCCTAAAGATAATCTTAACGAACTGGAAGAGCACGGCGAAAGCAAACTTCAAGACATGGATCAACTGGGTCACCGTCCTAAGAGGAGCAGACAACATCACAGGCAACTTCTCGAAAGAACACACCCCCAAAGAGCTCATGTGGGAACGTCTTGACGAACACTTGAACACTTGAAGAAAACACACTAATGACCCCCCCCCTCCTTTCTTCTTTTCTTCTCTCTTTCCTCTTTTTCTCTACTTCCTTTTTCTTCAGCAACAGGCTAAGGGAAAGAGACAACAAATGTACTGTAAACAACTGCCTATGTATATGCAACTTTTATTTTTCAATAAAAATCTTTAAAAAAAAAAAAAAAAAAAAATCTGTTGCTTCAAAACAGTTTCTGTACTTATTGCAGCATTGACATGAAAAACACCAAATCACACTTTTTTGTACAAGCAAGTTCTAACTTCGGCTCATCTTTCTATAACAAGTAGTATATGTTCTTGATACAGATATGATTTATTAGGAAGTGTTTGTAGAAATTTATAAATTACAAGTGGGAAAGATCAAGCAATCCATACTTGTCCTCAGCATGGAACATGACAGATTACCTCCTGAAAGGGACTCATATTGTGCATTTTACATTCAGTGCAGGGCCTGTGCGGGAAATCTACAGTACTTCAATTATAACTGACCTATTTCAGTTCCTTTTACAATTTCTCAGAAAAATTCCGTCTGGCAACAAGTTTAGAAATGAAGGCCGGATCTAAAACCCCTTGAAATGGGAACAATAGTTGGCAGAAATATTGATTGCACCTTCCAGATTCCTCTCATGTGCAATAGCCGTGTTTTTACTGGAAATCACCATTTTCCTACTAACAGTTTTAGCTCAAGTACTGGACAAAGCCTGCACCCCTATCTTCACAGTAGTGCAGGGAAGTGATCATTGGGGTCCACCTCTTTAAAATGGTTCCGGGACCACTGAGATCCTCATTGTCATTGCATGCCATCTTAAATGGGTTTAAACAGGAGTTTGTGCCCAAATCGGGAATACAATTTTGGCACAGAACCTAGTGGTTTTCCTCAATCAAATTTGGACAAGTGAAATTGGGCAAGGTTTGTGACAATATTTTAATAAGACTATCAGGTAGTTTCATCATTGAAAAATCGTCCTGAAAGGGCCAGATTCTGATAATCTGGCCCTTTGCGAGCGCAATTTTTGCATTTGGGATTCATCATCCCAAATGCAAAAATCGGTAATTGCGAATTCGCTAAATTGCGAGGAATTACATTTAAGGAATCTCTATTTGAGATTCCTTAAATGCAATTCATTAACCATTTTTAAATTGCGAAATCGCAATTTCGGGCCGCTATTTACGGCGAGGTCAAACCTCGTGGTAAATAGCAAAAACTTAGAAAAATGCTTTTAAATGCATTTTTCTAAGTTGCATGTTGCACACACACATGTCCTTTGGACATGTGTGTGCGCAACACCAATGTAGATTACATTTCAGTGGTGCTACAGGGTGTCCTTTGGACACCCCTGCCACCCTTGAAATCGCATCCTTATTTTTGATTAACAAATTGCTAATCGCAAATAAGGAATAACTCCCCATTCATTCCTATGGGCCTAAAGGCCTTTAGGCCCATAGGAATGAATGGGGAGTCAATTTATTTAGCGATTCCTACATGAATCCCGTTTTGCAAGTCCTTAATAGCGATTCCTTAATGATCGCTATTAAGGACTCGCAAAACGGGACTTTGATGAATCTAGGGGTATGTGACTGAGGCTCACTGAGGTCCTGAACTGGTAATCTTACTCAACAAATACTGCTCACAGACCGGCAACATACACTCTATAATCGAAAATGCATTTATGGGCGTCTTTCACTAAGTGGACTTTCCAATTAAAAATATTAAATGCAGACACACAGTTTATTCAAAGGGAATATCAGAGAAATCCTTGAAAAACTCTTGGGAGTTTCCTCCAGCGTATTGGGGAATAAATAACCTTTGGTAAAGGTTTGTGGGATCAATATTACGGCAATGTACTCCATTTTGCACCCCGTTTTGGAGGCACAAACTCCTCTGGTATTATCCTGTGAGTTACAATTTGTCTATGAAAGTGACAGCCGGCCCTACTAGCCTCTGGGTTGGAAACAAGCTGCTGGGGGTGGTAAAACTGACAGCGATACTGGCGGGGCCTCCGATTGTTGTAGTGTGTGCAAGCCGTTCACTTTGGGATCAGAGCTTACCCTGGCCGGGTCTGGGTGCGCATGGAGCGGAGGAGGGAGAGATCCAGGCAGGGATCGCTCACTCCTACAATGGCATCCTCACTCTGAGGAGCAAGTCTGTCTAAGGGAGAGACAGAAGTCTTGTAGAGACCACCTGGCACTTGAGGTTTTATGGTTTGCCTCCCTGAAGTAATCACGATGAGGCAGGTAGGTGAAGAGACTTCATGTTTATTGACCGTTTGCCTCCACAGCTCCCAGGAACTAAAAGGGTCCCTGACATTTAAATAAGAACATTCTGTTGTCATAACAATTACATAACAAATGCCACTGAGGAGATGGAGGAGAGTACTACAACATCTCCTCTCTTCCCAAAAACAACATATCTGAGTGCACAGGAAAGAAAGAATGAACAAGAATGGAGACAAAGAAAAATAAAACAAACAGAAAGAGAAGTAGAAGGAAACAATACTAAAACATAACACAGAATAAAAGATATATATGAATATAATAATACCAGCAATTAGAACAAAATGAAAAATGCAGTTTACAACTCCATGTGATAAATGAACAAATCCATGCGATTAGGGGAAGACTAATCCTGCCACTCCTGTGTGGCTGGACATATTTCGTAGACAGCTCAGCAAAGTCAGAACTCACTTTCTGAATCGGTTGAACTGCTTTGTGAATGTATCCACCACATCTCCAGACTTAAGGCCTTGTTGCAAAACAACCCTCTTTGGAATCTAGTAAATCCTAGATAAGTTCCACCAGTTTTTCCAATTGACCCGTACAGCAAATTGTGAAACATCAACCCTAACAGGAGGACCAAACTTTGACAGGCCTTTAGGGACATTAAGAGGAGACTTAATTGTCACCCAATCTCCCACAGAAACCCTAGATTCAAAACTCTTACAAATGGGAGAAACAGATTGATCCAGTGATTCAGACTCATCATGAGATTCCACACACTTGGTCATAGACCCCCTTTTCTTCATCCAAGCAGGGCACATGTGAAAAGAAGCTTCTCTACCCCTGAGAAGTTTAAAGGGACTGGAACCTGTGATGCAGCTGGAGCTGAGAGTTGTGCGCTGTGCCCAAAGCATACTTTGAACAGCTTCTTTAATAACAGTTCTAGATGAAACAGCCCACTGAATACATTCAACTAAAATACGGTTGGTAAGCTCAATAAAGCCATTGGCCTGTGGTTAATAGAATGCAACACACTTGTGAACAATACCAGACTGGCTCAAAAAGTCACACATTTCTTTTGAGGTAAATTGTACTCTATTATCGGAGACAATCTCTTTAGGGAAACCCTCTCTTGCAAACAAACTTTGAAGAAACTTGATGACCTCTTGTGAGTTGGTATCAGTCAAGAATGTTACCTACCACCATTTACTGAAATTATCAGCCATAACTAAAGCAAATTTAAACTTCTTGGGTAGGATGTTAAAAGGTCCCATGAAATCGATGGCTAGTTTCATCCAAGGACCATTGGGAACAATGACCTCTTGAACAGGAGGCAAGACAATTTTTATAACTTTGCCACTGGAACAACATTTCAAACGACCCTCCACAACATCAGTAATTTGGCGGTCCACAGAAGGCCATCAATAGACAGCTTGGATTCTTTTTTTTGTATTGGTTTGACTAAGATTGCCCTCATGGCCATGTTCAATAATACGACTTCGCAAAGACTCAAGAGGAACACATTTTCCCCCGGCATGATTATTTCTCCACCCTCCAACGTGAGTTCATCTGCAATTGTTGCAAAAGGTTGAAGATGACAATCTAGGTGTTTTTCCTTAGGCCACCCAGGGACAATGAATTCTTTAACTCTCTTCAGAATCTGACTCCAACGCATTAAACCACTCCTGTTCTGAAAAACAAATCAAAGAGCAAACATCGACCGCAGCAAACAGACATTCCTCATCAGCATCATCATCAAGTTCTTGTTTAAATAGAGGTAGGGGAAACCTTGATAGAAAATCAGCCCTGGTGTTTTTCCCCCCAGCTATATGCGCAACCTCAAAATTATATTGCAAGAGCTTAAAACTTAATGTAGCAATCCTAGGAGTATGATCTTTTACAATTTTACCCTCAAGAATAGGAATGAGTTGTTTACGGTCAGTCAAAGACTAAAATCCTTACCCCACAAAAACATTTGAATCTCTCCACGGCCCAACAACACGCCACCAGCTCATGTTTGATAACTGAATAGTTCTTTTCACTTGGGAGTAACCCCCATGAGGCAAAACCTACAGTGAATTATTTTCCCTGTTTAACTTGAGAAATCATGCCACCTAGACCATATAAACTGGCGCCAACAGACACAGTACACTGATAGCGAGGATCGAAAGGTGTAAGAATCTTGCAAGACCCAAATTCTTTTTTAATCTGAGAAAATTCATATTGGCAGACATCATCCCAAACAAACTTGACTTTCTTCTTCAGTAACTCTCTCATGTGTAAGGTCTTGGCTGAAAAATGTGTAATAAATTTAGTATAGAATTCACACATCCCCAAAAATGAGGACACCAACTCATTTGAAGAAAGATAAGGAGCATTTACAATAGCCTCAATAAGCCCTTCTCTAGGAACAATACGTTCTCCAGAAATACGATGCCCCAAGTACTCAATGGATTCGACACCGAACACACATTTGAGCTTATTAGCCACAATGCCTTCAGCCTCCAACTTCTCTAGGACAATAGTAAGATTTTTGTCATGAGATTCTTTACAGTTACCAGCAACCAAAATTTTGTCTTGAAACACTACAGTGTCAGTGACTGCCTCCAAACTTTTTCCATGATACGTTGAAACACTGATGCTGTTGAGGCTAACCCAGAAGGTATCCTCCTAAACTGAAATGTCCATATAGGAGACACAAAAGCAGTCAAGTGTTTGGTAGCAGGGTCTAATCCACCTTGATGATACGTTGATGCAAGATCAATTTTTGAGAAATATCTTGCACCAGCAAACTTGGAGAGAATATCATCTATGCGTGGCAGGGGATGTGAGTCTACCCAAACCTCCTTGTTCAAACTAAGCAAGTCTACGCAGACTCTGAGACTCCCATTCTTTTTTCGCGCAACAACTAGGGGGGACAACCAAAGGGAGGATTCAATGGGTTCAATGACTCCTGACTCACACATCCTAAATTCAGCTGAGAGATCATCCCTGACACTGAAAGGCCCTTTACGTAACTTAACTTGTGCTCGATTGAGATAGCACCTTCTTTGACTTTAATAAAATGCTTAAAACCTATAATGCATCCCAAACTATCTTCAAAAACCTTAGGAAATTTGTTGGACTAAGCAATTAGATCTTCACCTTGAGAATGTACATCCACAACCAAAACCTGCTCCAGAGTGCCAGGTCTAAGTGTCATACGAAAAAGACCTTGGTGATACCATCCAAGAATGTTAAGACCTTTTTTTGCCACATACACCTTCCATCGAATATGTCTGTCTTTAAAGAGAAGAGACGTTTCATAAAAACCTGATAACTCAATTGTCCTGCCTTCATAAGAAACAGGGCTTCTGTCTGGTGGATTGAGATATTTGTTCCCCCATAACTTCTGAAATAGTTCTTCAGTGATCATTGTCACGTGCACACCTTAATCCACCAGCAAATCAAGGGCCGGATGTAGGTGGCCCAATTCCGGTCGGTAACGGCCGAAATTACCGAATTTCGTCTGTTACCGACCGGTATTGGGCATTTGGGATGTAGGTGGCTACATTTTAGATTCGGTAATTTACCGAATCGGTAATTTAAGGAATCGGTAAATTACCGATTCCTTAATATACCGAATCAGTAAATTACCGAATCTGTAATGTAGGGAGGACTCAGATGAGTGCATTGCACAGTTACGGATTTGGTATCTACCACCAAATAAAAGTTGGTGGTAAATATCGAAAACCTTAATAAAAAGCAATTTTGTGCTTCTTTTACTGTGACATGTGGCAGACATACATGTGTGCCACATGTGCACCCATGCACCATTCAGGGGTGCAACAGGGTGTCAATGTGACACCCTGCCACCCTTGAACATGGTCCCCCTATTACCGATTCGGTATTTACCGAATCGGTATTTATCGATTCGGTAACTACAGAATCGGTAATTCCCATTCATTCCTATGGGCCTACAGGCCCATAGGAATGAATGGGAATTACTGAGTCGGTAAATACAGAATCCGTATTTACCGATTCAGTAAATACTGAATCGGTAATAGGGAAACCATGTTCAAGGGTGGCAGGGTGTAACATTGACACCTTGTGTCACACCCTGTATTACCGATTAGGTAAATACCGAATCGGTAATACCGAATCCTACCGATTCAGTAAAATTTACCGAATAATTAGCTACATCCCATTTACCAATTCTGAAATACCGAATTGGTAATATTCGGTATTTTAGAATCGGTAAAATGGGATTACCTACATCTGGCCCCAAGAGACTTACCATCCACTACAACCTCAACAACAGGATCCACACAATCTTCAGAATCATCCTTGACGACCACTACTAAATCAGTTAGAGAACTAACAACCTCACGCACCAGATTGAACTTCTCTTCTTCATCATACATCACACTCACACTGCCCCGAAAACCACACATCTTTGCAAAATGACCCTGTTTGCCACACTTGTGCATTATGCATTCTTTGCAAGACAAATCTTAGAATTGGTAAATGAGATGGGAAACCACATTTTGAACAAACATTTTTTGAAAATTCACCTCTCTTCTCATTTTTGTTTGGGAAATACCTAACCCCTTTTTGTTCCGATTGAGGTTTGTCTTTTTCCATGTGCACTTGGTCAACTTATCCTTACTATCCTCGATAACCCCTGCAGCATTCTTTTCTGGTTTTAATTCTCGCAATGCTTTCTGAGAAAGCTCAATACTCTTAACTATGGATATTATTTCCTGTAACAAAGGATATTTTAGTGCAAGAAGTTTTGCTTGAACTTTATCATTAGAGTGAACAACAATCTGATCGTAAATAAGTTGAGATGTGAAATGCTCAAACTCACCCTCAGACGCAAGTATGCGTAAAGCTGCTACATAGGACACAATGCTCTCATCATTGTCTTGTTTCCTTGTTAAAAATGTATGTTAAAAATGTATGTCTTGTAAGACTACTTTCTACATCAAATTGCTTCTGCAACACACCAACTGCTTGCTGAAATTCATCTAATTCATCTTCTCCTTGAACTACTTCCAGAGGAGGAAGATGCTCCAAAACAGCTTGTCCTTCAAATCCCAGATTATGTTCCAAGATAAAATGTTTTCTTTGTGCTAAATCTGCTAGCCCCCTTGGCGCCTAAATATTTTTCATACGCCCTGTACCAAACTTTCCACTTAACTGGTGGATCACCTGGAATCTGTAAAAAGGGGGGAGGAGGTTGTACATTTTGCATGTTAAAAAAACTTTAGTGAACTAATTAGTCAGTGAAACACAATGCTGAAACTCAACTTGCAAGATAAGTTAGTTGTAACAAACACACTATTTTTTTTAAGAAAACACAGAAGTAATACTTGAAGTCCACCTGCAAAACAATAATTGGTCGTGAGTAACAGAGATTTTGAAGATGAACTGCAGAGCGTCCAACAACCTGTAAATCTACCTGTGATGCAAAAGTTATGTTTTAACAGCACTTTTTTTTCCAAAAACAAACTGCAAAGCGTCCAGAAAAAAACAGTACCACTAAAAGGGAAACCACTCACGCTGTATGTGTTTTTTTAAGATCAGACTGAGATGAAATGGCACTTGTTGTCATATCAATGACATCATAAATGCCACTGAGGAGATGGAGGAGAATACTACACTCCCCTCTTCACTCGCAATTTGGATCATTGGACTTGGTGCCTTTGGAGAGTCAAGCTGATGAGGTGCAAATTGATGCAAACTCCTACAGTGAATTTGCATTTGAGTTCCTAGGCTGACATTTTCCTGGCTTGAATGTTGTCCTTCCAGCAAACGCTTTCTGTGTTTGTTAGAATGGGGTTCTCCATTGTGCCATAACAGCTGATTCAAAGATTTCTGAGACCAGTGATTGTCCCTGGAGTTCCCATAGGTGCTCATATCTCTTAATTTGCCATCTGGTTTAGTGCTCTCCCCTGTCTCTTTGTTCTGGGTGTCACCTCCTCGCGCCCCACGGCCACCAGCTGCTGCGTGTGCCCCTCTGCCCTGCCTAACTGCCTCGCTGCCGCTGACCACGCCCCTCCTCCGAGTGGCGTGGTTCGTGCGCGCCTGCCGGCTTGCTTTTTCTTTTAGCCTTCTGATCTTGTTTTGCCTCCATTTGTGCCTGTGTTATTTGTAATTTGTTGTAATCTTTTTTTTGCATTAACCTGTGTTCTCCTTCCTGTTTGCCCGCCTACCTCGCCGACCTCCGCACTCCCTCCCCGCTTCCCGCCACCGCCGTTTGCCCCGCCCCTTTTTCCCTTCTGTACCCTCCCCGCTCCCGCTTCCCAGCTGCTCCGCCCACCCGCGCACTTCGCCTTATATGGCGACCGTGCGAACGTGCAGTGGTCACGAGCAGCGGGCGCGCCGATTGTGCGCCGAAGGCGCGCCAAAGGTAAGCCCGTCTGCGCCCGTCTGCGCCTGGACCGCGCCCAGTGCCAGGACCCCTGGCCCACGAGGACCCCGACTGACCCGCCTGACGTACACCGCCGCCACCCTCATCGCACTCAACACCGGCCGAGTCCCGGGATGCTGCAGAGCCACCCCACGACGCGTCCACGGACCCTTCAGCTGCAACGCCTGCAAGTTCACCTGCATCCGGACCTGTCCGACACCAGCACCTCCCACGCCGAACACCAGCAGCAACCACCTCAAGTGCATCCTGCTCAACGCTCGCTCCGTCCACAAACACGCCATCGAACTCTGGAACCTCCTCGACACCACAGCCCCTGACGTCGCCTTCATCACGGAGACCTGGATGAACGCCTCCTCAGCGCCCGACATCGCCATCGCCATCCCAGAAGGATACAAGATCACCCGGAGGGACCGCAACGCCAACCAGGTGGGAGGAGGCATCGCCATCATCCACAAGAACACCATCCGCATCACGACCAGCACCGACAACACCCCACCCTCCGCCGAACACCTGCACTTCCAGATCCACACCGACCCAAAGACCACCCTCAGAGGCACCCTGATCTACCGACCTCCGGGACCACGCACTCAATTCAGCGAGGACATCGCCGACTTCGTCAGCCCGCACGCCCTCCCCTCCGCTGACTACATCCTCCTGGGGGACTTCAACTTCCACCTGGAGAACAACAACGACCGCAACACCAGCACCCTGCTCGACAACCTCGCCAACCTGGGACTCAAGCAGCTGGTGTCCACCCCCACCCACCTCGCCGGACACACACTCGACGCCATCTTCTCATCCAGCAAAGACATCACCTTCAGCCAAGCAACAGAACTCCACTGGACAGATCACAGATGCATCCACTTCACCTTCAGAAGAACGACGACCCACCTCCACCAGCAACAGGTTGCCCGAAGAAGCTGGAACAAGATCACAGCCGACCAGCTCGCCGCCTCCCTGAGCCAGCACCCCCCCGCCAGCTCAGCGAATCCCAGCCAGGCCGCCGACAACCTCACGAAGTGGATCAGCAACTGCGCGGACGAACTCGCCCCACTGAGGACCCCGCCCAGCAGACCCGGCAGCAAGAAGGCCCCATGGTTCACCGACGAACTCAAGAGCTCCAAGAAGAACTGCCGAGCCCTCGAGAAAGCCTGGAGAAAGGAACCCACGCCGGACAACAGGACCACCCTCAAGCTCGCCACCCGGAAACACCACCAACTGATCCGCACCGCCAAGAAAACGGCTTTCAAGAACCGACTGGACAACAACGCACACAACTGCAAGGAACTCTTCAACATCGTGAAAGAGCTCTCCAACCCCAACGCCGGAAACAACGACATCACCCCATCGCAAGACCTCTGCAACTCCCTCGCCTCCTACTTCCACAACAAGATCGCGGACATACACAACAGCTTCAGCACTCAACCGACGTACGCCACGACCGCAGCAACGCCACCCACCACCACCCTCCGCGCATGGACCCCGGTCAACACCGAAGACACCGTCCACACGATGAACTCCGTCCACTCCGGTTCTCCGACCGACCCCTGCCCTCACCACGTCTTCAACAAAGCCGACGCTGTCATCACACCCCACCTGTGGGACATCATCAACACCTCCTTCGACACCGCCACCTTCCCCGAGAGCTGGAAGCACGCCGAACTCAGCGCTCTACTGAAGAAACCTACAGCAGACCCCACCGAACTCAAGAACTACCGCCCCATCTCTCTTCTCCCGTTTCCAGCCAAAGTCATCGAGAAGTCCGTCAACAAACAGCTGGCCAACTTCCTCGAGACGAATGGATCCCTCGACCCATCGCAGTCTGGATTCCGTGCCAACCACAGCACCGAGACCGCCCTCATCGCCGCCACTGACGACATCCAAGCCCTGATGGACAACGGGGAAACAGCGGCCCTCATCCTCCTAGACCTCTCCGCGGCTTTCGACACGGTCTGCCACCGCACCCTAGTGCAGCGCCTCAGCAACGTCGGAATCCAGGAGAAGGCGCTGGAATGGATCGTCTCCTTTCTCGACGGAAGAACACAAAGAGTCCGCCTACCACCGTACACGTCAGAGGCCACCAAAGTCATCTGCGGCGTCCCTCAAGGATCCTCACTGAGCCCGACCCTCTTCAACGTCTACATGAGCCCCCTCGCGGCCATCGCACGCCAACACAACCTCAACATAATCTCCTACGCTGACGACACCCAGCTGATCCTCTCCCTGACCAACGACCCCGCCGCCGCCAGAGCCAACCTGCACGAGGGGATGAGAGAAGTAGCCAAGTGGATGACGACGAGCCGTCTGAAGCTGAACTCAGATAAGACGGAGGTCCTCATCCTGGGCTCCTCGCCCTCTGCCTGGGACGACTCCTGGTGGCCCCCCGCCCTGGGCACCGCACCCATACCGACGGACCACGCACGCAACCTGGGCTTCATCCTGGACTCCTCCCTCTCCATGACCAGGCAAGTCAACGCCGTCTCCTCGTTGTGCTTCAACATCCTGCGCATGCTCCGGAAGATCTTCCGGTGGATCCCCACAGAGACCAGGAAGACCGTCACCCAGGCCCTCGTCACCAGCCGACTAGACTACGGCAACGCACTCTACGCCGGCACCACCGCCAAGATCCAGAAGAGACTCCAGCGCATCCAGAACGCCGCAGCCAGACTCATCCTCGACATCCCACAACACAGCCACATCTCCGGACACCTAAGGGACCTTCACTGGCTTCCGGTCAACAAGAGAATCACCTTCCGCCTCCTGACCCACGCACACAAAGCTCTCCACTACCAAGGCCCGAGCTACCTCAACAACCAAATCAACTTCTACGCTCCCAAATGCCACCTCCGATCCGCCAACCACGCCCTCGCCGCCGTCCCACGCATCCGCAGAGCCACCACAGGAGGAAGGTCCTTCTCCTACCTGGCCGCCAAGACCTGGAACTCCCTTCCGGCTGACCTGCGCCTGACCCAAGACCACCTCTCCTTCAGGAAGAAGCTCAAGACCTGGCTGTTCGAGCAGTAGCGGCACCCCCCCCCCCCCAAGTGCCTCGAGACCCTACGGGTAGGTAGTGCGCTCTATAAATGTCTTTGATTGATTGATTACTATTATTATATGAAATTTGTAATGCGCTCAGCTTACCCGGGGGCATCCCGGCGCAACAGACCAAAGAAGGAGGAACTCGATAACTCACTACTGTGGAAACAAGTAGGTTTTAAGAAGTTTCCTAAATACTAGGATCTTGTGCTCTGAGCGAATCTTAAGGGGCAGAGAGTTCCACAGAGATGCCACCTGTACCGAGAAGCGCCTGCCCCCAGTCCGAGCTCTCCTGACTCTCGCAGATTGCAGAAGATGTTGCTGGTCTGAGCGCAAAAGGCGTGGAGGTTTATAAGGACGGGCCATATTAAAAAGGATGGGGGGGCCTTTGCCATGTAGAATTTTATGGGCCGTACACAACGCCTTGAATTTCACCCGCTCCTTAACAGGGAGCCAGTGAAGTGCTTTCAGGGCCGGGGCAGCGGACTGCCTTCTAGGGATCTCCATCAAAACTCTGGCAGCTGCATTTTGCACCTGTTGGAGGGTTTTAAAGGTGGCTTCAGGGGCACCAAGAAACAGGGCATTACCAAAGTCAAGCCTTGAAAGGATTAAACCACGCATCAAAAGCTTCTTAGCTGGATCCGGAAGCAGTGGGAGTACCTTTCGGGCTGACTTCAGTAGACCGAAGCAAACCCCCGCGGTCTTTCTGGCGTGGGTCCTGAAGGACAGATCTTCCTCCAACCATACTCCCAAGGACTTGATCTCCTTCTTGGGAGATGGAGGGTCGCCAAGAGACCGGGGCCAACAGCTGGCAATGATGGAGGGACTGGAGTTGCCCAAGAGCATCAACTCAGTTTTTCCTCCATTGAGCTTCAGAGCCGAGTTGGACATCCATTGGTAGACATTAGCCAGGCAGTCATGCAACAAGTTGGGTTGTTCCGCCAGCTGAGTGAGGCCCACCACCAGCTGAGTATCATCAGCATAGCTGATGATCTTCAACCCCGAGGGGGCTACCACTCTTTCAAGTGGAGTCATATATGCATTGAACAAAGTAGGGCTCAACGATGAGCCCTGAGGGACTCCACATTGAAGAGGGAATAGGGAAGACTGCTCTGCCCCTTCCCAGACTTGGTAGGAACGGTTGGAGAGAAAAGATCCCAACCATTTCAGAGCCGTCCCTGAGACACCTACCTCTGACAGGCGTTGGAGGAGCACCTGATGACTCACGGTGTCAAAGGCAGCACTCAAGTCCAGGAGGATCACTGCCACTGATCCTCCAGTATCAAGAGTGCTCCTTGCTTCCTCCACTACCGCCAGCAGGGCTGTGTCCGTTCCTTGGCCGGGACGGAAACCAGTCTGGGAGTCTCCCAACAGGTGGTTGGACTCAAGATAGTAAGAGAGCTGACGGTTAACCAGCTTCTCGGCGATTTTAGAAAACCCCGGTAGAAGCGAGATAGGCCTGAAGTTGGTCAGATTGGCGGGATCCAAGCCTGGTTTTTTCAGTAGGGCTTTTACTACTGCCCTTTTCCATCTCTGAGGGACTATGCCACGAGAGAGAGAGAGGTTGATAAGGTCAGTGAGAGGAGCTGACAGAGTATTAGCCACAAGTTTAAGATGTTTCATAGGCACTGGATCACTCGGAGATCCACTCTTCATCTCCACCAAGACCTTAGTAACCTCCTCCTCCGAGAAGGGGCCAAAAGAGACAAGTTCGGTCGGGCAGCTTATTAGACCAGTAGCCGGCTCAGAGATTTGAGGCATAGCGGGCAGAGAGGATAGAATTGTATCTATTTTAGAATGGAAGAAACTAGCCAGTTCTTCACATTTGTCTTTAGGATTAACGTGCACGACTGGCGGGACCGGGGCTTTCAAGAGTTCTTTAAAAATTTTAAAGGATTCTCTTGGAGAGTTACTTGCTCTCTCAATCTTATCACTAAAGAAAATCTTTTTGACATCCTTCAGTGCACTTTTGTATTTTCTCATCTCACTTTTATAATTAGCCCGGCTTTCTTCCGTTTGCTCTCTCCTCCAGGCACGTTCAAGCCTTTTGCAAGAGGTTCTGCAACTCCTGAGTTCCGGAGTATACCAGGGGGCAGAAGCAATTCTTCTCTCCCTGATAAGCCTCCTTTTTTTAGGAATCAGTCGATCAAGAGAGTTAGTGAGCCAATTAGCCAGGTGTTGATCAGCAATATTGGGGTCATCTACAGGGTCAGGGCGAGTTATCGTTAGCTCTTCAACCCAACTTTCAACCGGCAGCTTCGACCAGAGTCGTTCCACAGTGTATTGTCTAGGCACGGGATCTCCCCGGTTCTTCAACAACCAGCTGAAAGGAATAAGGTGGTGATCCGTCCAGGGAAGGGCCAACATCTGGAGGGCTTGCAGGTTGGCAGTATTAGCAAAAACAGCGTCAAGCTGATGACCTCTGTTATGGGTGGCTCCCAAATGAGCGAGGTGAAGATCGAGAGCATCAAATGAGCTCAATAAATCTCTTGCCACCACGTCATTGGGGTCATCAAAGTGAAGAATAAAATCCCCAAGAAGTACAAAGTTGCATGAGGCAGCGGCTAATGGAATGATGGCCTCAATAATAGAGTCCACAAAATTCCCCAGCGCAGCAGGAGGGCGATACAAAAGGAGGCCGGAGATGGAAACGGAGGAAGATATGCCAAGGGAGAAATGACAGCTTTCAGTGTTGGTAATACCGCAGTCTGCAGCTTTACACACGAAAGTATCTCTATACACGATGGCCACTCCACCCCCTCTCCCATCCGGCCTATCAAGATGGAAAATGAGGTAACCCGGTGGGAGAGCATTGACAATATCGGGACCTGAACACGCGGTCAACCACGTTTCCGTCAGGAATAACACGTCCAGACAGTGGTCCAAAAGGAGTGAGTGTATTTCTATCGCGTGACACGGCAGTGATCTGCAATTAAGTAGAGCCATTGTGAGTGAGTTTAATGCCACACAGTTGTTAGACACAGGACACCCACGACAGTGTTTAAAGGCAGTACCCTCGACCCAATTATAATGGCAACTAGGCAGTTTAGTCGCGCGAAGCGAGAGCTGAGAGTCTCGTGAATACCTGAGGGGGGGGGGCCAGATGTCTAGATGGATTGAGCAGAGTGGTATGCCCTGAGCCCAGACGGGCTTGACTCTGGCGAAACTCCGGCGATATTCCGGCATCCCCGCTGCGCGTCTCCGCTGCGCGTGGACATGGCAGCTTTTAAGCCCTAGTCGCCTCCTAGAGAGAGGACTAGCGCGTGCAGCCTCTTCCCCAACCAAAGATGTCCGCCAACAACCAACAATCAAAGGCGAGGGACCGGCAAAGAGCGGAGATTCCACCGATTACCGAGCGTGTCAGAGGTTGCAAATACAATTAGGCATATGCCAGCTGATTTTACAACAGGGTCAACAATTTTAATTAAAAATACAAATTTTACAAAAACGAGTGATTTTAAAAAGCTCAAAAGAGCAGCTAGCAAGTCAGCATGGAGTGGAGTGGAAGCGCTGTGTGTAATGCGCTAAAGGTCAAGAACGAGCTGCCTGATTTGTCTGCTTTTAAGCCCTAGTCGCCTCCTAGAGAGAGGACTAGCGCGTGCAGCCTCTTCCCCAACCAAAGATGTCCGCCAACAACCAACAATCAAAGGCGAGGGACCGGCAAAGAGCGGAGATTGATTGATGTTTGGGCACCACCTGAAGTGAAGGCTCCGGGTGAGTCTGAAATAGCAGGCAATAGGAGTGTAAGGTCTCGAGATGTGGAGTGATCCTATTCCCAGTGAATGGTTTCTGTGAAGGTGACCCCAGCTGCGGCTTGAGACTTCTAGGATAGACTAAATCTTAACAAGACAATGTTCTTGACAGGATAAACATTTCAGTACAGGCCCTCATTGAGTTTCCAGCCTCTGTGGGTTCATAGAGATAGTAAGGAAGCTGCAATCTGCAAAGTTTATAACAACAAGATTATGCATGAAGACAAAATCTAACCCCCTCAAAGAGAAATCACTCCATCAACATGCTTTAAAGGATCTTGCCTCAAATAATGGTGACAAATATTGGTAACACCTTGCAACAGATCCATAAAAAGCAGTCTCCTGAGATAAAAGAAACATTTGAGCGTGGAGACTTGAACAATAGGTCCACCCAACCAGTTCACTATCATGAAGTCATTTTTGTTCCAGAGAGTGAATCAATTGAATTTCCCCTGCAGATTTTTCATTGCCAGATATTGAAATTGACGCGAATAGATAGCCTGTATCTGGTACAAAATTCTGGCTTCCTTGGTACTTCTACATTAAATCCCCATAAACTACGATGAAATTGCTTAGCAGAAGTCCTCGCACTAAGTCCCTCCTGTCCGTTGAGTTATCAGTAACCTCATTTGAATGTACTTGCCTCTTATTATCTACCTGGTAAGCATGTGGAATATTCGGAATCACTAAAATGTTTGGAAGAAATGTTATCTTCTACTTTAACTGTAATGGAAAAATCTGTAATTAATTCAGATCCTATTTTAGACTCTCTGTCTGCAGTCCTCCAGAGCCTGGTTCCAAAGGTAGGGTTGGGGTCTGCAAGGGGCTGTACTTTATCTCAGAGTCAGAATAAGCCTGATACAGGCAGCTCAAGAGCTATGCCAAAGGGAAATCAGTCAATATTGCCACGATCTGCCTTTAAAGACCTTGGAATGCAAGTAGGCAAATCAAGCTGTGCAACATGGAGGGAAAAAAGTAGGACGAAAGTTAACAGTGCCATATTTCAGATTTATTCTCTAAATAAACTATTTGAAGAGCCGTCAGTAGAGGCAACCAATTCCTAATGATAGATCGAGAACCCAACGGTGCAGTGTATCCCATTTTTAAGAAAAAGAAGACTATTAAAGATTCTTCAGCACCCACTGTGGAAGCCACGGCTTAACAATAGGCATAAAAACAGAAAATGAAAAAACAACAAAGGTTACAAAAATGGCGGAGTAAGAAACTACACTTTGCCTCAGTTCAGGATGCATGTTCCCTGCCAGATCTTATATGTATCCAGGAAATATAGCTATATTCCAGTGTCATAATTACTATGTACTTAGCTGCCCACAAGACCCTCTAGGAGGGGCATGCAAGTGGGGGAATAGCGATCCAATTGAATACGAATTGTACATGGTCCTACAGTCCTACAGGTCCGTCTTTTCACTCATCTAATTTAGAGTATTGCGTAAATACGTAAAAGTCAGAAGTCAGATGAACCATTATCTGTGAATGCATATGTTCCTCCAGGTGTACCATATTCTCCTCTGATTAAATTGTTCTCATTCATATCCCAGATTGTTCAATCAGGGGATTGCCAACAGGTAGCCTTGGTGGGTGACTTTAATGTGAAAGTGTCCCACCATGTGATAAGAGTTTTCTCAGACAGGCATAGGGAAGAGGCCTTAAGTATTTATTTAGCAATTCTTCCACCAAATTCAGAAACTGATAAAAGGTGACTTCTTATTTTAGACCTTTTGAGAAAATATGGATGTTTGATTGTGAATGGGAGAGTCGATAATGATATTTCTACAACACACGCTCGCATCTCTGATAGAGCCAGCCCCTTACAGATTATTTGATTGTGTCATATTCTACTTTTGATTTACTCTCTGACATGAATGTAATAAATATTTATTTCAGTCATCATAACATTGTTTCATTCTGTATTGTTTTTTCATTAGTAGGATTAAGCTCATGGAATTCTAAGGGAGCTATTGTGGATTTTAAGAAGGTTCATGGAAGAGATTTCTGAAAGTCACATAAAATTGTTAAGCGGAAAGGAATGGTGTTAGGAGTTGCCTCAGATAGGCAACCATTGTATCATGAGCGTCTTCTAAAACATGATTTATTCAAGAAACTTTTTCGGGATAAATGAAATAGGGAAATAAAAAGGTTAATCAGTAGACAATGTTTGTTCTTTTCCATAAAAAGGGGAAACATAATTAGCCATCTAAAAAGAAGAAAATAATTGAAATCTACCTTCAAAAAACTTTAATATGGCTGTAACTGGATTGATTTAAGGGAGGCTGTTATTTCAAAAGAAAAAGGATTATTGCAAATTGTTGTGGCAAAAGAGTTAAATCTGTGCCAATTCCAACTAATGATGAGGATTAGGTTTAATACCTTACTGAGCTTTAGGCTTGGCATTCTGCTGTCTTAGATTCTTTCTGGCCACCTGAGTATTCTTCAATAAGTTCTGATGCCACCCCAACGACAAAACAAATCTTAAGTTTTATATTAGATGTCGATGCAAGATCATCAACGGAAGCATCCCATTTGTCAATTTTTCTAACTGCCATCTTCCACCACTCCTACCAGTACAGTGTCATTCCAAAACCTTAGACCGACTGTATAATTGTTCCCCTGTATAAAAAAAAATCTACGTAATTTGCCTAATCATGATGGGCAATTAGCCTTATTAGAATGTGCTGGTAAGTAATTTGCTAGAAGAATCCTGGAACATCTTAAGTTTGGGTGGCTGAGGAAAAGATAATCCCAATAGAACAATCTTTCTTTAGTGAAAACTGTTGTACACTACATAATATTGCTATGCTACAATGGATTCTGGAAAAATATGTCACCATCGGTGGACAGCCTTTGTATTCTACTTTCATAGACTTCTCCACTGCGCTTTCCGTGTTTACAGACAAACGGTCTAGAGGAAACTATTCCGGCTAGGCCTCCTTGCAAAACGTTTGTGTTTAGTTATTGCCTCACACCCTTCAACTTGGTGTCATGTACTTTTGTGTGGAGATCTGTGTCTGTCCTCTAGAAATTCTCTAGATAAGAAACTTAAACAGAAATGTCTGTTAGCTCCTTTATTGATTTCTCTATATATTTATGTGCTGTTTCCAGCCATTGATGAACTTAAGGGGAATTCGCTGAAAATCGAGGGCAGAGCACTGTCTTCTTTATTATATGCAGATGATATAGTTATTTTAGATCTAACCACCAAGGGCCTGTATAATCATCTGTTGTGTCTGCAACAGTTCGCTGATATCAGTTTCTTAAAAGTAATATAGCAGAAAGAAAGGTCATGATTTTAGTGAGCAATAGATTCCAAAAGAAAGTTAATTTGAAATCTTCTCCTTATTTGGAGAAATTGTTTTCAGGCGATTTAAATGAGAAGGAACATATTAAATCTATTTCTGGCAAGGCAATAACCCACGCTAATGAACTAAGGGTGTTTTATAAACCTTGGGCCATAGGCATTTTGTCCTCACCATTCTAGCTGGTGTCTGTGTCATCATTGTTCTTTTGTGTATACACGTTCATCCTGAACTTCTTCACAAATCTCACTGATACATATTGTATCAT
The DNA here is from genome assembly GCF_964263255.1 of Lissotriton vulgaris. Lineage (NCBI taxonomy): Eukaryota > Metazoa > Chordata > Amphibia > Caudata > Salamandridae > Lissotriton > Lissotriton vulgaris. The sequence goes on along the minus strand of NC_141694.1, from coordinate 47,662,836 downwards.
CACATAACCACTTCAGGGTTTCTATCACTTTTTCCTAGTGCATGGTTACTGACTTCACAATTTAATTTTTTTCTACTAAGAGTATACTTGGATTTGTGTACTAAGACCATCTTTGTATTCATGTATGAACTTTGCAGCCTTGAGAAAGTCGAGTATCGACGAAACACATGTCGACTGCCAGAAAACTCAAGAAACTGACTTTTTTTTTTACATGAATTCATGGAATTACCTCTAGAATATTAAACCTGAACTATGGACTTATGGAACTATATTCTTGTTTCTCACAACATAGCAACTACTTTATTCTAGCCCAATTATAGAAGCTTTTGATCACTAAAACCTTTTGTACATTTTCTTTTATGTGTGCTTTGGTATTCATATTTATGATCGAACTTAATCTGGGTATATTGTCCACGAGGGGAAGCATCACATGCGTGTCGTCGAGATAAAAGATACATTTTGTGTCATTATTGTGAATGCTGCTGGCTTGCAAGATGAATGTGTTGTAGAGGGTCGAGCTCAGGGAGGATTCTTGTGGAACTCCACAGGAGATGCTGTGAGCATTAGAGGTGTCCTTCCAGTGAGGAAAGTGCAGATCCATCAGAATGCATGTCCTTGGATTCCTGTGTCATGTAGGCGTTGGATGAGGATGGGGTGGGAGATCGTGTCTAACGCCGTTCCATGTGGATGAGGGACGCCATGTCTCCTCTGTCTAGAACCATATGAATGTCATTTGTGGTGGTGATGAGGCAAGTTTTCATGCTGTGGTTAGGTCTGCAACCAGACTAAGTTGTGTTGAGGAGTTGGTGGTCATTGAGGTACTTGGTGACACATCTGTTGATGATTTTCTCCAATACATTGTCCTGGAATGGTAGTAGGAAGATCGCTTTGTAGTTGATGAGTGTTGAAGGGTCAGCAGAGGTTTTTTCAGCAATGTGCGAATTCGCAATTAAGGAAGCTTAAGGAATCGCAATTAAATGCGATTTTGTTCATACATACCATTTTGCATTTCCTAAATAGCGATTCCTTAAAATTCGCTATTTAGGAAATGCAAAATAGTTTGATGATACATATGGCCCTACTTTCCAGTTATAAACTTGTTTTGCACTGGAAATGGACTTGAAAGTAGCGCAAAGAATTGCCTAGTGCTGCTGTGCATTACTTAGCACCAAGGGGACATTCCATTGGGGATGCATAGGTGTTCCCATGAAGCCACCCAAGGTTTTGGAAGCAAAACCCTATCTGCTGAAAAAGTAGACAGGGGTTTGCATAAAAAACAACAGCCTTTTAAAATAGGTGATATCTAGGAGAAATACTTTTATTTATCCTTTCTTTTCCAACTTTCCATGTGTGCTGCACTTTACAGCACACATACAGAGTGGTAAAAGATTTTAAGTTACTGCAACCATAGTATGTTGTACTAAAATGGTACTCTTCCAGTACAAAACTTATGCTAGACTCAGACACACACTTTTGCACTAAAGTGCAACGGGTTGTTTGTGGCACTAGCCAGCCTGATTGTGCACTAGCGCTAAGGAGAGAGGAGGAGAGTGCCATATCTCTGTAGATATGGTGCTGTCCTAAACTCTCCTTCTTATGCAAAACAGCACTCTTTTCTGCTGCTGTGCAGTGTTGCATGAAAATGTTATAAATATATCCCTTAGTGTAATAAAAACTAAAGCATAAACCACTCTCTGCTACACCATCACACTTCTAAGAAACCTTTAAGTGCATAATACACCATGTAAAAGCTACTGCAGTTGTAATGTATGTGACTCATCGATACATAAATATGTATATGTGTGTTTCTGTGTGTGTTTGCTGAAGGAGCCAGGGGTTGAAGTGGCATTGTAGTTAGGTGAATATGGCAGTGACAATAATAACAATTAACGTTTTGAACAAAAAGAAACCACACAAATTCACCAGTTATAGTTGGCCCCGGCCATGCATTGCTCATGACCTCACTATTGAAATATTGGGGAACATTTTAGATAAAATAGACAAATATAAATATTAACCAATAAAAATACTTAGCATTTCCAAATATTTAAAAAAAGTTACCTAAATAGATTAGGTTTATGTACAGCAACACTTGAAAGTCAGAGTTTCTCACTATTTAGCCATACATGTACACATGGGACTTTATATAAAACAACTATATACCTTGTTATTATTTTCCATTATATGTATACCTTTCTATGTAGTTATGTATTTATATATTTATTAGTTTACTCCAACTGTAGAAGAAATAAATACATAAAAAAACTTCAACTTTCTCCAATTCACTATGTATCATCTTAAACATATTTCAAGATAACCACTACCTCCACTCTCCGACTGATCCCAATAACCTTTTCTAGACCTTTCCGTACTCTATCCCTCCTTTGACTCATTCCAAACCTCATCTTACTTCTACGATCTCCCAAATAATACTATTCATACTCTTCCATCCTCTATCCTTCCTTTATCCTGTTCAATCCAACTAACAGACTCACATGTCCGCCGCTCAAATGAACTACTAAGATTTCCCTAAACCTATCCACCACTAATCCACTTTGGGTTCCGGAGTAGCATGCTGCTTGCCGAAAAGCCCTTCAATGCCTCATCAGGGGTAGTAAGCGCTATATAAATATGATTGCACTACAATACAAAACACTTTGCCTGCTTTGCATGACAGCAAGATGACTGGACAAGCCACCACTAGATAGGCTCATAAGATATTAGTGCAGTTGTGTAAAAAGAGGACACTGCATGTATGTACTGACTGCAAACATGCTCCACAGAATAGCACCAATTCATCACACCATTGTACACTGACCACTGACCAGCAATGGGCCAATTTCACCAGATTCCTACCTGTAGCATATCGCTCTTTTCACCATGTTACCAGCCTAAATATTATGCTTCCTCGTTCTCTGACTTGCACCTCTAAAAGCCTCAGTAGCCTTTTCAAGACATCATCACACTGCCTTGCTTAACCTGAACCACACTATGCAGGGCTGTCTTCTCAGATCAAACACAAACCACTATTTCCTCCTGTCCCGAGGGCTCTCACATCTGACCTCAATGGAACCCTCAATCTCACTTTGCCTGCATCAACCGACCCTTTATCTTCGACTCTAACAACCGCCCAGCCGCAACACACTTCACTGCTGCACCGAGGCCTTGGTCCTGAAGATCCAGCCTCACCCCCACACAGAGCATGCCAATCAATCAATCAATCAATCAATCAATCAATCAATCAATCAATCAATCAATCAGACAGTTCTTATAAAGCACGGATAATCTCCAGAGAGGGTATCCTAACATTGAGAACTCTGCTACTTCGGAAGGGTTAGATTGAAACAGCCAGGTCTTGAGTCCTTTCCTGATTTCTAGCAGAGAGGTAGAGGTCTGGAGGTGAAGGGGGAGGTAATTCCAGGACTTCGCAGTGAGGTAGGAGAAGGAGTGTCTTCCGCTGTTGCTTCGGCGGATACAGGGGTGTAAGCGAGCGGAGGGAGATGGAGCCCAAGTGTCCGGAGGGTTGGTGGAAGTTCAGGCAGTGGTTGATGTACGCTGGTCCTTGGTGTTGTAGTATTTTGTAGGTGTGCATCAGCATCTTGAATTTACATCTCTTCTGAATGGGGAGACAGTGGAGCTTCTTGAGGTGGAGGGGTGATGTGGGTTAGCCTTGGAAGGTCAAAGATGAGTTTGGCCACTGAATTCTCTATGGTATGCAGTCTCTTTATGAGGTGTGGAGTGATTCCTTCGTATAGTGTGTTGCCGTAGTCCAGCCAGCTGGTGACTAGAGCTTGAGTGACAGTACGTCTGGTGTTCATAGGGAGCCACTTGATGATCTTACAAAGCATGTGAAGAGTGCCGAAGCAGGCGGAGGAGACTGCATTGATCTGGCTCTTCATGGTAAGCTTGCTGTCCAGGATGATGCCAAGGTTGCAGGCATGGTCTGTCAGTGAGGGTGAGGGTCCAAGTTTGAAAGGCCACCATGCATTCCACTGGGGGGTCTTGCTGTTTCCGAAGCTCTGCAATTCTGTTTTGCCTGTGTTGAGTTTTAGGCAGCTGTCTTTCATCCAGTCGGCAATGCTCATCATGAGCTTGTGGGCCATTGTAGTGAAGAGGTCTTCGGCATAGAATATAATGTTCAGTCCATAGGTGCTGATGATGTTGACCATGGGGGTCATGTAGGTGCTGAACGAGTGGGGCTGAGGGATGTTGCAGGTGAGGTTCTTGGGTTCTGAGCTGAAAGGTGGTAGGCGGATACTCCGTGCCCTTCTAGTGAGGAAGGGTGTGAATCATTTGGGGGTGTCTTCTTGGATTACAATCTGATGAAACTTCTTTATAAGATTGTGATGGATATGGCGTAGAACGCTGCTGAGAGGTCGAGGAGATCAGGGCCCCCTTTTCACACACACCTCAACACAAATGTAAATAATGCACTCCCGCCAACCCTGTACCAAGCAGCATTCCGACCTCTTCAGAATATCATTGTGCTCAAGCCACTGCCCACTTCAAAGCAAATATTATCTCATGCTGTACCATGGTGACGTACCCCATCAAGGTCATTCCTCACACTCCCTTCAGTGCCGAACATTTCACCTACAAATAATTGCATTGAGATGGGTTGTTCTATTTAGTTCAATGGGAGCAAAACAAAACTACAACACCCATCATGCATTAGGGTATCAAAGAAAAGTCCGAACTGGAAGAAATGTTTGTAACGACTGGGAAGGAGATGGTCATTTGATGTTGTACCTTTTATTGAACCCTCACATCTGGTCATACATATTCTCGGCAATATCTTCCATCATTCCCTGTGTCCACTAACACCCCTGTCTGAAATAGAAAACACTTTCCAGAGGTTTGCCAACATTCCTTAATCAAATACTCAACAACCTCAAAACAGTTCTAAACAATATCTCATTTGCTTTAATGAAGGATACTCTCACAAAAAGTCTTCTTCGCACAAACTCCTTTTTCTTCTCTCCTACCACCTGATGTCCACAACAATAAATTTCACTACCCATTTGTAACCTCAAAACACAAATGCTAAGGCATCGTTATAAGTGGCACATTAATGGGGGCGTGGCTGGGGCGCCGATGGCGGAGGCGGCGTGAGCGACTAGCTCCTGGCCTGATCCTGCTAATAATCCTGAAAACGGACCTGTGGTGCAGCCGTTTCGAAGATGCGGATGTCGGAACACCCACAGACCACACTGGCCGAGTGCGGTGCCATCTGAGGGCTGCGAAGTGCTGCGGTGGCTAAGGAAGTGGTCGGTACTCTTGGAAGAGACACGACAAAATGGCGGCCGCGCTCGGCAGCTGAGGCCGAGAAGGAGAGAACTGGGTGTGCCGAGTGCTCGTAACCCTGCGGAGAGCCTGAAGCCGGCGGCCGCCGTGGGATCGGCCGTGGGATCGGCGGTTAAAGCAGTGAAGAACCCGCGATTGATGGCTGGGGCACTAATTGAATGCGGCGACTAAGACAGGCTGCCTCGCCGGGAATACCCACTACGGAGCTGAGAGAGCGGTGGGCCTGGAGCGCACTGGAGTGACGTGGGGGGCGGCGTATGCTGCCGGGAGACCAGGAGGTGTCCAGCAACCGAGCGACTGAAGGATTTGCCTGAGGGGAGCAAGTTAAAGGCTCCAGAGCAGTGCGGCACCTGAAATCCGGGGGGTATGAGGCGAGCGGCTGTTGAATGCTGCGGAGCTGGCTGTGTGCCCGTGTGACTGCCGCCTGCATCGCGGCCGGGAACGCAGGCGATTGCCCCGCGAACGTTGGGAGGCCGTCGCACAGAGCAGAGAACACCGGCGTGGGCCAGAAGACACCCACTGAGGAGCTGGAGACGGACCTGGAGGGCCGTGAGGCCGGGAGCCGGGAGTGAGGGCTCGGCGGGTCGCAGGGTTGGATCCTTGTTGCCCCGTCTTTCCCCCCGAACCCCCCTCCCCCTGGGAAAGTGGAAAAGACAGCGTGTAGGGCTGTATTTAATGGCGCAATAAGGAGCAAGTGAGCCCTGGCATTGGTATTAGCCCCCTGCTGGCGGGCTACGGTGGACAAGTGAGGCCATCACTGAAGAAAGACTGGTGGAGGTTCAGTGGCGACGAGGCTGCCGGCTGGTGTTGTGAAAGCGGTGAGCCTGAAAAGCAAAGGGTGGTGTGGCTTGCATACTGAGAATTATTGGTGCGGATGACAGATGGGGGACACTCGATGGGGGCACTAAGCAGTAGACATGTATATCGGAGCATGGAGGCCCTGTGAGGAGAGGGCTGGCGCGTGTGAGATTGCGGGGAGCCCTTCCCTCCTACGGTGCCCTGTAGAGTCACTGGCAACCGAGTATTTGACCAAGGACCCACCTGGTGGCGGAGGAGTGATACAATACTCAGTCACAATGAAGCCTAAGGGCAAAACAGAGGGAGCAGCGGACCAGGATGGTGCAAAATGCAGCAATGAGGACGCAGAGGGAGGCCCATTGGAGAAGAGGCTCACTGAACACCTTGATAAAATCCTAGAAGCAATTGCGACGACGAAGGAATCCCTGCATCAGGATATATCACAAGTGGCTACAGGACTGGGGCTATTACGGGCAGACCACACGAAGTTGGCAGATAGGGTCAAGGAGGCCCAATCGACTATACAGGAGTTGAAGCCGGCGGTGGTAACGGTGGAACATAAATTGGAGGATGTGCTGCAGCACCTGGCAACTCGGGAGAAAAGGGCAGAGGATTCCGAAAGTCGCAATCGGCGCAACAATGTACAGGTAGTGGGCCTGCCCGAGAAAATAGAAGGGAAGGACATGGTAACATACCTGGAGGATTGGTTCAGGACGCGGGTGGCTCCGGAGGGTTTATCCTCTTTCTTCACCCTGGAGAGGGCACACAGGGTTCCAGCCAGGCCGCCCCTACCGGGCCGCCCTCCACGTCCTGTGGTGGCCAGGGTCCTTCATTATAAAGACAGAGACCTGCTGATACAGAATGCACGCTCCAATGGGCCCTTCAAGTTAGAGAACTGTACTGTCACAATCTTCCCGGACTATACCCAAGACATACAGAGGCCTCCTATTTGGCGATTAAAAAGGAGCTTAGAGATGAAGGGATTCAGTATTCGCTGTTATTCCCTGCAAAGCTGAGGGTAATCATGGATGGTGTCACACAGTTTTTTCTGACGCCGGAAGCGGCTTGGACATGGTTTGAATCCTATAGAGCAGGCACGGATCGCAGAAACAAAGGACCTAGCGAACAGTACAATCAGCCGTGAATGCGCCAGTCGCAACGGATCCGCAAGAGAGATAAAGCCAAGAAAGCCTCGCAGCTCACACAATTGGCGGCGGAAAGACAGGGTTCTCTGATAGCCACGGCGGCAATCACTGGGTCACAAACTGAAAACTCAACCAGGGGCACAGACTCTGAAGAAGATAAACAATACTCGGGCCCTGAGTTCTCAGACACAGACAGTATCAAAGGTACGGACATAACACCCAGAACAGCTGACGATCTGTGAATCGCGCCAAGCCCAAGGAGGGTAAATATCTCAAGCTTGGATGAGGGTCAACTGGAACGGCTGATGGTTAATGTGAACATTTGGGCTGCATCTTCTTGTTGTGGGGAGTGAGGGGCCGGGGGCTGGGGTGCGAGCCGTCACCTATCGGGCCTACACCACTTCCCTATAGCCCTTAAGGCGGCCTGTGGTGGTCACTACAGGGTAAGGGTATGTGAATTGTTATGAAAGTTTGGATGGGGACTGATACTGTGTTATTGGGTCCTGTTCTGGGGGGGGGGGGGGTACCGGGAATTGTTCAACAAGTTACATGTTTACGGTTCAAGGGTCCTGGTGTGGGCTGGCAATGCTGGGGGAAGGAGAGAACCGAGTGCCTTGACGATGGTGACATTACCTGAACTGAAATGTATCACATGGAACGTACGTGGATTGGATACTATGTCCAGGCGCCATAAGGTGCATGCATATCTGGTGAGGCGGGGGATCCACATAGCGTTACTCCAAGAAACCCACTTGACTAGACAAGAATGTACAGCATTACAGAGGCGATGGCGGGGTCAGGTGTTTGGTACAACATACTCGGCGTTTGCCAGGGGGGTCATGATATGGGTGAGAGCGGGGACTCCTTTTCAGATGACAACTACAGTGATGGACCCAGAGGGTAGATATGTGGCGGTGGAGGGGAGATTGTATGGAAGAGAAGTGGTGCTCTGCAGTGTCTATACCCCAAACACAGACCAACCCTGGTTCCTGGATAAATTGTCTGGATCTTTAGCACATTCTCTAGCTGGTACTGTGATAATGGGGGAGATTTTAATTCTATAACTGATGTACTTCTAGACAGGTCGCACCCTCCACTGAGTGATTCTCTGGTCCGCAGAACGGCGAAGCTGAGAGTGAATTGGCAGGACAAGTGGGGGCTCACAGATATATGGAGGGAGCACCATCCGGAAGATAGGGATTATTCCTTTTTCTCTGCGCTCCACGAGTTGCATGTTAGAATTGACACGATTCTTTGTAGTCGTACGTTAGCACCCCTGGCGACTCGCTCTGAATATTTGACCAGGACATTGTCGGATCATAATCCTCAAGTGGTGGCCTTCCAATGGCAACAAGCAAGAACTGCCATACCCACTTGGAGGTTGCGACCGGACACCCTGGAAGATCTGATCTTTAGCACTAAAATACAGACAGGAATTGATAACTACTTTGCAGTGAACGAAGGAGTGGAATGGGACGCTTTTAATGTAGTGGTGCGAGGGCTATGCAAGCAAAGACCAGAACAGAAGGGGCTACAAGAACGGCTAGTGGAGGCTAAAGAGCGTGTGGTGGCTGAGACGGAAAGATTGCGGTGCTTTGACTACAGACAGTATATGGTAAAAGTGCATGCGGAAGGAGACAAAGTAGGGACACTTCTGGCAAGACTAGCAACACCAGTGTCAGGGGGGTGCTCAATCTTAAACATGAGAACGGAATCGGGAGACGTAGTGTACTCCCAATCTGAAATCCTCTCGTGCTTCTTGAGATACTATATGATACTTTATCACACTCATCTAGAGGCTGAGGAGCCAGACATAGAGGAATATCTAATGGGGACCCAGCTACCGCAGTTGGAGGAAGAAGATGCTGAGAGTTTGGGGCAGAAAATTCAGTTAGGAGAGGTGAGAGGAGCGATCAAGCAGATGGGCAAGAATAAGACACCAGGAGTGGATGGGCTCCCTATAGAATTTTATGTAAAATACGTAGATGTCCTAGCGCCCCGATTAGTGGAGGTATATAATGAGGCGGCGGAACAGGGCCACCTACCGCAGTCCATGAGGGAGGCGCTGGTGATTCCCCTGTTAAAACCTGGCAGGGAAGGTAGTGACGTACCTTCTTATAGGCCATTGTCAATGTTGACGGTGGACTATAAAATACTGAGCAAAACATTGGCCACGAGGCTGCTACCCCACATGACTGCCTTGATTCATACAGACCAAGCGGGGTTTATTCTGACTAGGAATACGTCGGGTAACGTTCGCCGGCTACTACGAGTGTTAGAAAGTGACCTGGATGTTGATATGCTACCGGCTGTATTGTCGGTGGACATAGAGAAGGCGTTTGATAGCCTGGAATGGACCTACCTGGATAGAGTGCTAGAGAGGTTTGGTCTTGGAGAACGATTTAGGAGGTGAACGAGGATCTTATATTCTTTATCGACGGCCAGGGTGAGACTGGGTAGTGTCATATCCTCGCAATACCCGGTCCAGAGAGGCACAAGGCAAGGCTGTCCGCTCTCGCCCTTGCTGTTCGCATTGGTGATTGAACCTCTAGCGGCCCAAGCCAGAATGGGAAGGGTATATAATGGCCTTATATGAGGAGGAAATCCATACCATATTTCAATATATGCGGATGACCTGCTCCTGTTCCTGGAAGACGCGACTGTGGCATTGCAAGGAGCAGTGACCCTGCTCACGGAATTCGGGGCTCTTTCTGGCCTCAGAGTTAACTGGAATAAGACATGTGTTTTCCCTCTGAAGGAAGACATGCAGCAACCAGCGTTACCATCTGGACTGGTATGGGAGCGATCATGCTTCACCTACCTGGGAGTCTGAATATATCATGACACGGACACCATGCTGGAGGGTAATGTGGGGCGCTGTATAAGGGCTCTAAGAGGCTGTATGACATTTTGGGCTACACTTCCCCTATCAGTGGTGGGGAGAGTGGCTCTATTGAAAATGGTGGCCCTGCCCCGACTACTCTATTATTTCCGTACGCTACCACTGTGGATACCCCCGAGATTCTTCCGCGAACTGCGTACGCTCACAATAGATTTCATATGGGGACATGGGAGGAGACGAGTAGTGCTGGATACGCTGCTGAGACCGAAATTGGAAGGAGGATTGGCTGTTCCTAACTTTGAACTCTACTATTTAGCAGCGCAACTGCAGGTTCTCACGCAGACTGTTGCAAATGAGTTCAGGGGCCCAGAGGCATGTACTCTCCTATATTGTCATGCAACAAAAGCTAGAATTGAAGGAGTTGATATCAGAAGAAAGAACCCTGAGATTATGCTGGAATAAAAGTCAGCGTAAAGCAGGTGTGATTCACCCATATGCGCCCGAAATACCTCTGGGCATGCTGACGGCCTTGCCACACAGGGGAGAATGGTCTTGGTTATTGGAATGGGAAGACTTGGGGCTTCAAGTAATAGGGGACCTATACGCTGAGGGTGAATTGTTGCCCTTCCGAGCAGTGCAAGAACAGTATGGTCTTCCTGATGGGAATTTCCTATTACACATGGCTGTTACTTTGGCGATTAAGAAGCATTGGAAATCAGGGCAAATGGAATCTAAGACCACGATGGCCTGCCAGTACGTGGTGATGGCGGCGGGCACTTTTAAGGCGATCACTTGTTTACAGTCTCGAATGTTGCAGGAAGGATTAGAACCATTTAATGCACTCAAGCAGAAGTGGGAGGAGAAGGTGGGGAAACCTATACCGGATGTGACGTGGCGACAGATCCTGAAGAGGACATGGAAGGGGAGCAGGAATGCTCGCTTCCAACAGTGCACTATTTTGTGGTCCATAGGGCCTACCTTACCCCGGTGAAAATAAAGAAGTATTTCCAGGTCCAAGATGCAGCCTGCCCACATAGCCTGATGCTTGATGTAGAGCTAGAGCACATGCTGTGGGACTGCCCTAAGCTGGGATTCTATTGGGCTGAGGTAGGGGAGCTATTGAACGGGGCTACGGACAGGCAGGTAGAATACAACATGGCGACTTGTCTGCTGCTTTGGTTTCCTCACACAAAAAGAACTAAGATCACCAGCAAATTTATTGACTTAGGACTTATGCTAGCCTAGAGGGAGATAACCTGGCACTGGAAGTCGAAGGAGGGCCCCTCGAGTAAGAGATGGGCGAGTGAGATGTGCAAATGGGCCTGTAGTGAAGGTACTATTAGACGTAGGCAGGCAACCCGCACGGCTAATGAGAAGAGCTTAGAAATGGCGAGGGCATGTGAAGACCTAACGCAGACATTCAAAAACAGTTTAGAGACTGAAGAGGGCTGAACGCGAAGGGTTGTGAAAGCAAGTTCCTAAAGATACACAATATAGCGCATAAGGTCACAATGGTCTCTTCCCTTTGTTAGATATTCAGTACGAGCCAGGTCCACACCAGTTGAGGTTGATGGGGGGTGGGATGGAAGGGTAGGGAATCCCATGTTGTTGTAAGGGGATGGTACGGTAGGAAGATGGCGTGAGCTGATTCTCTGAGTAGTGTGTCGATATGTATGAGATAGATTGAGCGCCTGCGGGGCATACCCCCAAGAGTGAATGCACCAAAGGACAGGTTGGCTAGTGAAGGGAAATTAGGACAATAGTAATGGCATACACTAGGACCACCTATCTGGCCTCAGGCATGGACTGTTCAACAATAGGGGATTGGGGAAGGGGTTACTAGAGTTAAAAGCAGATATTGAATTTTCTGACCGAGTGAAACTCCTGGCCTCCCTAAGCCACTAACGGGTCAGAGCACTAGCTAAATGACGCCGCCCAGCCTCCGGGATGTGGGCATATTGGCTGTGTAGAGAACTGATTGAAGATTGGTATATGGCATTTGGGGGGGGCGGCACATTGGTGTGTATAACTGTATGTTTTCTAAATCTGCAATAAAAATTATTTAAAAAATAAAAATAAAAAAAATAAGTGGCACATTGATGCTACCACTTAAAAGGCCAGAGGTATACTAACAAGCTCTGAACACACTCTGATGGCCTTGACAAATACATAGTAGATGGGAAGTGGAAGTGCACAGCAAGAGTACGGTGTCAATAGACACCAACCACCTGGTGTTGCGCAATCACGCGAATCACTCCAGTTGTTTCCTCTTGATGCTGCTTTGTCCCAACTCCCTCGAGAACCAGTCAACGCAGCATGGATGGTTAACACCTGCTAGGCTAACTTATTCACAAGGGAAAGGGGAAGTGGAGAGAGAAACAAACAAACAAACACTGGTCTTCAGCTGGTGTTTCTCTGGAAAGTGTTCTGGGCCCGTTACGCGTCTGCACGTGATTCTGTATTTATGAGCACAGTACAATTATTCCGCAATTCTCAGAAAAGACTGAAACATCACAGATATTTAACATATGCACTTAATACTGACCATTTAAGTGACTGGCCCTTGTTGACACTTCTCTGGGTTAGGAGCAATGCAGTCTGATATCACCTCAGATAATTTCCTTAAAAACAATAATGAAAACATTAGACAATTATGTCTTAATCACACTGATGCTAGACAACAGATTAGTTTTGGTTAGTTGTTGTTTAAATCACTAAACACTCATGCACATACCTGAAATCCCAGAATGATTGCTGCTAAAGGGAGTTCTGTAATGACAAGAAAAGAAAAAAGGCACCACCATCCTAAAACAAGTTCGAATGTGCCATAACTTCAGAGTGTAGCTGCAAACAGTGTTGACTAATATTCCTTAATTATACAATGAACTGCACAGCAAGTCTAACTGTACCCTTGGTTTGAATATTGTCCCAAATTACAACATTTAGGCATTCAATAACATTCAAGTATCTCTTATACTGTGGAATTGTCCATGGCTTTTCTTCTACTAAGCGCTTTACCACAAGTTTACTGAGTCAAATCTTATTCACTAATAAAAATTGGTAGGCTTAATGTCCATTCATGAAACAACAGCGCAAGTCTTACTGTCCTTCTTTTGTGTCCTTTAGATTGCTCGCGAGTCCTGGAGACGTTTCCTGGAAGGCGGGGCAAGTTGGAGACTTCCGACGATCTTCTGTGATGTCCGCCGGGAATCGGAAGAACCGAGGAGGAACGCCGAGGCGAGAGCAGGTAAGCGGGACTGGGTATGGGAGGAAGGAGCGAGAGGAAATCAGGACTGGGAAATGAGACTAGAGAGGATTCTCAAGCGGCAGTTTAAACATTTGCATACCAAGCACGCGGAGCCCATTTCTAACTCCTACACGTGGCATGGAAACAAGCATCACAATACTTCAACAAGCATTGCTATTGGCTAGAAACAATATGGATTCTCATACAGAAAACACTATTAAAGATACATGACATTAACACGGTCAACAGCAGAAACCTATGTTTGCATGCATACCCTTAACACCTGGCTGCTCTAATCCATTTGAGGGTGAATGTGAAACAGAAGTGAGCAACAAGGGAATGGTGTTAATGGACATGCATCACACAGCCGCTCTGACGTCTAGGGTGGATTTGAAGTCAAAGTGCAAAAATGGGAGCGGTGTCACCAGATACACAGCACTTGGATGCTCTTATCCTAAGGGGTTGGTACAAAAAAGAAACTCACAGCAAGGGTACGGTGTTAATGGACACACCACCTGGCCCCTCTGATCCCTGCTGGAGGACAAGAGAAAGGTGTTCATGGACATGTACCACCCACCCTCACTGGTGGAAGCGAGCACCATATATATATTCATTAAAAAAACATACGTTTCAAGGACGTTATAGTTAGTTGGACTTTTGACTCATATAAAATCAGAGAAATGTACCTGTTATAGTTAGTTGAGCTAACTATAACTCGATGCCCGCAATGCACTGCTGATGACGTCACATATTACATCACTCATGACATGGTCAGTGACATCACTGATGACATCACTGATGACATCTCAAATGACATCACTGATAACATCATCCAGTAAATGTGTATTTCTGTAAAGTTTAAATATTTTTCATATATATCTATGCCAAAGTGTATTGAAGAATGAGTGGATTTACAAGTGCCTGAATGGATTATTTAGTAGGTGCGTGATTGACTGTATAAGTGAGTGATTGAACATGTCTTACTGAATGCATTGGTTAGTGACTAAACAGTGGGAAAGTCTGTATTAGTGTCTCAGTTGGTGTGTAAGCGGCTATTGATTTGTTGTCTGAGTATCTGTATGGGTGCCTGAGTGTCTGTGTGGGTGGGTAAGGGGTGTGTGACTCTGTGCATAGATGTCTGAGTGGGTAATTCACTGGTTGTATGGATTCAAAAGTGCATCTGGGAAGGGCTGTATGGGTGAGTTAGTGTGCGTATGGGTGTGTTGGTGAGTGAATGAATGTCTCAAAGGTATATGTGTGAGTAACTACATATGTTTTAAGGCAGTATATGTGAGTGTTAAGGTATATAAATGACTATACGTGGGAGAAAATTATTTGAAGAGTGGGGTATAAATGAGTATCTGCTTCATCCCTGATTGTATAAGACATTAGGTATGTGTTAGTATCTACATAAATAAGTGATGTGGTGTTGTGGTGTGTCTATAAATAACTGAGTTGTGTGCATAACTGTATACATGAGTAAATGGGTATGTGATTGAATCTTTGCATGACTGACTAGGTGTGTGAGTGAGTGGCGGAGTGTGACTGTATGTATAGATGTATGAGTGCATATTATAGTACTGTATTCATGAGTAACTGCATGTATAAGTGACTGGATGTGTGTGTAGACCTAGGAAATAGTGGGTGGTATGTAGTATCTGGCATTGTTGTTTGTATGGTTTCAAAAATAGTAGTCTGTATTTTGGAGTGGGTGTATCAAAGTTAAGCATGGGCGGAAAATCCGTTTCGCTCGCGGATTTTGCGGATTTGGTAAATTCGCAATCCGCGAGATCCGCGAATCTCCCGCAAAATCCGCTAGCAGCGGATTTTATGGCTTGCTCGCACTGTTCGCGTGAGTTCGCGGCTTGCCAGTACAACTTCGCACCCCGCGAGTAAGTGCTAAATTGCAGAAATACGATCTTAGCAAAACTGAAACTACTTACCAGGTTCAAAAGTTCAGGCTCATCATTAGTAGCCATTTCCTGTAGTGCTTCCTGAGGGGCCCCTCCAGAGTTCAGTTGCCAGTTGCAACTATTATGTGACCCTGCTCTGAACCTCAGAATAGTTACACATATGCCACAAAGGTCCTGAATTACAGCTAAGGGAGACAAGCAGGAGCCAGGCTGGAAGTTAAAATCCATTAATCAGCCCCTAATTCATTATTGTCAGTTGGGGCAGGGCAGGTGTTGTAACTAATTTTGCAACAATGAAAGCACTTAGTAAGTGCAAAAGATCACTAATCAGGAAGCACTAAGGAAGCAGGTGCCAGCTAAAAAAATATTCTGTGACACATTAATCAGCCCCAAATTAATTCAGGTCACTTGAGGCAGGGAAGGTGTGCTTTGCTTTGCCGAAAATAATGTACACTGGACAACCAGAGGGTGTGGTGATGAAACAGAGGGTGGCATGGGTGGGCCAGAGGGTGGCATGAGTAGTCAGAGAGTGGCAGTGGTGACAGAGAGTGGCAGTGATGAAGAAGAGTGTCCCAAACAGGCTGGCCACGTAGAAACAACAAGTTCGCAAAACTTGCGACCCGACAGGTAAGTTTGCAAATTGCGAAATTGTAAAAACCCTCCCGAACTGGCAGAAACACACGCGAACACAAAAAAAAAAAAAATCCGCAAATTCGCGGGAATTCGCGGATTTTGCGGATTGCGAGTTCGCAAATCCGCAAAATTCGCGAACGCGAGATTCGCAAAATTCGCCCATGCTTAATCAAAGTTTATATTAGGGCATCAGTATATGCATCAGATTATCATGTGGATGATGTCATCATTGATGTCATCAGTGATGTCATCAGGGATGGCATCAGTGATGTCAGTAACTGACCATGTCATGAGTGAAGTAATATGTGATGTCATCAGCAGTGCATTGCGGGCGCACAAGTTATAGTTAGCTCAACTAACTATAACGGGCAAATTTCTCTGGTTTTATATGTGTCAAATGTCCAACTAACTATAACGTCCCTGAAACCTATGTTTTTTTAGTGAATGTCGAAGGTTTTTTAAATGCTAATTCCTAACTTTAACGTCTGTAAAACCTATGTTTTTTTCCGTGAATTTCGAAAGTTTTTAAATGTTAATTTCATATTTTAATATTTATAAAACGTATATTTTTCTAATTTTTTTGTAGTATTTTGGAACTCTATTATCTTTTTTTTTTACTTTAAAAAATATGTAATGTTTTATATCTTCAAAAAAAAGATGTTTATCTTTATTTTTTTAAACTGGAGTCCTGTACCGGTAGTGTACCAAGCTCCATCAGCATGCGAATCCTATCTGCCATATTGCTAAACTCGTAAATGATGCGCATTTCGTATCCGACGGGTTCGTGGCACTGTGCCCCGCGTAACATCATATATGTAGGAGGTCGTGCCACCTGCTACTTTGGTATGTGACGGGTACACAGTACCAAGCCGTGCGTTACGTCATGTACGTATGGGGTCGCGCTGGCTGCGCAATGCATATGTGATGAGTGCACGCTGCCTTACCCTGTGTTACGTCATAGACGTTTGGTGTTGCGCCGGGTACGCCATTCCCTCATTTTTTTTTATGTCTCAGAACTAATTCTAAATAAGTTTAAAGTGTATATGAGAGCAAGCGATAATCTAAAATATTTTAAACATTTATATATTTCTAACTGTAATAAATGTATATTATGGTAAACATATTTTCTCAAAATCGCGTCGGGTGCGGCCTCCTTCCGCGCTCGGTGCGCGATTGCCAAGAGACCTTAAAAAAAAGCATTTGATTGGTTCATAACATTTCCCCTTGTAACAGTTGGAGGACCCCACCCATTTTAGTCATTCTCTCTACAGTGTTTGTTAAGAGACACCTCTTCTGCATAGAGAGCTTTTTTGAAAAGTTTTTTGCTGTGTACACATATCTTATACTACACACAACATGCAGCAATCATCTTGATCAATATTCATGGTCTATACAGTAGCCTTCCACGTGTGATGGCCATGCATCTGAAACGTTACATCAAAGAACAAATGTGTGTTACACAGTGCCCCTGGTGTGTGTGTGTGCGCATTATTGTGCTGCCTTTCGGCCTAGGTATTGGTGGCTCAAAGGGGTATCATCAGCCACGGGCAGAGTGCACATCCTAGATCACACGTGACAAACAGTAAAGAGTAATGTGTAGATTTGTATTGCAGTATGCTCTGTTGTCAGGCTTTACCAGTATTACCATTATAGTAGTGTGTCATATGTTAGACTTTCAGATTCACATTTGACATGCATTGCTTGACTGTAATGAGCCTTATCACTATGTATGACATAGCCTTATTGCTGATCCTCCGTCCATCCGAGCACATTCCCATGTCTGCGCTTCCCGACAGCAACACTTTCAATAATACCGCACACCATTGACATGCATGTCTGCACATATCCACAAGCTTGACAACGACATGTGATGTTGGCCATTTAATGTTTTCGGACAGCATCTCATTAGTGATAGTTGCCGCCCTCTCGGTACATGCCACATTAATTGTAAATTGCGGATTGTGCGACGTAAAAACTGCAACAGGGACACACAGATAAGTACACTTCCTGGCCAGGCAGGAACTAAACAAAGCCCAGGTCCCAGGAATAATTATTCACACCACTACGCTGGCCTGGCGTACGCAAGTCCAGCCCACTTTCAGTATGTATTAATAGGATAACGACGACGCCACGTGTCACAGTTCTTCCACACTGTCTCAGGTGATATAGCCGCATCCACCTCGCATATCACAATCCGCAATAAAAAAAAGGAATTCATGAGGTGTACACCATCTAGGCAATCAAAACTCCATCTGAATTGTGAACACTGCTGGCCGTAGTGTTTGGACACACAACAATGACAGTAGGTGAGCAGTGCCGCCTGGGTGCACAGGGGCTGCAATTGAGCGCTGTGCGGCGGGAGGGGTGGGGTGCATCAGCCTGGGTGCGCTGGTGTGAACAAGCGATATTGCCATGCGTAATGATGTGATTTCTGACCTCATTCAGTCACATCTCTGTCTCATTTGAAGGACCTGCTGGACTGTACTGTAGGCCTGAGCCAGCGGGCAGCGCTGTACTACAGACACGTGGCATTGGTTTTTGCGCTCTGTTCCTTTGTATGTGAACGTTGGCATAACATATTAATATTTAACCTTCTGTATTCTTGTGCACTCCAACTCCTCTTTGAACCACGATTACCACTAACAGTTGGTATATCGTACTTCAAGAAGGAAGGATGCACTCAACTGGTGTTCTCTATTAAGCTTGAAATAAACCTTAATTTACCTCAAGACGTTTCCAGCATTATATTATTTCTCCCTTATCAGACACTGAGTTGGTTGCACCAAAATGGGCGGAGCAGGTCCTCAGCCCATGATCATCCCCTGGGCATTCTGACACCTTCCATTGTGGTATCAAGACACCGTCCCTGACCGGAGACCGGCTGTGCCACCCTGAGAGAGGAACCCCGGAGTCGGAGCTCGCACCAGCACGTCGTTGGACACATCGGTGGTGGCATGTGAGCAGTGAAGCCTCGGTACACAGGAGCTGCAATTGAGCACAGTGCAGAGGAAGGGGCTGGGGTGTAGCAGCCTGCGAGCACAGGTGCAGGCAAACGGTGTTGCCGTAGATAATAATGTAATCTCTGGCCTTATTCATATCTCTGTTTCATTTTAAGGACTTGCTGGACCGCACTCTTTCTCGCGGACCCCAGCGTCCCAGACATACGGGTGACAGGGGGTGAACAGTGAGTGCTGGGTGCAGTAGGCCGATGCTCTGTCTCCTCCTTCCTTTGTTCTTTTGACTCTCCCTCCCCTTCTCCCTTCCACCCACTCACTCTCTGTCCCATTCTCACGTTCTTCCTTTCAGTCTGACTACCTTTCTTTTTCCCTTGGACATGGCACACATACTTATGTTTCTTTTTTGTCTTGCAGGTTTTGTACGCTGCTTCCGGAGGAGTCCCACCCACTTATTTCATGTTATACTGTTGTTTGTTCGAATAAAGTTGCATTTCCATTTATTTGTGTTGTTTTTAATAAAGGTTATTTTTTTACCAATGAATAAGTGAGTGTATGGGTCTTCTTTTTCTGACCACACTTGTCTGTAGTTTATTGTGAAAATCTGCGGTTGATAGGAGGTTATGAGGGTAAACATTTGTAATTTTGCGGTGCACCTACCAAATATAAACCAACAGACTATTACATAAATGAAGCCTGGTTAATTCTACAACTGCAAGGGTTCTATGGGTGTATCACTTTATAACCACATGAGTACTGCCCGTGTGATTACAGAACCAATAAGGCACTGCCGAGGGCCACCGAGGCTTCCGGGACTGGCGCGGCCCACCCTGCATATTTAAGTAAAGCCCAGGAGGGTGGCCATCCCCAGACTTGAGTTGGCCTCGAAGCCCCCCGAACAATTAGTAAACAATACCTGGGGACGTGGCAATCCCCTAGGCTGCGAAACGTCTCTGTTCCCTCCCGCGCCTAATTTACATGTGAGATTAAGGTCCCCAGTACTGCAGAGACCCCGCAATATAATAATAGGAATTTCCCCTGAACATTACCCACCAGGGGGCTCATTTAAATGAACAGGTGAGACCCCGCATCATTTTTTTTCTCCATTTTTATCATTCGGATCCACTTTATTGAAGCGATACAAGGTTTTCCTCCTCTCGCTTCAATGAGGCAAACAAGGATTTGCTATCACAGGGTGGAAGCCATGCTCCCGCCCTGTAATAGCAAACATAAGTGTCCCGTGGATGCACACCCTGGGACATTGTATGAGCTGCTCCTGGGAGGTGGCGATCCATAGGGCCATGATGCATTGGTTACTGCATAACTGCAGAATTAGTATAAACGCATACTAAGACACTTGCACACGTGTAGTACAGCGAGCAGAATGTAGTGAAGAGGCAGAGGAAGCCCAAAATCAAAAAATATCAATCTTACCAGAGGTCGGATGACATAGTTCGAAGAGCCGACGATCCTGGGATGAGTAGAAACAGCTTCACAAAGAAAACGGGTCTTCAGCAGAAAGTAAGGAAGCTCGAAATATTGGTAAGTGCTGCCTTCTTTTTACCTTCTCCCGCTCGTCAACAAATTTATGTAGTGAAGAGGCAGACAGCAGTGGATCCAATAAGTCGATTTATTGTAGGAAAACAAGTCAGCTTAAACAGCCACCAACAGGACCAGACAGCAAGGCAACCTTCTTCTCCAGCACCGTACACAAACTTCCCAAGATTCCCCTCATGACAGCCCTACATTCTAACATTACATACTTACCTTCTAGTAGCATTACATACTAACATTGTACTATGACTTACATTGGAATACTACACAGAGCACATGACTTTACGGCAATGAGCTCATGGTTTCATCCACGAGTCTTGAGACCGGTAGGGGTGAGTAGTTTGCTTCCCACTCCCTGTATTGTATAAACGCAAACTAACACTACTTCCACAGGTATGCTACAGTTGCCAGTGCACATCACTTTACATCAATGAGCACATGGTTTAGGCTCACGGTTTAATCCCGGAGTCTTCAGGCCAGTAGGGGTGAGTAGTTCGCTTCCCACTCCCTGTATAAACGCATACTAACTCTTCTTACACAGTTATACTACAGCAGCCAGTATGCTACAGCGCCCAAAGCCCATCACTTTATAGCAATCAGCTCCGTTTGATCCCCGAGTCTTCATACCGGTAGGCGTGAGTACTTCGCTTCCCACTTACGGTATAGTATAAATGCACGGTAGTGGTCAGTAGTTCACTTCCCACTCCCTGTATGGTAAAAATGCCTACTAACACTACTTGTACACGTATGCTACAAAGACCAGAACACATCACTTTACAGCAATGAGCTCACTGTTTAAGGTTCTCGGTTACATACTCAAGTGTATCAGCATCTCATCTCAGCATCATGTCACTTTGAGCAACACCGCACTTTCAGACCAGTAGGAGTGACTACTTTGCTTCGCACTCCCCCACAGAGGTTACAGTGCTCCTATCCTCCTGTTTCCTACTCTTTTCGCCCTTTTTTTCACTTCCTAGTTGCAACCGCTCGCAGCCAATAAGCAGCAAGCTTGTGCTCGTAACTCCTCAGCGAATCAGATGGCAGAATTACCATATTTCAATATCTGTAAATTTCGATATTTCTCCAAAACTACTGAACGGATTTACACCAAATAAAAAAAGCGAGCTTTCTAGACGAAGACCCTTCTCCCTGCCAAATGTGGGGCAATTCCGTTCACCCGTTCAACCTGTAGCCTTGTCTAAAGTTTCCTATGGAAATTGCATGGAAAAAACATGTTTTGGGACCCCCCTTTCTCCGCCCCCCTTGACGAATCACCCCAAACTTTCAACATATGAGTTGATATTGAGTTGATATGAACGAAGAATTAGTTTGGAAAATTTATTGAAGATTCATCAAACTTTGCCAAAGTTATAAGCAAAACAATAAATGCTCTTCCTATGGAAACTTGGTCCTAACTATTACTGCCTAACGCTCCGCTGCTATTGAAGGCAGAAAAGACCAGCACTCCCGTTAGTGTTAAATCCAATTAGGATTTATTCATGCAGAAAATAAACAAACAGACGCGTTTCAGCCGTAGCTTTCGTCAGTGTCGGCGAACGTCTCGGAAGCGGGTGTTCATATTTACAAAGTACATCAAAATAGACGAAGGACTAATCATAAAATGTCATCAGTGCCATATTGGAGTGTACTAATCAACATAAATACAATTCATTTGTTTTAAATCATTATATACAGTTCATTACAGTCCCATTTCATGATTTAAATACTCGATATACAAATTAAATAATTTGACTTATTCGAAGGAGACTGTTATTACGCTCTACGTCTCATGATTTTCAATAAAAATTGCCTATTGTTCAACATTTAGAATTGTAAGTTATGACTCTGAGTTAAAAAGCCCTGGATGGACTGGCATATTTTACTATTTTGGGATAATTAATTAATTTTAACTACATTTAATTACTTATTGTTTTGATTTCATTGCAGATTTATGTTGAACTAATGTATACTTCGTTATAGTCCTTCAATTCTTGCCAAGACATATGATTGTGCTGTTCAAATTAATTTTTGTCACAAATGAGTTATCAGCTCCTCTCCAGCATTTAGCCCATTAGGAAACTTGGTCTGGAGTTCGATAATATATCTCAACTCCAAACGTCATAACCTCTTCTCTCTATCTCCACCCCTGATTTCATTGGGGATACAGTCTAGACAGACAAACTGTAAAAGTGTTCTGTTGCTGTTATGGTGGCCAGCAAAGTGACGGGCAACAGGGTAATTCTCATGCCTGTTAGCGATTGCTCTTTGGTGTTACAGCACTCACATTTTAACTGCATTGACTGTACTGCCCACATAGCTATGGCCACATGGGCATTCCAGACAGTACACTACACATGTCGTGGTACATGTCATGAATTTGGAGATCTTTTTACGTGACCGGCATCCGGGAATCTGATACGTCAAAATTCTTTTGCTGGAACTGCATGCTTTGCATTTACCGCATGGGAATGAACCATGAAGGTTCTGCAAACCTGAGCCTGCTGTTGGTTTTGAGAGATGACTTTGTACCAAATGATCTTTTATAGATCTTGATTTTCTAAAAGATATTTTGGGATAATCCGAAAGTTCTCTCCACACCACATTGTCAGACTTTAATATTTTACAATTTTTGCACAGTATCGTTCTTATTTTACTGGCTGCTGATGAATAACTGGTGATCAGTCTCAACTTCCCTGTATCCTCTGCTGATTTGCGTGTATGTGTGTCTCTCAGTAGTGCCTGTCTTTCCTTTGCTTCAACTTTCTCTTTGGCCAACTGCAGAGTTTTCTGTAAATAGCCTCTGGATTTAAAACGTTTAATGCTATCACTAGCTGCCTTCTCATAATCTACAGTTTGTGAGCTGTTCCTTTTATTTCGGAGTAATTCCCCATAGGGGATACTCCTTATAAGGGTTGCTGGATGGCTACTACGTCCATGTAAAATACAGTTTCCAGAAGTGGTCTTACGATTCACGGCTGTTTGGATGACATCAGAACTGACAAAAACCTTTAGATCTAAAAAGTTCACTTCGCTGGTATTCATCTCACTAGTGAATTTTAGATTCAGGTCATTGTTGTTAAGGGTGGAGATATATCGTTCAGCAGATATTGTTGACCCCCTCCAAATAATGAAGAGATCATCGATATATCTCCGCCAGCAGATCACTCTTTCCACCCACTCACTCTTGTCATCGACCCAGGCCACCTGCTTCTCCCACCAGCCCACAAACAAGTTTGCGTAACTGGGGGCAAAGCAGGTGCCCATCGCCGTACCCTGTATCTGCTGATATCTCTGGCCCTGGAAAATGAAAATATTATTATTCAAACAAAATGAGATGAACTCTAACAGCATCTCACTATGCTCCAGGTACCTGACTGGCCGATGTCCCAAAAAGTTCTTTACTGTTGTTAGACCATCTTGGTGCCTTATTCTTGTGTATAGGTTACAAATATCAAGCATGATCATAACAAAGTCTGTTTCCCAACCTATATCTTGGATCTGTTTCAAAAAGTCTTTGGTGTCCTTAGTATAGGAACTCAATTGTGTGACGAAGGGTGCGAGAAAAATAGTCAATACATTTGGATATGTTTTCCGTCAGTCCTCCTATCGATGACACAATCGGTCTTCCTGGTGGTCTAGCAGCATCTTTGTGAACTTTGGGTAGGTGGTGAAAAGTTTGGATCTTGGGATGTCTGTTCTGTAAGAATAACAGTTCTTCTCTTGATAGTATTCCTCTCTCATACCATTTGTTTATGAGATCAGCATAGTCATGAATATTCTTTTTGTATGCTTCTTCTGTGGTAAGGACATAGTTGTCTTTGTCATGGAGTTGTCGTAAAGCTCTTTTTCAGTAGTTGTCTCTGGTTTGTAAGACAACGTTACCGCCCTTGTCCGATGGTTTTATTATGATTAATTAATCTTGTTCCAGATTCTGTATGGCTTTCCTCTGGCTGAATGACAGGTTCCTTTTCATTTTTCCTTTTGAGTCCCCCTCCCTTCTTCTAAAGGTTTGGAGTTCTTGGATTACAGTATCTGAAAAAATGTCAATAGCATCGGTGAGCAGTTGGAGGCAGAATCGTGACAATGTTTTGAATGGGCTTTTCTCTCCTATTTGTGTTATTCCCATCTCCGCTGCTCTTGTGGCATTGTCTCTTTGTGACACCGGCTGAGTACTATTTTCATTACTCAATTCCTCAAGCATCGCTAGGGTATCCAAGTCCCGGATAGTTACTGTTTCTGGTTCTTGTGTTCCTTTTGGTCCCCTTGTTGCACCCCTTAGTGGTTGTTCTCAAGGGGTTCTTAATTTAAAGAACTTCAGTAACTTGATTTTCCGAATAAATTTAAAAAAAACAATTTGTGTTTGTGTGTATTCATAACTGCTTGTGGGACAGAAGGTTAGACCCAGTTTGAGCACAGTCTCTTCTTCTGGTGTCAGTTTTTTCTGAGAGAGATTGACAATTGTTAGGTTGTCCCCTAATCCATGTTGGTTCGGCCCCTCTGATTTCTGGTTGGCCTTGTTCCACTTCCAGTGTTTCCTGCCGCCCCTTCTCTTGAAGCGCTTGTTTTTTGTTGTTGTTCCGGGGGACGCCCCTTTCCCCCTCTCAATCATGTCCGTCTGATGAGGTTGAATTCCTCGTGAAAAGAAGGCTGTTGTCTTTGCGCTTGTCGCGCACTAGATCCCTCTTCCTCTGATTGCTCAGCACTAGTGACTTCAGACTCTGAGGTATCTCTAACCTCAATTGCCTTTTGCTTAGAAGTCTTCAGATCTCTGCCGGGTGCGCCGTATCTTCTTGCGACGGTCAGTATCCTTCCTTGCTCATAATCATGAGTCTCTTTCAAATTTTTGTTGTTTCCTTGCTTGAATCTTTTTTTCATATGTGGTCAGACGTTTCTTTATGATTTCCTTCTACTCATCATCTTTATTTTGTTCCACTGTCTCAAGGATGCTGCTTTCAAGGGATTCAATGTCCTTTAAAGCATTCTCGCGATCTCTCCAGGCAAATTTAATTAGAATTTTTAACATTCCTTGAGACGAATGTGCCGTATATTATGCCCACTCACTTAGAAGATCAGGGTCGGGGGTCTCATAAGCCGGAACCGTGTATATGCGAAGACCACATGGTTTACTTCGACATAGTGCTGCAAGGAGGTGGCCTCCCACCATTTTCTTATCTCCCTTTCATGGAGTCTCTCTAGTTGCTAATATTTGTTCTTTATATTTGTTTGCGCAGCACTCTGTGCCTGGCTCGCGCCCTGCGTGTCCCCCCCAGGGCAAGTTTTGAAAATTTCTGTTGCAACTTCACAACGTGCCGTTTCACTAAACATTGGTGATTGAACCCGAATGCACTCCTAACTTGCTCGTGCCGCTTTAATGTTTGAAATGCCGATGTCTCCCTACCTCCGAGTCGCTTAGAGCCTGGTTATTCCTGCTCCGCTTCCCCTGGTGGTTATGTTGTCGGCTTCTTGCGGTGGTGCGGGTACCTTTCAATTTTCTATCGCTCCGTTGTTTGCCTAGTTGCGACAGCTCGCAGCCAATAAGCAGCAAGCTTGTGCTCGTAACGCCTCAGCCAATCAGATGGCAGAATTCCCAAATATCGATATCTGTAAATTTCGATATTTCTCCAAAACTATTGAACGGATTTACACAAAATAAACAAAAGTGAGCTTTCTAGGGAGCTGAGTCTGTTCACTTACCTGCAACAATAAATGGGTTTTAAACTCCAGTGTGTGCGGCGATTCCACAGGGGCAAACTCGTTGGATTTTGTGAAGTGGCTGGCCCAGCCGCGGAAACGCCCTGCCGCTTGAGTGAGCGGACCTCCAGCACCGGAAGATACCGAAGCTGTAGTGGATACGGAGTCCTGAGTTGTGGGCTAGCATCGTTTGCAGAATTATGGTCTCCAGCCATCAAATATCCCACATGGTCAATACTGAACTATATTTTAATTTTTACAATCATTGCACGGCACCCACTTGGGGAATAACACTTGTGGAACTACGAGGTCAAGGAGGCTTTTGGCACGCCTAGAAGGGCGGGACCTGGCAGCTTTATCAGGAGGTCTGCATGAGCCGGTACTTTTGTAAGCCTGTGAACAAGGGCAGAGATGCCACCCGAAATGAGTTTGCCACTTATTTTGATTTGAGGAAGGAGCTGAGTCTGTAGACTTACCTGCAACAATAAATGGATTTCAAACTCCAGTGTGTGCGGCAATTCCACAGGGGAAACTCGTTGGATTTTGTGTAGCGGCTGGTCCAGCCACGGAAACGCCCTGCCGCTTGAGTGAGCGGACCTCCAGCACCGTAAGATACGGAAGCTGTAGTGGACACGGAGTCCTGAGTTGTGGGCAAGCATAGTTTGCAGAATTATGGTCTCCAGCCGTCAAATATCCCACATGGGCAATACTGAACTATATTTTACTTTTTACAATCATTGCACGGCACCCACTTGGGGAATAACACTTGTGGAACTACGAGGTCCAGGAGGCTTTAGACACGCCTAGAAGGGCTGGACCTGGCAGCTTTATCAGGAGGTCCGCATGAGCCGCTACTTTTGTAAGCCAGTAAACAAGGGCGGAGATGCCGCCCGAAAAGCGTTTGTCACTTATTTTGATTTGAGAAAGGAGCTGAGTCTGTAAATTTACCTGCAACAATAAATGGATTTTAAACTCCAGTGTGTGCGGCGATTCCACAGGGGCAAACTCGTTGGATTTTGTGTAGCGGTTGGCTCAGCCGGGAAACGCCCTGCCCCTTGAGTGAGTAGACCTCCAGCACCGGAAGATACCGAATCTGTAGTGGACACGGAGTCCTGAGTTGTGGGCTGGCATCGTTTGCAGAATTATGGTCTCCAGCCATCAAATATCCCACATGGGCAATACTGAACTATATTTTAATTTTTACAATCGTTGCACGGCACCCACTTGGGGAATAACACTTGTGGAACTACGAGGTCCAGGAGGCTTTTGGCACGCCTAGAAGGGCGGGACCTGGCAGCTTTATCAGGCGGTCCGCATGACCCGGTGCTTTTATAAGCCAGTGAACAAGGGCGGAGATCCCGCCTGAAACGCGTTTGCCACTTATTTTGATTTGAGGAAGGAGCTGAGTCTGTAAACTTACCTACAACAACAAATGGATTTTAAACTCCAGTGTGTACGGCGATTCCACAGGGGAAAACTTGTAAGTTTTTGTGTAGCGCTGGACCAGCCGCGGAAACGCCCTGCCGCTTGAGTGAGCGGACCTCCAGCACTGGAAGATACTGAAGCTGTAGTGGACACAGAGTATTGAGTTGTGGGCAGGCATCGTTTGCAGAATTATGGTCTCCAGCCATCAAATATCTCACATAGGCAATACTGAACTATATTTTAATTATTACAATCGTTGCACGGCACCCACTTGGGGAATAACACTTGTGGAACTGAGGAAAATGAAATTTTACATGGCTAATATGTCCCCCTACGTGTACCCCAACGATTAGTGTATGTGCATGACACTCATGCATGTTTCCCTCTATGGCCACAATAATGATGCCTCTGCATTTGCGTCCTGCATTAGGATGCCAGTCATCAAGATTTCCATGAAAGAAATGTTAATTATGCAATGAGGCCCATGGCCCATGTGTTTTGCATTGTGCACGTTTAATAAATATCACGAAGAACCCTTTTGTGGCTCAGTTGAGCCAGGACCCGAATTAAGGTTTTCTTGGCTCAAGACACTCTGAAAGCTGCTGCTACGTATCCCTGACCTTTCACTTATTTCTGGCTCAGCTGAGAGAGGCCTCGCACGGGGTTGCCAAGACAGTATTTTGCAAACACAGTTATCTGCTTGCTTTACAGAATCACATTCCTGCCTAGTGAGGAAAGTAAACAGAACCCGTCTGCAGAGATAGGAACTAGCTTTTCTGTCTCAGTGTAAGTGATTTACAGAGCTTGCATCCATAGAAAGCCCACAGCCCCCACGCAATGAACGAAGAAATATATGCCCACACTGGCTCGTGGTGATGAGCGACCTTTTGCTTCAGATAATACATCCCCGGACCTAAGATATCAGATATCAGATATTACTAGATGTACAGGTTGCCCTGACACTGAAGGCCTCCCTACTAGAACGAAAGCCAGCTTCCCCCAGTTACACGTCAATTGCACGTCATGACCAAGTTGCGCACACAAGTAGGGCAAAGGTTCCAGCTGGCCATGCAAACCCCCTCCATGTATCCACCCACCTATGACACCCCTATGACTCCTCAAAGTGCACGCCCACATACTCTTATCTCTTTCTCCTGCTCCGCCTGAAGTCCTCCTCTTTTCTCTATGTACAAGAATGAATGTATAAATATTGTACTCTGTGAATAAACTTCAGATGATGACCCTTCCTGAACCTTAGTGGTGATAGAACCCGATTCTCCCTTAACTGCAGTTATTGAAATAAAGCCCTTTTGAATCTGACACCACGGACTCTGCCTCTCATTTAATGCATGACCCTTTGTTTAAGTATAGAAATTATGACAGGGTAATATTTTATTTACCACATTAATCTGGCGCCCGAACAGGGACTAATCCCCTTCTCCACTCGCCGGCGATGTAGGTCCAGCCCCTGCCCCCCTTCTACAGCCGTGACGGACTTCAAAGTGTACACGCCAGCGGGACTTCCTGCTTACTCCCTCAGGCCCACGAGGAGGACGGACTGCGACCAGGCATCCACACGAGGCGGTGAGGACTGCAGATCATCCCAACCAGAGCCCAACCTGTGAGAGAGCAAGGTCCGAGGTTTCCAGAGGCCCACCTGTTCCAAGGCGCATGCGCAGTATCAAGTTTCCGAGGCCTTCAAGTTCTGCTTCCCGGTGAGTACCACTATGGGGAATGCATAAAGTTAAAGATGGGTTCATTTAGTTGAGCTCGGTAAAGACGTGTCCGTTCACACGGGCACGGTAAAGACGGGTCCACGGGTAAACGTGGGCACAGTAAAGACGGGTCCATTTCGGTGGGCACGGTAAAGACGTGTCTCTTTACGAGACTGGTATGGCTGTACTGTATTCCAGTGCATAAAGTTAACTGTTTTCAAGTACATGTATCTAGTCAAACTGTTATTT
This sequence comes from Lissotriton vulgaris, assembly GCF_964263255.1. Lineage (NCBI taxonomy): Eukaryota > Metazoa > Chordata > Amphibia > Caudata > Salamandridae > Lissotriton > Lissotriton vulgaris. Next base: position 47,633,366 of record NC_141694.1, on the reverse strand, counting down.
GTTTTAATGTTTTAGTATTGTAGTGTGAATGATTGTTTCAGTCGGAGTATTTTTGTGTGTATTGTGTTTTCATTGAGTTAGTTTCAACATGCCACTGTTTTCTAAGTTACGTCAGATAGGGACCAGGAAAGGAATACTAGAAGAGTCAGTTAACATCCCGCCTAGAGACACACCTGGCCATTACATGTATAACAAACATGGGCTAGACGCCATTTTGTTTTTAGACTTATGGGTAGAGTACACGAAGGATTTAGAGGAAAAGTACAGATGGCCCATCTCGGGGACATGGGATTCTGAATGCATTATGAGAGTAGAGGAAGCGCTATGGAAAAAGAAATCAAGACCAGCACAGAAAGATGCCATTGAATTGTGGCGCAAAGAGTCACATAGGAGAACTGAGAAAGAAATGCATCAAGCAGAAAGAGCTAGACAAGCAGGGGAAAAAGCCAAAGAAAAGGAACTGCGGGAGGAGGGGGAACGGGTCAAAGCAGAACAGGCTGATAGAGAAAGAAATGCCATTGTTGCTGGTATTTATCCCGTCCTCTCAGAAGAACTAGCTAGAGTGACCCCCTCCGAAACATCCCGTAGGTCACACCAGCCACCACCTGTACCCTATAGAGCACGTAAAATAAAGCTAACAGCCCCTGATGCTTTTATTGCCTCCTATCTAGAGGAGCCCGCACCAGACTATGTAAACGCAGAATTCCCTCCGCCCCCAACAGCGGCTCAGCTTCAACAGCTCCAGCAGGTCGTGAAAGACGACGTAGGACAAGGGGCAGTAGGGGGTGTGGGGCCACCGCCAACTCCAAAAACTCCACGAACAGCGCTAGGACTAGGACCACTAGGGCAACCACGAACGCCACAATTGACATCGACGCCATCAAAGCATTCCGTAACGATCCAACGTTGTATATACGATCCGGTACCAGGGGAGGGTCCAATGCTCATGTATTCACTAAGATTAAGACATGCCACCGACTATTTGCTCCCATTACCAGACATGAAGGAACACCTAGATAAAATATACCATTTCATTAGAACGGGAGAGGGATCCGAGTGTATAGAAAAGGCTATGGAACACAGAAAGGTGGAGGTTAAGAGCGTTATCCTACGTTTTTTGATTAACTGTCTGATCAGGGAACAAGACCAACCAGACAACGAGGTAAAGAAAGGTCTAAGGGATTGGAGTGACAACATAGCTGCCGGTCGGCATGATAAACAGGGACAGATAGAAAGTATGTATAAGAAAATACGAAAGGAGATCTTAGAAATACACCGTGAAGAGTCTGACGGGAAGTATGATGACTCAGTGGAGGAATTAGACCCAGAAAAGGAGGAAAAGGACAAAGTGTGTTATGTAGGCAAAGCACGACAGTTTGACAGGCCCAAAGGCCTCGACTACCGTAAAAAGGGGCCGGTTATAAAAGAAAGATATTCCCTTGAGAATCTATTCCAAGCTACTGAAAAAGCCCTGGAACAACGGATAAAGAGTGAGCGATTCCAGACCCCACATGAAAAGGAATTGGCCCGGTCAGCCGTCCAATGGGTGTCCAATTCTAATATATACAGTAATGATATATTGGCCCAGACTTTCTTGAGTCTTCCACCGAACGAACAGCGTTTGGCTGGTATTTACATGGTCCAACATTTGATAACGTTGTATGAAAGTCAATATTCTGATCCCGGTCCCTTGCATAAGTTACTGGACGACATACTTCTAGAAAGATGGACAGGCCTAGGTACTGAATTAATAAATGTCATTTTAGACAAACGTCATAAGTACTTATCTTCTCTGACCACATGCATTCTCCCTGCCCCACACCACGACAGAAAGAACATGTACATAGACAGACAGAACCCCTTACTAGAGGTCCACCCCGTCAAAGATGGGGATGGTGCGCTTCAAAGAGTGTATGTTTACACTCCCTTGACAAAATTAGAAATACTGGAAATGAAAAAGATGCTGCCTTGCCATGACAAAGATCCGGGGGGGGTTCCACCGTGAATTAAAGGACATTCTCCGCATCGGAGATTACACATATGCTGACATCCTGAAATTATTGAAAGTACTGTTGCCTGCGGGTATTTATGAAAAGCTTAAGGAAAAGGATTGGGAGGTGGGAGAGAAAAAGTTAAGTTGGACAGCATTGGAAACAGAGGATAAAGCCAGGCTCCCTGGGGTTGGTCTTGGGAAAGAAGCTGCAGCACTGCCTGAACTCCTAATACAAGTTTTGCCAAGACTATTGACTACTAAAAAGGAAGATTGGGATGCTATTTCAGCCTGTAAACAGAAACAATATGAGGACACAAGTGATTTCTATTCCCGATTCGAGAAATGCTTTTCTATTAATAGCGGCCTTAAGCCCAGTAGCGAGTCATATCCACATCTTTTTGTGAGCAAATTAGTAGAGAATTCCTTACTACAGATCAAGAATAGAGTACTGAAGGTTGAGAGTACTTGGCAAGCAAATAGTCCTTCGCAAATGTTGCAAATGTTACAATATCACCAGAACAGGATTAGAGAAGAACAGGATCATGAAAAGAGACGCTTGAAAGACACAAAAATGAAAGTGCTAGTTGCCCAATCAGTGCCAGCCAACACGAACAAATTTGCCAGAAATAACACGGCACCTGTCAAAGGGAGCTGTAATTATTGTAAGCAACCAGGTCACTATGTAAATGAATGTGCTGTCCTGAAACACAATATAGCTACAGGCAGAACAAAGGAGCGACCACATGTTCCTAGGCAAAATAGCACCCAACAGAACACAAACCAGACAGTAGCAAATTTTCCACCCCCACCACAACCTGTTAATGCCACACAGCAAATGTATCAGTACACGCAGTCAGACTATCCAGAATACCAACAGCTCTCATGAAACAGCCTTGAGAGGGAAGTAGGCTTGCCCCTTATTGAGGTTCCTGTAGATCAAGAAGGTCCTTATGTACATAGTCGTGTATTGGGAAAAGACAGAAAATTTCTGATTGACACAGGGGCAAGCAGAACTACCATCAGCCATGATGAGGTTCCAGGGGCACCACTCTCAGGCTCACAGAATATTTCCCTGGGATTTTCAGGAAAGCCTATTGTTAATGAAGTATCGAAACCAATCTCCCTTGGAGTTGGTCCATTGTCACGTACCACAGACTTGCTACTTACTAAATCATGTCCAGAAAACTTGCTTGGCATAAAGACATTGAAAGAACTAGGAGCAGTTATATGTTGTTCTCCGGAAGGGGTACGATTGTTTTTACGTGATTTTAAGGGACATTATGTGATGAGAGATTTTGACCATAGACTCCAGAATGTACCACAGCACTTATGGGCACAAGGTCCGACTGACGTAGGTTACATGGACATAACACCATACCGTGTCACTGTCAAAGCAGGAGTAGTACTACCACGTATCAGACAATACTAGTTACCACCTGATTCCGTAGTTGCCTTATTGAAAATTGTTGACAAACTCATTGCACACGGGGTGGTAGTAGAGACTGACTCGAATGTATGTAACTCACCTGTGATTCCTATTCTCAAACGAACAGACCCTAATGCACCACCAGTTTACAGACTAGTTGTTGACCTTCGAGAATTGAACAAATGTATAGTACCACAATACCCAGTGGTCCCAGACATTTCTTCATTATTGACTGCTATTGATTCTGAGGCAACATTCTTCACTGTAATTGATTTGAAGAATGCTTTCTTTAGTGTTCCCATTCATCCAGACAGCCAATACTTATTTGGATTCAGTTTAAATGGACGAAGCTTTAAATTTACGAGAGCTCCTCAAGGTTTCACAGAGAGTCCTAGCATATATAGTCAAGCATTAAAGAGACAGCTAGACAGTATTTACATGCCTGCCAACACCGCACTGCTCCAATACGTTGACGACATACTGATTACTGCACATTCAGAACCAGACTGCGAAAATGCATCACTGACAGTCTTACACTGTCTGGCAGACAAGGGGCACAAAGTGTTCCCTTCCAAGTTGCAATTCTGTGCACAGCAAGTGGTGTACCTTGGATACTTGCTGTCCAAGAGGGGTAGGCAGCTGACACAAGAACACATCCAGTTAATTGTTAACCTTACACAGCCCAAGACACAAAAGGAAGTACGTGCCTTCATTGGCCTCACTTCATACTGCAGACAATGGATTCCCCAGTATGCCTACCTAGCCAAACCACTCATACAGTTGACAACACAGGAGGCAGCGTCTTCGACTGTCCTCCCTTGGACACAAGAACATACCTTGGCATTTGAAGAATTAAAAAGAGCCTTATGTCAAGCGCCAGTTTTAGCAACTCCTTGTTACAGCAAACCTTTTATGCTTTTTGTGACCGAGCGGGAGGGAACAGCACTATCTGTCCTCACACAAGAAAACAAGCAGGAAAACAAAAGCCTTGTGCTTATTTTTCTAGTACACTGGATCCAGTGGCACAGGCTCTGCCTGCATGCCTGAAATCAGTTGCAGCAACAGCTCTAGATATAAGACAAAGCGACTCGATTGTATTAGGACACCCTCTGACAGTCCAGGTACCACATGCAGTGGAGGTTCTCTTGAACAGGACACAGACACAATACTTGACTGTAGCGAGACTGACAGGATATGAACTGACGTTATTTCAGCCACACATAGAGATCAGACGATGTAACATTCTTAACCCTGCTACACTCTTGCCCACAAGTACAGTAGACACCGCACCACATGACTGTGTGGAAGTAATGAATATAGTGACGAAACCAAGACAAGACTTGACAGATGTTGCACTTCCAGACCCTGACCTGACACTTTATGTTGATGGTTCATGCATGAGAACAAGCACAGGAGAGTTAGTGGCAGCGTATACAGTGACCACTGCTACTGAAGTCATAGAGACCCACAGAATAGACACACTGTCAGCACAAGCAGCAGAGCTCATCGCTCTGACACAAGCCTGCATAAGAGCCAAGAACTTGAAAGTGAACATTTATACAGACTCACAGTACGCTTTTGGCGTAGTTCATGACTTCGGAGTTCTCTGGAGAGAGAGAGGTTTCTTGACCTCTCATGGGACTAAAATTCAGCACGGCCCGCTCATTCAGGCCCTGTTAGAAGCAATACATTTACCTACAGCCATAGCTATCCTAAAATGCAAAGCACACACCAGAGCTACAGACACCATTTCCCAGGGTAATGACCTGGCAGACCGAACTGCTAAACTTACAGCCCAGACACCAACAGACATGACAAAGACAGAAGTACCATTACTGACAAAAAGCATGACAGTCAGGGATCCTTCTCAAGATGTACTCGACATACAGACACATGCCACTTCAGATTAAATAAAGAAATGGACTGAACAAGGAGGGGTCCAGACTGACAAAGGATGGATGACTAAAGGCAAAGCATCATGGTTTCTCCCTGATTCCATGGTACAAGTCATCATAAACACAGCACATAGTCCAGCACACTTGGGAGAAAAGGCAATGAAATGAAATGAAATTTAGGTTTTATATAGCGCATGGCTGCCCGTGAGCGTCCCAGCGCTGGAATTGCAGAACTTCTGAGGGTGAAGTCGGAGAGAGGGAGGAAGTTATTGCGGGAAGAGGTGAGTTTTTAGAAGCTTGCGAAATTTCAGAAGATTGGTCTCAGAACGAAGATGAAATGGCAAAGCAATGGCAAAGCAATGCTAGACAGCTTACAGAATATCTGGTTTAACAAGCACCTGCGTGCAGCAGCGAAACAGAAAGTGCGTACCTGCATGATCTGTTGCCAGTTCAATCCAGGTAAAGGCATTCCGGTGGAACAAGGCGGATTTCATCCTCCTGACCACCCTTTTGAAGTCCTTCAGATGGATTATATCCAGATGGACAGATGAATAGGTTACAAGTATGTCCTGGTAGTAGTATGTGCACTTACTAGATGGACAGAAGCGTACCCAGTCTCAGATTATACTGCTGTGACAACCGCCAGGCAATTGGTGCGCGAGTTTTTTCCCAGATACGGATTGCCCCGTGTCGTGTACTCAGATAACGGTCAGCCTTTCTCTTCTGAATTAATGAAACAAGTATCCCTACTGTTAGGATATAGTTGGAAGTTTCATTGTGTACGACACCCTGAGGCAGCTGGCCTCGTCGAGCGCCACAACCAGACTCTCAAGACAAAGTTAGCAAAGGTCTGTGCAGAAAAAGGCGTGGATTGGATGGTAGCCTTGCCGGTTGCCCTCTTTTACATGCGTATGGTAGCTCATTCCAGAACAGGCCTATCTCCTTATGAAGTGGTCTTCGGTAGACCACCAAATATGTGGGGTACGCCTATGCCCAAGAAAATCACTGATGTTGACAGTAACATGCTGACAGATTACCTGGCTTCCTTGATGTCTGCACTACTCTCTTGTCGTTCACAGGTTGCCGCCGCTTTCCCAGACAACACCCAGGTTAAGGATCACGTCGTCGTCCCTGGAGACCTAGTCCTGGTGAGAAATTTTGATTGGTCAAGTCCCCTGGAGCCACGTTGGAAGTCGCCGAAGCTTGTGCTACTGACCACGAGGACGGCTATCAAAGTGGAAGGACGAAAGAGCTGGATCCATGCCCAACACTGCAAGCAATTTTACGGAACCCAAGGAACTTTAATAAAGACAAAGGACAATGCCGATAGTACTAAAGATAGTACAGACTTTAAGCCCCCTTTGCTAGAAAAGACTCCACAACAAGAGTATAGGTCCAAGCTAAGATCTAGTAAGTCAGACAGCGTTTAATTGTTTAAGTCCACTAGGTGGTGAATCGGTTAGACAGGTTTTCTGACATGTATAAGATCACGGACCAGAATAGTAGAAAGAGCAGGATGAAAAAGAAGTACTGCAAGATATTACGCAGTAGATGTATAGTAACTCTGATTTTTCTTTCCCTTCTATGCATCACTATAATATGTATCAGCTTGACATTACATGTTTTCTTTCCTCCTATTGCCTCACACGTACACTTTTCCTTTAATACTACAATAGAGCATACATTCAGTGATCTGCCACCCCATGAACTGTCATATCGACTAGCCCTGCGCAACAATACTTTTATTCGAATGTTGCATCGTTCTCATCAGACCAGCAATGCGACAGATTGCTGGGTATGTGGCCAGCTCCCACCTTTTCAGAAAACGAAGGGAGTACTGCCCTTTTTCCCTTTACCGTTCTCCCACAATGGTTCATGCGGAGCATGGTTTGCTTAAATGACATCACTAGACAACAAGTCCATAGGTGACCAGGATGAATGGATATATGGAAATTTGAATAAAGTAATGAATGAGGCATGTTTTCCAGACGATGACGGACTCCCCCAAAGGAAGGGAACCAATCTAGAAAATGAAGAGTATGCGCAAGGAAATGCTTCCCTTAGTTTTATGATTCTGAATGTTCAGCCCAAGCAGAATACAGGTCCCCCTTTTATTACAGTCCTACCAGCAAAAGGTGATTTGTGCGTTAGAAAGAAAGGCTCAGTACACATGGGACACAGCAAGTGTAATGCTGTAGTCTCGTTTAATGATAAGGGAAAGTCTTCTTTCAAAGCATCACGCCATTCCTATTTCATATGCGGTAAGACAGCCTATGTACATCGGCCCTTAGACTGGGGTGGAACATGCTATATATCGTTCCTTCTGCCCCCTGTCTTTCGGGCCCCATCCCATTATCATCGAGATTCACGACTAGATCATGCCAGACAAAGGAGAGAGATCGAGTCTCCAGTGATTGATCAGACTGAGACAGCTTGGGAGCAATATACAGACTTCAATAGAGGATTCTTTTTCTTCATAGGGCCCATCCAAAACAGTAAACTCATACGCAGGTTAACAAGAACTCTGGAAGCAGTAGTGAATGAGACTGCATCTGCCCTGGCTAACTTGACCCAGGAACAGTCTGCCATGAGACTTGTTGTTCTTCAGAACCGTCTTGTTCTTGAGGTCATCCTGGCGGATAGGGGCGGGGCTTGTAGATTGATTGGCTCTAGTTGCTGCGTTTTCATTCCGAATAACGCGCCATCTGTGTACGCAGCAATAACAAGGCTTCACAAGATTGCTCACGAGATACATCAAGACCCAGGCACATGGACTTGGTCCGGTTGGCTCTGGAGTGTAATATCAGCATGGGGATGGAAAGTGTTGTCGTTCCTAGGAATGATACTGCTCATGATATTCGGCTGCTATCTCTGTCTGCAATGTGGCCCGGCGATTTGCGGCCTGTGTGCCACTGTCTGTGTTCCCCATCCACATGTCCAAAAGAGAAAAGAAGAACAAATGATGCTGTATGACCATATACAAGGTCTTATGCAAATAGATGTGACTTGAAGGGAACGTAGGGGACAAGGAGGGAATGAGGAAAATGAAATTTTACATGGCTAATATGTCCCCCTACGTGTACCCCAACGATTAGTGTATGTGCATGACACTCATGCATGTTTCCCTCTATGGCCACAATAATAATGCCTCTGCATTTGCGTCCTGCATTAGGATGCCAGTCATCAAGATTTCCATGAAAGAAATGTTAATTCTGCAATGAGGCCCATGGCCCATGTGTTTTGCATTGTGCACGTTTAATAAATATCACGAAGAACCCTTTTGTGGCTCAGTTGAGCCAGGACCCGAATTAAGGTTTTCTTGGCTCAAGACACTCTAAAAGCTGCTGCTACGTATCCCTGACCTTTCACTTATTTCTGGCTCAGCTGAGAGAGGCCTCGCACGGGGTTGCCAAGACAGTATTTTGCAAACACAGTTATCTGCTTACTTTACTGAATCACATTCCTGCCTAGTGAGGAAAGTAAACAAAACCCGTCTGCAGAGATAGGAACTAGCTTTTCTGTCTCAGTGTAAGTGATTTACAGAGCTTGCATCCATAGAAAGCCCACAGCCCCCACGCAATGAACGAAGAAATATATGCCCACACTGGCTCGTGGTGATGAGCGACCTTTTGCTTCAGATAATACATCCCCGGACCTAAGATATCAGATATCAGATATTACTAGATGTACAGGTCGCCCTGACACTGAAGGCCTCCCTACTAGAACGAAAGCCAGCTTCCCCCAGTTACACGTCAATTGCACGTCATGACCAAGTTGCGCACACAAGTAGGGCAAAGGTTCCAGCTGGCCATGCAAACCCCCTCCGTGTATCCACCCACCTATGACACCCCTATGACTCCTCAAAGTGCACGCCCACATACTCTTATCTCTTTCTCCTGCTCCGCCTGAAGTCCTCCTCTTTTCTCTATGTACAAGAATGAATGTATAAATATTGTACTCTGTGAATAAACTTCAGATGATGACCCTTCCTGAACCTTAGTGGTGATGGAGCCCGATTCTCCCTTAACTGCAGTTATTGAAATAAAGCCCTTTTGAATCTGACACCACGGACTCTGCCTCTCATTTAATGCATGACCCTTTGTTTAAGTATAGAAATTATGACAGGGTAATATTTTATTTACCACATTAATCTACGAGGTCCAGGAGGCTTTTGGCACGCCTAGAAGGGTGGGACCTGGCAGCTTTATCAGGAGGTCCACATGAGCCGGTACTTTTGTAAGCCAGTGAACAAGGGCGGAGAGGCCGCCCAAAACACGTTTGGCACTTATTTTGATTTGAAGAAGGAGCTGAGTCTGTAAACTTACCTGCAACAATAAATGGATTTTAAACTCCAGTGTGTGCGGCGATTCCACAGGGGCAAACTCGTTGGATTTTGTGTAGCGGCTGGCCCAGCTGTGGAAATGCCCTGCTGCCTGAGTGAGCGGACCCCCAGCACAGGAAGATACCGAAGCTGTAGTGGACACGGAGTCCTGCGTTGTGGGCTGGCATCGTTTGCAGTATTATGGTCTCCAGCCATCAAATATCCCACATGGGCAATACTGAACTATATTTTAATTTTTACAATCGTTGCACGGCACCCACTTGGGGAATAACACTTGTGGAACTACGAGGTCCAGGAGACTTTTGGCACGCCTAGAAGGGCGGGACCTGGCAGCTTTATCAGGAAATCCGCATGAGTCGGTACTTTTGTAAGCCAGTGAACAAGGGTGGAGATGCCGCCCGAAACGCGTTTGGCTCTTATTTTGATTTGAGGAAGGAGCTGAGTCTGTAAACTTACCTGGAACAATAAATGGATTTTAAACTCCAGTGTGTGGCGATTCCACAGGGGCAAACTCGTTGGATTTTGTGTAGCGGCTGGCCCAGACGCGGAAACGCCCTGCCGCTTGAGTGAGCGGACCTCCAGCACCGGAAGATACCGAAGCTGTAGTGGACAGGGAGTCCTGAGTTGTGGGCTAGCATGGTTTGCAGAATTATGGTCTCCAGCCATCAAATATCCCACATGGGCAATGCTGAACTATATTTTAATTTTTACAATCGTTGCACGGCACCCACTTGGAGAATTAAAACTTGTGGAACTACGAGGTCCAGGAGGCTTTTGGCATGCCTAGAAGGGCGGGACCTGGCAGCTTTATCAGGAGGTCCGCATGAGCCAGTACTTTTGTAAGCCAGTGAACAAGGGAGGAGATGCCGCCCGAAATGCGTTTGGCAATTATTTTGATTTGAGGAAGGAGCTGAGTCTGTAAACGTACCTGCAACAATAAATGGATTTTAAACTCCAGTGTGTGTGGTGATTCCACAGGGGCAAACTCGTTATATTTTATATATATATATATATATATATATATATATATATATATATATATATATATATATATATATATTCTCGCTCCAAGGTTGTCCACCATTGAGAAGCACACGAGCAGCAGCTTAATTTATGCGTAGGTGAGGACGGGAATCCGCTTGCAGATGCCGCTCTGTAATGGATCTGCCCGACGCGTTTTGAAGCTCCATATGCTTCTCTTCAGGGGCTTTAACGTAAGCGGCGTGCATGACCGCCAACCAACTTCTCCATTTTCCATATGCCACACCCACCATTGGGAGGCTCAGATGAGACTGTGCCTTATGGGAAGTATGGTGTGGAAAGCACAAATCAAGTCCTGTATGGACCCCGCAAGAGTGCCCGTCCTCGATTCCATGTACGGCTGCTGCTTCACTGCCGTGACCCCCAAAGCTAGCGGGGTGGTGCCTGCTATGCGGCTGGACGGCCGCATGTATATTCTCGCTCCAAGGTTGTCCACCATTGAGTAGCACACGAGCAGCAGCTTAATTTATGCGAAGGTGGGGACGGGAATCCGCTTGCAGATGCCGCTCTGTAATGGATCTGCCCGACGGGTTTCGAAGCTCCATATGCTTCTCTTCAGGGGCTTTAACGTAAGCGGCATGCTTGACCGCCAACCAACTTCTCCATATTCCATATGCCACACCCACCATTGGGAGGCTCAGATGAGACTATGCGTTATGGGAAGTATGGTGTGGAAAGCACAAATCAAGTCCTGTATGGACCCCGCAAGAGTGCCCGTCCTCGATTCCATGTACGGCTGCTGCTTCACTGCCGTGACCCCCAAAGCTAGCGGGGTGGTGCCTGCTCTGCGGCTGGACGGCCGCATGTATATTCTCACTCCAAGGTTGTCCACCATTGAGTAGCACACGAGCAGCAGCTTAATTTATGCGTAGGTGAGGACGGGAATCCGCTTGCAGATGCCGCTCCGTAATGGATCTGCCCGACGCGTTTCAAAGCTCCATATGCTTCTCTTCAGGGGCTTTAACGTAAGCGGCGTGAATGACCACCAACCAACTTCTCCATTTTCCATATGCCACACCCTCCATTGGGAGGCTCAGATGAGACTGTGCGTTATGGGAAGTATGGTGTGGAAAGCACAAATCAAGTCCTGTATGGACCCCACAAGAGTGCCCGTCCTCGATTCCATGTACGGCTGCTGCCTTACTGCCGTGACCCCCAAAGCTAGCGGGGTGGTGCCTGCTCTGCGGCTGGATGGCCGCATGTATATTCTCGCTCCAAGGTTGTCCACCATTGAGTAGCACACGAGCAGCAGCTTAATTTATGCGTAGGTTATGGACGGGAATCCGCTTGCAGATGCCGCTCCGTAATGGATCTGCCCGACGCGTTTCGAAGCTCCATATGCTTCTCTTCAGGGGCTTTAACGTAAGCGGCGTGCATGACCGCCAACCAACTTCTCAATTTTCCATATGCCACACCCACCATTGGGAGGCTCAGATGAGACTGTGCGTTATGGGAAGTATGGTGTGGAAAGCACATACATATATATATATATATATATATATATATATATATATATATATATATATATATATATATATATGAAACCTATGTTTTTTTGTTTTTTTCAGTGAATATATATATATAGTAGTAAGTGCATTCTGCGAATGCCAAAAGTAGTAAGTGCATTCTGTGAATACCAAAATAGTAAGTTTAGGATTGAGTCTTAAATTCATTCTATGAATCAGGCCCATGTTTTTTTAGTGAATTTCTAAGTTTTTTTAAATGCTAATTCCTAACTATAACGTGTGTGAAACCTGTGGTTTTTTCAGTGAATTTCTAAGGTTTTTTTAAATGCTAATCCCTAACTATAACGTGGCTGAAACCTATGGTTTTTTCAGTGAATTTCTAAGGTTTTGTAAATGATAATTTTTAAAAGTATTATTTTACTACATTATTTTACATTATTTATTTTTAGATATTTTATTTTTTAAATTACATTACATATCTTTTATATAATTTGAAAAATATTTTTTTTTATATATTGAAATTGTAATATTTTTTTTTATAATTCTTTTTTTTTATTTATAAATATTTTATATATCAGGCAATGATATCCTATGGAAGTAAATTCAAGTTACTGGTAAGTACAGTTAAATTTACTTTTCAGGAATAGTAGTGAGCTGAAAGATGCAGCATTGAGGTCTCTCCTGATAACAGGTGAGTAAATCGGAATTCGTAGTTCGGCTGATTTTAGAGGTATTTTTTTAAGTTCCAAAACTCCACACTTAGAAAAATTTCCAAGTGAAACCAGTCAATGTTAGCCTATGGAAGGAAATTCAAGTTACTGTAAGTATGGTTAGAATTACTTTTCAGGATCAGTAGTGCGCTCAAAGATGCAGCACTGATGTTTCTTGTGATGGCAGGTGAGTAAATTGGAATTCGTAGTTCGGCAGAATTTACAGGAATATTTTGCTCAATAGTGAAGGAAGGGGGCGGGGCCTGAGGTAACATGTGTGCAAACACGCCATGTGGCGCGTTTTAGATTGGGGAATTAATTCCTTTTCAATCCTGAGGTCCCCTGTGAGCCAACTAGCCCACTAGGTACCTCCAGTATACGCCAGGCAGCTGTGTTGCAGAGAGGTGTTCAAAGGACACGCCCCCTTTTTTACAACACTCTGCAACACAGCTCCGTGGCGCTTACTGGAGATACCTGTTGGACTAGTTGCCCCCTAGGGGACCTCTGGATTGAACAGGAAATAATTCCCCAACTTAAAACGCACCTCAGGGCATGTTTGCACTCACATCACCTTAAGCCCCACCCCCTACCTTCACCACTGTGCAAACGGCCCTGTTGAGTGTTCTAAGTTGGGGGATTAAGTCCCCTTGCATACTGGGGGTCCCTGGGGGCCGAGTAGCCCACCAGGAACCTCTAGTATGCGCCAGGAGGCTGCGCTGCAGAGAGGTGTAATGAGGCCATGCCCCTTTTTACACCTTTCTGCAACGCATCCCCCGGGTGCGTTTGTAGAGGGGGAACTAATTCCCCTTGTATACTGGGGGTCCATGGGGGCCAACTAGCCCACCTGGAACCTCCAGTATGCGCCAGGGGGCGGCGTTGCAGAGAGGTGTAATGAGGCCACGCCCCTTTTTACACTTCTCTGCAATGCAGCCCGCTGGCACTTTTTCAGAGGGGGAACTAATTCCCCTTGCATACTGGGGGTTCCTGGGGGCCAACTAGCCCACCAGGAGCCTCCGGTATGCACCAGGGGGCTGCGTTGCAGAGAGGTGTAAAATAATTACTTTGCCCCATGGAAGGCAGTCCCCGGGACAGTGTGGAGGGGATTTTTGCCCCCCCCACTTCTTTTTCACTATGCCCCCGGGATTTAATCCCCCCCGGGGGGTAATTTGAAAAAAAACAGACTGTTTTTTAGCGGCGTACGCGTACGTACGCGTACCCAGCGATTTTTCCCGAAATAATTTTTCTTTTTTTTTTTGCCCTTGGGGGTCCTTGTGGGACCCCCTGAGCAGGCCTAGGGGGTCAGGGTGTTTCTACTCTGCCCCCTTTTTGTGTTCTACATTTTTGTTTTTCTGCTTTCTTGTGCCTCGGTCTACCGAACACAAGATGGCTGCCAACACTTCCTGGTTTGGAGTGTTGACAGACAGACAGGCGCCAAGACACCTACGGGTAAATGCTGCGCTTTATAATTTTTTAAAATAAATAAATAAATAAATTTACAGCCAATCAGCATGCGGCTCGTGCTCGGAAAGGTACGCGTATGGTACGCGGACCTGTACGCAGACCGTACGTGTACGGTAAGCGCCTATAGATATATCTATGATTTTACTTTTGATTTTCTCAGGAACTACTGAATGGATTTACACCATTTAACAAAAAGCGTGATCTGCGAACAGAACTCTACCTTTTTGCCAAATTTGGTATAATTCCGTTCAGCCGTTCGGGCTGTAGCCTGGCTAAAGGTCCTATAGAAAATTGCATGGGGAAAACACGTTTTGGAACCCCCCCTTTTTTCTCAGCCCCTGCTTTACAAATTACCCCCAAACTTTCAGTGAAGGAGCAGAGCGGAGCAGGCCATTTTCTTGGAGAAATCCGCAAAGATTCGTCCACCGGCACCAAAGTTATTCCAAATAGAATGTTGCGGATTTCCTATGGAAACTAGGTCCTAACTATAACTACCTTCTGGCGACCGCCAGTAGGTAATATATACACACACACACATATATATATATATGTCAGGTCAACCAATGAAACACACAAATTTCTTTGCACTTGCACTTTAAAAACTGCCCACTTCTCTCATGGCGTCATGTGACCAAGGCCTCTGCGTAGGCCGAAACATTATGCTGACGAGGTGCGATCAATAATTAAAAAACTCACCTGCATCCTGGGTCTTCCGTTCCTTCTTTCTGTCGCGTTCCGGAGCTGAGGAACGTGTTCGTCAGTTTGGAATAAGCAGGCATATATATATATATATACATACACATTGTTTCCACTTCAAAACTGTATCAGCTATTGACCCTAATGACTTTATATGTTTTGCTTACGTACTGCCATTATGTCTTTAGGCCTACCCCAATATGTATTGCTACATTGCGCTGTTAAAACAATATGCATTTATATATGCTGTTTCTACCTCAGAGATGTATCATCTACTGATCCTAACACCTTCATATTTTTCACTTAGGTATAGCCAATATGCCTTTATGCCTACCCCAATTTGTAAACTACGTAATTGCTACTATGCAAACTCTTTGAAGCGCTCTTATGCCTTTGGGTCAAGTTCGCACTACATAAAATTCAACAAATAAATACAAATAAAATAACTAAAATAATGGACACACACCACCTGGGTGCTCTTATCTTAGGGTGTGAATGTGAAGTGGAAGCGCGCATCACTGGAGCGGTGTCAATGGACACCCAACCTAGCCCCTCTGATCTCTAGGGTGAACGTGAAGTGGAAGTGCTCAGCATGGGAGCTGTGTCCATGGACACACACCACTTAGCTGGTCTTATCCCCGGGGGTGGACATGAAATTGATGCGCACAGCATGAGAATGGTGTCAATAGACACACACCACATGGCTGCTTATCCTAGGGTGTGGATCTAAAAAGGTAAAGTCAGGACAGGAACGGTGTCAATGAACACACCATCTGACCCCTCTGATCCCTGGAGGTGGATTTGTAATTGGAAGCGAGCCCCAAGGGAGTGGTGTTAATGGACACACACCACCTGGACCCTCTGATCCCTGGTGTGGACGTGAAGCTAAAACATGCACCAAGGGAGCAACCAGAAAATTAAAATACCGCCCCATTTTGAACTAAAACTTTTGATGGTACCAGGCAACCAAAGGAAGTAAGTCCAACTCTTCCTAGAAGAGCTCCCTTGTCTCTTCCAAACAAGCATATGTCCATTTATCCTTTCCCTCTTACATCCACACGACTATTTCACCTTTACATTCTGTCACTTATTAATTCTTTCATATATCATTCAGTCTTTCCCTACCACATTCATTCATACTGTCATTCATCAATCCCTCCACTCCGCCATCAATCCAACCTTTATGCCATCCATCCTTCATCTATCCATCCGTTTATAGAAGTATTTATCAGCTGTGGTCTGCCGAGTTGCAGACAGAAGAGGCCCATAAAGAATTCCACCCCAATGAAGCTGCTAAAGCGGGGGTTCATCGATGCCCTGGTGCGCAGTAAGGGAGATGTGATGATGGACACACACCACCAAGCACCTCTGACCCCTAGGGTAGATGTGAAGTGGAAGTGCCAAACATGGGAACGCTGTCAGTAGATACACTCTTACCCTAGGGGGTGTACCTGCAAAGAAAGCGTACAGTATGGGAGTGGTGTCAATAGCCACACACGACTCAGTCACTCTTATCCTAGGGAATGTGCCTGAATAGGAAGTGTGCAGTATGGGAGCGGTGCCAATGGAAACACCACTCAGCTGCTCTTATCCTGGGGGTGAAACCTGAAAATGAAGCATGCAGTATGGGAGTGGTGTCAATGGATACACACCACAGGGCGGCTCTTATCCTAGGGGGGGCCTGAAAAGGAAGCGTGCAGTATGGGAGCGCTGTCAATGAACACACACCACTCGGCCGCTCTAATCTTAGGGGGGGGCTGAAAAGAAAGCGTGCAGTATGGGAGCGGTGTCAATGGACACACAATATTTGGCTGCTCATATCCTGGGGTGGATCTGAAAAGGAAACGTGCAGTATGGGAGCGGTTTCAATGGACACACCACTCGGCCACTCTTATCATGGGGGTGGAACCTGAAAAAAAGGGTGCAGTATGGGAGCTATGTCAATTGACACACCACTCTGCCGCTCTTATCCTGGAGGTGGAACCTGAAAAAGAAGCGTGCAGTATGGGAGCGGTGTCAATTGACACACCACTCTGTCGCTCTTATCCTGGGGTTGGAACCTGAAAGAGAAGCATGCAGTATGGGAGTGGTGTCAATGGACGTACACCACAGGGCCTCTCTTATCCTATGGGGTGTGCCTGAAAAGGAAGCGTGCCGTATGGGAGCGGTGTCAATGGACATACACCACTGGGCCGCTCCAATATTAGGGGGGCTCTGAAAAGAAAGTGTGCAGTATGGGAGCGGTGTCAATGGACACACCACTCGGCCGCTCTTGTCCTGGGGAATATCTGACAAAATATCGAAATCAAAAATATCGACATACAAAAATATCGGAACAAAAATATCGAAGTCAAAAATATCGGAATCCTATCCCTAACAAGGTAAGTACAAAAATATCGAAAAAATAATATCGTAGTACAAAAATATCGAAATTAAAAATATCGTTTTTTTAAATGTATTAATAATAATGTAAAAATAATTATACAATACATATAATGTTACAAATATTAAATAAAAATATTAAAACATAATTAAAAAATTAAAAGTAATACATATACATTTAAAATAAATTAAAAACTTAATAATTTAATGTAATTTTATATTTTTTAATTTCATTTAATTGATTTAATTTAAATTTATTTTATTTTTACCCTGTACGACTGTACCCCAAAAACCCAAAACTGACCCAGAACCCTAAAAATACCCCTTTACCCAAATACTGAAAACTGACCCTGAACCCTAAAAATACCCCTTTACCCAAAAACTGAAAACTGACCCTGAACCCTAAAAATACCCCTTTACCCATGAACTGAAAACTGACCCATAACCCTAAAAATACCCCTTTACCCAAAAACTGAAAACTGACCCTGAACCCTAAAAATACCCCTTTACCCAAAAACTGAAAACTGACCCTAAACCCTAAAAATACACCTTTACCCAAAAATTGAAAACTGACCCTGAACCCTAAAAATACCCCTTTACCCATGAACTGAAAACTGACACAGAACCCTAAAAATACCCCTTTACCCAAAAACTGAAAACTGACCCTGAACCCTAAAAATACCCCTTTACCCAAAAACTGAAAACTGACCCTGAACCCTAAAAATACCCCTTTACCCAAAAACTGAAAACTGACCCTGAACCCTAAAAATACCCCTTTACCCATGAACTGAAAACTGACACTGAACCCTAAAAATACCCCTGTACCCATGAACTGAAAACTGACCCTGAACCCTAAAAATACCCCTGTACCCAAAATTAATTAATATTATTTAATTACCAATTAATTATTAATTAACAATAACAATAAAGTAAATATATTAGCACATTTGCTGTAATTAATTTAATTTAATAATTAATATTATTTTACACAATTAATTAATAAAGAATAACAATAAATTATATATAAAAAAACACTATAATTAATGTAATTAAATAATTAATAATAATTAATTACCAACTAATTAATAATTATAAATATGTAAAAAATTATAATAATTAATTAACTAATTAATAGAAATTAATTACCAATTAATTATTAATTAAAATATGTACAAACATATATCAATTAATTACTTATTATTAAATTACTTCCCACCCTATTCCCCTATAAACCCATAACCCGCTACAGAACATATTTATCAATTAATAAATTAATTAAAAATAATTAAAAATTAATTCTCAATTAATTAATTAATAATTCCTACTAATTATTAATTAATTTAACATAATTAAATTACTTCCCACCCTATTCCCCTATAAACCCACAACCCGCTACAGTAGTAAAAGACAATATTTAATAAAATAACATTAAAAATAAATAATAAAACATAATAAATACAATATAATATACACTAAATTTATTTAAAAATTGATATTAGTAACATCAAAGTTAATAATTTCGATATTATTAACATCGATATTTACAACTTCGATATTACTGATATCATACCAATATCGATATTTAGACTGTCGATATTACTTACCTTCGATATTTTTGTATATCGATATTTAAAAATCGATATTTTGTCTGTGTACCATCCTGGGGGTAGAACCTGAAAAAGAAGCATGCAGTATGGGAGTGGTGTCAATGGACACACACCACAGGGCCGCTCTTGTCCTATGGGGTGTGCCTGAAAAGGAAGTGTGCCGTATGGGAGCGGTGTCAATGGACACACACCACTCAGCCGCACTAATCTTAGGGGGCTCTGAAAAGAAAATGTGCAGTATGGGAGCGGTGTCAATAGACACACCACTCGGCGGCTCTTATCCTGGGAGTAGTACCTGAAAAAGAAGCATGCAGTATGGGAGTGGTGTCAATGGACACACACCACAGGGCCGCTCTTATCCTAGGGGTGTGCCTGAAAAGGAAGCGTGCAGTATAGGAGCGGTGTCAATGGACATACCCCACTCGGCCGCTCTAATCTTAGGGAGGGTCTGAAAAGATAGCGTGCAGTATTGGAGCGGTGTCAATGGACACACACCATTCGGTCGCTCAAATCCTAGGGGTGGATCTGAAAAGGAAACGTGCAGTATGGGAGCGGTTTCATTGGACACACCACTCGGCCGCTATTATCATGGGGGTGAAACCTGAAAGAGAAGCATGCAGTATGGGAGTCCTGTCAATGGACACACACCACAGGGCCGCTCTTATCCTAGGGGGTGTGCCAGAAAAGGAAGCGTGCAGTATGGGAGCGGTGTCAATGGACACACACCATTTGGCGGCTCATTTCCTGGGGATGGATCTGAAAAGGAAACGTGCAGTATGGGAGCGGTTTCATTGGACACACCACTCGGCCGCTATTATCATGGGGGTGGAACCTGAGAAAAAGGGTGCAGTATGGGAGCGATGTCAATTGACACACCACTCTGCCGCTCTTATCCTAGAGGTGGCACCTGAAAAAGAAGCAAGCAGTATGGGAGCGGTGTCTATGGACACATCACTCAGCCGCTCTTATCCTAGGGCAAAGGTCTTCAATCTATGGGGTGCGGCCGACCCCAGGGGGCTGTGGAGTCCTGGGAAGTGGGTCCCGCATTCCCCAGCTTCACTTGTGCCTGCAATCCAAAATTTTGCTTTCAATTTTGGAAAAATAAAGCCTTCCTAGGATGGCTAATTTAGATCGTTATCATCTGAAGTTTCAACATTTGAGTCTCTAGTGCTGTGAAAAGCCTTCCGTGCCAGGATGCCTGCTTGTCTGAATGAAATGCTTATGTGCCTATCTGTTAATCTGCAAGTGTAAAGGGTACTCACCAAGCTTTGTGATGATAATGATTTGGTCTTTTTAGTGGTAGTGCAAAGATTTAACAACTGGGCTCTGAAGTGCTTGCTTTTAATTTTAACTGCATTTATTCTGCCCCTAGAACCCCTAAAGAGGTGTTGAAGGTACAGTTGTGTGAAAGAAAATTGCAATACATATGTTCTGGTATTACTAAAAGCACCATTTATTTTATTCTAAAAATATTTGCACGTTTTGCAGCATTCTATCTTCCACTGTGTGTAATACAAGTATAAAATAATGACTTACATATTCACAGTGCTTTCTGTACAGGCTGTGACCTTGTAGCACTAAAGATACATGTCACTATTCGCCACTGCACCAACCAAGATTTAATTCTGTGGCTCTGGTTACACACAGATCTCTGAAGTGCATTAACTAATAGAGGGTTCATAATGTACTACAGTACATTTCCCGGTGAGTAACAACTTTTTTAATGTATTTTTCACTACACTGCCCACTATTTTATATGTAGCTACCTGATGGTGAAAGACCTAAAAAACATACAGAATATTTTGAGGCTTTTAAATGAGTGGCTTGCATCGCCAGAGCATCACTTTTTTTGAGGCTCCGTCAGCGCAGGTATCTCAACCATACCTATGAGGCGGAGCAAAGACACCCTGCATGGATTTGCGTGTCCTCATAGTAATGAGTAAGACATAGCAGCGCAAGTCACTGCGTTGCCTTACTCTGCGTCAAGGAGGTGTTCCATGGGCTTTGCGTGGGGTTCACACACAACAACCATGGATTTTGATGTGGCTCCATATTTACAAAATCAAGTAAACCTGGGGCAGCTCCAAAATTGGATGCCTCCCCAGCGGAGGCGTAACAAGGAGAAATGTTTTCATTTCTCCTCGTTCTTCCCTTTTTCCATGGGTGCTGCATTCACAGCTCACATAGAAAGAGGAAAACACCTCTTGGAATTGTTTTTGTTAAGGAAGATACCCCTTCCAGCACAAAAATAATCCTGAGCATGTTGGTGCTAGGCAGCAATTTGGGGGCGTTCGTAACACGTCTGAGACGATTGGTGAAGTACTGTGATTTTGACAAGTTTTCAACTGAAGACGCCCTGCGACTAAGAGTCATAGAAGGGTGTCTCTCCGAACCACTGAGACGCAAATTGCTCAAGAGGCGCTACGCGTTGGAAGAGATCGTAGAGATGACGAGAGTAGATGAACAAGCTGATGAACATGCAAAGAGAATGGCAGTCGGGAAAGGTGAGAGACGAGAACAAGTATTCAGGACGCAGTCTCGACAAGTGCACAGACAATCTCCACCACAGGTGCATTCCTCCAGATCCAAGAGACATCACCACCAGTCAAGCAAAGGACACAAAGATACGAGTCACGTGAGGGGACGATCAGACAGACAACTCAAATGCTACAGATGCGGATACTACTTCCTGCATGCAGATGCATGCCCAGCACTAGGACAACAATGCCGGAAGGGTGGTAGAGACAACCATTTTGAAAGCATGTGTGGGGTAGTACCAAAGAGCGACCACAGGGGAAGGCACCGGCAACACCAGCCTTCAAACAGTCGTCATCATGTCAGAGCAGTCCAGGATAGACGCGACCCATCCACTGGGTCATCACAATCCAGCTTCCACTCGTGCAGGACATGTCAATCTCGGCAGTCGTCATCAAGAGAATCCCGATCCCCATCACCCATCCCTCAAAACCAAAAGGAATATATTTATTGTGTAGCTGACCCTGATCAGCTGAAAGAGTACCAGCGGCTAGACATCAGAGTTGGCTCTCACCCCACCAAGTTCGTGCTAGATAGTGGGGCTACGCTAAACTACCTACCAGTAACAGAATACCAACGCATGAAACCACCGCCAAAACTGGCTGATGCCCATGTACAAGTGTATACGTGGATGTCCAAGAAGCTACTAACGTGTCTTGGGAAGTTCGCGACCGAACTGTCATACCAAGATCGCACAATATCAGCCTACATCCATGTCATTGAGGGGCCTGAAGCCGACTGCCTCCTGAGCCTAGCCACTGCAGAACGATTGAAATTGGTGAACATCTTATTCAGAGTCACTGACAAACCAGCACTCATCCAGAAATTCCCCAAGCTCTTTCAAGGCCTGGGGAAAATGAAGAACTGCCAAATAAAATTACATATAAACGAACAA
Source organism: Lissotriton vulgaris (assembly GCF_964263255.1). Classification (NCBI taxonomy): domain Eukaryota; kingdom Metazoa; phylum Chordata; class Amphibia; order Caudata; family Salamandridae; genus Lissotriton; species Lissotriton vulgaris. Next base: position 47,610,917 of record NC_141694.1, on the reverse strand, counting down.
ATCACACTGGTGGCACAACACCACCGAAAAATCCTGTTTCACCTGCAAGAAGCCGTGGAGAAGGAACTCCAAGACCTGCTAGAAGCCGATATCATCGAGAGAACAGATGGACCAACCCCATGGGTCTCCCCAGTCGTGGTAGTCCCAAAGAAAGGAGAAACCAGCCGAGTCCGTCTGTGTGTGGATATGAGAGCGCCCAACACAGCAATAGAGAGAGAGAAAGACATCCAGGTCCTCACATCAGTGACATGATCACTTCACTCAATGGAGCCAAATCTTTTCAAAACTAGACCTCAATAAAGGATACCACCAACTAGAACTGCACGAAAGGTCGAGATACATCACAACATTCTCGACACACCTCGGATTATTCAGATATAAAAGACTACGTTTCGGGGTGTCATCAGCAGCGGAAATATTCCAAGAGGCCATCAGGAGAACAATACATCACATTCCACAGGTCCTAAACTATAGCGATGACATCCTCATATATGGAGCAATGACTCAAGAACACAACAAAGCAGTAGATCAGGTCTGTCAGGCGCTGATGGAAGCCAACCTCACACTCAACCAAAATAAGTGTGAATTTCACAAACCCACACTATAATGTCCATGTAAGCATTTTTTTTTGTGGAACAAAAAAATATATATATATATATATTTTATATATATATATATATATATTCACAGAAAAAACCATAGGTTATAGACGATATATAGTTAGGAATTTGCATTTACAAAACCTTATTTTACTCACACAAAACCATTGAAATTCCATATATAGTTAGATGCGCTAACTATATATCGCGCACCCGCAATCCACTGCTGATGATGTCACATATTACATCATTCATGACATGGTTAGTGACATCACTGATGACATCACTGATGACATCTCAAATGACATCACTGATGACAACATCCAGTGACTGTATGTTTCTGTAAAGTTAAAATATGTCTTACATATTGAAGAATGAGTGGATGTATAAGTGTCTGGAAGAAGGATTTAGTAGGTGCATGACTGACTGTATGAGAGAATGATTAAATGTGTCTTAATGAGTGCATGGGTTAGTGACTAAACTATCTTAATTTGTGCATCATTATATCTGTTGTTCTACAAACTGCTGCATGTGTTGATCAGTAGCTATATGAGTAACTGTATGGGTTATTGATTGGTTGTCCAAGTATTTGTATGGGACACTGAGTGTGTGTGTATGGGTGGCTGGGAGGTGTGTGACTCTGTACATAGATGTGTGAGTAGTTGATTCACTATATGTATGGGTTCAAAACTGCATGTGGAAACAGCTGTATGGGCGGTTGACTGTGCATGAGTGTATTGGTGAGTGAATGGATATCTCAGTGCTACATGTCAAAGTAAGTACATATGTAAAACACAGTACATGTGAGAGTTGACATATATAAATAACTGTGCATAAGAGCCAGTGAATGTGTGAGTGGCTGTATGGATCATTGTGAACATGTATCAGGGATTGTATAAGAGAGTAAATATGTGTTAGTATATGTTTGAATAAGTAAGGTGTGTATAACTGTAAAAATGGAGGTGTGATTGATTTTTTGAATAACTGACTAGGTGTGTGAGTAACTCCATGGATGAGTGACAGTCTGTGACTGTCTGTTTACACTGATTGTATCTAAGGTTATATTAGAGTCTGAAGAGGTTCATGGTATTATCACATGAATGATATCATCAGTGATGTGATCAGTAATGTCAAATGAGATGTTATCAGTGATTTTATCAGTGATGTCATTTGAGATGTCATCAGTGATGTCATCAGTGATGTCACTAACCATGTCATGAATGATGTAATATGTGACATCATCAGCAGTGGATTGCTGGTGCGCGATATATAGTTAGCGCATCTAACTATATATGGAATTTCAATGGTTTTGTGTGAGTAAAATAAGGTTTTGTAAATGCAAATTCCTAACTATATATCGTCTATAACCTATGTTTTTTTCTGTGAATTTCAATGGTTTTTTAATAGCAAATATCAAAAGCTGTCAAATGTCAAGTATGTGATAGGTAAAAACTTTTTCGTGTTTATGCACGCTGATGTGCTTTGAACGCTGCCCCCCCCCTCCCCTCTTTTCTCTTAGTAGTACTCTCTCTTTGCAGATAGTGAAGGGTAGTTAACGCAGGCCTTTACCCCCGTTGTAATCCGTCGTGCCTGCTTGTCTCTCCATTTGATTGATTGTTATCCAAGCATTTACTGTTTTACAATTGATTCTCTTTGGTTCATTCTCTATTTACAAACAAGCACAAAGTCGCAATAATCTGTTTAGTCTTTGCAGATAGTGAAAAATCGTGAAAAATCGTGTAAAAAAATAAAATTAATCGAGCAAAATCAGTAGGCCACTAATTGGATCTCTTTTTGACCTCGCTAAAATAGAAATATTAGGAACAACCCTTCATGAGAAATACGAAAATAGTGAGATGAACTGAGCTCCACACCATGAGGGCTGCAAGACAGCTCGGCTCCGTCACCCACCCCGCCCAAAATAACGACAAACCCTATGCAAATATTAAAAATATATACAACACACCAGCAAAGAAACAGGGTAAAACATTTTATTAAATAACTATTTACATAACTATTTTATACTTTTTATTGCCCGATCCGGCTAGCTCAATCTATCGAGCATGAAACTCATGCACTCTGATAGCAAGCGTTGCTACTGATGCTATGCAGACCAAAACTGGTTTTCAGTTTGTACATTTTTCTAGATTTTTCCATCCAAGGTTGGTTGAGTTTGTAGAACGATGGCTTCAGATTTTCAACATACGGTGTGGTGGCGCGGACTGGGAGGGGGCGCTTCGCTCCTGCCCCCTCCCCAAGTAAGATTTTCATACGTGAAAGTACGTTAATGGTTTTGGTCCCTGAGTTGCTTCGATGTCACTGCCATTCTCAAATGGCATAAGTTCTGGATGTTGGGTGCCATAGTTCAGAGTTCTGAGCAGCGCTTGTAACACTGTCTGAAGCTTATTTCCACCTACTGCAGCTTCACTATTCTCAAAGTAAGTGAGGGTCGTTTGTGGACCTGACTGCATTTGAAAACATAGTGATATGGTACCTCCCTAAACCGCTTGACAGAGGCCCCCGAGGGGCGGTGTGATGGCACAGACTCGGAGAAGACGCTTGGCTCCGACCCCCTCCCCAAGTCTTATAGCACCGGTTTAGCCTGAGATCGCCCCCGACATAGGCGGCCGGCTCCCGGGGTCCGGCGGAACTTTTTGCCTTTTGATGACTCTTCTATTCTGGACCTTGTCCCACAATCCGTTTGACCTGAAGACACGCTGTAGTGAGGCGCCCCTTTACCATTTTAGTTGCCATTCCGCCCGCTTTTGCTACACTGTGCCTCTTCCGCCATTCAGCTGTTTACCGCCCGCTCTTGCGACTACAGCGTCTCGCTCACCATGTAGTTGAGTTGCTCCCGCTCTTGCGATGCAACGATAAGCGACTGCCACAGGACTCTCAAAATGGCGGCCGGCTCTTCAGATTTGGGCGTGATCCACTAAAATGGCCCTGGGACACCTTGGAACTCGGACGCTTCCCTGATAGGGCTTGGGTCCCATTCTCGAAAGCGTCCCCTCAGCCGTGAAGATTCAACAAAAGTCTTGGGGGCCCCCGACTCCCGCAGGCTTCTGGTGGGGAGCGGCTGCCATGTTTGCTCGTGGCATGGCCACGACGGACCTACGAGATGGTAGTGCTCTCATGCTGACGCCAGCTTTAGTCTGAAACATCCAGAAACACTGTAGACTACCAATTCGATCAGTTCCGGTAGCGCCCCAACATGACCCGGTAGAGAAGAACTTGCCCTCCCCTCTTTGACTGATGGTTCTTGTTGCCTGTCCCCTCTGTTGTCATTTAACAGAACTTTTTGGACTGCTGAAAGGGGTTGTGTTCCGAACGCTGGTTGGTGGAGACATTTTGACTATATTCTTGACCTACGTTGTCGCGTAATGCGTTATATGACACGCCGCGTTAGCGCACCCGGAAGTGATCCGGGGCGCGGCGCGCAGCGCGTAACGTAAGCATAACAGGTCATGTGACTTGTTAATAAAACTTTTTATTGGTTCATTTTACTTTTGTTATTTTAATAATGAAAAGCTTGGTCATATGACCTAAAAAATACGCTTTTTATTGATTTCGAACTTTTTTTTTTAAACATATATGTTATAATATTCCAGGCTAATGTACTTTCCCGAAAAATTTACAACTGTCTTGCAAGTAAAATATATTCCTTTTTCGAGAAAAAGGGCGTTTCTTCGTTCCATGACAGAGCCGTTGAGTAAAAGAGACTCGGCCTGCTGTCTTAGTCGCCGATACGCCTGATTATCAGATTCTTATCGATCACTTTATGTTGCAGGAGTGGAAAACACAACTGCCCTTGACCATTTATCTTTACTGCGTTCCTACGTATTATACCTTTTATCCGTCATGTAATTGGACTGCTTTATTTCACTTGCCTTTTACTGATTCGAAAACAGTGACTAAAAGTAAAAACTTTACCAATGTAAATACTACTACCATGTTTTGTTTTAAAAACCTTTATTGTGAAAATGTCAGTATACAAATTATGGGCCTATAACCACGTGGGCCGGCCACGGAGCAAACTGAAATCGTATATGATGAGGAGACATTTACATTATAGAGGAACGTAACGAGCGGGCCATTAGGTTGCAAGAACTAAGGTGTCTAACAGTTGCGGAATCGGTGGACGTACATTTTGTAATTAAATTACGACAGGGCCAGTTACAAAAATTTTTTCTAGATATACATTTGCGGGCAAGTACCATGGGTGACGTTAATTCGAACTTTCAATACTACAGTAATCAATAACACATCAGAACTTAATATCAATAGGGATGTCAAAATATTCAATCAATTCTCGTCCCCGCCCGCCATGAGCATCAAAACTGCATTCATATCTCGTGATATCAAGGTTGTTCAACCAGTACACAACCAGGAGTTACGAGTCCCATTTATACCGGCGCCATTTTGGGCGAGGCCGGGCAGGTCCAAGATATAGTCAAAATGTCTCCACCAACCATCGGCCAGACCAGAACCCATTTCGGCCCTTTATGCTACAAGATGGTGTCTTCCATTCAGAAAATATTGTTGGCAGCATTTTGAAAGGAAAGATAAACAGCCGTTCTCCTAGTGAGTCTCACATTGTTACATTTAGGAAGAATGTTGAAGAGTAGTATGTGGAAAATCTGAAGCCATTTTTCTACAAACTCTCAATCAGCCTTGGATGGAAAAAAAATCCTGAAGAATGTACAAACTGAAAACCAATTTTTGTCTGTATAGCATCAACAGCAACGCTTGAGTCAGCTTTGTGTGAAGCCGCCATTTTGATTCAATCAATAACGTCCCCCTGCACACATTCAGGGACCTGGTCGTGTCTTCAGGTGAAACGGATTGTGGGGCAAAAAGGAAAAGGAAAAAAGTTCCGCCGGACCTCGGGAGCCGGCCGCCTATGTCATGTGCGATCTTTGGCCACACCAGGGCAATAGTGAAGCTGCAGCAGGTGCAAATAAGCTTCAGACAGTCTTACAAGCACTGCTCAGAACTCTCAACTATGGCACTCAACATCCAGGACTTGCCATTCGGATCTTGGCGCCTTGTGCTGGTTCCGACCTATTCACACATCGGTCCACTACTGACATCACCTCATAAGCCAACGGGGCACCCCACGCCGACTTTCGGCGCAGCATTGTAGGATGGCCACACCAGTGCGGCAACTTGCTGGACACCACCTCTGTGCCATCCGGATCTCGGCGCGTTCGAGTCACTGTACCGCAAAAGTGACCGGAACTCAGCTGGACACGCCGTCTTTCAGCGCAGCATTGTAGGATGGCCACACCAGTGCAGCAATTTGCTGGACACCACCTCGGTGCCATCCGGATCTCTGCGCGTTCGAGTCACTGTACCGCAAGAGTGACCGCAACTCAGCTGGACACGCCGTCTTTCGGCGCAGCATTGTAGGATGGCCACACCAGTGCGGCAACTTGCTGGACACCACCTCGGTGCCATCCGGATCTCGGCGCGTTGTGCTGCCTTCGGCCTACTGTAGCCGCAAGTGCGGACGCAACTCAGTTGGACGGCGAGTGAAACGCTAAGGGGCGCTCCACTGCAGCCGAGGAGCCTCCATCTTGGGGGAGACGCACAGCCCCCACTGACTGACGCGACCTCACTGGCCAATGGGGCGCCCCACGCCGACTTTCGGCGCAGCATTGTAGGATAGCCACACCAGTGCAGCAACTTGCTGGACACTAACTCGGTGCCATCCGGATCTCGGCGCGTTGTGCTGCCTTCGGTCTATTCGCACATCGGTCCGCTACTGACGCCGCCTCACGTGCCAACGGATTTTCTACGCTTTTTGTAGCCCTATGCCGCATAACAGGTCATGTGACTTGTTTATAAAACTTTTCATTGGTTCATTTTACTTTTGGTTTCCTAAAGATGGAAGGCTTGGTCATATGACCTAAAAATAACACTTTTCATTGGTTTAGAACATTTTTTTTCCCAAACGATGAAAGCCCCACCTTGTTTCTGGATGATTCAGACTGAAGCTGGCGTCAGCATGAGAGCACCACCATCTCGTGGCTCCGTCGTGGTCATTCCGCGAGCAATCATGGCAGCCGCTCCCCACCGGAAGCCTGCAGGAGTCGAGGGCCCCCAAGACTTTTGTAGAATCTTCACGGCTGAGGGGACGCTTTCGAGAATGGAACCCAAGCCCTGGCAGGCAAGCGTCAGAGTTCCAAGGTGTCCCAGGGCCATTTTAGTGGACCAGGCCCAAAACCGAAGAGCCGTCCGCCATTTTAAGAGTCCTGTGGCAGCCGCCTATCGCTGCACTGCAAGAGTGGGCGGAAGTCAACTACATGGTGAGCGAGACGCTGTAGCCGCAAGAGCGGGCGCAACTCAGCTGGATGGCCGCCACCTGGGGAGGCCCGTTCACGCCGCCTCCCCCACGCCCCCCCCGGGCCGCCCCACGCCAATTTTCGGAGCAGCATTGTAGGATACCAAAACCAGTGCGGCAGTTTACTGGACATCACCTGGGTGCCATCCACATCTCAGCGCGTTCTGCTGCCTTGGGACTATTCGCACAACAGACCGCTACTGACGAGGCCTCCCCCCGCACCACCCGGGACGCCCCACGCTGTTTTTCTGAGCTGCATTGTAGGAAACCAAAAACCAGTGCGGCACCCAGGTGACATCACCTGGGTGCCGTCCAGAACTCAGCACGTTGTGCTGCCTTGGGACTATTCGCACAAAAGACAGCTTCTGACCATTGTTGTTTTTTTTTGTTAAAAAATGTTTAAATGTATTTACAGTTTTTGTTGCGTTCGTTATATTTAAAAGTTAATAAAGTTTTATAATCCTACTTTGTTGGAGTGCTATATATTTTTTAAAAATCGGGTGAATGGGGCCTTGAATCGGGTTATTGTCATGTGTGGGCTTTGCAAGTGTACTGCTACAGGATCGGACATTTCAAACTCAAATGCACGTTCTTTTTCTTACCTTTCCGAAGCATGGAGCGCAATAGCAGGCAGAGAAAGGGTGTTGCAAGTGTTGAACACTGCCTGGCCTGGCAAGTTGCTGGCAGTGCCCCCGCCCGCTCCTGAAAGAGGACACACACACACCGCCGCCCCGAGTACTTCACAGATCTTTAAAAGACCATGCGCTTGTTCATGAGGCTTAAATGGTTTATCACCCCTTCTAGAACCCCTGCATCGACCCTCTGACGTTTCCTGGAAGAATTACCACGTAACACAATACCAAGCCCTGTCACCTTAAACCCCCGAGGAATCGTGGGGCATATTATCAAGGGGGTTTATCTCCGCTTTTTTGGCTTTAAAAGCCAAGAAAGCGGAGATAAAATTATCTCCCTATTACCAAGCTGTCGCTAACACCAGTTAGTGACAGCTAAAAGGAGATAGCGACCATCTTGGGCCCCGCTTTGCATGTCAGTGATATTTATCACTAATGACATGCAAAGTGGGCGTGCCAAGATGTTAGCGACTGGAAACAGTCCCTAACATCGCTATCTCCTATTACCAACTTTTGGAGATATTCGCGCTAAGCGCGAATATCTCCAAAAGCTAACACCTGCCCTGAGCAGTTCTTAGCCATGTTATCCAATGGGAGGTGGATAACATGGCTAAGAGCATTTGCTCGATAATGCATGAATATCGCTGACTTTTCAGCGATATTCATGCATTGCGGCCGTTTTTTATCGCATTTGCGATAAACCTTGCTAATAGCAAGGTTTATCTGCGATAAAAATCGCCGATGTTGTGGAAAATTAATACGTTTTGGTGAACATTATCTGCGCCATCTTCCCTTTTGCCCCGATGCCACACTCTTTGTCGCACACACCCACCACTTTAGCTGCCTTGACCAGAACCACCCTCTGCATACCCCTGACCCCCAGCACGGCTCTCCACCTACACAAGCACCCCCACGCACTGATCACTCCCGCTTTCACATGCCTTGCGCGTAAGCGGCAGCCATTTTGAGCACCATGGCCCCTCTGCCCCTCGCTGATAGCCAGCGTCTCTCTCTCTCTCTCACTCTCTTTCTTAGCCTCGCAGGCATCCCCCGCACGCTGACAACCCCCTCGCTCTCCTTGGGTCATAAACCCCTCTCCAGCGCAGATCTGCCTCAGAATCCCATCCTGTTCCCAGCGCGACACCTCCCTTCATTCCTTTCATAGTCTCAGGCCCTTTGATGCAAACCCCCCTCTTTCCTGTGTGCCCGTCTGTCTTCCTTGTTCCCAAGCCACCACCTGGCCCTGCGGATACTGTTTATTACCCCGTACAGTAGGAAGCCTCCCCTTATCAAAGGACCCTCAAGTCGATCGAACACCCTTAGATCCGATCAACCCCACACATTCCGTGAATCGGCGGAATGTCCAGCTGCACGATAATCATCACCTGTTGTGACCGGGGCGGGGGCTTCAACTGTAAATGTGTGGGAACGGGCCTGAAGGGGAGATTCCGAGGATGTTCTTTCACATATCAAAGTGTTGCAAGAATGTGATACGTGCAATAAAGATCATAAACCTGTGTATAAGAGGCCAGGCCTCAGAGATGCGGTTAGAGCACCTTGTGACGATACTTGCTGTCTGAATTGATGTGTTCTCCTCCGGAGAGAATAAACCCTCGTTTCCTGCCTTTCAGTCTCCAGCGCCTGCTTCTTCATAGATTAATACTTTGTGGGTAATAGAGGCGACACCGCCGGGCAACACAAAAGGGTCTTTGTTCACTGGTTGTCTACGACCCCATTTACAATTGGCGTCCCAAGCGAGGGGCCCATCAGCGACTCGTGGATCCAGTGGGAGAGGTCCTGACGACAGAGTGAACGACTGCAACGATCGGAAGGTACCCTGTCCGATAGACCCTCGTCTGACAGCCGATCATCCGAACTTCACTGGTTCCGAACGGACCTCTCTCGAGTGATCTACGGTCCTGACTGGGAACCATCAGGAGTGCCACGAGGAGTACGAAGGGAAGAGGACGATCGGGCGCTGGATTCGGAAGACAAGAAACTGTCCATACGGTCCGGGTAAGGTCGTGTAAACACGACGAATTGCGGAATGATTGATGATTGATGGAAAAATACTAGTATTATTCTTTGTTAATTTATTTGGAGTTTCGCTGTCGGCAAACGGAGAAACAACCGGCTCTCCCTTTGCAAGCAGTGAAGGATAGGTAACGCACCCGTCGTGCCTATCTTTCTCCCCCACTGATCAATTGCCCCTCCCCATTGATTAACTGTTACGGATCGTTTTCTGGAGATTCTCTGTCTGCAAACAGGTAAGAATAGGTCCCCCTCTTTGCAGATAGTGAAAGGGTAGGTGACTCAGACCTTTGCGGGCCTACTTATTCTCCCCATTGACCATTTTTTTATTTTTTATTTATTGACCAAACACTGATTGCCCGATATTGGTTCTTGAGGTATTCACTGCATGCAAACAACGTAGAATAGAAATATTCTGTCTAGTCTTTGCACGCAGTGATAAGATAGGTAGTGCTGACTATTATCCCCATTGTGATCCGTCATGCCTGTCTTCTCCCCACTGATGGATAGCTGGTTCAGCCCGGACCGTCTATTAGAGGTGGACCATCTAGCTCCGCTGGAAGGCACCCCTAATAAAGAAATGTTCACAAAGTATGGATTAATTACCATAGCCTATAGTAAGCTATGGCACAAGTATACCAAAGCAAACCAAGAGAAACAATGGCCACTGATAGGATCCTTCGATTTAGACAAAATAGAAATGGTAGAAATAGCCCTTTGTAATAATAAGACAACGCCTATTATGCTCGATAGTCTCAGTATGTGGCACAAAGAAGCTATGCAACGAAAGGAAAGGGACGAAGTCAAAGTAGGTAAAGAAACGCGACAGGCAACCCTCCAAACGTCTGGTAGGCAAAAGGAAGGGCCAGCGACGACACAGTTCCGAGGATTAGACACAAAAAGAGAACGGTGTAAAGGGATGTGCCGACGGGACAACCCCGAGACACAACGACCCAAAAGTAATCCCCCAACACTATGCACAGGACGAACAGATTTAAGGCAAAACCAATTTTTCCTTTTTGTAAATGTCTCGGGCACTGGAAAGCCCAATGCCCGACTCTACAGAACATAGGTACGAGCGGAGGGTCGACAGAAATAACAGGCCGGCAGAAAGGGAAAAGGCGCGAGACAAAAACAAATCAGACTAACACGGACAGGACGGATAGAACCACCACGTTTGATTATGCTCGATGGCACAGATTTCGTCAGACCAATTTTAACGACATGTTAGAGTTCTGGGACTGATTGCCCCCTGTTGCCCCCCCCCCCACTCTGAAAAACAGAAGCAATTACAGGCCTGCGTAGACAATCCCCCGTTAGAAAAAGGACTCAAGGAAACCAAGCATCTGTTATATAATTTAGGATTTAATTACGATAAAGATAACACACAACCAATGATAAATAGAAAAACTAGTAAAACATTCTTTAAAGTAAACTGTACTAATAGGAACAATACAAAACATATTACGCTCACTCTGGAAGTTCTCAAAATGTAACCAGTCAACGGTCCCGCCCATCCGGAAGGTGAAACACACAGCACGTGTGGGGCGGGGCTAGCCATCAGCCATAGACCAAAGGAAATCGCCGACGAGAAGGTACAGGAGGCTCCATGGGCCGACATGAAATGATCTTCCCATACTCTCCTTCCTGGGGTGACGTCCCCGGGCCACGAGTAAGGAGGGGGGCGGATGCCGATGACCCCCTCTCTCGTATCTCCTGGTCCGGCCATCACAAATTCCTCCATCGAACTGGCGCAGGGGGACTGGGAGGGAGAGGCGACGCGGACGAGCCTCTCCCACCTCTACAGGTAGGAGGTTTCCCAGCCCTGGCCCGGCGCCGAAATCCTCCAGCCGGGCGACGGATATACTTGTGCAACACAGAACGTACAATGTCCGGCGGATCTATTTGCGTAGCACAGGACGTACAATGCCTGACGGATCTATTTCCGCAGCACAGAGCGTACAATGTTCAACGGGCCTATTTTCGCAGCACAGAACATACAATGTCCGACGGGCATACTTGCGCAGCACCGGACAGACAATGGTCCCCCAAGAGTCGGAGTCAGGGGTGTAGGGTGGTCATCATGTGCACCCCTGATTCAAAGGGACGGCGTGGGATGCGCCGGGAGAGGAAGGCGGCACGGACGAGCCTCCCTCACCTCCCCAGGTGAAGGCTCCACAGCTGCACCCTGGCGCCCCGAACCAAATGTCCTGCTCCAACAGCATGGTGTTCTGTCTTTGTCGCCACAAGAAGTTTCTTCCACTCCTGAAAGACACGACGAAGGGCGGCGGCTGCAGGGTCTCAAAATCGCGTCTGGGCCCTCTGGAAGGCGGGTCTAGGCCGCTGGAGTAACTTTGTCCGGAATTGCAACTCGGGCACTTGCCCACCTGGGCACGAGCCTCCACCTCCGACAACATCCCCACAGCTTTGAAGATTCTACCAGAGTCCCAGAAGCCCTCGGCCCCTACAGGCTTCCGGTAGGGAACAACTGGAACGACCACGACATAGCAACAAGATGGTGGTGCTCTCGTGTCTGCACCAGCTTCAGTCTGAACCACCCCGGAACATTATGGGCTAACGAACTCGAGTAAGTTTCGGCTGAGCATCAACGTGACCCGGTAAGAAAGATTCTACCTCCCTCCCCCTTTTTGATTGACGGTCCACACCACCAGCCCCTCTGTTAGCACAGGTTTTTTGAACTGCCGAAAGGGACTCTGGTCCAACCGCCAATCGTCGGAGACATTTTTTCCCTGATGCTACTTCCGGACTAAACCGGCCTCGCCCAAAATGGCGCCGGTATCAAATAGGAACTAACGGACACCTGGTGGTGTTCTTTAGCTAATGAGACTTGATGTACTAAGATATATGTGAACCTTTGCACACTTGACGAAAAGGAGAGGAGGGTTCGCTTGGCGAACATTTGAAAGGGGTCCTGTCAAAATGTTGATTTCAATGAACGATTTATTTTGATAATTATTGTAACTGGTACATAATGTCGCTTATGATGCACACCCACGGTATACATCTAGGAAATGTGATTACAATGAGCTTGACTGTGTTCCCATTCATGAACTAAAATACCCCTGATCCCTCATCACTTAACGAGACGTTTTTAGTTACTTGCAAATAATTAATTAGGCCTTTTTAACATGTTCTTATGCGACAAACCCCCCTACTGTATGTGCTTCCACCATCGCCACGTCCAGCCAAAATATGATTGCACTCTCACATTTTACGTACTGAACGATTATGCAAATAAAGGTTTTCCAAACTATGAATGGGTATCACATACTTTTGTAAATGTGGGAATCGGCGGGAGGGCTATTTTGTGCACAACCATTTTGCTCTCTTTTTAAGGTTATTAGAAAAATGGCTGTTCGGCCCCGGATTTATGATCGAATCTAAGGTATGATACGCTGCCTCCAAAATATGCGACTAAGCTCAGGAACTAACACATGAAGAAGGACCTCGACTTCGGAGAATGGGTAAAAGCAAAACGGTATGAATGTTAGAATGTCATAAGGGTATGATGATCGAAGGTACTAAGGGACAGGGTTAGCCGAAGAACTGGTATGCCCTAGAACATCACAGCGTTGGGAGTGATTTAAAGGATCCCCAATAGCTGGATACATTTACAAACCAGATACCTCGCGCTAGGCACCTCTGATTTCTTTTTAGCATTCTCCCCACACACACGACCTATAATGCCACCCTCGGACCGTCTCCCCCATGAACAACCTATCGCTCGCCACCCTTGCCACACTGCCCACCCCTTTGACTTCGGAAACCGAGACCCCAGGGATTATATCCTGAGGGGATAAGACGGGTATATGGTAAGTAAAGGACTTTCGTGCCCGTACATTTGATATGCTCGAATGTTGTTCCCCCTCCCTTTCCCTCTTTTTCTCCCTCTGCAGGTTACAATGGAATCGCGATTAGGGTATCGTAACAGATCTGGAGCCACGTCACGCCCGGTACATGAAACGGACTAACGCTGCAAGATGACACCAAAGGGCGCCCAACTCAATGCACGTCCTTCTTGTACCTGACCTAATGCTCTTCCGTCCCAAACTGCATGCTTTCTACATCCTAACACAGACCCGAAACGTCTCATATTGGGTAATGCACTGAATAGCCTAAATGGTACACAGTCACTCTCCCAGGACACATGTGTATCATTTAGCCTATCGTTGCACATCTCTCTCTCTCTCTATCTATCTCTCTATCTATCTCTCTATCTTTCTCTCTATCACCCTCTCTCTGTCTCTCCCTAAACGACTGGCACCTAATTGGCGAACTTGGTGTACCACCCAATTGGCTCCAAATACCACAAGTATTTGCACAAAATTCGTTTTTAATAAAATTGCATTGATGCCATGTCAATACCTCTCCTTTTCTGCTAAATATTGATGAAACCTAGATTGGCCGAAAAGAAAGGGACAGGTAAGACGACTAAGGTTCTCTAATCTGACCCATTTTGAGGGAACTACTTGTCAGTGGCATCCATGATAAAATGTTTCTGATAAACGCGACCTCCCCCCGTCCCGAGGTTATCTCAATACCCAAACAGAAAAAGTGATCGAGACATCCCCGTTTTTCCAGAATGCCCCCGGCTTGGTATCAGTTGCCCTGAACAGGAGTTTGGAAAATGTCCCTTGCCCCAGTTCGCTATGTTCCTAGTTGTTTCCCATTAGACCTCGCTCACCCCAAAGATGGGTTGAACAGTCATCACGAGTCCGAGTTTTTAATAAAGTAGCCAGATTGTAAGAAACTATGTAGAATTTAGAATGATGTTTACGAAGCTAAAATTAGATCGAAAAATGAAAGAACTTGCTGCAGTAAACCTTGTTGGAAATAAGATGTTTAGCTAAAAGATAGGACGCATTGATGTAATAGAGAATCGTTTAGCCTATGTTCATTCCTCAGAAGGATGCCTATCAGACTATGGTGAATAACACGTTGCACTTTTTCCGTAAAATACAAAACCCTGAAGACCGGTCTAGCCTTGCAAGACTCGTACTAGGGAAATGGGTCTCTACCAGAAGAACTGACATGACTGTAATAAACGAATGCAATGAATGGGTATCAGACCTCGTACCACGACAAATGAATGTAATAAACCGACAAAACGCCAAAGAAATAACCACAAAGGGAAGTTGTTGGGAATCCAGCAAACCCATCATCAATTGTTTATACGTTGGCTGCAGACCTCAATGTAGCGGATGTTTACCCCAGTCGCTTGGTGTTGGGAGAGAAATAGATTTACGTAATTACCTTCCTCTGCAAAATCTCTAAAAACTATCTTTTCAAACTCATTTAAGGGTACCACTGTCGGAGGAGAAAGAGACCGGATGTGGGAGCACGCGGCCTGACTGCAGATCGTGGAACCTCAGTGACAGAGGCCAAGGCGAGACCACAACAGTAAGGAGTCGCAGGACAAGGCACTGTTTCGACGCATGCCGAAAAGTCCCCGCTCTCTGAACGTGATTATGGACCCGCCTGTCTAAAATTTTCCGTCCCCCTGGTCTGTTCCCGATCTGGCCCTGCTCCATCCCCTCCTCCTCCGACCTGCCCTAAGGACTATTCACACACCCCCCTCCCTCCACCTGAACTTTCAAAATCCTCTAAATCCTACTGTGCCATCCGGAGAAGGGTATTTCCTGCGTCAAAAGGGAGGGAGCCCCGACTAAGTAGACCACGAACTGTGTTAAATCTCAGAACGGTGACCTAAAAAAACACCACCAGGGGTCACCCCAAAGAGAAGCTAAACGAAGTATGTGGTTCTGCCCGGTACCGAGCACCTTGAAGATGATGGAAGCAACAGGAAATACCCACCACAGAAACCCAAGAACAGACAGACTCCACAACTCAAAGACAATTGCACCCTTCACCACAATCCTTTTCTGTCTCCTTCTAATGACCACACTCTGGATTATGGAAGAAAATGCATCTGCTCCAAAACCGTAACGCATTTCTCCCATGAGGTCTGGCGAAACAGAACAAAGACACTCTCCTGCCCGCAGACCTCCAACGGCTCAACCCACATGGACATTCCTACTAAAGAACGAATTGTAATACAGGTGCTCAACAGTGCCAACGGAAGACGACAAAGAATGCTGAGAACTCACTAATCATGGTCCACGACCATAAGACACTGGGAACCCTGATTATTGTTTTTACTATGTCTCATTTCTCTCCCAACCACCATTGAATTGACTATGCTCCAACCGAGTACAAAAAGAACTTACTTACGTGGTAACTTATCGGCTCCTATTCCGAATGACTACAAGCATCTATGATCTGTATCTAACGCTCTCACTGCATAATTTTTGTCTGATATTGCATTACTATGACTTTCCTGTAAGAAAGCTTAACGATGAGCCCGCCCACCAGATGAAAAGATTTAAAAAAAAAAAATGTGATGTTTATGTACAGTTCCTTCACCTGGGTTTTCACTTCCTTACTTATGACCACAACAGTAGACATAGATAGGAAATAGGCCTGCAAGATGTCTTAGAAATGTTAAAGGGAGGACTGTGGAAAATTAATACGTTTTGGTGAACATTATCTGCGCCATCTTCCCTTTTGCCCCGATGCCACACTCTTTGTCGCACACACCCACCACTTTAGCTGCCTTGACCAGAACCACCCTCTGCATACCCCTGACCCCCAGCACGGCTCTCCACCTACACAAGCACCCCCACGCACTGATCACTCCCGCTTTCACATGCCTTGCGCGTAAGCGGCAGCCATTTTGAGCACCATGGCCCCTCTGCCCCTCGCTGATAGACAGCGTCTCTCTCTCTCTCTCACTCTCTTTCTTAGCCTCGCAGGCATCTCCCGCACGCTGACAACCCCCCTCGCTCTCCTTGGGTCATAAACCCCTCTCCAGCGCAGATCTGCCTCAGAATCCCATCCTGTTCCCAGCGCGACACCTCCCTTCATTCCTTTCATAGTCTCAGGCCCTTTGATGCAAACCCCCCTCTTTCCTGTGTGCCCGTCTGTCTTCCTTGTTCCCAAGCCACCACCTGGCCCTACGGATACTGTTTATTACCCCGTACAGTAGGAAGCCTCCCCTTATCAAAGGACCCTCAAGTCGATCGAACACCCTTAGATCCGATCAACCCCACACATTCCGTGAATCGGCGGAATGTCCAGCTGCACGATAATCATCACCTGTTGTGACCGGGGCGGGGGCTTCAACTGTAAATGTGTGGGAACGGGCCTGAAGGGGAGATTCCGAGGATGTTCTTTCACATATCAAAGTGTTGCAAGAATGTGTTACGTGCAATAAAGATCATAAACCTGTGTATAAGAGGCCAGGCCTCAGAGATGCGGTTAGAGCACCTCGTGACGATACTTGCTGTCTGAATTGATGTGTTCTCCTCCGGAGAGAATAAACCCTCGTTTCCTGCCTTTCAGTCTCCAGCGCCTGCTTCTTCATAGATTAATACTTTGTGGGTAATAGAGGCGACACCGCCGGGCAACACAAAAGGGTCTTTGGTCACTGGTTGTCTACGACCCCTTTTACAATGTGCGGCGATAATTTTTGTCTCTAAACAAGTTAGAGACAAAAATTATCGCTAGTTGTTGGTAATATACCCCCGGGTTTTTGCTTGCAGAAATCGGGAGGCGGGAGACTAGCACTGAAATCAGTAGTCTCACGCCTGAATCGGGAGGGTTGGCATGTCTGGATTCTCTACAGCTGGGGCCATAAACTACATCCGCAGGGCTAGGTGATAGCCTGGGACCGGCCTGGCATCTAAAATGGCTGCCGTGCACGACAAAATTGTGGCATTGGAAAAAAGGCAAGATGGCGCAGACGATGTTTATCAATAAGGATTCATTTATAACAAAATATTTTATCGCACTGACAAATTGGCAGTCAACACTTCCTGATTTCCATCGAATCGAACGTTAACAGACGTCACGCAGCAAAAAAAAAAAAAGCTCACGCACAGCCGCTGGAAGACATGTATCAACATATATGAGCCTCCTCAGCCACCCTCAGAAAACATAAGGGATTAGGATACGTCTCCCGCACCCCCTTATACCTAGTAATTTAATTAAAACAAAACACAAAATGGCGAATTCCCGTTTGGCTACCAGTTTGCGGCCCGGGAAGCGCTTCTACCGTGAAAAATCAATTTTTTTTTTCCCCACGGGACCCTTTAATAACCCCAACATCATTCCTAGGGGGGCAAGAGGGGAATACCTTGCCCCCTTTCATTAAATTCCCCCTTCGTTTTTCACCTCTTCTTCTCTCTCGATCCTACCGAGAGACAAGATGGCGCACGCACAGCCGCTGGAAGACATATATCAACTTATATGAGCCTCCTCAGCCACCCTCAGAAAACATAAGGGATTAGGATACGTCTCCCGCACACCCTTATACCTAGTAATTTAATTAAAACGAAGCACAAAATGGCGAATTCCCGTTTCGCTACCAGTTTGCGGCCCAGTTCGCGGCCCGGGAAGCGCTTCTACCGTGAAAAATATTTTTTTTTTATTTCCCCCACGGGACCCTTTAATAACCTCAACAACATTCCTAGGGGGTCAAGAGGGGTATACCTTGCCCCCTTTCATTAAATTCCCCCTTCGTTTTTCACCTCTTCTTCTCTCTCGATCCTACCGAGAGATAAGATGGCGGCCGCTCTGGACTGTTTAGAATGTTGACAGACACCGGGGAGCCAATCAGCTTCGCATCGCAAAGTTCCGTTTCGCGAAAAGTACACGGACCGGAGCGCAGCCCGGAGCGCTGTTACAGATATATATCTTGTTTTGAACGTTAATTTCTCAAAATCCACTGGAGCACATATATTGAGACCTAGCAAAGGCACATCGGGCTAACAGTCCCTACAATTTTGCCAAGTTTCGTGCAAATCCATTCAGCCGTTCGAGCTAAAAGTGAGGCCAAACGCCCTATGGAAATTAACATGGGGCAAACGCGTTTTGGGACCCCCCTTTTTTCTTGGCCCCCCCTTGAGGAAACCCCCCCAAATTTTCAGGGGCTGCTCAGAAACAAAATGTGCCATTTTCCTGAAAATTTCAGCCGATTCCGTCCACAAACGCCAAAGTTATTAGACATAGAATTTTCAAAAATCCCATAGGGAAAAAATCCTAACTATATATACCTACTGGCGACACGCCAGAAGGTAATATATATAT
This sequence comes from Lissotriton vulgaris, assembly GCF_964263255.1. Lineage (NCBI taxonomy): Eukaryota > Metazoa > Chordata > Amphibia > Caudata > Salamandridae > Lissotriton > Lissotriton vulgaris. The sequence goes on along the minus strand of NC_141694.1, from coordinate 47,592,141 downwards.
ATATATATATATATATATATATATATATATATATATATATATATATATATATATTCACTGAAAAAACCATAGGTTTGACACATGTTATAGTTAGCTGGACATTTCACTCATATAAAACCATTGAAATTCCCCCGTTATAGTTACTTCATATTCTCTGGAAGTGGCATGAAACCAGACCCAGAAAAGGTAGCAGCGCTAAACGACACACCAAGCCCGGAGGACGTAGGCGATGTACGATCATTCTGAGGCATGGCCAGCTACTGCTCCAGATACATACCTGACTACGCCACGCTAAGCTACCCGCTAAGGATGCTCACCAAACAAGGACAGCCCTTCCAGTGGTCCAATCAATGTGAAGGGGCATTTCGAGAGATCAAGAGGACTGTAGAGTCAGCAAAAAACCTGGCTTACTTCGATCCAAAAAAGAAGACAGAGATAACAGTGGATGCCAGTCTCGTAGGATTAGGAGCCATCCTCGCACAATATGATAGAGAAAAAGACCGACGACACATAGTAGCATACGCCAGCAGAAGTCTAACAGACACGGAGAGAGCATAATCACAGCCAGAAAAGGAAAGCCTGGCTGTTGTCTGGGCGTGTGAACACTTCCACATTTTCATCCTTGGAAAACATTTTACACTAGTGACTGACCACCAAGCCTTGACCACATTCTTTGGAAACCCGCGAGCAAAAATGCCACCGAGAATAGAACGATGGGGCCTACGGCTCCAAGAATACACCGTCACCATAATTCACAAGCCAGGAAAAGATGCAAACCCTGCAGACTACATGTCCCAGCACCCCACCAGATGCAGCAAACCAGAACAATCAATCGCGGACAAATACATTCACTTCGTAGTAGATCAAGCGAGGACTCCGGCTGTTCCACTGGAGGCCATTTGTGAAGCGACGCAAACTGATGCCACCCTGCAAGAGGTGAAACGTCTGATCCAAACTAACAGCTGGAGACACACGCAAAGCAGTGAACAAAACGACCAAGAGATGGCGGCATTCAAACATGTCCACGAGGAACTATCGATAGCAGCAAATGGTCTCATCTGACCAGACACCAGAATAGTGATCCCACGACGACTCAGACAAGGGGTCATCAACCTAGCACATGAAGGCCACCGGGGCATAGTAGCCACAAAAAGAGCACTCCGTGAAAGAGTCTGGTTCCCAACACTAGACCTGATGGTGGAGACGACCCTGAAAGACTGCCCGCAATGTCAACTGGTGAGCCGTCCGGATCCTCCTGCACCACTACAAATGTCTCCATTACCGGAGGGTGTCTGGCAAAACATTGCCATTGACTTCTTTGGGCCAATCAAATCGGGCCAATACGTCCTGGTCATCATGGACGAATATTCCAGATTCCCCATCGCACAACTATGCACATCCACGAAAGCATTGAGTGCCATACCGATCCTAGAGGAGGTCTTTGCCGCATGGGGCATTCCCCTAATAGTGCAGTCCGATGGGCCTCCATTCAACAGCCATAACTTTGCTGATTTTGCTCAGCACCTCAACTTCACACACCGCAAGATCACACCATTATGGCCGCAGGCTGAAGGAATGATCGAACGTTTCATGGCCACAATCAAGAAGGCCATTCAGCAAGCAGAACTCACCGGAAAGAACCTTCAGGCAGCACTCAACGAGGTATTGCGAGCATACCGAAATACGCCTCACTTCACTCCACCACAGGCAAATGTCCTGGCACTCTCATGCTGGAACGCCCAGTGCGCACCAGAATACCAATGATGAATACAGCAACGAACGAACAGTATCCCGACTCTGACCATGAGGAGATCGCGGCCAGAGACAAAATAAAGAAGAAAAAAAATGAAGGGCTATGCCGATGAGCGGCGTCATGCCACTTCCCCTCAAATCCAAGAGGGAGACTGGGCACTGGCACAAGAGCAGCACCGGAAGACTGACTGTAGATACCATGAGGTTCCGCTGAAGGTGATACAACAAAAAGGAACTATGATCACTGCAGAGACCGACGGAAGAAGACTTACCAGGAACGTGACATACTTCAAAAAGTGCGGACCGAATGTTAAAGAGCTACTGACCGAACCGAAGCTGGAGCAGAGAGAACCAGAGACGCTGCCAAATCACAGTCAGGCATTGATGGAGATTGCCGATGAGAATGAGCATGACAGTCCCGACCTCCAGTCACGCCCCAGACGTGTGATCACAAAACCGTCTCGCCTTATCGAAGAACTATAAAGAAAGACAGTTTGTTTGTTGTGGTGTTTATATTTTTGTTTCTTTTATGCACAGAGGGGGGAGATGTAATGATGTCAATGCAGTAGTGCCCAGTGACCAAACTCGTCAGGCACTAGGACCGGCCCGAGCGAGGGACGAGGGCGGGCGGAAAGGGAGGAGCCGGGGACCAAGGGGTTAGTTAGCCGTTAGCCTTGGAAGAGGAAGGATCAGAAATAAAGAAGGTCTCGAATTACTACCCTGTGTCTGTGTGAGTTACTGGGCCAGACACTACAGACAGGAATGCCCTTTATTTCAGAAATACAGTGCATTCCTGTCCTTTCATATTGGCGTAGGACAGCGCAGCAATAAGACTTGCAGCACTGACCTATGCCGACCCCTCATAAATGAGCCTCTTTGTTTTTAGCTACACCTTTGACCACGCCCCCACGCTCACTGACCTTTGGTTTGCTAAATACTGTTTGATATTATTTCCCCATCGTAAAAATGATTTTCTGTGGGAATTTGGGGCATTTATGATTGTCCATAGTTGTCGATGATGAGGAGCACCAGGTTCTAGAAATTTTTGTCATATGGGGGTCCTTACGCCTAAAAAAGTTTGACAAGGGGGCCTCGGGATCAAAAAGTTTGAAGACATCTGTCCTAGGGGGAGGAACCTGAAAAAGAAGCGTGCAGTATGGGAGCGGTGTCAATGGACACACACCACAGGGCCGCTCTAATCTTAGGGGGGGTCTGAAAAGAAAGCGTGCAGTATGGGAGCGGTGTCAATGGACACACACCACAGGGCCGCTCTAATCTTAGGGGGGGTCTGAAAAGAAAGCGTGCAGAATTCGAGCGGTGTCAATGGACACAGACCACAGGGCCGCTCTTATCCTAGGGGTGCGCCTGAAAAGAAAGCGTGCAGTATGGGAGTGGTGTCAATGGACACACACCACAGGGCCGCTCTTATCCTAGGGGTGTGCCTGAAAAGAAAGCGTGCAGTATGGAAGTAGTGTCAATGGACACACACCACAGGGCCGCTCTAATCTTAGGGGGGGGTCTGAAAAGAAAGCGTGCATTATGGGAGTGGTGTCAATGGACACACACCACAGGGCCGCTCTTATCCTAGGGGTGCGCCTGAAAAGAAAGCGTGCAGTATGGGAGCGGTGTCAATGGACACACACCACAGGGCCGCTCTTATCCTAGGGGTGCGCCTGAAAAGAAAGCGTGCAGTCACACACCACAGGGCCGCTCTTATCCTAGGGGTGTGCCTGAAAAGAAAGCGTGCAGTATGGAAGTGGTGTCAATGGACACACACCACAGGGCCGCTCTAATCTTAGGGGGGGGTCTGAAAAGAAAGCGTGCATTATGGGAGTGGTGTCAATGAACACACACCACTCAGCCGCTCTAATCTTAGGGAGGGTCTGAAAAGAAAGCGTGCATTATGGGAGTGGTGTCAATGGACATACACCACAGGGCAGCTTTTATCCTAGGGGTGCGCCTGAAAAGAAAGCGTGCATTATAGGAGTGGTGTCAATGGACACACACCACTCAGCCGCTCTAATCCTGGGGGGGTTCTGAAAAGAAAGCGTGCATTATGGGAATGGTTTCAATGGACACACACCACAGGGCCGCTCTTATCCTAGGGGTGCGCCTGAAAAGAAAGCGTGCAGTATGGGAGCGGTGTCAATGGACACACACCACAGGGCCGCTCTTATCCTAGGGGTGCGCCTGAAAAGACAGCGTGCAGTCACACACCACAGGGCCCATCTTATCCTAGGGGTGTGCCTGAAAAGAAAGTGTGCAGTATGGAAGTGGTGTCAATGGACACACACCACAGGGCCCCTCTAATCTTAGGGGGGGTCTGAAAAGAAAGCGTGCATTATGGGAGTGGTGTCAATGGACACACACCACTCCGCCGCTCTAATCTTAGGGGGTGTAGGAGAGTAGGGTCTGCAATCCTATGATCACCCAGATTTTTTGCTTTTGTTTCACTGGTTTACGACTTTCTCTGGCTGTGGGCCCGCTAATCAGACCCACAGCCTGGCTGTTCTCTTTCTAAATTACGATATGTACCCTAGGTGCATTTACCAATTGGTACTGGGCCACCTTATCAGACCCCGTAACGCAGGGCATAGGTGTACCCAGGGCCACCAGGGGCTGAAGCATGTATTATGCCACCCCTGGCTGGCCTCCTAAATTTGACACAACTGGCTGCACGACAGCTGGGGCGAAGACGTGTAACCACCCTTCGCTTTAGGTATAGTAGCTCTATATCTAACCATACAATGGACACCCGAGTTCCTATCAGTCACTCCTATGGCAGGCCTTAACAATCCTGAAGGCAGAGTGCGTGGGCTCGTGTGAGCTAGGTTCAGGCCCGAGCCGAGCCCGGTTGCAGCTTGCGGAATCAAGACCCAATAGCTGTTCCATGATAACGCGTACCATATCGGTAACTCCGGTGTCGCGTTATCAAGGCATGTCGAGTAAGGTGTCATACGAATCGGGGTGCTGCCCTCTCACCAATTCTGGCGATGAGGTTAGCATCCCACCCTTCTAGAGGGACACGACATGTACGTAACTGTGAACCCCGGTTAAAGTTAACTGAAGCCTCAGCTCCACAAAATGGATGCTGCCACCACAGACACGAGTCTGACCTCCTGCTGCTGGGAGTCCTTCCAGCGAGGAGCACTTGGACAAAGGGTTTCCTGTCGAGGGCGCTGTTCGCACCGTCCCAGACAGGGTTTGTGTATTCTGGGTAGGTAGGGCTTTGGCGAGAAGGTGACTGCGGAGTGGCACCCCGGTGCTCACTACGCATCTGCCGGTTAGAACCAGTTCCAGGGGCGACAGCCCTGGCCTGGGGAAAGTCCGGCAGGGGAGAGGGGCGTAACTACCCCCCTTCCTGGTCCCACCCTTAGGGCAGGACCTAGTCATGTACCCACCCCTTTCTTTAGGATAAAGACCGGAGCGGGGACCCTTCCAAATTAGATCATCTTTGAATCAAGAATACTTTCTACGAAAGGACTTCGAGACTCTTCTCAAGATTTCTCCCTTGTGGCTAAGGAGTAGTCACCCTGCATCAGCGGGCACCATCTAAGAACTCTGCGGTTTGCTGTAAGTCCTTCCTCAAGGAATCCGACAGCCCAGCTCGACGAGAACCGGCTTCCCTGGCACCTCTGACCTCTACCCACGTCATCAGCTCAGCTGTGATCTGTGGGTGCGACGAGACCTCGAGGGACCGGCCATCATCAGAACCTGCACGCTCTTAAAAACCAGCACGACCATCGAGGTAACTCTCTGGTGAGTGCTCTGGGGTCCGAGAAGCCCCGACCCTGAGCCGCTCCAGCACCGAAGTGCAGTCTCCCAGCATCTCCACGATCTGCGTGGGGCCCTTCTGCTCGCTGCTCAGCACGTTGTCTGGTCACTAGCCGCTGGCTTGTGCCCGGGAGTAGTCACCCTGCATCAGCGGGCACCATCTAAGAACTCTGCGGTTTGCTGTAAGTCCTTCCTCAAGGAATCCGACGGCCCAGCTCGACGAGAACCGGCTTCCCTGGCACCTCTGACCTCTACCCACGTCATCAGCTCAGCTGTGATCTGTGGGTGCGACGAGACCTCGAGGGACCGGCCATCATCAGAACCTGCACGCTCTTAAAAACCAGCACGACCATCAAGGTAACTCTCTGGTGAGTGCTCTGGGGTCCGAGAAGCCCCGACCCTGAGCCGCTCCAGCACCGAAGTGCAGTCTCCCAGCATCTCCACGATCTGCGTGGGGCCCTTCTGCTCGCTGCTCAGCACGTTGTCTGGTCACTAGCCGCTGGCTTGTGCCCTTCTGTGACGACATCCGAGAATCATCACTGCTGGTCTGGTTGCTCCAGACTGGCCCTTGCTTCCATCTTTGCGAGAAGCACCCCGGACCCCCCTGGTCCACTCAAGACGCCATCTTGGGCCCACCACGTGGCCCTGAGATCTGCCAAGGCTTGTTGCCCCATCCTGGGCCCAGCGACGCCGACAGCATCATCCTTCGTGGGACAGCTCGCACCTCCACCGTGGTCGCCGACAACGCCTCCTGGTCTGAGAGACTGCAGCGCCTAGCGTCGCCCACTCACCTGGTCGAGGTGACGGCCAACCGGTGCCTTCCTGGTACCCTCTGACTACTGGCTAGTAGTACGAACTTGGTCCCCTCTGCTTTCAGGTTTCATCAATCTCCGATCCAGGCTTGGATCTCTACGAACTATTCAGCACTGGTCGCCGGCCAGCAACTCCTTTTCCTTCCGGCTCCCGGCTCGTCAGCGAAGACCCCGACGCCTGTAAGACTTGTGCAGCCGCAGCCCTCGTGGGTAGGTAACTCGGCATTTCGGTGCCTGCATAGCCTCCTTACTCTAGGGTCCTGAGTCCCTCGCTTCCGACTTGCCTTATCGGGTCCGCCCGAGACCTTAACCTTTCCGTGTCCCCGGACACTTGTTTAATTGTGCACTTGAAGTATTTTCTAAAGAGATTTGGTTTGTGCTTAGTACCCTGTCCTCATAAAGAGTACAGGGTTGTTGTGATTCTTAATAAATATACTGTTTATTTTCATAACACTTGTGTGGTGTCCTTTCACTGGGTGTTCAAGGGGTACATGTGTGGTAAACAGCTGGCTTAACGCGCCCTCTCGAGTCTTTAGCCTTAGACTGCTCGTATCCACGCTACTAGGATAGCTGGTCTATAGGTTGACTTACAACCAAACACCATAAGGGTCGTTGGAACGATACATAGCGGTCGCTAGAATAGCGAACGTTGCATATCGGGCCAACTTCTCACAGGGGGGGTTTGAAAAGAAAGCGTGCATTATGGGAGTGGTGTCAATGGACACACGCCACAGGGCCGCTCTTATCCTAGGGGTGCGTCTGAAAAGAAAGCGTGCATTATGGGAGTGGTGTCAATGGACACACACCACTCAGCCGCTCTAATCTTAGGGGGGGTCTGAAACGAAAGCGTGCATTATGGGAGTGGTGTCAATGGACACACACCACAGGGCCGCTCTTATCCTAGGGGTGCGCCTGAAAAGAAAGCCTGCAGTATGGGAGCGGTGTCAATGGACACACACCACAGGGCCGCTCTTATCCTAGGGGTGCGCCTGAAAAGAAAGCGTGCAGTATGGGAGCGGTGTCAATGGACACACACCACAGGGCCGTTCTTATCCTAGGGGTGCGCCTGAAAAGAAAGCGTGCAGTCACACACCACAGGGCCGCTCTTATCCTAGGGGTGTGCCTGAAAAGAAAGCGTGCAGTATGGAAGTGGTGTCAATGGACACACACCACAGGGCCGTTCTAATCTTAGGGGGGGTCTGAAAAGAAAGCGTGCATTATGGGAGTGGTGTCAATGGACACACACTACTCAGCCGCTCTAATCTTAGGGGGGGTCTGAAAAGAAAGCGTGCATTATGGGAGTGGTGTCAATGGACACACACCACAGGGCCGGTCTTATCCTAGGGGTGCGCCTGAAAAGAAAGCGTGCAGTATGGGAGCGGTGTCAATGGACACACACCACAGGGCCCCTCTTATCCTAGGGGTGCGCCTGAAAAGAAAGCGTGCAGTCACACACCACAGGGCCGCTCTTATCCTAGGGGTGTGCCTGAAAAGAAAGCGTGCAGTATGGAAGTGGTGTCAATGGACACACACCACAGGGCCGCTCTTATCCTAGGGGTGCGCCTGAAAAGAAAGCGTGCAGTATGGAAGTGGTATCAATGAACACACACCACAGGGCCGCTCTTATCCTAGGGGTGTGCCTGAAAAGAAAGCGTGCAGTATGGGAGCGGTGTCAATGGACACACACCACAGGGCCGCTCTTATCCTAGGGGTGCGCCTGAAAAGAAAGCGTGCAGTCACACACCACAGGGCCGCTCTTATCCTAGGGGTGCGCCTGAAAAGAAAGCGTGCATTATGGGAGTGGTGTCAATGGACACACACCACAGGGCCGCTCTTATCCTAGGGGTGCGCCTGAAAAGAAAGCGGGCAGTATGGGAGCGGTGTCAATGGACACACACCACAGGGCCCCTCTTATCCTAGGGGTGCGCATGAAAAGAAAGCGTGCAGTCACACACCACAGGGCCGCTCTTATCCTAGGGGTGCGCCTGAAAAGAAAGCGTGCAGTATGGGAGCGGTGTCAACGGACACACACCACAGGGCCCCTCTTATCCTAGGGGTGCGCCTGAAAAGAAAGCGTGCAGTCACACACCACAGGGCCGCTCTTATCCTAGGGGTGTGCCTGAAAAGAAAGCGTGCAGTATGGAAGTGGTGTCAATGGACACACACCACAGGGCGGCTCTTATCCTAGGGGTGCGCCTGAAAAGAAAGCGTGCAGTATGGAAGTGGTGTCAATGGACACACACCACAGGGCCGCTCTTATCCTAGGGGTGTGCCTGAAAAGAAAGCGTGCAGTATGGGAGTGGTGTCAATGGACACACACCACAGGGCCGCTCTTATCCTAGGGGTGCGCCTGAAAAGAAAGCGTGCATTATGGGAGTGGTGTCAATGGACACACACCACAGGGCCGCTCTTATCCTAGGGGTGTGCCTGAAAAGAAAGCGTGCATTATGGGAGTGGTGTCAATGGACACACACCACAGGGCACCTCTTATCCTAGGGGTGCGCATGAAAAGAAAGCGTGCAGTCACACACCACAGGGCCGCTCTTATCCTAGGGGTGCGCCTGAAAAGAAAGCGTGCATTATGGGAGCGGTGTCAATGGACACACACCACAGGGCCGCTCTTATCCTAGGGGTGCGCCTGAAAAGAAAGCGTGCAGTCACACACCACAGGGCCGCTCTCATCCTAGGGGTGCGCCTGAAAAGAAAGCGTGCATTATGGGAGTGGTGTCAATGGACACACACCATAGGGCCGCTCTTATCCTAGGGGTGTGCCTGAAAAGAAAGCGTGCAGTATGGGAGTGGTGTCAATGGACACACACCACAGGGCCCCTCTTATCCTAGGGGTGCGCATGAAAAGAAAGCGTGCAGTATGGGAGTGGTGTCAATGGACACACACCACAGGGCCGCTCTTATCCTAGGGGTGTGCCTGAAAAGAAAGCGTGCAGTATGGAAGTAGTGTCAATGGACGCACACCACAGGGCCGCTCTTATCCTAGGGGTGCGCCTGAAAAGAAAGCGTGCAGAATGGGAGTGGTGTCAATGGACACACACCACAGGGCCGCTCTTATCCTAGGGGTGCGCCTGAAAAGAAAGCGTGCAGTCACACACCACAGGGCCGCTCTCATCCTAGGGGTGCGCCTGAAAAGAAAGCGTGCAGTATGGGAGCGGTGTCAATGGACACACACCACTCAGCCGCTCTAATCTTAGGGGGGGTCTGAAAAGAAAGCGTGCAGTATGGGAGCGGTGTCAATGGACACACACCACTCAGCCGCTCTAATCTTAGGGGGGGTCTGAAAAGAAAGCGTGCATTATGGGAGTGGTGTCAATGGACACACACCACAGGGCCGCTCTTATCCTAGGGGTGTGCCTGAAAAGAAAGCGTGCAGTATGGGAGTGGTGTCAATGGACACACACCACAGGGCCACTCTTATCCTAGGGGTGTGCCTGAAAAGAAAGCGTGCAGTCACACACCACAGGGCGGCTCTTATCCTAGGGGTGCGCATGAAAAGAAAGCGTGCAGTATGGGAGCGGTGTCAATGGACACACACCACTCAGCCGCTCTAATCTTAGGGGGGGGGTGAAAAGGAAGCGTGCATTATGGGAGTGGTGTCAATGGACACACCACTCGGCTGCTCGTATCCTAAGGCGTGGACGTGAAACGGAAGCGTACAAGGGAACGGTGTCGATGGACACGCAACACTCTCCCACTCTGACCTTTTGCGGATGAAGGTGAAGCGGAAGCGTGCAGCAGGCGAACAGTCTCAATAGACTCACACCGCCTGACCTCTGCGATCCCCAGGGGTGGATGGAAAGTGTCAGCGTGCAGATAGGGAATGGCAGGGAAGAGCTCTCATCTGGAAAACGGTTCTCTGCGAGTAGGAAGCAATTATTACTGTCACTGGTGCCCATCATGTTAGGTGAGGTGTCCTCCTGGGTGGAACAAAGAAATGCAAAGTAAAGGAGCATTAATCAATGCCCACAGAGCGGAGACTCCTGGGCGCTGCCCGGGTCTGAGGGGAATACTGACGGAGCCGCGGGGAAGGATTTCACTGCAGTGCTCAGAACGGAATCACTTGGCCCAGCTCTCCAGGGAGCCCAGCGACCAAGCCAATGAAATAAACACAGCAGAAACATACTGAAGGGAAAGAAGTGCCAGAAACACTGGTGGAGGGTGACATAAGAAAGTGACGGGTGAAAGGGTTACCATCAACCAATCAGACGCCTCCTCCTCCGGTGCAGACTAAAACTCCGAGGTATACAGCTGCAGATAATGGCTTCACAGAGGAAAGACAGCCCGACCACATAATGCATGTTTGAATGTCACCGGAGATTTATTAACTCTCCTGGACACTTCTTTTATTTCTTTGCGCGCATACATTACCATATTTCAGAATACTTAATGGCAGTGTGAAAAAGCCTCGATGCCTGACCCATTTACAGTACAGATAAACCAGGCTCCTTGGAAATCAAGTGGTGTGCCTGAACTCACACAGTGCAATCACTGAGGACGCTGGGACTTCAGCCTGTCACTTATGAATTCCAGAACACAGATGACCCCATTCTGAGTGACGTGCAAAAAGTGGGTGCAATAAACCGGAAGGGAAATACAATTCACACAAGATATCAGGGGCCTTATTTATGAAGGACTTGCGCCGCCGGTGCGTCACTTTTTCCCATGTTAAAAGTGACGCATCGGCGGCGCAAGTCCTTCATAAATAAGGCCCCAGTCTTTTCTCGCCCCGCTGTAGGTTTTCCCCTTGAACCGTTTTGAAGGGGTCTTTGTGACTAGTTGTACCGCCAGCTTTCCACCTTGCACTGGTGTGAATGGTTGATTCCTTCCTGCTGTTACCTGAAGGCAAGTGTTGGCGCCAAAAACCCGTGACGCTGTACAACTTTTGAGGAACCGGTGATTGAATATCAGGCAGAAACATTTTTTACATCTGTACAAGTTAGGGCAGCACTTATTTACCGGTGGTCCAGGGACCCCTGGGGTCAGCAAAGCCGACTCAGAGGGTCTGCAACTGTTTAGAAAATTAAATACTATCAACAGACAAATAAAGTGCCTATAAATGCAGAAGCAAAATGTACAACTGAAACTGTTAAAACATTCCGTAAATGTGAAGGAATCTGAATTTGGAGGCTAATTAAGTTACCATCCTCAGACTGATTTCTGGGAGGAGCGCGAGTGCATCAAACAGAATATAATATGCGCAGCAAGCGGCCTCAGTGGAATTTAGAGTTACTTCAACCGTCTTATGAAAATCTAAAAACAAAATTGTAATATTTGTTCGTGAATTAAATACGATATTTAATCATTTGTGCATTTGTGTTATGAATGTTAATTTTTGTATTTTTTTGTCCATTCTTTTGCTGTTCAAATCATCAAAAATGGTTCAGCCTTGCCCCCCCCCCCCCCTTCCCGCTTCCAGTAATGACTCCGTGGGGGTCCCTGGATTCCGATAATGATGCAATGCTGTCCCTGGGTTCCAGTAATGGTTAATTGGGGTCTACAGAAGTCAAAAGGTTGAGAAACACTGACTTGGGGTCTTACTTAGAGCAGGGCTGGCTTTAGTGCCGATGGCCCCCGTTGCGACAAAGTCCCTCCTCTCTCTCCACAGATTCCCTCACTAACCCCATCCAACAGTGTCCTCATCTCTCCGCAGCCACTCTTGAAAATGATTTGTATTTGTTTCATACCACTGTAGGGTGTTAGAGCACCCTTTACATCGCACATATACTATTCAGACACAATAAATAATATGTGTAACATTGAAGATTACAAGATGGAGGACTCACATGTCCTCCATAATAGTAGGCTGTATAGTTTAAGAGTGCTTGTTCTGGAGAAACACAAACTTAGGATTTCAAACATGCCACAGGGGTTAGAGTTGGCTTTGCTAATATGAATGTACTAGCAGCCCGTCCCGACGTTGTCCGGGTATGAATTGCTGCCGGCCAGTAGTATATTGTTTTGTAGGATTTAGTTTTGATAGCATTTCCTATCTGTGACAGGCCTGTGAAACGCTCCGATTCACAGTGCACTGCTGATGCACTTAAGAGTGCGCGTTCAGTAGTGTGTGAACTCGAGTTTCCCTACTTTATTTTTCCTTGCAATATTATATAGCGCAAACTCGACAACACAGCATGAGCACAATTTACATTACAGAAGAACACATTCATTTGAGGTAGGCACGGGGAGACAAAGCGATTTGCCTGGAATCACAGGATGTTGAGCTGATGCCGAGATTCAAACGTAGCTCCCCAGCTCTAAAGTTCACAATTCTAGAACTTGTGGCGGGAGGTATGTCTAAAAGTGTATGTCGGTGCTGGACATTAATGAGAGAGACCTGTGCATTTTTCAAATCGGTGGTGAAAAAATATGAGTATGTTGCTGGAGATGTGGGCCGCCGTGCCACCAATGTACTTACCGGGGGAGGGTAAACACCCATTATTCCGCAACTTTCTTTCTGCATACCATCACTCCGCATACTTTCATTACGAAAGTACCATGACTCCGCAATGCCATTATAACGCATGGCATTACATTTTATATGCTTTTCCAACGCATACATTTACAACGAAATTCGTTGTAAATGCATGAATGGTAAAAGCATGTTTTTTTTAAATGTTTGGATAAGGTAAGTAGGGGTATATGTATTGGGGTACTGAGGTATATGTTTTGGGGTGTTTGGGTATTTTAAGGGTTCAGATATAGTTTTGGGTTATGGGGTACAGGGGTAGTGTTAGGGTTTAGGGATAGGTATGGGTTTTGGGGTACAGGGGTATTTTTAGGACTCAGGGCTAGGTTTGGGTTTTGGGGTATAGGGGTATTTTTAGGGTTTGGGGTAGGTTTGGGTTTTGGGGTACAGGGGTATTTTAAGGGTTCAGGGCTAGGTTTGGGGTTTGGGGTACAGGGATATTTTTAGGGTTCAGGGCTAGGTTTGGGGTTTGGGGTACAGGGTTATTTTTAGGGTTCAGGGCTAGGTTTGGGTTTTGGGGTACAGGGTTTATTTAGGGTTCTGGGGAAGGTTTGGTTTTGGGCTACAGGGGTATTTTAAGGGATCAAGGCTAGTTTGGGGTTTTGGGGTACAGGGGCATTTTAGGGTTCAGGGGTAGGTTTGGGTTTTGCGGTACAGTGGTATTTTTAGGGTTCAGGGTTAGGTTTGGGTTTTGGCGTACAGGGGTATTTTTAGGGTTTAGGGATAGGTTTGGGTTTTGGGGTACAGGGTATACTTATAGGGTTAAGATGGGTTTGTGTTTAAGGCTGTTGGGGTATTTTAAGGAGTAAAGGTGGGTTATGATTATGGGGCGCTGGGGTATTTAAAGGGAGCAGGGTGGGATTAGCACATGATATGAGACATGGCATGAAGGGTGGATCGTACCACACGCCCCCAGCGTTTGTCACGCCCCCAGCACACGCCCAAAGCACAACGCAGACACACCCACAAGGGACTACTTTGCTGGCACGGTTCTTTTACCTTTTAAGTGTACATGGTGGGCGTCTGCATAGCCTATGTCCTTCTGCTGCAACTGCCCTTTCCAACGCTGTATTGGGTGTTGTGATTGGTGCTGTGGTTCCTGAGATTACCCGCCTCAAAGGTTTGGGCTCTCTCTTTATTATATTAGTATGGATTTCTATCCAAACCAACCCTTTTTTAGCAACATTAGGATAATGAAAGAAGGGGGAAAAGATATTTTTCTAACTAATACCGTGCTGTTTACGTGCAGTGCTTTTTTATTTTTATTTTACAGAGTTTTATGTAGCGCAAACTAGACCCGAATCGGGTATGAGAGTGCTTCACATAGCACCAGTTGCATTACATGAGGACACTTTCATTTTTTTCTTAGGACCGGGGAGATTAAGGCCCACATGCATCCTTGTTTCATTTTGCACTTCCTAATTTGCGATTTTTAGGGAATCGCAAATTAGGAAATGCAAAATGGGATGCATGTACATTTTCGCAAAATATGTGAGAATCGGTAAAAATCGCAATTTTTACTGATTCTCAAATATTATGCGATTAGCAAAGTGCGAATTCGCAATTCCCATTCATTTCTATGGGCTAAAATGCCCATAGGAATGAATGGGAATTGCGAATTCGCAATTTGAAATCGCAATTCAGCAATGCATTTCAAGGGTGGAGAGGGGGGTCCAAATGACCCCCCCCCCCTTCACCCATGAAATGTACTTTTGAGTTTAAGTTACATACACACATGTCCTAAGGACATGTGTGTCTGTAACTTTACAGTTTAAAAAATGCATGTTTGTGCTTTTTTAAACAATTTCGCAAATTACCACGAGGTTCAACTTCATGGTAATTTGCACTTGCAATTTCAAATTTCGCAATTTGAAATCAAATGATGCATAGCATTTCAGAAATCGCAAAATTGCGATTTCTGAACTGCTATTGCAATTTTAGAAGTCGCAAAAAAGTTGCGATTTCTAAAAAAGCATGATGCATCTCAAAAAGCATTTTTGGAATCGCAAACGGCCGATTTTAAGGAATCGCACCGTTTGCGACTCCAAAAATGCTTGGTGCATGTGGGCCAAAGTGATTTGCCCAGAATCACAGGATGTTCAGCGTCATTGCTGAGAGTTGAACCCAGATCACCAGATTCGAGGTCGACCACCCTAGCCATTAGGCCAACTCCTCTCCCCTTTGATGACAGTTCAATGCTCACTGTGCTATATTAGTATTGTAGCTTATTAACTGCAAGTAACAAAAGGATCTCTGTGCCAAAAGCAGTAACGCACTGTGCTATCCATATAACATACAGTTCTGTAATCTGCGTGGCACACATTCTTCACAGAAGATGAGTCGAACTGTCACTAGAGAAAACTCCACCTCTCTAAAGCAGGAGCATTAATCATCAGCGTCAGCTTGACATTTTTATTGTTGCCTGAAACTTGCTGGACATTCAAGGAACTCTGCAAAAAATGCTTTTAAACCAATAAGTTTATTCTAACAAACAACCCCCCCCCTCCAATCTCAACGCCAGGTGTGGCTGCACCGGTCGAACCAACATAAAGCCGACACTGAGTTAGAGTGTGGCGATGCAAGGCATCCGCAAAAAAGTGGAAGATATCTTGTCCCTGTCTCTTAGAGTGGGACGGGGCTCAACACACTCCCGCTAGGGCAGATGCAGAGTTAGAATGGAAATTCAGCCAGTCTGGCACTGCCAGGGTGTGGGACATTTTTCTGGTTCTTTTGGCCAATGACAGTTCCAATGCCAGATGAAACCTTTGGTCTGACTGGACATCTGGTGATACTTGGCAGATGTTTCCCATCTGCCAAACTCTAAATAAGGAACTTGGTGTGCGCAGCCAGAATGAGGCCAGACACTAGGCTAGACTGCAAGAGGGTGTGGCTTTATAGCTAAGACTCCCCTAGGTCCTGGAGAAGGGCCAGAATGTGTCTTTAAGGTTTGCGCAACCGGAGAGTCACTAAAAGTGACACTTCAGCAGCAAAAGGGGCTCATAAATATGCCACTTTGGGCCATATGTAGGTAAATGGCATTTACCGAATCGTAAATACCGAATTTTACCGATTCGGTATTTACAAATCGGTAAATGCCATGTAGGCAATTATTCGGAATCAATTACCGAATCGTTATGATTCGGTAATTACCAAATCGGTATTTACCGATTTGGTAATTGCCATTGATTCCTATGAGCCTTGAGGCCCATAGGAATCAATGGCAATTACCGAATCGGTAAATACAGATTCGGTAAAGTTACCGAATTGTCAAGGAGGACAGGGTGTCACTTTGACACCCTGTTGCACCCCTGATTCTGGCTTGTGTGCCATGTGACACACATACATGCCCTTGTGGAACACATACATGCCCTTAGGGCATGTATGTGTGCCACATGGCACACAAGCCAGAATCAGGGGTGCAACAGGGTGTCAAAGTGACACCCTGTCCTCCTTGACAATTCGGTAACTTTACCGAATCGGTATTTACCAATTCGGTAATTGGCCTTGATTCCTATGGGGCATGTATGTGTGTCACATGGCACAGGTGTACATGCATAGATGTGCATGTACACAGAAATTCGTTATTTACCATGCAATAGTATTTCATGGTAAATAACACATTCCTAAGGGCCTGTGGCACTGTTTCCAGTGCCACCTATATCCCATATTACCGATTCTGTACATTTACCGATTCAGTAATTTACAGATTCGGTAAATTTACCGATTCTGTAAATATACAGAATTGGTAATTTTCTGGCCCCCTACATCTGAAACTACAAATACCAGTCGGTAACGGCCGAAATCGGCCATTACCGACCGGTATTTGGCCACCTACATATGGCCCTTTGTCTTAACAAAAATTTTCCTTACCTACACTAACTCCGGGCGGAGACCTCCGCTCTGCCCGCAGAGTGTGCAGAGATTTGCCTACTCCTCGTTCTGCGGAGAACACAGATAGGCACATTTCTGCACACTCCGCGGTGGAGCGGAGTTGGCTAGCCCCCGCATTCCACCCCCCATTAACAATTGATTAAAACTTTAATAAAAAGACTTTAAAGTAAATTAAAACCACTTACCTTGGCAGCGGTGTCCTCGGGATGCCCTCCTCCTCTTCATCACCGTCTCTAAGACAACGGTGCATGCACGCACCTGTAAAATGCACAAGCTGGCGTGCAAGTATGCGCAGTGTTTCCAGTGACGGCGATGAAGAGGAGGAGGGCAGGCCGGGGATGCCGCAGCCAAGGTAAGTTGTTTTATTTACTTTTAAGTCTTTTTAATTGAAGTTTTAATCGATTGTTAACCCCTTGGGTGCTCATGACAGCTCCATGCCGTCATGAGTCACGGGCGGCGTGTGCTCATGACAGAGTGGAGCCGTCATGCCGCTGCAGCTCCGTCCACGCAGCACTAATTCCCCGCCTGTGCGAGCGAATTAATGAGCGGGCGGGATCATGACGGCACCGCAAGGTCATGAGCACGCCTGCCCGTGACTCATGACGGCGTGGAGCAGTCATGAGCACCAAAGCACCACGCCCATCCCCTAGCCCCCCGCGCAGTGGCGGAATTTGCAGTGCAGAGAAGGGGTTAATAGGGGGTGGTAGGCGGGTGGTTTACCGAAGCTCCACGGAGTTCCACAGAGTTTGTTCTCAACTCCGTGGCCCTCTGCGTAGCCCCGCTACTCCACTACTCCCGGGGTTAACCTACACCTGCCAGGAATTCACAAAGGATGCCAAACATGAGGTCATCTCCCCACCCCTAGCCCCCCGCGCAGCGGCGGAATTCGCAGTGCAGGGAAGGGGTTAATAGGGGGGTGGTAGGCGGGTGGTTTACCAGAGCTCCACGGATTTCCACAGAGTTTGTTCTCAACTCCGTGGCCCTCTGCGTAGCCCCGCTACTCCACTACTACGGAGCCAAAAAGGTGAGCACGGGGCATGAACTAGCAGCCTACGGGAGGGGCAATGGAGGAAACTATTGACAGGGCTAAGAAGAGCAGGAGACGATTGCCTCGTAATTTAAAAGGGGAACAGACTGAGTTAGGCAACCCTTCTACGAAACAAGATATAGGTTGCATCAGAGTAATGCAGTTTACGGGGGTGTGCAGCTATATGAATTCTAAACTAAGAAGAGAAGCAAAAGTAAAAAATAATACCAATAATAATAGTGGAGTACAAAGGGAAATGAGAAGAAGAATATGAGGATTGAAATAGTTTAAAGTTTTGGTATATATGACCAAACCCTCAGAACAAATAGGACAGATAGGGACATAAATACGAAGAAAATAACGAATCCAGACGCTATAAATTAGATCTGCGAAGGGGTAGAGTGACGAGATGAACGCAAAATATTAAAAAAGATACAAAGAACTACCTCCAGAACGATAGATAAGTAAATACTACATTATGTCTACCCTAACAGAACAAATCAAGCTGCCCAAAGAAATAGCGCGGATAGATGCCCGTCTATGAACAATTTTTACCAAGTTTTAAGGTAAGATAACATGCACACCATGACTAGCCAAAATAGAATAGACATAGAAGCAAGTACAATAAAATAGTTATATATTTTTTATTCCTAAACAGTGACATATACAGTCAAAGTGGAATATTGGAATAGTACACGCAAACCCTAGAAATAAGTGGAAAGTGCTTCACTGCAATAAACAGGTAACTTACACCCTTACTGTCCACTAACAATAGACTTTAACCACCGGGACGAGAGGGAACTGACAGTTCTGTGTATTCCACAACTAGGAAGAACCTACCTGGTCAATCTCAAAAGGCACGAATCATTGTAGCCGCCAAGAGAACTCCCCAGGGATCAAATCAAGTCTCATTGAGTAAGAGGCCTTAAGGGAAGCTATTCTGGGGATAAGGGGTAAAGGTACAAAATGTCCCCTGGGTAATGTCCCCCATATCCTCTATATCTCCACACTAAGAAAGAAACGGAGAGACTAGACAGAAATCATATGAAATGTAATACATGCTGTGATAAGAAAATATGAGTGATCCTTAAAAACAATAGAAGGACAATGGAAACGTGAATATGTGAAACGCTCGATAAATTGCTGATTCTGGAACAGCCATATAGCATAATAAGCATGGTAATACAATGTAAAGTCAAGAGAAATTAGAAGATGAGTACTCTTGTTTAAACAAGCTTCAAGGACAAATGTAAGACCTAGATCTATGTTATAAATCAGATCAGTGACACCATGCTTCTCTTTATATGTACCTGCAGGGAGGGTGGTAAAAAACAATCCCTGAAGCCGGTTACCCCAAAGAAACGGCAGTCCTGAGGAAGGTGCTACTACATCGAGTGTCTACAGCACCGAAACGCGTCAACGCATTCTTTTTTCTTGTTGCGCAGAATCCAAGTAGGGTCTAGGAAGCAGTAGATACTGATTTATCAAGGGTACTACTGACTACACCACGTGTTCATAGATTAAAGACCATTGGATCTAGACATTTGAGCGGCACAGAAATCCATAGGCCACAGTGTAGTGGGGTTTTTTCATTATCATCTAGCACTTTTGTCCGATATAACAGTTTTTTAATATGTTTATTGTGATATATGAATTGTGATAAATGAACTTATGCTTGTTTACTGTGTATATTGAATTGTTTCCAGATTTTTGGTTTTAAATATATGAATTCAAACATTTTCTTGCTTTGATATTTTAACCGATTTATGTGTGTATAAAACCTTTGTAAAGATTTCTTTTGATTAAAAAGACTGTGAACGTTCTATTTTAGTGTGGAATTTGCCCTTTCTTCTTTTTCCCCCTATATGACCATTTAGCCTTGTGTTGGGGGGTAATTTGTAGATGGTCGAAATACAGGAATAATTCCTCCGTGGGAGTGAATACCCAGGGATTTTCCCTAGACTGGTTAACCTACACCTGCCAGGAATTCACAAAGGATGCCAAACATGAGGTCATCTCCCCACCCCTAGCCCCCCTTGCAGCGGCGGAATTCGCAGTGCAGGGAAGGGGTTAATAGGGGGGTGGTAGGCGGGTGGTTTACCGGAGCTCCACGGAGTTTGTTCTCAACTCCGTGGCCCTCTGCGTAGCCCCGCTACTCCACTACTCCCGGGGTTAACATACACCTGCCAGGAATTCAAAAAGGATGCCAAACATGAGGTCATCTCCCCACCCCTAAAGGTCTCCCAAGTGGTGTGATTAAAGGCGCTCTTGGGTGTGTCTAAGCCTTGTTAGCCTTGGATGTTTGTCAACGCCCATAAACACCTACAGTCCCTATTCACAAAGGGCTTCCCCTGGACATAAGTGCGGGGAGCTCCCTAAAGACACTAATACGGAAAAAAGTGAAATAAAAAATGCACACAATGAATGTATACTAATTTATAGATAGATAGAAACAGACATCCAGACAGACAGAGATACCCGAAGGGGCATGACCCAATGCTAGTTTGAAGTGTTCTTTATGTTGTGGGTCAGGCCATCTTTGGATGTGGACATTTTCTGTGTTTACATTGTCCATTGGTGACTGGTAAGCAACCTAGCTGTTATTTGTTTGCATTTTAAAAAGATAACTATTTTAATGAGAACAATCTGTGTCTTTGAGGAAAGACAACTGTGGCTGTTGATAATAATGAAAATACCTCAGTTCTTACCCTAGACCTAGGCACTTCTTACTGTTTTGCCTCAGGAAAATCAGCTTATATGTCCACACCCTCACAGTGCTTTTAATAATGTGTCTGCTTATCATTTTTAGGGGTGCAGCGAACACTACCCGACCAGTTCCCTGTGTCTTCCCCTTCAGCTCAACATTTAGAAAAACAGATTTCTACACCAACATTCCTTGAAAGCACTGCACGGACTGTCCAAAAATGTCAATATAAACGAGCAAAGCGGGTTTAGTGAAACAAGATGCAGAACATCAGAAACTCAATTAACAAGCTTTGGCATAGCCAAAAGGTCTGGCTTTAATGTGCTAACGCACGCAAACAGCTTTGAGATGAGACTTTAATGAGGCAGGTCTGTTGGAACATGTGCAATCCCTGGCAATGCCTTGAAGGTTAAAAGCAGATGTCCTCTCTAATGCATATGAAACAAACAGCCCTCACCCAGCCTTAAACACCACCCGCACACGGCCTCCCACCCTACGATATCAGCCAGCCTAACACAATACTACTAAACTAATAGTTCTTAATCTTTTTTACTCAGAAGCATGACCCTCTTCCTTCACTCCTTACTGCTGGAATTCTCATAGTTATTTCATTATCAGAACACCATAGCTGAGCTCCAACACCAAAGTCAGCCACTCACAGAGGTGGGTCATTCTTTCAGGGTCCAAGCCAACCTTCCTGTGTCCCACCAACACTGTCCACACACCACACCACGCCCACCTCATAACCCTCTTCTTACTAAAAGACACCTGTTGCCCCAGCAGGAATAAATAAAAATACAACCTTTGGACAGATGTGTCCAGCAAAGCCGCCGCCCTCATGTCACTTCCCAAGCTGTCACTTCCCCTTGCTATATTTCTTTAAACTTTAGTGTAGACCATGTTCCTGTAACAATACTTCCTTAGCAAGGGATCTACAAACAGTATCCCAGTGTTGCATAGTCATCCTGTGCCCTGGGCACCCCCAACTTTTTGCTGACTGGAACTGGTGGTAACTGACTCTGACTGACCCTGGGCTCTGTTTAACCAGGCCCAGGGCCAGTGCCAAGCTAAAAGGAACACATTAGAATACAGCTAAGACACCCAACATCAACTAGGGTACACTATGGTATGGTGGGGTACCCCTGTAGTTGGCATGACCTACACCATAAGTCCCTAGTATGTAATAGGGAAGGGGATTGAAACTACATAGAAGTCTCCTGTATCCTGGGGCATGGCCGTTTAGGGGCCAGCACATTCTCTGCACCAGCATGTGTGCAGTGCTGAAGCCTGAGGTCAGTTTAAAAGCTGCACTGGTGGCCAGGACAGCTTTTAAACCTTAAATTGTGCCCAACCTACCATGTTTTTGCATATTAGGGACCCCCAGGGTCACCCCTAGGTATCCCAGGGGTGGGGGGTCAGTTATCTATAAGGAGCTCCCTTATAAAATGAATTTGTATGTGCCTGGGTAAAGTGAAATTTTACATTTCACTCCCCACATTGTATTAAAGAGGTGCTCAAGTTCAACTTTGATGCTAGAAGAATTGGGTAAGGATGATCTGCAATATTTCTGCAGATTCAGAACCCCTGAAGTCTCCCCTAGTTGCACAGGGGGTGGGAGTCCAGTAGAAATTAGGGAAATACTTATAAAATATGGTTTTATAAGCCCTGGTTCTACAAAAGTGATTTACAAAAGGGGGTGGTGATGAACAGAGTGTCTGAATTGAGCAGACCACTCTTACCCAGTGCAAAGATCAGGGCTTGATCCATCATTCTGTTTAATTCAGAGACTCTGTCCCTCACCACCCCTTGTTGTAAATATTTTTGTCCACCCTAAGCGTGGAAGGGTATGCTCAGATGTGAGTCCCTTGCTCATTGCACCATCAGGATTCAAGCAAGCCGGGCCGAAGAGGCTGAAATGCCAGAAACCGGTCCCCGGTAGCTTGTTTCCTTCCCAGTGTAAGAATTGGCTTTTGTAGTTTGGTTTGCCCTGTTCCCATCATGCACTGGGACAGGAACAGACTAATTTGCATACAGCCAGGTTCTGAAACTGGGATGGTGCAGTGAGCTAAAAAACGGTGTTGGATCTAGCCCTGATCTCTTGACTGGGTGAGAGTATTCTGTTTAATTCAGAGACTCTGTCCCTCACCACCCCTTGTTGTAAATATTTTTGTCCACCCTAAGCGTGGAAGGGTATGCTCAGATGTGAGTCCCTTGCTCATTGCACCATCAGGATTCAAGCAAGCCGGGCCGAAGAGGCTGAAATGCCAGAAACCGGTCCCCGGTAGCTTGTTTCCTTCCCAGTGTAAGAATTGGCTTTTGTAGTTTGGTTTGCCCTGTTCCCATCATGCACTGGGACAGGAACAGACTAATTTGCATACAGCCAGGTTCTGAAACTGGGATGGTGCAGTGAGCTAAAAAACGGTGTTGGATCTAGCCCTGATCTCTTGACTGGGTGAGAGTATTCTGTTTAATTCAGAGACTCTGTCCCTCACCACCCCTTGTTGTAAATATTTTTGTCCACCCTAAGCGTGGAAGGGTATGCTCAGATGTGAGTCCCTTGCTCATTGCACCATCAGGATTCAAGCAAGCCGGGCCGAAGAGGCTGAAATGCCAGAAACCGGTCCCCGGTAGCTTGTTTCCTTCCCAGTGTAAGAATTGGCTTTTGTAGTTTGGTTTGCCCTGTTCCCATCATGCACTGGGACAGGAACAGACTAATTTGCATACAGCCAGGTTCTGAAACTGGGATGGTGCAGTGAGCTAAAAAACGGTGTTGGATCTAGCCCTGATCTCTTGACTGGGTGAGAGTATTCTGTTTAATTCAGAGACTCTGTCCCTCACCACCCCTTGTTGTAAATATTTTTGTCCACCCTAAGCGTGGAAGGGTATGCTCAGATGTGAGTCCCTTGCTCATTGCACCATCAGGATTCAAGCAAGCCGGGCCGAAGAGGCTGAAATGCCAGAAACCGGTCCCCGGTAGCTTGTTTCCTTCCCAGTGTAAGAATTGGCTTTTGTAGTTTGGTTTGCCCTGTTCCCATCATGCACTGGGACAGGAACAGACTAATTTGCATACAGCCAGGTTCTGAAACTGGGATGGTGCAGTGAGCTAAAAAACGGTGTTGGATCTAGCCCTGATCTCTTGACTGGGTGAGAGTATTCTGTTTAATTCAGAGACTCTGTCCCTCACCACCCCTTGTTGTAAATATTTTTGTCCACCCTAAGCGTGGAAGGGTATGCTCAGATGTGAGTCCCTTGCTCATTGCACCATCAGGATTCAAGCAAGCCGGGCCGAAGAGGCTGAAATGCCAGAAACCGGTCCCCGGTAGCTTGTTTCCTTCCCAGTGTAAGAATTGGCTTTTGTAGTTTGGTTTGCCCTGTTCCCATCATGCACTGGGACAGGAACAGACTAATTTGCATACAGCCAGGTTCTGAAACTGGGATGGTGCAGTGAGCTAAAAAACGGTGTTGGATCTAGCCCTGATCTCTTGACTGGGTGAGAGTATTCTGTTTAATTCAGAGACTCTGTCCCTCACCACCCCTTGTTGTAAATATTTTTGTCCACCCTAAGCGTGGAAGGGTATGCTCAGATGTGAGTCCCTTGCTCATTGCACCATCAGGATTCAAGCAAGCCGGGCCGAAGAGGCTGAAATGCCAGAAACCGGTCCCCGGTAGCTTGTTTCCTTCCCAGTGTAAGAATTGGCTTTTGTAGTTTGGTTTGCCCTGTTCCCATCATGCACTGGGACAGGAACAGACTAATTTGCATACAGCCAGGTTCTGAAACTGGGATGGTGCAGTGAGCTAAAAAACGGTGTTGGATCTAGCCCTGATCTCTTGACTGGGTGAGAGTATTCTGTTTAATTCAGAGACTCTGTCCCTCACCACCCCTTGTTGTAAATATTTTTGTCCACCCTAAGCGTGGAAGGGTATGCTCAGATGTGAGTCCCTTGCTCATTGCACCATCAGGATTCAAGCAAGCCGGGCCGAAGAGGCTGAAATGCCAGAAACCGGTCCCCGGTAGCTTGTTTCCTTCCCAGTGTAAGAATTGGCTTTTGTAGTTTGGTTTGCCCTGTTCCCATCATGCACTGGGACAGGAACAGACTAATTTGCATACAGCCAGGTTCTGAAACTGGGATGGTGCAGTGAGCTAAAAAACGGTGTTGGATCTAGCCCTGATCTCTTGACTGGGTGAGAGTATTCTGTTTAATTCAGAGACTCTGTCCCTCACCACCCCTTGTTGTAAATATTTTTGTCCACCCTAAGCGTGGAAGGGTATGCTCAGATGTGAGTCCCTTGCTCATTGCACCATCAGGATTCAAGCAAGCCGGGCCGAAGAGGCTGAAATGCCAGAAACCGGTCCCCGGTAGCTTGTTTCCTTCCCAGTGTAAGAATTGGCTTTTGTAGTTTGGTTTGCCCTGTTCCCATCATGCACTGGGACAGGAACAGACTAATTTGCATACAGCCAGGTTCTGAAACTGGGATGGTGCAGTGAGCTAAAAAACGGTGTTGGATCTAGCCCTGATCTCTTGACTGGGTGAGAGTATTCTGTTTAATTCAGAGACTCTGTCCCTCACCACCCCTTGTTGTAAATATTTTTGTCCACCCTAAGCGTGGAAGGGTATGCTCAGATGTGAGTCCCTTGCTCATTGCACCATCAGGATTCAAGCAAGCCGGGCCGAAGAGGCTGAAATGCCAGAAACCGGTCCCCGGTAGCTTGTTTCCTTCCCAGTGTAAGAATTGGCTTTTGTAGTTTGGTTTGCCCTGTTCCCATCATGCACTGGGACAGGAACAGACTAATTTGCATACAGCCAGGTTCTGAAACTGGGATGGTGCAGTGAGCTAAAAAACGGTGTTGGATCTAGCCCTGATCTCTTGACTGGGTGAGAGTATTCTGTTTAATTCAGAGACTCTGTCCCTCACCACCCCTTGTTGTAAATATTTTTGTCCACCCTAAGCGTGGAAGGGTATGCTCAGATGTGAGTCCCTTGCTCATTGCACCATCAGGATTCAAGCAAGCCGGGCCGAAGAGGCTGAAATGCCAGAAACCGGTCCCCGGTAGCTTGTTTCCTTCCCAGTGTAAGAATTGGCTTTTGTAGTTTGGTTTGCCCTGTTCCCATCATGCACTGGGACAGGAACAGACTAATTTGCATACAGCCAGGTTCTGAAACTGGGATGGTGCAGTGAGCTAAAAAACGGTGTTGGATCTAGCCCTGATCTCTTGACTGGGTGAGAGTATTCTGTTTAATTCAGAGACTCTGTCCCTCACCACCCCTTGTTGTAAATATTTTTGTCCACCCTAAGCGTGGAAGGGTATGCTCAGATGTGAGTCCCTTGCTCATTGCACCATCAGGATTCAAGCAAGCCGGGCCGAAGAGGCTGAAATGCCAGAAACCGGTCCCCGGTAGCTTGTTTCCTTCCCAGTGTAAGAATTGGCTTTTGTAGTTTGGTTTGCCCTGTTCCCATCATGCACTGGGACAGGAACAGACTAATTTGCATACAGCCAGGTTCTGAAACTGGGATGGTGCAGTGAGCTAAAAAACGGTGTTGGATCTAGCCCTGATCTCTTGACTGGGTGAGAGTATTCTGTTTAATTCAGAGACTCTGTCCCTCACCACCCCTTGTTGTAAATATTTTTGTCCACCCTAAGCGTGGAAGGGTATGCTCAGATGTGAGTCCCTTGCTCATTGCACCATCAGGATTCAAGCAAGCCGGGCCGAAGAGGCTGAAATGCCAGAAACCGGTCCCCGGTAGCTTGTTTCCTTCCCAGTGTAAGAATTGGCTTTTGTAGTTTGGTTTGCCCTGTTCCCATCATGCACTGGGACAGGAACAGACTAATTTGCATACAGCCAGGTTCTGAAACTGGGATGGTGCAGTGAGCTAAAAAACGGTGTTGGATCTAGCCCTGATCTCTTGACTGGGTGAGAGTATTCTGTTTAATTCAGAGACTCTGTCCCTCACCACCCCTTGTTGTAAATATTTTTGTCCACCCTAAGCGTGGAAGGGTATGCTCAGATGTGAGTCCCTTGCTCATTGCACCATCAGGATTCAAGCAAGCCGGGCCGAAGAGGCTGAAATGCCAGAAACCGGTCCCCGGTAGCTTGTTTCCTTCCCAGTGTAAGAATTGGCTTTTGTAGTTTGGTTTGCCCTGTTCCCATCATGCACTGGGACAGGAACAGACTAATTTGCATACAGCCAGGTTCTGAAACTGGGATGGTGCAGTGAGCTAAAAAACGGTGTTGGATCTAGCCCTGATCTCTTGACTGGGTGAGAGTATTCTGTTTAATTCAGAGACTCTGTCCCTCACCACCCCTTGTTGTAAATATTTTTGTCCACCCTAAGCGTGGAAGGGTATGCTCAGATGTGAGTCCCTTGCTCATTGCACCATCAGGATTCAAGCAAGCCGGGCCGAAGAGGCTGAAATGCCAGAAACCGGTCCCCGGTAGCTTGTTTCCTTCCCAGTGTAAGAATTGGCTTTTGTAGTTTGGTTTGCCCTGTTCCCATCATGCACTGGGACAGGAACAGACTAATTTGCATACAGCCAGGTTCTGAAACTGGGATGGTGCAGTGAGCTAAAAAACGGTGTTGGATCTAGCCCTGATCTCTTGACTGGGTGAGAGTATTCTGTTTAATTCAGAGACTCTGTCCCTCACCACCCCTTGTTGTAAATATTTTTGTCCACCCTAAGCGTGGAAGGGTATGCTCAGATGTGAGTCCCTTGCTCATTGCACCATCAGGATTCAAGCAAGCCGGGCCGAAGAGGCTGAAATGCCAGAAACCGGTCCCCGGTAGCTTGTTTCCTTCCCAGTGTAAGAATTGGCTTTTGTAGTTTGGTTTGCCCTGTTCCCATCATGCACTGGGACAGGAACAGACTAATTTGCATACAGCCAGGTTCTGAAACTGGGATGGTGCAGTGAGCTAAAAAACGGTGTTGGATCTAGCCCTGATCTCTTGACTGGGTGAGAGTATTCTGTTTAATTCAGAGACTCTGTCCCTCACCACCCCTTGTTGTAAATATCTGGTTCTACAAAAGTGGCACAAGTCATTTTCCCCATTGCAAACCCCATGGCCCATAGGTTAACATGGTAGGAAGTTATTGATTAATAAATATTGATAGGAGAGGACTAGCCGGACCATTCAAAGACTTCCCAGAATGGTAGTAGTAAATCCAATAATATTATATTGTTGAATTTCTCCTAAAGTGTACATACAAGAAGTTATGAGACTTTCTTGTTTGTAAGTCCAAATTCAGCCTTTCATTGGTCTGCCCTGATTGGTCAGAGTTAAGTAGATTAGCCAGGCTGTTGGAAGACAGTGTGCTGGTCTATAGTAATGCCAGGCCAGGAGGTGGCGTCGTAAACTATGCTCTTCAAAGGCAGAGGGAAGGCCTGGGTTTCAGTCTACTCTGACAGTCTTGACCCAGAGTCAGGGCTAGGCTTAAGGAAGGTATGTGCAGATGGTAGGGGGAGAGTTCATGGAAATAGGGCATCCCAGGGGGTGTGTTTAGCCAGCTCTTACCTCCTTGCTGGAAAATCAGCCATTATGGATTTGGAAGAATGATGCACTCTGGGACAAACTAATGCCACACTCTACAGGATGTGGTAATAACTATGAGGAGTTGCCCTGCTCTCATTGGTCAGAAGTGACCTGGTGCTTGACCCAGAGAATTTTGAATAAGTATCTGAGAGGGGCAGAGCCCTCCAGATCTGCTGCTTGAATCTGAATAAAGCAAGAAGTGCCCGGCTGGAATGATTTTGCGGTACAAGGAATTCTAAGGCCTGACCTATGAAGACTGCACCATCTGAAACTACAGCCCTGTGGATTACCTTGCTGCCAAAGGACTAAGAGTGGACTCCCTGCAAGATACAGGTTAACAGAGCTCACCTGAACAGCCCCACAAAGAATTCAAAGCCTGGAGTACCAATGGATTTGTAAGGGTGTTGTTCATGTGGATTGCGGAATTGAAGTTTCACACTTTCAAGGACCCTCTTGGAGATTCCAGAACCTTGGATTGTGTGTTGGATACTTTGGGACCGGCAAGCAGAACTCCAGGAAGGTGTTCTAAGTGGACCCCGCTTGCTGAAGAAGGCGGCCCACTACAGTGGTGAGAATTCTTCAGAACAATTTATAATGGTGTGTCCCTGACAGAGAAAACAAAATGACTTAAAGGCGCTGTTGCTTTCTAAGCACTAGAAAGTGACTAATCTTTAAAAATTTATATCTCTGGTTCCCTACTGTGGATTATTTTCGCTTTGGTGTCATTTAAAAGATAAAAATATTACCTATTTTTATAAATTGGTGTTGGATTTTTATGTTGTGTAGTTTCTTAATTATTTACTGAAATGGTGTTTTTGAATGCTTTACATACCTGTCTTTGAAGTTAAGCCTGTCTGCTCGCAGCCAAATTACCAAGGGTTGAGCAAAGGAATACTTTTCTAAGACCTATGCTGAGTCCTATCTGTTACATTCTCCTACATTATTACTGTTCCTTTAATTCCAGTAGAATGTTAGTGACCACTGTGTGTACATAGGAATGTAAGAGTCAGTTGCAGCTGAGCTCTTGTACTGGTGACATCTTAGGGTCCAACCTACAAATAAACTACCAAGCTGCATCTGCTTCCTGTGCTTATTACTTGCAAAAGTGGCGACGAGGGAGGAAACAACCCATTTGACCCTTTGATGTTCTCATCATCATAAATTTGCTTTATTTTTCTACAAGCAAAAAAGAAAACCAAACAAATCTCTTTTCAACAAAGGAACCAATTGCACCTTTAAAACGATTTCCAAGAAAAGCAGCGTCTCATGCAGTGAGTGTGTCCAATTTACTATTATTGCCTTGTTATTTCCTGTTTCTCTGAGAAGCACTTATTATTTCCTGTTTATCTTGGAAGCGCTTGTTAATACCAAAAAACAGCGTCATTAAGACTATTAATTCTATTTCCTCTAAGCGCTGGCAATTTGTGAAAAGCCTCGTTAAACAAACTTTGCTTCGTTTACTCGAGTAAACGCACAACAAGGTTTCCATCTAATTTCACCTTGCATCTTTTAAAAAAAACATTGTTGGAACGCTCGAGCGTATCTGCATGCAAGAACTTCCAGCTGATTCTTTGCCAGCGTCATAAGCGTCATACGCCAGGCGGAAGAACTACAGACAGCGTCAGGCGAATACAACAACGTAGCGGCCATTTTGTATTCCCGGTTGCATGGCAACGCATTTTTGCCGATTTTCCCCGTTCAGAGCAGCGTTAACCCAGCGTTTCACAACAAAATAAAAACGCAAACAACGATCAACTCGTGCTAAATAAAGCACTCGCCAAGCTTCCTCTATAAACGATATTTTTCTCTTTTAACGACTATTTAATACATTAACTTTGACTATTGCTGCAATATTGATGTGACACACTCACCTGCCTCTCTTCTTCGTTTTCCACCGCAATGTTCTCTGGGAAATTGATAACAAGGCATTCTGGGACATTTAAAAAAAAAAAAAAAACATACTTTATTCATTTTTACAACTAACAGTATTCAGCATTATATTCACAGGAAAACAGTTTTTTTTTTAGTATTCTTCTGGGAATCGACGCAGACAACGGTGACTACTTTTTGTTGTTAATTTAATTTTGTTCCTATTCCTTCAAAATATTGACTTTAATTGTAATATTATCCTGGTGATGTTATTGTGTATGTCATATTAATTAGTCATTATTCAACATGGAGACTAATAATATTTTAGCCCCACCCAAATTCTTACAAGATCCTGGTGTACCTCCTATGAATTGGGAGGATTGGCGTGAATCCTTCGAAACTTATTTGGAGGCAATAGGAGGGGAAGTATTTCTTGCATCACGAAAATTAGCCTTACTCAAGCACAGTCTTGGCGTTGAAGGTAGAAAAGTACTGAAAACATTACCAATTGTATCTTCTGTTAACTCAAAGGTATGTGCAGGCGGAGATGAAGATCTCAGTGAAGAGGAAATTGTATTTGATTGTTCAAAACTTGAACCAGTTTTGTCTGATGAATATCTAGATGCACTTAATGCACTAGAAGAAAATTTTGGTAAGAAAACTAGTATTGTTGTAGAAAGACATAAATTCTTTTCAAGAGCACAAATGGTTGGTGAAACTGTAGAACAATATGTTACTGCTTTAAGAAGGTTAGCTGTTACTTGCAAGTTTAAAGAATTACATGAGGAAATCATAAGAGATCAGTTCATCAATAGAACTAACAATGTTAAAATCCAGGAGAAATTACTTGACTTGAAAGATCCATCTCTTCATAAAACTATTTCTATTGCCAGGAGAGTGGAAAATAATTCACGTTATGTCAAAGAGTTAAACAATACACATAGCACAGATCGAAAGTTGACTGACAGCAAAGATTCTGGTGAGGTATGTACTGTGTCCAGTAAGCCAAAAACTTTTGATACTAGGTATAATGTTAAACATGATAGTAGAGTTAGACCTCGCAATTTTTCTGGTGTCAACAAAAGCACTGTATCATATAACAGAGCGCCTTCTAATAAGACTGTGATTCCTAACAATAAGCAATTTTGTTTCAGATGTGGAAATGCCAAGCATACCACTGAAAATTCTTGGTGTCCGGCGTCAAATGTCACATGTTTCAAGTGTAACAAATCTGGCCATTTTTCTAAAATGTGCAGGTCAGGGAATCCCAATGCTTGGAAAATCTCTGTAAATTTCATTGATGAATCCCTTCACTCTGATAGCGATAGTGATATTGAAGTTATGACCATTTGGAATGATGATGAGGTTAATCATATTTCTGAAGAGATTCAACCGCCTAAATGTGAAGTCACTATCAACAACCACAAGTTATTTCTTTGGGCTGATTCTTGCTCCCTGTATACCATTATCGATAAGACTATGTGGGAAACGTGTGGTAAACCCACCTTAGTTCATTCACAAAGATCTCCTGTGGGTTATCTATGCATTAGACTACCTGTGATTGGATGTTTTTCATCTGAAATCATTTTTAAGGATAGGAGTACTCTTGGAACTGTCTATGTGGTAGAAAAGGGAAGAGCCTTATTAGGGTGGAAAGAAGTATGGAATTTAGGATTGACCCTTGATCCAAATCATCCTGACCAAGTTTTACTATCTCCTAATTGGCATAAAAAAAATTCTGAAGAAGTTTTAGTAACTCAGGATGACAATAATGTGTTAGAATTGCATAAAAAGTTCCCTGATTTGTTTAATCCTAAATTAGGATGTCTCAAAAAATTTGAACACAGAATTGTTCTTAAACCTGATTGTACTCCTATTGTTCATAAAGTACGTAATGTGCCGTTAGTGTTAAGATCTCAACTCAAATTGGAGTTAGATCGCCTTTGTCACCTGAACATTATTGAACCAATCGAAGCATCTGATTGGCTTAGTCCAGTAGTTTTGGCACGCAAATCCAACGGAAAATTGCGCATGTGTGTTGATTTGAGAGATTTAAACAAAAATATTTGGGTAGATCGCTTTCCCTTACCCAAGATTAATGAAATGGTTGCTTCTGTTAAAGATGCAAAATTTTTCTCGTCTATTGATCTGTCAAATGCATATCATCAGATAAAGTTACACCCAGAATCCCGTCATCTGACTTCCTTTATCACTCCTGAGGGTGCATTTCAGTTCTTGAGAATGCCTTTTGGGTTATCCTCTGCTTCGGCCGTTTTTCAAAGAGTCATGTGCAAGGTCCTTGAAGGCATACCTAACATGTTAGTGTTTCAAGATGATGTACTTGTATGGGGTGCTGATAAGTGTGACCACGACATGATTTTGCATGATGTATTGGGTAAACTTCAAAAGGCTGGTTTGACTGTTGCTGCTGAGAAATGCAAATTTTCTACCAATGAAATAGAATATCTTGGGCACACTTTATCTGCAGATGGTGTTAAACCTAAAAAGAATTTATTGGATGCCATCAAGAACGCTCCGGCACCATCTGATAAAGACCAGCTCCGATCTTTTTTAGGTCTTGCCGAGTATTATTGGAAATTTGTACCAAATTTTGCTTCTAAAGTCTTTTGCTTAAGATTGTTGATGAAAAAAGATGCCAAGTTTTTGTGGTCCACGGAGTGTCAAGCTGTGTTTGATGATGTGAAAAAAGAAATTGCAAATGCTGTTGCTCTTAAACCTTATGATCCCAGCAAGAGGTCGATCATCGTGGTGGATGCGAGTGCATATGGGCTTGGAGCTGTTTTGATGCAAGGGAAAGACAAATTTGAGTGGGTGGTAGCTTTTGCCTCACGAACATTGAAGGGTGCTGAATCTTCTTACTCTGTCATCGAGAAAGAGGCTTTAGCATGCTTTTGGGGTGTTAATTATTTCAGGAACTATGTCTGGGGCACTAACTTTGAGTTGAGAACAGATCATAAACCCCTTGTTGATATCTTTTCCACTAAGGGTGCAGGGAAAGCCACGCCTAGAATTGCCAAGTGGATTTATAAGTTACAAGAGTATGATTTTACAATGGAATATGTACCTGGAATCAAAAATGTCAATGCTGACTGCCTATCTCGACTTCCTATTGGAGGTGAAGATGTCGCGGTTGAACAAGATGAAGACTGGTCAATTGCTTCTGTGGATGAAGCTTGCAGTGGTGCTATAAGTTTAGAAGTATGGAGACAAGCTGTTCAGGATGATGTGGTATTGAAGGAGGTAATTGCACGCTTAGCATCACCATACAATAATTTTTCTTGGAGTGATTCTGACTTATCCGAATATAAAACCGTTTGGCCTGAACTCTCTTATGACCTTGTGGTGGGTGTGGTTAGAAGAGCTGACAAGCTTGTCGTACCGTCTTCCTTACGAAATAGGTTACTGGATCATATGCACGAAGGGCACTCAGGCATGTCTGGGATGAAAAGAAGATGTAGGTGTGATTTCTGGTGGCCAGGTATGGACAAAGATATTGATAGATGTGTAAGGAACTGCGCTGCTTGCACGTGCAGTGACAAATCTCATGTTTCTCAGGAAACCACAATCTCTGCTGTTACATTTCCGGATGGGCCATGGCAGAAACTTGCTATAGACATTTGTGGCCCGTTCAGTGTTGGTAGTATTACTGGTAAATTTGCCATTGTATTGATGGATTACTATAGCAAATGGCCTGAAGTTGCATTTGTTAAAGAGGTTAAAGCTTCCAGCATTGTTAATTTTTGTGAGGAGGTTTTTCATAGGGAAGGTTTTCCTGAGAGCATCACTACTGATAATGGTCCGCAATTTGTTGCTTCAGAGTTCCAAAGTTACTTGCATTCATGTGGAATTAAACACATTACTACGGCTGTTTATTGCCCAAGGGAGAACGGCATGGTAGAAAGGTTCAACCGTGTTTTAAAGGATTGTATACAATTAGCTGTTTCTGGAGACAATGATTGCAAAGTTGCTGTCAAAAACTTGGTTTGGAGTTATAGGAATACTCCACATTCTGCTACCATGGTATCTCCATTTCATCTTTTAAAGGGGCGTTCTGCTGGTAATAAGGTGACTCCTGCTTGGATGCTCAAGATTTCTGCTGGCCGCAATTATAAAGAAAATCTCAACAGTAGGATGAGTTCTTACCAAAAGAAGTATGTGGACAGGCATAACGACAAAATTATAAAACGTGCATGTAGTTTCCAAATTGGTGATTTGGTGAGGTCTTCTCGTTTTGGGTTATCCAAGGATGGTTCTTCCAGATGGTCTCGTCCAAAGAAGGTGTTGAAAGTATTGGGTAATTGCGTCCTGCTGGATGATGGACAAAAATGGAATATTTGTAATGTTGTTAAGTGCAACGATTTAGAACGTGATCTTTGGTTAGAAAAGGGGTCTGGTTCCAGTTCTGTTCCAAGTTCTGTTCATTCTCCGCATGTTCAATCCACGTCACCTGATCTTCCAAGGGTGGATGTTTCCAGTTCTAGAAGATTATCTGGACGAATCATTGTGAAACCTGTCAAGCTTAAAGATTATGTTATGTGACTCTGTATATATACATAGAATGCGTCAATGCAATGTACATAGTTTTTTTTTATTTTTTTTTTATTTAAGAAGAAGGATGTGTTACATTCTCCTACATTATTACTGTTCCTTTAATTCCAGTAGAATGTTAGTGACCACTGTGTGTACATAGGAATGTAAGAGTCAGTTGCAGCTGAGCTCTTGTACTGGTGACATCTTAGGGTCCAACCTACAAATAAACTACCAAGCTGCATCTGCTTCCTGTGCTTATTACTTGCAAAACTATCATGTGTTAGTGGCCTTATTGCCAATGGCAGAATTACATTTGCCCCTACCAATAACCTACTTTCCAACACCCTGCAACTAAAAAATGCTGCAAATGTGCCCACCAAGCTATCATCAGAGTTTCTTATCCAATCTTTTAATGACCCGGCAACCTTCTCTGTAATAAAATAACTCCCTAGCCAAGACAGATAGTTCTTATCCATAAATGTCATCTCTGTCAAAAAAATCACCTCTCTGTAAACTCTCTGTGAACCTATCTTCTGCTCTACAAGATAATAATCATGTGGGCTTCCTCCACCTTTCTTTTCCCGCACTCAATCAGTGGTAGCAAGCGCTATATACATGTAAACCTTTTTTCCCTCTTCTATCCCTCCACTATCCTACTCAATCCAAATAACTGACTAACATATCCACCACTCAAATTACTTTCATATTTCACAATACTAATTCACCGCTAATCCTTTATGGGTTCCGGAGTATAGTGCTACTTGCCGAAAAAACACTTTGACGCCTCGTCAGGGGTAGTAAGCGCTATATAAATGCAATTAAATTCAATACAATACTTCCAGGAGCCCTTCTTGTACAGCCACTGTTCCAGCTACAACCAATCACACACTGCTATCCCAACCACACTCCACTCTTTCCCTTGTAACCCTATAACCTTTGCAGTTGTTGTTTTATGACTGTTAATGATGTGTTTTTGAATTCCCTAATTGGATCATCAAATATGTAGAAGGAATATGTAAAGAATATTTGGGGTATTTTTGAAATCCGCAAGAAGGCAAAGTTGATTACAAGTGAATAGATCGCTTTTTAGGTCTCGCCTAGCAGCTCGCATCCGCTGCCTAGGAAAAGACTTTTAGCCATCGTTTGAGCACTGCTGCCAAAATGTGCACGCATTCAATTGCTTTGAAAGCGAACGCGTGCACGTTTGGCGTTTTCCATTCCGGAGCGAGTTTAAAAACCATCTGTTAGTAATTAACAGATGGTTCCTGCTCGCTCACGTAAGCAGTGTAGTTACATTTTTCATGGGGCTTCTCAACAGGGCTGCTGTACTATTAACGGTGCAGTCTGTCACTAATGGAGCTGAACCCCTGAGCAGAAATTACGCTGGATTAAAAGTACAGTTCCACACCCAGGGGTTTCCCATGTGAGCAGCGTACCTGGCTCTTTGTGTAAGGCAACAGCGATGCTTCCTTTTCCAGCCGATGGTCCTCGGGGTCTCATCCTTCTCTCACGTCCTCCTCCTTAGGGCATCAGCGGTCCCTCACGCGCCGAGGTTGCTGGGCACGAATCACTAAAGGGCAGTGGGGGCACCTTGGGGGCAGGCACCCGTGGCTGCGTTTTGACAACGCCCAGGGCAAGAAAGACACTGCAGAGGGTAACAAGCAACAGTGTGATCTTATGCAGATCTCGGTCTGCTCTCCCTGCACCTCAACATCCCCCCATCTCTTGAGAAGGCTTCGGACATGAAACAAAACTAGGACTGATGTTCTTAAAGACCCCATAAATCCTGCGGCCCCATTAGCCCTGACAGCTCTGTTTTTGGTGCGATGTAATGTTACTGTCCTCGGAAGGAAACCTCGTTAACAGAGAAAACATGCATGAACAACACCTGCAGATGCTGCATTTGCAGGTAGGATCGTCCGGAGGGGCTGGCTGACCATGCTGACATGGACCAAGCAGCGAATAAGGGGCAATGCGGTCCACAAGGGGCGTTAACCCATCCCCCTGCAGCCCTTGTGTGTGTGTTTGTGGAGGGCATTCTTCAAGGCGCGCCCCTACTCACTTAAATTGAACGATTTATTGGAGAATAGGCCTGGCCTTATCACAACTTGTGCCGGCGGTGGGAGTTAAAACCTTTTAGCGTTGTGAGTCTTTCAGGCTCTGCAGCCATCATTGTGCAGCATGTTCAGTGGCACCGGAGCCCTGAAGGGCCCACTGAACCCTGATTATGAAAATAATTTTGGTACACAACCAGTAGTGAAAGGGGCTCATGCCCTTGCATTCACTAGAGCCGTTGGTACCCTGATGCACCACTACTGTGCAAAGAGCTGCCCGTGTACCTGAGGCTGAGACAGGGTGTGCACTGCCTGTATTACTGAGGCAGGGTGTACACTGCCCTGTACCCGAGGCAGGGTGTACACTGCCATTGTAACTGAGGCTGAGGCAGGGTATACACTGCCCGTGTGCCTGAGGATGAGGCTGGTTGTCTTGACACTGCCTGCGTACAAGAGGCAGGGTGTACACTGCCCCTGTACCTGAGGCTGAGGCAGGGTGTGCACTGCCCGTATTACTGAGGCAGGGTGTACACTGCCTGTGTACCCGAGGCAGGGTGTACACTGCCCGTATACCTGAGGCTGAGGCAGGGTGTTCACTGCCCGTATTACTGAGGCAGGGTGTACACTGGCCGTGTACCCAAGGCAGGATGTACACTGTCCATGTACCTTAGGCTGAGTCAGGGTGTACACTGCCCGTATTACTGAGGCAGGGTGTACACTGCCCGTGTACCCAAGGCAGGGTGCACACTGCCCGTGTACCTGAGGCTGAGGCAGGGTGTTTACTGCCCGTATTACTGAGGACCGGTGTACACTGCCCGTGTACCCGAGGCAGGTGTACACAGCCCTTGTACCTGAGGCTGAGGCAGGGTATACACTGCCCGTGAGCCTGAGAATGAGGCTGGGTGTCTGTACACTGCTCCTGTACCTGAGGCAGGGTGTACACTGTCCCTGTACTTGAGGCGTGGTAAAAAACTGCCCGTGGACCTGAGGCGGAGGCAGGATGTACACTTTACGGTACAATTGTTAGTAATACTCAGACAGAGGCTAGTGCAAGCATTTTACGTGCCCATTAAAAGCAGGGGTCCGAGGGTGGCCTTTATGGCACATGATGGAAAGGTGTGCGTGTGTGCCCAGCCCGGCACAAGCGGGCATGAGCACTGCACAGGGACGTTTCGGTGCCCCCTTCATCGTTGTGCAGAAAACGCTGCTACATGTGAGCACATACATTAGTGCACACGAAAAGGCTTCAGGGTGCCCGGGGGGCTTCTTCACGTTAAGTGGCACGCCACAAGCATCGCCCGTGGGGCACCCTTTCAACACCCTCAGTGCCCCTCGTCCCATGCGCATAAAGCACGGTTACTTCTAAGTATCCGACGCGTCCTCTGCTCTGTGCGCTTGAGGCCTGTGGTGCTCACGAGGGAAGGCGAGCAGCCTATTTATCCGGCCGGAGCGCCTCGCCAGGACAGTGACACGTAAACGAAGATGGCTGCCCTGGTGCTTAACAATGTCCTGAGCGCGTAATTTAAGCAGCTGACAGGGGTGTATGGTATGAGATAAGCAGTGCTTAATTTGAGCCGGTGCTTTCAGGTGCTCAGCCCCGGCACTTAATAGGATTCCGGTGCCCAGCACAGCACCTAATTGTCAACACCATACTTAGAACAGTCTACCACATGGTGGCGCTGCTCATCTAATCTAATACCTGCCTCCCCTGCCATTCCTTTAGCTTTGGGGACCTGGAAAAATCTGAACTGTTGCATTGACATGCGAGAGAGATGGTTAGTAGTTGTTTTGGCAGTGATGACAAGGGCGATGGGTGGTGCAAGCTGCAGTGGCCTCCTAGTCAGAGCCCTGGCACTTAATATTTTACAAATTAAGCACTGGAGATAAGATAACAACACAGGACGAGTCAGGGTATCCAGAGGGATGAGGGCGGTGACAGACAGACGTACAGCTAAACGGTTGTCTGCCGCCCACCCGTTCAACGCCCTCTTAGCCTCTTTATTCACCAAGATCAAAGGCGTGTGAGGGAAGTGCTGGCCACATGCAGGCGATGCCAACGTTACATATATATGCCAGTTGCAGAGACACGAATATTACACCCTTCCTTACATTACCCAAGGTAGACATGCTGTAGACAGACACAGATTAGCACAAACATCCCACTCCGCCCCCCTCCTCTTCCGGGTTCCGACTCCCCCCCCCCCCTGCCCTGGTTTGACGTAAATTTAGTTTTCCAAGAGCGAGTTAGCGCCCAGCTTCGTAGTTGCTTCTGACAGGCACAGTTGATTAGTATGAATTTCCTTCGGTATCACAACACAAATTCTGATGAGTGACTCCTTACTCAACTCACACATCACAGCCTGCTGGACAATGACACACAACGAGAGGGCAAAGTGGACTCTGGCACAGGGCCCCAGGGTTTCATGGGGCCCCGGGATAGGGCCAGCTCTGTTCTGGAGAGAGTCTTGCCCTGATGCCTTGGAGTAATTCTTAAACGGATTTTCTTTTTGTGTAAGTTTTTTTTAGAGTTTTATATAGCGCGAACTAGACCTCACGCATGGGTATCAGAGCTTTACAAGAGCTCCATTTTCGTTACAGACGCATTCATTTTTGTGAGGCACAGGGAGATTAAAGGGCATATTATCAAGACAGGCGATAAAATTCCAATTGAAGCCCATGTTAGAAGTCCTCCACATTTAACATGGGCATTGGAATTCCATAGAGCATATTATCAAGCCCATTATCGCCATTTTAGCAGCAGTTTTCTGCCGCTAAAACGGCGATAATTTTATCTTGATAATATGCCCCTCAGTGATTTGCCCAGAATCACAGGATGTTGAGCGTCTCTGCCGAGACTCCAACCCGGTTCCCCAGCTTCGAAGTCGACCGCTCTAGCCATAAGGCCACATACTCTCCCCTAAGATTGTTTTAAATGCCGTTTTCCTTTCATTTATTTTAATGTGGGTGATGTGTGAGAGCTTATTACAGATATTTTGCAGAGTAATGGTGTGTTTATGTTTCATGCAACCTCCGTAAAAAAGCTTTTTAGATCAAAATAGGGCACAATATATAAGAAATGGGAGGGGGTCACTCAGATTGTTTGCAGTAATATTAGTGAGATGCTGCTGGGTTACAATATTGAATACACACATCACTGTCCATGAATATTAGATGTAAACGCACTTATAATCTGGACGTGTGACTGTGCACTGTCAGTGACCTGCCCAGAGAGGGCATGAAAGAGAGGAAATTGGATCCTAAATTAAAAGCTGTTCCAAAAAGAGGCCCCCAAGATACTTATGACCCAGGGCCCCCAAAATCCTTAAAATATCCCTGAACTGAGCGCCTCTCCCGTCAAACTCCCTGAAGCGGTAATCTCAAATGGGGTCAAACACAAAGACTGCAAGAGAGAAGGGAGCCTGGAGCACACCAGCGAAGTGATGGCCCATGAGCCCGCCCGCATGCTGGTCTGTCGAAGATCACACGGTGAGGGCCCCAGGTGCGGATGGTATTGTGAGGCCGCATCAAGGCAGAATCTGCTTCATACAACACAGATATATGGATGGATGGATAGATGGCGCTTAGCTCCCCTCCTCTCTGCACTCCGGTGTGCCGTGGTCTTTCCCTGGCATCTGTTTGTATTTCTTTGGTAGCTTTGTGCCAGGCCCGGCCAGTGCCACTTGTCACGATGCCACTGTGAGGTAGTGTGGCTCACTGGTTAGAGGCGGCAGACCCGAGAGCAGAGGACGGCCCGGGACCAGGGTTCGATTCCCGGCGCGGCAGGTTTCTGG
The DNA here is from genome assembly GCF_964263255.1 of Lissotriton vulgaris. Taxonomy (NCBI): domain Eukaryota; kingdom Metazoa; phylum Chordata; class Amphibia; order Caudata; family Salamandridae; genus Lissotriton; species Lissotriton vulgaris. The sequence goes on along the minus strand of NC_141694.1, from coordinate 47,551,911 downwards.
ACTAGGGTCAGCGGACTCGATAATTCTCTCGCCTCGGTGCCCACTCTGATCAGCGATCACACTCGGCAACTCTGGGCATTAGCTTGCCTCATCCTCACTAACGGCCCCACCAGACCGCCGGGGATGCCTGGTCTCACCCTGGAGATACCCATTAAGGGACCATCTCTCAGGGAAGCCAGGAAGGGTTTCGCAGCGGTCGAAGCGCCTTGGGACCCTCCGGGTATGTAGTGCGCTATATAAATGACTATACATTTACATTTACATTTACATTTACTGTGTGCCCTTAGCTCCCTTCAGCACTCAGGGGTCCTGCAGTCTTTCTGTCCCCTCTGGTCCAGGCATGAAGACAGCGAGCTCAGCTCACAGAGGCGTTCACGGGGGTGCCTAGTGCTGCTTCTGTTCACACTCTCATAAAGGCACCGCACATAGGCACGGGCGTCGATCGGCGCCCACACCGGGCCTACCTCGTATATGCAGAGCTCTCAGCTGAGAGTATAGGAAGAGGTGTGGCGCAGCGGCCAGTGAACTGACTCCGTAACCCAGGGACTGACGCCTAGCACCATGTGACTCTGGGCAGTAGCTCGCTTAATCTTCCCGATGGCCCCAGCGCTTGACACTCTTTGCATATACTGGACATTTACATTTATAGAACGCACAGAGGCGCCGCCTACATTTTAGGTGTCAAAATGGGAGGGGCGAGGGGGAGGGGCTAGACAATGGGAACCACAATACATCATCAAAAGTTGTGCATTTCCCTCTGTTCAAGCACCATCTGATCCCTGGTCATGGCACTGTGCACTCGCTTAAGTATTTATCTCCAGAGAGAGAGTGTAAACGTGAAGCTCTCTTCCGAAGATGTCTCGGGCATACTCGGCCTCTGATTGGCTGGATGCTTCTACTTGGTTAGAAGACTTTGGGGTGGTCGCCTAATTGAGGAGCTTGTTTCTCTCGATGGTGACGGCTTAGCATCCACGGATTCACTTTGATTAAAGTCCCCTTCTATGGTGGCCCGCAGGGACTCTTTTATGCAACCATCAGGGGCGGAGGAAAGTTCTCCCCAGCCCCTCACACCAGAAGGCTCAGCCTCTCCCATGATGACAGCAGCGCACTCTGTGCCATCTTCAATTTGAAAACGAAACAACAAACAGCTCTCAGTACAAGAGCAAACCAGGGCACGAGTCCTAACAAGCATTGGCATAGCCAATAGGTCTCGCTTTTGGGACCTTATAAGTGTTTAGGTATGCAATACAATATCCTTGGTGCAACAACATCAACTGTTTCATGGCTAAACACTTATAAGGTCCTAAAGGCGAGACCTATTGGCTATGCCAATCCTTGTTTGATTTCGAAGGAAGAAACTACAGTTGTGGAGATGTGACTCCCTGTATTGTTGTGACATTCAAGAAATCACCGTTCATGAAATGAGAACGTTTTTAGAGCAGTACACTGTCATTTCTGGATCAAACCTCTCCATTTTCAGAGTTGACATGAAGCACTTCTACATACTCCCATCTCAAAGCTTTGCACTAAAAAGCCAGAGTTATTTGCTTTGCCACTGATTGTTGCATTGGGACCCGTCCTAGGAAGTACCTTTTGTGCTACTCATCTGTGGTACATTGTAGAAAATCCTTAGTTTGTCACCCTTCCCTTTTGCATGTGCCCAATGGCATTCAAATGGTGGTCAATCATGTATGTTGATTACTACAGGGATGTCTGCACCCCATAGTCACCCTGGTCACTTCAGCAGCGTAAACACAACCTTCCATTGTTTCTTGTTTATCTGCCCCAGGCACCCAGTAATGTACCCCTCTTCAGTACTTCTAGCCCTAACTTTATTAAAGAGAAGCGCACTCTTGGCCACTTTTATTATCATTTGGCGCAGTGAAACATAGCAAGACCATTTGTTGTGCTACGTCAAATGGAAAGAGCAGGATTGCACCATCATTACTGACATGAGGGTTATTCCTGCATGTTCTCTGCGCGGGCACACTTGCAGGGCCCCTTGCATCATGGTGGAAGGGTGTCTGTGATGTCTGCAGAACGCAGCACACTTAGAAAGAGGAAATAACGAGGAGAAATCAACTCATTTCTCCTCATTATGCCTCACCTTCGAAAGAATTGCATTTTGACGCTTTCCCATGTTTACTAGTCTTAATAAATCTGGGAATGTTGAAGAATTGAAATCTTCATTCTCAGGGGTCTCACTAATAGAAAGAAGAACTTGACACAGAAGCTGGAATATAGAGAGAACATTTTTATTAAACTCAAATGAGTGAGGCTACGTCACACAGAAGCCTTAGCAACTGAATGAGGCAGTCTGAGGAGTACAGAAAACAGAGGCCTTATATATGCTTAGGGTTACAAAACTCAGCATAAAAGTAAGGGGCAGTCCTAGCTTCTGCAAGCATGCAAAATGCCTAACATGGACATGCAAGATCTGCCAAATATTAGCCAATAGGAAAAGATTCAAAACAAAGCATCATGTAACCAGAACATCCCCCTTGAGTCGTGTCTTTGCCCGATCCCACAAGTCAATCAATGACGGCACCTATAGGTCAATCAGTAATGGAAGAACATGTTTGCGTGCTTCAAAGGGAAGGTTTGTGAATAGGAAAACACAGGGAGAGAATAGCGAAGGCCAAAAGATAAGATACAGCACGAGAAGAATGCTAAAGGCTAACAGATAGTTGATACAGGGATAAGGTGGTCCAGACAAGAATTAGTGTAGGCCGGCTGGTGTCTGAGATGAGTTTCAAGACAAGGACAGAGGGGGTTTTCAACACATTGCAGTCCAAAAAGGCAGAGACACTTCATGAATCATGCAGCCTATGTAAAGGCAACACAAAATGGAGTTTGAATGTAAAATGGAGTCGAAATTAAAGAACCTCAGCCCCTCCTTTTGCCATTACACAGGCAACTCCTAATTAATTGCTAGGCGAGCATTTTCCATTCTAAACATTTCATTAAAGGTATGAGCAGGAATACAAAGAGGACAGGGCATTGGGTCATAATTAACATATAGACAACAGGAGAAAGCAATGACCACTATTACAAACAAATTTATCATTTTTCACAACCCTAAGCAGAAAGCAAATCCTAAAATGATCTATTAACATTTTTAGGGCTCCTATGCATTTCAGTAACTTATTATATGTTCAGGTGAAACAGTGGTGATCCTTATCAATGCTCTGAGGTGAAAAGGGAATACTCTTCCACAGAGAATGGACTTTATTCTGCTTTTACTAAACAGAATACTACTTTAAAACAATGCCAACAAAAGAATAAGAATCAGTCTCCTAGCACCCATTTTATGCAATCGCACGGAAACCACTTGTGAAACCAACCACAACCATGCCCAGAGTTCGTTCCAAGCCTCTCTGGCAGGCTTCTATTGTCCATCAAATCTGCTCCCATTGTTTTCGCATTGGGCCTCTCAATTCAGGCATTCCATGAAAAAAAGTGCTTCTCAGTATCCGTTGGAATGCCCTCCAGGCCAACACTCACAGCTCACTTGAAAGTCTCAATGTCTCAATGCAGTGCACCAGTGTCTCTCCTCTGCGGCAGACACTACAGATGTTGTGCTCTTCACTGATCATGGGCAGAGATCATCTCGTGCAGACCCGGGACCATTCTCAGGCTCCAACCCTCATCATTCAGTGTCAGAGGACGCTCAGGCTGCTCTTTCATGGGCACCAGAATGTAGTGCCTTTTGCCAATCTTGGATCCTCGGGTGCACTGCACTTCCGTTGGAGCAAAGGAAAAGGGGGATGTGTGTGGCCAAAACTCAGGCCAAGGGGCTCAAGGGACTGCACACTGTCAGAGGTTACCAGCACATGACAGGTGGACAACGGAAGCCTCAAAACAACAGGAATCCTTCTCTTTCGCTCTTTTGCATTGAAATTCTGGTTCTGTGATGTCCAATGCCGTCTGATGGAGCAAGTGCGATGCTTTAAACAGTTCATTGTATAACAAGGGGACTGAAAGCAGGTGGCCTGCACTCTTCAAAGGAGTGGCCACACGCCATGGGACAATTCTGGTCTAGAATACACTGTCATTTTCAAAGGCAATACAAAGACAAAGGCAGTAGGCAAAACAGTGCCTCTAGGCTCTTCAATTGGGTTTCCGAGTGAGAGCATATCCTCCACCATCTAAGGGTAGATAGCGACATGATTAAGTCTAGGTATTCCTAAATTCCTTATCCAGAACATCTCAAAAGAAAAATCGCATAATACAGATTATCAGGGACATGTAGAAACCTCTCACCTATTGAGGTGGAAAACTTGTCTTACTATAGTATTGAGTCAGTTAACCAGTCCATCACTACCCTGACAGTCAGACTGGAAAACCTTGAAGTAGGCCTAAAGGAAATTCTTAAAAACCAGTCTGGTCATACAAAAGGGAATTATACATAATATAGGGGTTCCTGGTACATTACTGCAGTCTGGGAGTGTGCTAATGTTCCAGTTCCTTCTTCAGGGAAAAATGAAACCTGGTTTCCTTTATGGTACAAAGCCATATACTACTTAGGAAGCAGAACAATACTGACTAATGTAATATAGAAATTAGGTCACCCTGTACAAGAGTCACAGATCTATAATTTTATCCTTACGTCCAATCAGGATACATAAATCTAGGGCTGCCTTTTCCTTAAGGGAAGTGGGCAGTAACGTGACTAACAGTAGGTGACACACTTTGATCCTATATATCTCTTTTATTTTTCTTGAATACTATTTATAGCCAAATTGACATACACTGGTGAAGTGTTGTCTGTGTCGTGCACAGTATGAAAATATCATATCTGTGAAATTTAGCAAATCAACACAACTGTTGTGTAGCGATACGCATCGTCATGTATATCCCTTGACATCACAGGTAAACTTGTAATAGTATCAAAAGCAGCAACATAAAACAAAAACATGCATAAAATAAAAAATAAGAAAAAACGCACAAAACGCACATGTCAAGCCATCAGATATACTTGCTGTATATCAAGCACAAAAAGCATAGACAAAACAATAGCATATGTGAATGAGCAGTGACACACAACACCATGTCATGTACTTTATGCACTGTGAACCTGCAGCCCAAAACCCAATATTCGGGCCTGCTTAATTTGTCAGGTTTAAAATCCTTATCCTCCTTTTGACAGTAGATCACCAGTCAGTGGATATCTGCTGTCAAATATAACCTACTGTGTCGCTTCTGACACACAGAACCAGCAAGAACAATTCATGATAGGACCAAATACACAAACATAAAAAACATATGAACATTTCTTTCCAAAGGAGTTACGCAAAAACACATCTCGTGTCAACCAACCAAACTCATGTGTCTTGTCAGCCTTAAAATCACCCAGAACTATCCATGAATGATCTGTGGGAAGAAGCAAAAATAAAATACACAAAACACAAAAGAGAGACATTTCTCATAACATACTAATATCAATTATAACTTTTAATCAGAAGACAAAACACGATACACATTAACAAACACAAAAATAAATTTCCATTACTTAACTGTTACCATCTTGTCAGTCAGCTTGCAACATTAAGCCACCTTAATTTTAACTTTCTAAAAGTAGAATTGTTTCACTGACACTCCATATTAATTTGGCACCTACAATTTCCACTGTGAAAAATAATTCTTAATTGGCAAATCGTTCTCACTTAGGCATGTAGCCTTCAAAATTTTAGTAAAGGGCTTCGTCTTATTTTCTGTCTAAGACTTAATGCAATACTTCATTTTCTGTCAAATAAAAACAACTAGCAGACATTATTTTTTTTCAGAGCAGAGACACAAATGTATCAGTTCTGCAGAGCATTTAGCATGATGTTGGAACTTTCAAAGGAACCCTTCATTCATATTTTCCCTTTGGAATTAAGTTCTTTAATTGTATTGATGTTCTTATGGAGAAACCAGAAACCCCTCCTTTTAGAGGCCCTTTAGCAAGGTCATTCTGCACTTCACAGAAACAAGGGCCTAATTTTAAAGGTCACAAATGTCAACATGACAGCCTCCTTCCATTGTTTACAGGGAAACTAAAGATAGCACCTCAGCACTTGAGCCAGCCTCTGCAGCTCTCCTAGCCCCCCAGCCTCTACTCACTCTGAGGCTGTCAAAGACAAAAGGCCTACCTAATTCCTCCTAACCTGCAATAATTCACTCTATTTTGAAAAATAACTTCTCCTTTTTAGGCGCTAAAAATTATCTCTATTCCCAGTTTATTAAACAACATTTACTGTGAATAATTCACAAAACCCAATAACACACATATCAGTTTTTAGAACAAATGCTTGTTGCAAAGGTACTCATTTCATCAACCTTAAATGGATCTCACTGGGACATTTAAAAGCAAACCCCAAATGGGGACAACCTGCAAATTTGTATTATACCTAAATGTATGCATTTACTGAAGCCTAAAGCACTTTAAAGCTATTATAAATGGCAAAAATGCTGTTTTAAATGGTCTATTTTACCCAAAGGTGAATTTGAGGTCAGGGGCACTTAAAAATAAATATCCTATAATTGTGTTACATATTAATCATCCTCAGAATGTTCTTTACAAATTGCAGAGATTGGACATTAGACATATCTCGTGTAAATACTTAGAAAAATGAGTTTTTTACGCCTGCGCTAAGTAAAATTCCATATGCTAATGTCCTCATTATGCAGGATAGCACAACTTAAATTAAATTATAATGCTAGGATGTTCACAGTATGAGCATTAAGCTTCATGAATAGTAAAAAACAAAAATTTTGTAGCACTTATTTTTAATAATTATTTTTCATAAGTAATAATTATTTTTAATAAACCCAATCATTTTTGATAATTCCACATATCAAAGCAAGCTGCATCTCTTGCCTATCATTTTTAGACACATTCATTTATAAGCGTAAGCACAGAAGCCTAACTTGAAACATGATAAAAAATTTGGCGCCACATTTTTTCTTTCTAAAAAGGACAATTTTTATTTAGCAACAGACCCAAGAATATGCTTACAAAAATGATTAAAGAGAGGAAAACCCTTAATTGAAATGTCTTCCTGTAATACAAAATAATGAACCTTAGTTTTGGAACCTTTTGAAAACAACATTCTGAAATGCAAAGATTCACCCTTGTTTAACTGAGGCCAAAGTCCTGGCTGAGTAAATACTCCTGTTTGTTTAGCTTGTCTCTCAGGGTTTGTAACATGAGCACGGTGGCTGTCTTTTTCAAACGAACACACATCAATGCATGTTCTATAATATGCGTCTGAGTTCAGCAAAAATTTACTTCAGCTGAAGTGTTTGCCCGGAAATTTCTAATACAATGTATGTAAGTAAAAAATGCTATAAGTTTGTTTTTCAACAAAACACACCATTCGTTTTTGGGGGCCTTTTTATTCCTAGTGAATGTGAATGTTTAACTTTATTTTTTTAAGCATTTAGACATTTTGTTTAATAGACTGAAAGCATAAAAAAAACACAAACACACATTTAAGCTCATTTCAGACATAAACAGAAAAGGGTCAAACATTCACGACACACAATACGGCACGCCTTGCATTTCGTGAATAGCGCCATCGCTATTCACTTACAGAAGTTGCACTAGTGAAAAAACCACATAGACATTTAAACACACATTTAACCCACAAATCAATACTCAGGACAGAAACAAAGGACAGTCCACAGACTGTACTTGAACCAAACCATTTGCAAATACTAGTTGTAAGTCATATTTACAAGAAACGCTTCTCAATAGTGTTCCAAAAGACTGCAAAAACAGCCCAACAGACTGATGTATGTCCAAGAAGCGAAAATACACTCAATTCACTAGCTTTGGCTAGCAGAACACAAAAAAAAAACCTTCTGCATATCTTCATTCATAAAATTGCGCAGAACAAAGGATCCTTGTTTTGTATTATGTCATATTTTAATTACCTGGGGATACAAAATCACCAAGGAAGAAATATGTTTTTAAATCTAAACCTATTTGGATATTCCCGCTAGGGGAGCTGGCTAATTTACTTCATATCACACTATGGTACCTTTCAAAAAAGCAACACATTCTTCGATGTGATCTTGAAAACAGGCATGCCAAAAAAAATTGCAGAATATGCAAATATTATAATCAAAGTAGTGCTTAAGGTACTTTTCGTACGTGCACCGTTCAACAAAACCAAATAGAGAAAAGTCTCCTCATTACCTGCCTACACAAATTGCAATTTGCATATCCAAAATCCAAGCATATCTAAAGTTGGCCAACACAAATTTCAAAATTCCAAAGCTACAGTCCAAAATTTGCTAAGACCAGGCATCTTATAGCTCACTAATCTAGCTTCAAACTTCAAGGGGTTATCAAAAACGATATACTCGCAAATATACGAGCCCCTCTGCTTTGGTAATTGCAATAACCAAATCAGAACCAAGAAACCAACCCCTCGGCTTTGGTAATTGCAATAACCAAATCAAAACTAAGAAACCAAACAAAATCGTGGGAGCGACCCATTTGTACTTCTTACTCTTACTAATCAAAAGGTTATCCAAATTCTAACTGTCAAGTTCTACATGACCTAACAGTCTTTTTTAGAATACTCACGCCAAAAAGGTTCTCAGTCAGGAGTGACATCATGTGAAGGATCAAAATCAGGAAGATCAGAAATATACTGGGTTGCAGAGACAAAGAATCTCCAGAATCCCTGTGCACAGAGTACCTTCTTAGTAGAATCCTGTTCTGTCCTTCTCAGAAGATTTCAGTCTTCTGACAAGATCACTCCCACAGATAGTCACTTCTCTGATAAAGCCCACGTTGGCCGCACCATTTAAAGAATTGAAATCTTCATTCTCAGGGGTCTCATTAATAGAAAGAAGAACTTGACACAGAAGCTGGAATATAAAGAGAACATTTTTATTAAACTCAAATTAGTGAGGCTACGTCACACAGAAGCCTTAGGAACTGAATGAGGCAGTATGAGGAGTACAGAAAACAGAGGCCTTATATATGCTTAGGGTTACAAAACTCAGCATAAAAGTAGGGGGCAGTCCTAGCTTTTGCAAGCATGCAAAATGCCTAACATGGACCTGCAAGATCTGCCAAATATTAGCCAATAGGAAAAGATTCAAAACAAGGCATCATGTAACCAGAACATCCCCCTTGAGCCGATGTCTTTGCCCGATCCCACAAGTCAATCAATGACAGCACCTATAGGTCAATCAGTAATGGCAGAACATGTTTGCGTGCTTCAAAGGGAAGGTTTGTGGAATAGGAAAACACAGGGAGAGAATAGCGAAGGTCAAAAGATAAGATACAGCACAAGAAAAATGTGAAAGGCTAACAGATAGTTGATACAGGGATTAGGTGGTCCAGACAAGAATTAGTTTAGGCCGGCTGGTGTCTGAGATGAGTTTCAAGGACAGAGGGGGTTTTCAGCACATTGCAGTCCAAAAGGGCAGAGACACTCCGTGAATCATGCAGCCTGTGTAAAGGCAACACAAAATGGAGGGTTTTTTTTCTTTTTTTTTAAAAACTTTATTTTTCAGCAAAGATTAACAACATATTCCCCCCCAAAATTGGCATCAGTAGAAAGAACATACATGTGTACAGAGTTCATTGCCCCAATACGGCCCCAGCAGGTGCAGGCATCATAACAATTATAAGAATCAAATCTTCGGGATGCAAAGTAAATCATAAACTTGACAGTATGGAACATTGTGCGTAGCCAGCAGGGCATTACCCCAACACCATCCCTCCCTCCCTGCCCCCAGCATCCTCTCCCTCAGACCCCGACTCCCTAGAGGAGAACAATTCAGCTCTAGTTGCATCCGAATCGCTGCAGACTGACCCTACAGCGCACATCATACGCCAAGCAAGCAAGTCCTCCTGCAGCCTCTCATCCTTGTGTGTAGGCTGCATGTACGTCTCCTCAGCCAATGTCCATTCCCCAACATCCCGAAGCCATAGTGACATGGCAGGGGCCCTCAGTCCCATCCAAGTGATAGCCACTCATCGCCTTGCCAACACCAAGAGTAGCTGCAACATTTTGTAGGATAAGTTCCTATTTTTTGGGTTTGGGGACAAGGGCCAGTAAACAATGAAGTGGGGTCAGGGCAATATGAAGGCTCGTGACCTTACGGATGTGGTCCACCACCGCCTTCCAGAAGTCCCCGACCAGAGGGCACTCCCAGGCCAGATGGAGAAATCCGGCTCTGACCGTACCGCATCTAGGACAGGCATCCGTTTTATCTGCGGCGATGCGGTGCAAAGCAACTGGAGTCATGTAAGTGCGGTGCACAAAATTAAAATGAATCAGTTTGAATCGTGCATTACACGACACCTTCCGAGTAAGGGTTCCTATTCGTTTGCGTTGTCCCAGGTCCAGGGCAACCCCCAGATCCGCTTCCCAAGACGGGGAGATCGGAGGGGCCGAGTCACACCCCAATTATCCGTACCCGCAAACCACCGAGTGGCTGGCAGAAGTTGGGCCGCATAGTAATATAAATCGAACCTCGGGGCCTCCAGACCCCCCTCCTCCCGGCGTCGGACCACTGTGTGCAGTGCAACCCTGCTGCGCCTGCCCGCCCAGAGCAAGGAGGTGAGCATCGTATTTAGTTTGCTAAATATACGAGGGGGGAGCGGGCACAAGGTATTCTGCAGTACGTATAACACCCTCTGCAACATCACCATCTTGGAAACGGCTAGTCTCCCCATTAGGGAGAGTGGGAGCGTGTTCCAAAAGGACACGGACTGCTGCAGGGAACTAAGCACTCGTTCGGCGTTACGGGCCAGCAACTGCTCATCGGATGCGGACACTTGAATTCCCAGGTATCGGAAGGCCTCTAGCTCCCACCTCAGCCCCAGGTGCGGGAAACCCATTCAGGGGTCCCCGCCACAGCCCGCTAGGGGAAAGATAAAGGACTTCCCAGGATTGAGGCGCAGCCCAGAAGCTGCACCAAAACGATCTAAATGCTGTAACAGGACCGACAGCGATTCCCGGGGGGACATCAGGTAGAACAACGCGTCATCGGCGTACAGAGAGATCAAGTGTACAGTATCCCCCACTTATATCTCCCAGGGGAACATCTCCGCTCGGATTGACACCGCCAAAGGCTCAATCGCCAGGGCGAATAGGAGCGGCGATAGAGGACACCCCTGATGGGTGCCCCTGCCCAATTGCCACTCTTCCGAGCGGGCTGCCCCGAGTCTGACCCTGGCCGTAGGCGCGCTATAGAGGATCTGGATCCAGGCGCAGAAGAGGGGCCCCACCCCAGCCAGCCGAAGCACCTCCAAGAGATACCCCCAGCTGACAGTGTCGAAAGCTTTAGCCAGGTCTATCGACACCAGGACCTAGGGATCCTCTCTATCACGCACCTCATGGAGGACATGGTTTAGGCGCAGAAGGTTCATGGCGGTGTTGCGGCCAGGGATGAACCCACACTGGTCTTGATGGACTAAGTGCGCCATATGCGGCGCCAGCCGTGTGGCTAAAATCCTGGTAAGGATTTTCACATCAGTGTTGATTAGGGTGATAGGCCGGTATGCCGCTGGATCACAGCTATCCCCTCCTGGTTTCAAAAGCATGCAAACCTACCTCCCTCCACGTTCCAGCGCCTCATGGTAAACCTGCAGGAGAAGGAGGGCAAGAGTATCCACAAACGCCTGATAATATTCAGGCGGAAAACCGTCTCCACCCGGAGCCTTGGCCATTGGGAGGCGGCCATTGCTACTCTGACCTCCTGAAGCGACAAGATGGTGTCTAGTTCCTCCGCATCCTCTCCTGAGAGGGTCTGGAGGGTCAGACCCCGTATGGCTGATAGGATGCTTCCGTCGCCAAGGGGTCCGCGGTATATACTGCTTGCAGGTGAGTGCGGAGAACCGCGAGGAGGTCCGACTCTGAGTGCACCATGTCCCCAGCGGGATTCCTTACGCCACTATCCGTGCTGGAGCGGACTCCCTCCGAAGAATCCAGGCTAGCAGGTGGCCTGACTTGTCCCCCTCCCGGTGGAGACGCTGGCGGTATTGGCCGAGGGTAAACTTATCCAGCCGAGTAAGGGTATTATAAACGCCCTCACGGGCCGTCCGCTCAGATTCCAGGTTCGACCCATTCGGTTCCGACAGGGATTGACAGTGGCAGAGGCGATCCTCAGCGCACCTCAGATCTCGGAGCAACTGTCTCCGGACCCCATGAGTCAGGCCCATACTAAGGTAGTAGTCCCTTAGGCAGAAACCCGGGGTCTTAGGCTTGTATTTTACCTCTATTGTCCTTTTGTGCCACTATAAAGATTAGCATGTATGTGTCTGCACTACTAGCCCCTAAAAACAGAATTCTTTTTAAAAAAACGCAATGTTAAAAAAACGATCCATTATTTTTAAACTACTCACTGCTCCTATCCTTGAGGTACAGGCTCATCCGGGCTGCCGATTTCGGGCTCCTGGGCGCGAGATCTAATCGCGGGTGCCATTTTGGGTGAGGGAGGTCGGCGTGCTAGTCTATCGCCAGCCCACTCAACCCAACCTACAAAAGCTGCTAGACTGCCTCGCTCCTCGACTAAGGTAGTAGTCCCTGAGGCAGAAAGCCGGGGACTTTGGCTTGTATTTTACCTCTATTGTCCTTTTGTGCCACTATAAAGATTAACATTTATGTGTCTGCACTATTAGCCCCTAAAAACGGAATTCTTTTAGAAAAACGCAATTTTTAAAAAAACGATCCATTATTTTTAAACTACTCACTGCTCCTATCCTTGAGGTACAGGCTCATCCAGGCTGCCGATTTCGGGCTCCTGGACGCGAGATCTGACCGCGGACTCCATTTTGGGTGAGGGAGGTCGGCGTGCTAGTCTATCGCCAGCCCACTCAACCCAACCTACAAAAGCTGCTAGACTGCCTCGCTCCTCGACTAAGGTAGTAGTCCCTGAGGCGGATCGCCGGGGACTTAGGCTTGTATTTTACCTCTATTGTCCTTTTGTGCCACTATAAAGATAAACATTTATGTGTCGGCACTACTAGCCCCTAAAACGGAATTCTTTTAAAAAAACGCAATTTTAAAAATAAGATCCATTATTTTTAAACTACTCACTGCTCCTATCCTTGAGGTACAGGCTCATCCAGGCTGCCGATTTCGGGCTCCTGGACGTGAAATCTGACCACGGGCGCCATTTTGGGTGAGGGAGGTCGGCGTGCTAGTCTATCGCCAGCTCACTCAACCTAACCTATAAAATGCAACACCCTTTCCGTACGCGCAGTGGACGAGTGCAGCGGGCGCGCCGATGGCGCGCCGCAGGCGTGCCAGAGGCAAGCCCGTCTGCGCCCGTCCACGCCAGACCGGGCCCAGGACCCAACACTATCTCCATCAGTGCCGCTCACCCAGCTACTTATACAAGTGAGGCTCTAGTCCGACTTAGACAGACCCCCAAGCTGAGCTGCTCCCATACAGCATGGGCGAATTTTGCGAATCTGGCGTTTGCCAATTTGCGAATTTGAGAACTCGCAATCCGCAAAATCAGTGAATTCTCGCGAATTTGCAGATTTTTTTTGTGTTCGCAAGGTTTTCTGCAAGTTCGCAAGGGTTTTGTACTAGTTCGCAATTGCGAACTTACTTGTCAGCTCGCAACGGTCGCGACTATGTTGTTTCTACGTCTGGTTCATCATCACAGGTTCCCAGCACCCTCTGTTTCACCACTGCCACCCTCTGTTTCACCCATGCCACCCTCTGGTACATCAATGCCACCCTCTGGTTCATCATCACTGTAGATTATGGGGGGAAAAGCAAGCACACCTGCCCTGCTTCAACTGACATGAATTAATTTGGGGTTGATTTATTAATGTGTCACTGTTTTAAAATTCCAGTCTGGCACCTGCTTCCTTATCTGTAATTTGCTTTCTGTTGCAGTGCAATATTTTTTTCCAGGACCTTTGTGGCCTACTTGTAGCTATTCTATGAGCCTGCTGTGAGGGTCAGAGCAGGGTCATACAATTGTTGCAACTAGCAACTGAACTCTGGAGGGGCCCCAGTCAGGAAGCACTACAGGGAATGGTTACTAATGATGAGTTTGAAGTTGAACTTTTGCACCTGCTGAGTGCTTTCAGTTTTGCAAAACTCGTTTTTCTGCAGAACAGCAACTGTAATGCCCCAAACAAACATAAGCAACTGATCTCTGGAGGGGCCCCTCAGGAAGTACTACAGGGAATGGTTACTAATGATGAGTGAACTTTTGCACCTGCTGAGTGCTTTCAGTTTTGCAAAACTCGTTTTTCTGCAAAACAGCAACTGTAATGCCCCAAACAAACTTACTTGTGAAAGTTGATTTCTAATCCAAAAGTGATCCAAAGAAAGTCAAAAGGCCTAAAATCCAAAAAAGTGCAGGCAAATGTCAACCTGAGGAGTTATTCTGATAAAAATGATCATTTTCAGAAGGTCTATGCTGCTTGCTAGTGGATTTCTTGTGTAGAATTGCAAATTTTGTAATTTCGCGAGTGCGAGATTGTTGCTGCCCGCCGCACCTACATGTTCGCAATTGCGAACTCTCGCGATGCGTCGCCAAACTCCCGCGGGATCCCGCAGCAAGATCCAAAATGGCATAGCACTCGCAAAATATCGAGAAAAACAACTCGGCAAACGCTGAATGATGGTAAGTGAACGCCTCATGCCGCAAAATTGTATCACCAAGAAAAAAAATCCGCTGCGTGCGAATTTGCGAATTTTCTGTAAATTCGCTAGCGTTCGCGGATTGCGAATTTACCGAAAATCCGCAAAATCCGCGAGCGGAACGGATTTTCCGCCCATGCTTATCACAGCGATGAACTCGTTCACTCATTGTCCATCCTGTCCCCTCCAACCTCAGGGGCCCGATCACCGTCTACCACATGGGCCCCAATCAACATGGCCCTACCTAACTGCCGTTCGCTGCCCAAACACGCTTTAGAAATAAATATGCTGGTACAAGAACTCCGCCTAGATGTCTTGTTTCTTACAGAGACATGGCTAACAGCTGATTGTAACTCAGATATTGCGCAAGCTCTGCCTCCGGGTTATTCGATTCAGCGCATTGACAGACCATCATAAAAATGAAAATACTTCCAAAATTTACCTTTTTGTTTAATAATATTCCATTGCAATTCAAAAAAGCCGAACTGAAAAAGTTACAGGGAGAGCTGTCAAGCTTTATATGGGCCTCCAAGGGAACCAGAATATCATGGAGGAAGCTAAGGAGAAAAAAAGAGAAAGGAGGTATCGCAAGTCCGGATTTGACTGAATATTGCAGGGCTTTCCAATTTAAAAATATAAGGAACCTTCTGGGAATACACCAATACTATCCGGAATATTTGCAAGCGACTACAGAAGCAGAGGATCATTATCTTTTCAAATTTGGACATCAAAAATACTTTAAAAAAGTTAAATTAAAGGTTCTTAAGGAAGCAATAAAACTTTGGACACAATTTAGAACGATTTTAAAAATTCCTTACTATAGTGCATTGGCACCGATATGGAACTCTCCCGGAACCCCGAACTGTCTGAAAGACGCTATGGCCATTCCCTTAAAACAAAACAATATTAACTATTAGGGTCAACTACTAAATGGATCAACATTGATCTCTTGGGAAGAAATGAATAAAATCACTAATGGAACAATATCAAAATTTAAATATTATCAACTGAATAGTTGGGCAAGAACAATACCATCACAGGATAAAGATAGTAAAACCCTGGAAAAAGAAATGACAAAAATCTTACCCATAAAAAAGGAGGTAGCAAAATGGTACTGGACCTTAATAATGGAAGAAGAGGAAAGCTACCAAATAGCAGAACAAACGTGGGGGAAAGATCTAGATACAGAAGAATTAGTAAACTTATGGGAAGATTCAGTAGAGAAATGTTGGTCAACACTAAAATCTGTGAGACTGAAAAGAAATCACCTATACACCTATACACCCTGCACAGAGCCTACTGGACTCCGAAAAAACGTTCAAAATTTAAGAATGCAGGAATTAAAAAATGTCCTAAGTGCGGGGAAGAAAGGGCAGATGATATTCATATGTTCTGGAGCTGCCCAACCCTGAGAACATTCTGGGAAGAAGTTGGTAAGACGCTAAGTTTGATATTCCGAAAACATCTAAAAGTAAGTGAAACTCTTATTCTTTTTGGGATTGGTAATACAACAGAACAAGTAAAACTAACAGTAATGGAAACAAAGTTACTTTTTGTGTTAATGGTAATAGCGAGGAGAGAAATATGCATCAAGTGGATTGGGTCAACACCCCCATCACATGGGGAATGGATGAACTCCGCTATTAAGATAAACAAATTAGACAGAAGGGGAAATTGCAGTAAGAGATTTAATTACTGGGAAATTATGGAAAAACACTTAAACCCATAAAGAAGGCTATAACACACTGTCCTATGATTAAAGCGAAAGCACAGTCTGGAATATGAGTATGATACTCATAAAGTAGTCAAGGTGGCTAGCTCCCTCTTCCCTCGCTTACAGACTTGTGAATATGTAATGGCAAGGGGTCTCCTCTGATTAAACATGGAAAGGGAAAACTCCCATGACAATTGAGAAATGGGCAGTGACGGTACAAAAAAGTTTCAGAGGTAGAAACCAAATTTTCCATATACATAGAATTTTCGCAATATGAGGATTAAAAAAAAAAATTAAAAAAAAGATACATCAAGACCACCTCTCCTGTCGTATCACCGACAGCCCTATCTTGGATTGCGAAAATGTTCTGTTCTCGATCCAATTGTCCCCTGTGAAATCTCTCTCAGGCCTCCTGGTATACAGACCCCCGGCCCCCCAATGGCGCTTTTTAAGGTCTCTATTGGAAGCCGCTCTGTCATTAGCCAGCACTTCTTCCAATTTCCTCATCCTTCGTGATTTAAACCTTCATTTCGACAACCCCAATGATAAAGGAGCCTCAGAATTATTACTTGATCTCGCAGCTTACCAACTCCACCTCCTTAGTGACCAACCCACCCATAAAATGGGTCATCTCTTAGACCCCCTATTCTAGAACATTCTCGACTTAAAGATTCAAAACCCGACACCTCTACCTTGGACCGACCATTTTTTAATCGGTTTCAGTTGGCACCTGCTAGCTTCGTACCGGCCAAAACCACCCTCTTCCTGTCTCGAGCGTCGCTGGTCGAAACTGGATACAGAAGAATGGAGACACCTCTTGGAACGCTTGGATTGAAAATGCCCTCAATTTAACCCTTCCCAAGACCCCAGTCCGCATTGCTAGGGGTGAATCGCGATCTCCATGGTTCAACCAGGAGCTTCGCTTACAAAAAAAACTATGCAAAAAACATGAAAGAGCTTGGAGGAAAGAACCCACTCCCCAAAAAAAGAAAGACTATAGATGCACTATCCGTATCTATAAAAAAGCTCTTAAATCCGCTCAAGCAGCCTTCTTCGAGGAAAAAATTTGAACTTCCTCCAACCCAGCCAAAGAAACGTTTCGCATAATCAATAAACTTTTAAAGACAACGGACCCTCCCCCACCTGACGACCCGTCTAAAGACCGCTGTAATGAATACGCTGAATTCTTCAACGTAAAAATTCAAAATATATTAAAATCTCTTCCTCCCCTCACAGACGACGCTCCCCCCGATCCTGTGCCCCTCACCCAGTTGCAACCCGGCTCCGGTCTGAACGCCTTTTCTCCCGCCACAGAAGAGAACTTTCTCCCTATTTTTTCATCCATTAAAAGTGGTACTCCACGTGACCCGGCTCCTCCCCATATCCTTAAGTTAGTCACACCAATTATTCTTTCACCTTTGGTCCAACTCATAAACACTTCCCTTTCTCAAGGCATTGTGCCCCCAGGCTGGAAAAAGTCTATTGTGAAGCCACTCTTGAAGAAGCTACATCTCGACCCAATTGATCTGGGTAATTACCGCCCCATCTCCCTTCTGCCCATAGTGAGTAAAACGGCTGAAAAATTTGTCAACAAGCAGCTCTCAATCTATCTTGAAAATAACAACCTCCTTGACCATTCCCAAACGGGCTTTCGCCCAGGTCAGGGCACGGAGACAGCCATAATGGCTGTCGTAGAAGAAACGCGCAAAATCTTGGACTCGGGAGGATCAGTGGCAGTGATCCTCCTGGATCTAAGCGGGGCGTTTGCCACCGTGAACCATCACATCCTGATCCATAGGCTAAGGGCACTAGGTATCTCAGGGCTGGCTCTAGACTGGTTGGAATCCTTCCTTCACAACCGATCCTTCCAAATTTGGGAGGGATCCTCTAAATCTCACTCCACTCCCTTACCCTGTGGCATTCCCCAGGGCTCTTCCTTGAGCCCTACCCTTTTTAATGCCTACATGTCACCCCTCCAGGAAATTGTGTCCCCTCATGGACTCAAGCTAGTGACGTATGCGGACGACACGCAGCTTGTAGTATCTCTTAACCAACCTGACCGTTCCCCCGACAATCTCTACTCATGCCTTTGTGACATTTCTCGCTGGATGGACCGATCCCACCTTAGGCTCAATGCCGAGAAAACTTAGATCATGGTACTAGGTAACCCAGCCTACTTCAATCCAAGCTCTCTGTGGCCTTCCTGTATGGGTCCAGCTCCGACCCCTAAACCTTCCATCAAAAGCCTGGGCTTATGGTTAGACCATGATCTTTCATTCACAACCCAAGCTAGGAAATCTGCCAGAGCATGCTATGGTATCCTCAGGACCACCCGCAAAATCCTGCCTTTGCTTCCTCAAGACACCAGGAAACTCATCATCCAGAGACTTTTAATATCCAGACTCGACTACGGTAATGCCCTATATCTTGGCGCCCCAAAGAAAGTAATTGCCAAACTTCAGAGCGTACAGAACTCGGCAGCTAGGCTGCTAACAAGCACTACCCGTAGGAGCTTGGAAAAACCAGCCCTAAGGCTTCTCCACTGGCTCCCGGTGCAGGAGCGGGTCAACTTCAAAATGCTCTGTTTGACCCATAAAATCCTTCACAACAATTGCCCACCCATTCTTAAACATCTTATCAGACACCATGTTAGTAAAAGAAACCTGCGCTCCTCTCATCTCCATCTGGCACATGTACCTAAGATTAAAAAGGCCCGCTCGGGAGGCCGTCTTTTCTCTTTTATCGCTCTTAAACTGTAGAACTCTCTCCCCCTTACCCTGCGGGCGGAACCCAACCATCTTACGTTCCGCAAGGAGCTGAAAACTTGTCTCTTTCCCTGATTTTTCCTCCTCAGCCACTATCTCTGTCATTAGGGCTGGGAGGCTCAAGGGCAGCCATGTGCTTTATAAATCCCTATTTCATTTCATTTCATTTCATTTCATTTCATTTCACATGCGCCCCGCACAACCGCCTTGAGAGCTTCCCATTTGGTCGCATAATGCAATTCGCTGTCTCCCCAGTTTAAGTCTAAGTAGTTCTGTAGGGCCGTCTCCACATGTTCCCTACCCACCTGATCCTGCAGGAGGCCCCCTGGCATCCTCCAAGTCCGCGGGCAGGAGGACTGGTCCACCCATTGTGCTACGCACGTCAAAGGCGAATGATCAGACAAAAACCGAGCCTGATGGGTGACCGATAAGACAAGGGATGTGTCGAGGTTAGCAGCAAGGACTGTAACAAGTGTATAGTTTCAGCCCGGGATTACCGAGGCGCCACACATCCACAGCACCCAGGTTATCCATCACCTCCCGGAGACGCGCCGCCATCCGCGGTTTTGTGCCCGCACGGGGAGGGTGTCTGTCCAACATCGGGTCCATCACACAGTTAAAGTCCCCAAACCAGAGGAGGGGGGCGTCTAAATTTGAAACAATAAGCTCCTGAAGCAAAATGGAGTTTGAATGTAAAATGGAGTCGAAATTAAAAAACCTCAATGTGCCCAAGACCACAGGTGGATGCGAGGGAGCACCCGTGCTCCAACCATGGAACACTTCCCCATGCAAATAGCGCAAGTTACTCCGGATTTACTAAGTCAATCAGACCCATGCCTGAGTGGCTCTGAGTGGCACAGTAAATAGGATGTATTTACTTGTGCTGCCTTGTATTGCCTTGCTTGACGCAGGGGCCACGCAAGCCATTGATTCATCTGGGCCTCTGTCTCTGAAATGACTCAGTATTTTTACTGCATTTTTCCCTGGAGATGGAGCGGGCATGGCCTCTTGGGCAACACCAAGCTTGAGCAATAACATATTCTTTTTTGTCCTGCTCTAATAGGAGCCTTAGCAGTATTTATTTTTTCCAGCTTTTGATTTATGGACCTAATAACTTCTTCTGAGACACGTTGCATGACGCATCAGGCCCAGCCACAACCCTCCTCTCTGCTGCCTTGCTTAGTAGATGTATAACACTTGTTTCATCAATACCAACTGCTGCTGAACAGACCAGACAGACAAAGGCATCTTCTCTCCACACTAGCCCCTACTAGGGCTCTTGACATCCCTGGATGCTGAGGCGGATACATGGATGAATATACATAGGCATCTTCTCTCCACACTAGCCCCTACTAGGGCTCTTGACATGCCTAGATGCTGAGGCACATACATGGATGAATAGACATGGGCATCTTCTCTCCACACTAGCCCCTACTAGGGCTCTTGACATGCCTGGATGCTGAGGCACATACATGGATGAATAGACATAGGCACCTTCTCCCCACACTAGCTTCTACTAGGGCTCTTGACATCCCTGGATGCTGAGGCACATACATGGATGAATAGACATAGGAATCTTCTCTCCACACTAGCCCCTACTAGGGCTCTTGACATCCCTGGATGCTGAGGCACATACATGGATGAATAGACATAGGCATCTTCTGTCCAGACTATCTCCTACTAGGGCTCTTGACATTGCTGGATGCTGAGGCGGATACATGGATGAATAGACATAGGCATCTTCTCTACACACTAGCCCCTACTAGGGCTCTTAACATCCCTAGATGCTGAGGCGGACACATGGATGAATAGACATAGGCATCTTCTCTCCACACTAGCCCCTACTAGGGCTCTTGACATCCCTGGATGCTGAGGCGGACACATGGATGAGTAGACATAGGCATCTTCTCTCCACACTAGCTCTTACAAGGGCTCTTGACATCCCTGGATGCTGAGGAACATACATGGATCAATAGACATAGGCATCTCCTCTCCACACTAGCTCTTAGTAGGGCTCTTGACATCCCTGGATGCTGAGGCACATACATGGATGAGTAGACATAGGCATCTTCTCTCCACACTAGCCCCAACTAGGGCTCTTGACATCCCTGGATGCTGAGGTGGACACATGGATGAATAGAAATAGGCATCTTCTCTACACACTAGCCCCTACTAGGGCTCTTGACATCGCTGGATGCTGAGGCAGATTCATGGATAATATAGACATAGGCATCTTCTCCCCACACTAGCTTCTACTAGGGCTCTTGACATCCCTGGATGCTGAGGTCCATACAAGGATCAATAGACATGGGCATCTTCTCTCCACACTAGCTTCTACTAGGGCTCCTGACATCCCTGGATGCTGAGGCCCATACATGGATGAATAGACATAGGCATCTTCTCCCCACACTAGCCCCTACTAGGGCTCTTGAAATCGTTGGATGCTGAGGCACATACATGGATCAATAGACATGGGCATCTTGTCTCCACACTAGCTCATACTAGGGCTCTTGACATTCCTGGATGCTGAGGCACATACATGGATGAATAGACATAGGCATCTTCTCTCCACACTAGCTCTACTAGGGCTCTTAACATCCCTGGAGGCTGAGGCGGACACATGGATGAATAGACATAGGCATCTTCTCTCCACACTAGCCCCTACTAGGGCTCGTGACATCCCGGGATGCCGAGACGGACACATGGATGAATAGACATAGGCATCTTCTCTCCACACTAGCCCCTACTAGGGCTCTTGACATCGCTGGATGCTGAGGCGGATACATGGATGAATAGACATAGGCATCTTCTCTCCATACTAGCCCCTACTAGGGCTCTTGACATCCCTGGATGCTGAGGCACATACATGGATGATTAGACATAGGCATCTTCTCTCCACACTAGCTCCTACTAGGGCTCTTAACATCCCTGGAGGCTGAGGCGGACACATGGATGAATAGACATAGGCATCTTCTCTCCACACTAGCCCCTACTAGGGCTCCTGACATCCCTGGATGCTGAGGGACATACATGGATGAATAGACATAGGCATCTTCTCTCCACACTAGCCCCTACTAGGGCTCTTGCCATTCCTGGATGCTGAGGCACATACATGGATGAATAGACATAGGCATCTTCTCTCCACACTAGCCCCCACTAGGGCTCTTGACATTGCTGGATGCTGAGGCAGATTCATAGATAATATAGACATAGGCATCTTCTCACCACACTAGCTCCTACTAGGGCTCTTGACATCCCTGGATGCTGAGACGGATACATAGAGGAATAGACATATGCATCTTCTCTCCATGCTAGCCCCTACTATGGCACATGACATCCCTGGATGCTGAGATGGACACATGGATGAATAGACATAGGCATCTTCTCTCCACACTAGCTCCTACTAGGGCTCGTGACATCCCTGGATGCTGAGGCACATACATGGATCAACAGACATAGGCATCTTCTCTCCAAACTAGCCCCTACTAGGGCTCTTGAGATCCCTGGACGCTGAGGCGGATACATGGATGAATAGACATAGGCATCTTCTCTCTAGGCGTGGGCGGAAAATCCGTTCCGCTCGCGGATTTTGCGGATTTTCGGGAAATCCGCAATCCGCGAGATTTGCGAATTTCCCGCAAAATCCGCAAATCCGCGAGCAGCGGATTTTGCTCGCACTGCTCGCACTGTTAGCGTGAGTTCGCGCCCCGCGAATAAGTGCGAAATTGCAGAAATACGATCTTGGCAAAACTGAAAGTAACTACTTACCAGGTTCAAAAGTTCAGGCACATCATTAGTAGCCATTTCCTGCAGTGCTTCCTGAGGGGCCCCTCCAGAGTTCAGTTGCCAGTTGAAACTATTATGTGACCCTGCTCTGAACCTCAGAATAGTTACACATATGCCACAAAGGTCCTGAATTACAGCTAAGGGAGACAAGCAGGAGCCAGGCTGGAAGTTAAAATCCATTAATCAGCCCCTAATTCATTATTGTCAGTTGGGGCAGGGCAGGTGTTGTAACTAATTTTGCAACAATGAAAGCACTTAGCAAGTGCAAAAGATCACTAATCAGGGCGCACTAAGGAAGCAGGTGCCAGCTAAAAAAATATTCTGTGACACATTAATCAGCCCCAAATTAATTCAGGTCACTTGAGGCAGGGAAGGTGTGCTTTGCTTTGCCGAAAATAATGTACACTGGACAACCAGAGGGTGTAGTGATGAAACAGAGGGTGGCATGGGTGGGCCAGAGGGTGGCATGAGTAGTCAGAGAGTGGCAGTGGTGACAGAGAGTGGCAGTGATGAAGAAGAGTGTCCCAAACAGGCTGGACACGTAGAAACAACAAGTTCGCAAAACTTGCGACCCGACAGGTAAGTTCGCAAATTGCGAAATTGTAAAAACCCTCGCGAACTGGCAGAAACACGGGCGAACACAAAAAAAAAAAAAAATCCGCAAATTCGCGGGAATTCGCGGATTTTGCGGATTGCGAATCCGCAAATCCGCAAAATTCGCGGATTGCCAATCCGCAAAATCCGCTCATGCTTACTTCTCTCCCCACTAGCTCCTACTAAGGCTCTTAACATCGCTGGATGCTGAGGCACATACATGGATGAATAGACATAGGCATATTCTCTCCACACTAGCTCCTACTGGGGCTCTTGACATCCCTCAAAGCTGAGGCGGACACATGGATGAATAGACATAGACATCTTCTCTCCACACTAGCCCCTACTAGGGCTCTTGACATCCCTGGATGCTGAGGCACATAAATGGATCAATAGACATAGGCATCTTCTCTCCACACTAGCCCCTACTAGGGCTCTTGAGATCCCTGGATGCTGAGGTGGATACATGGATCAATAGACATAGGAATCTTCTCTCCACACTAGCTCCTACTAGGGCTCTTGACATCACTGGATGCTGAGGCGGACACATGGATGAATAGACATAGGCATCTTCTCACCCCACTAGCTCCTACTAGGGCTCTTGATATCCCTGGATGCTGAGGCACCTACATGGATCAATATACATAGGCATCTTCTCTCCACACTAGCCCCTGCTAGGGCTCTTGACATCCCTCGATGCTGAGGCGGATACATGGATCAATAGACATAGGCATCTTCTCTCCACACTAGACTCCCACTAGGGCTCTTGACATCCCTTGATGCTGAGGGACATACATGGATGAATAGACATAGGCAGCTTCTCTCCACACTAGCTCCTACTAGGGCTCTTGACATCCCTGGATACTGAGGCACATACACGGATGAATAGACATAGGAATCTTCTCTCTGCACTAGCTCCTACTAGGGCTCTTGACATCACTGGATGCTGAGGCGGACACATGGATGAATAGACATAGGCATCTTCTCTCCACACTAGACTCCTACTAGGGCTCTTGACATCCCTGGATGCTGAGGGACAT
This sequence comes from Lissotriton vulgaris, assembly GCF_964263255.1. Taxonomy (NCBI): domain Eukaryota; kingdom Metazoa; phylum Chordata; class Amphibia; order Caudata; family Salamandridae; genus Lissotriton; species Lissotriton vulgaris. The sequence continues at coordinate 47,527,391 of NC_141694.1, read as the reverse complement.
ACATGGATGAATAGACATAGGCATCTTCTCTCCACACTAGCTCCTACTAGGGCTCTTGAGATCCCTGGATGCTGAGGTGGATACATGGATCAATAGACATAGGCATCTTCTCTCCACACTAGCCCCTGCTAGGGCTCTTGACATCCCTGGATGCTGAGGCAGATACATGGATAAATAGGCATAGGAATCCTCTCTCCACACTAGCTCCTGTCATATGGTTACTACGTTTCTATATATTGTGTTAAGTTAGCATGTGCTTATTAAATGTTAAACGCCATATTTTCTTTCTGCTTCGGTTTGCACACGACACCTAGTTGTTATTGTAGCTTCTAACCTAGACGAAAGATGTGATTTATTTGAGAATAATATGTTATTGCACTGGTATCAGTCGTGCTTGGAACACTTGGTACAACTGTCTGCACACTGAGAACTGCACACTCTAAGAATATCCTAACACAAGGTTGCTGTAGGCCTGATCCTCGCACCACGTTAGTCATAACACAAATAATGCTGTTGCCAATATTGGGCTCTACGCGGGTTTATGATAGAGTTACAGGGAATGAATCAACACACTTGATGCTGAGCATGCTGAGAGCTGGTAGCTGTTGATGTGATCTCCTCCTACTGAGAATTAGAGGTATGGGTCCGCCCTGCTAAGAACCCAGATGAGACCTTCTTAGATATAATATAATATGCTAATTAGGGTGCGCGAAATACAGGTGATACAGAATTCTATAGATTTTTGCATCATAACATGTTATCACCTTTTGCTTACTATGGATTAGTGACTATGCTGCTGACTCTGATTTTTATAATATGTATGTTGATATTATACAAGATACTGCGTTTGAGAATGCTGCATTGAAAAATAAACATTTCAAACTTGCACGTGTTTTCTTTGCCTCCCAGTTTCGGTTTGGAATGATAATATAACGAAAGAGTGTTCATGTGTTCCACGATACCTGAGGTACTCTAAGTTCGTGTTCTGGATTGTCTAAGTCATTGGGAAGTATTTACTACCGATGCGACACTGTAGCTAGCTTGGTAAGGGGATTTCTGAAACAAAGGTGAGTTGTGGGTCACCCTAACTCACCCAGGTTCTAGATCTCTGTGCACAGTTCTGTGAGAGAACGGAAACCCTGCGACATGGCGCCCATACGTTGATTGGCCTTATATCATGACACTCGAGTAGTATATCATTCAAACCTTAACGCCTACATTCCCGTTTCCGGAAAACGGCAGTGTCGGAAAAACCTACCTATTTTTGAAATAGGTCCTTTTCAAGCTTGAATCTATCTAAAACGGTTTCTTTGAATTACTACCCAGTTGTGCTACAAAGTATTATTTGTTTTTTCTCGTTCCTGTGCTGACATGGCTCAAGCCGTGGACATCCCGCAGCATAGTCGCATTGCGGTGCGTGACCATTTGCGGATGTATGATGTTCCACTAGAGGGCTTGGCTGTGGTTCTGGTGGTGAGTGCGGAACATGCTTACCCGTACGAACTGTTTTATTCGTGGGTGACATTTCCGCCGGTGGACGCTAATTCTGGTGTGTTCCACTCATACACTGCTTCAGATGTACCGGCTGCGTACGCTCCGTACAGAGCACTGGAAGTTCCTATTGATGCTTGGCAGCATGGAGTTTGGTTTGGTGGCGCCCTACCGCACGCTTTAACCGCTCCGAGGTTAGGTCCATTGTCCATTCCGGGCACTCCTTGGCCCGCTTTGGCTGGATTTACTCCTCACCCCCGACGTGCCACTTGTAACGTGGGAGAATTGCAGCGGCTTCATGAAGTCGCGGTGGAAGTGATTAGAGCGCTTGTTCATTACACTAGCCGTAATGTTCAGGACGCGGCCCCTAGAGGCGCGCAGCTTCGAGCAGAACATGCTGGTCTGAAAATCAATCCGGTCATGGTTAATTCCGTGATGGGTAAAAAGCCACAGGAAAAGGACGATTTTCCGTTCTGGCTTGCTGAGAAATTCGGCCAGCTGGAAGCTGTGTTTCCCAATACGAGTCCGGGTGATAAACACCGGATTCTTACACTAAGTTTGCCGAAAGATCTGGCTCCTGACCTTGCTGACTGTGAGACCTGGGGAAAAACTTTTGCGGCGGTCTATTCGAGGTGCTATGGCTCCCCGTCTGTGACCAATCTAGGTGGGGTCCTTAAACGTGTTCAAGACAAACACTGACCAGAGGCGGCTGTTGAATTGGGCATGCACCTGTGTGGCTCATTTGAAGTGGTTTGCGATCTGATCCTTGCAAATGTCAAGGGGGATGCAGTGGACTTTCAGGTGGCAAACGCATTGGCGTTGGTTCAAGAGGCCGACCGACCCCGACAGTTGGCAAAGATTATTGTGACTGCTTACAGAATGGTTGGCCGCAATGCGAAGGGGGTTACATCTTTTCCTGATAAGGAGAAGAAACAGCCCCAGGGTCAGACATCGGAAACTAGTGGTCAACAAAAGTCCAAAAAGCAAAATTGGCCTAAAAAGCAGAATCAGGGTAAGCAACAACAACAACAAACACAGGTTTCTGCTCCTGTGCGCAGTCGGATCGTGTTTATGATTTGCGCGACCGCGCGATGATTAAATCACCTGAGAGGTTTCAGGTATCTGACCAACGCTCTCCTCGTTCCTTTCAGGACTCATCTGCTCCGTCAACCGGTGGTGCAGGGGGCGGCAGGGGCCGGGGTGGCCAGCAAGGACGTGGTCAGCCCCGCCCGCGTGCCAGTGGAGATCAGCAGGAAGTCTCTACGCCCAAGAGACCACAGTTTGCCACGAAGAAAGTCGCTGCCCTGACCGTGCATCGTTATGCCCCAGATAGTGAGAACTCGGCTTCGGAATCTGACGTGGGCTCTGACCTTGCTGGACAGCGCAGCAGAGATTACCATAGTGAGAGAGGCCCTCCGTCCACTGTTGAAGGTGACAGCGACTGATTCTTATGTTGTGATGGAAACTGCTGATACGCATGTTGCTCCCCCTGAACGTCTTTTTGAAATTGTCCTGTTAATTGAAGGTGACATGCAGCGAACTGTAAAAGGGGTATTTTGGGAAAATCTCTCGTCTACGTATGACATTTTGCTTTCGGAGGCTGACTGGCCCCCACCTTTTGTTCTCGCAGCTCCGCGAGGGGAGGAGGTAATCCTACCCAGCTTCGCGCACACTGTGCCGAGGGTGGAGGCGCTGCATTTTGCAGAAGAGTGGGCTCTGGCGCTTGCGCCGGCTGTGTACCGCAATCAGTGTGGCTGGGATAAATTGTCACCAAGCCACGAGATTCCTTTACGATCGCAGCCACAGCCTCAACCTCAATATCCCATACGGCGTGAAGCGAAAGCTTCAGTCGCTGCTGTCCTTGAACAATTGGAATATCAAGGTGTAATTGAAACGTGTGTGTCACCGATGAATAACCCCCTTTTTACTGTGAACAAGCCGGACGGCTCATATCGTTTGGTTTTGGATTATAGGCATTTGAACTCGCATTGCCGTAACTGTGCAGTATAGAATACGCATGGCTCTGCGTTAGTGAATAGTCTTGAGCGTAAACGGTTCAAAACCACGCTTGACATTTCCAATGGTTTTTATGCCCATAGATTAGACGGTCTAAGTTCCCAATGGACCAGTTTTACATGCGCCGGTGTGCAAAAAATGTTTAAACGACTCCCAATGGGCTACAAGAACAGTCCTGGAGTTTTTTCCGCACGCATTGTCTCTCTTTTGGAGAGCTTCGACCCAGTTGCTTGTTCGTATGTGGATGACATTTATCTCACAGACGACGATCTTTGGGAGCATCTGTGTCGAGTAAATAGCATAATTTGTAACTTTGCTGACATGGGTTACAAGTTTAACTTTGCAAAGTCGCACATTGCAGAGTACACAGTGTTGTTTCTAGGTTACGAGCTTAACAATGAAGGGAAGGGTTTAGCACCCCATTTCCTGGAGAAATGCGCACAATTGTGCTCTCCGACAACACTGAAAAAATTACAATCTCTTCTGGGCTTTCTGAATTTCGGGAGGACATACATTCCGGAATATGCCCAGCGTATCAAGCCTTTGTATGCTTTGATACAACCATCTTTTTCCAAATCATGCTGGCTGCCTGAGCATTCGGCCATTCTGCAGTCTTTGCAGGCTGATTTGCTCGCTTCTGAATACTTACAGACTCGTGATAACCAGACCAACCTGGTGATAAGAATTATCCCTGGGGCGGTGGGTTTCACGTACCTGACTTTTAATGAAGGAGATACAGTACCTATTGCTTACAAGTCACACTTGTACACTTCGGCTGAACTGCGTTTTTCCACTGTGGAGAAAGTTTTGACGGCTGTGCAGATGGCGATTCTTAAGGAAGGTGCCCTGTCACAAGGAAAGCGCATGTTGGTTGTTACCCCGTGTCCTGCCTTAGAGGCGGTTACGAAAGCCAGTGTACCTAATTCCAAAGCTTTGCACCCTAGGTGGATTCAATGGGCTGCATCCTTGACGTCCCAGGATGTCACGTTTATTTTTGACGCCACTTTACGGTCACAGGAGTATTTACAGTATGAATTTGTTCATCCTGCTCCATTAGCAATGCGGCCGTTGGAGGATTTCCATTGCATCATTTACACTGATGGTTCGGCGCAGGTTGCACATGGCTCTAAACATGCCTACGTTTCCGCTTGCGCCATTGTGGTCGGTGCCATGGTGAACGATGAGTTCGAGTCCAGTGTCGTGCACACGCAGACGCTTGGGGACTGCACCGCACAAATAGCAGAGCTTCGTGCTCTGATGCTTGCATTGGAGTACGCAGATCCTAGTGTGACGACTTTGATCGTAAGTGACTCTTACTACTGTGTCCAGTCTTACAATGAAAACTTGTTCTTTTGGATTCAGAATGAATTTCGTGACTCCAAAGGTAGCACAATAAAACACAAGACGATCTGGGTACGAGTGGCGGAACTTAAAGAGAAACTGCCACTTGTCTATGTGATTCATACTCTCGGTCATCAGCGCGTGGGGGTCCACGCTGTTGGCAACTCGCTTGCTGATGAAGCAGCGAAGTCAGCGGTATCGAAATACTTAGTTGCAGCAGTCACGAGGTCCAAAAGCAAAATAGATGATGACATCTTGGCAGCTATTGCTGCAACGGAGAAGGGAAGTAAATATCCTGCGGGGTTCCCTTCTAAATACACATACCACTTAAGTCCCGATAAGGTTCCTTATGTGAAAATCCCTGAAGTTGGCGAACGTCTGGTTCCCAACTCGGATCGCAGAGCTGCTTTGATTACAGCGGCGCATGAAGGTGTGGCGTCTGCGCATGCGGGCGTCTCGGCCACTGTAACTCAGCTACAACAGAGATTCTGGTGGCAGGGACTGTACAAACAGACGCGTGAATATGTTCTTCAATGTGACATTTGCCAGCAGATTAAGCCTTCGACTGCTGCGCGTCCGCCTCAGACACAGTTGTACATCTCGAATAAACCACTAGGATGTGTTTATTTGGATCACTGCGGTCCATTTTCTTCTGATACTGCGTATAAGTACATCTTAGTCGCAGTTGATTCATGCACACGCTTTGTGTGGGTATGGCCGCATCGGAGCGCTGATTCACGTACTGTCATTAAGGATTTGCGAGTCTTTGTGGGAATTTTTGCCTGTGGTACCTTCCATTCGGATCAGGGTCCGGCGTTTGCCTCTAAGGCGTATAAGGATGCTATGGTTTCGATGGGGGTCCAAGTCAAATTTTCGAGTCCCTACAGACCCGAGGGTAACAGTGTAGTTGAACGAATGAACCGCGACTTAAAGCAATCTTTGACAGCTCGAGTTATAGGCACTGGCAGCAACTGGTTAGCCCACCTCATAGGCGTGCAGCGTGCGCTTAATAATCTCCCTAGAAGGTCTCTGGGTGGGCGGACCCCATACGAAATGCTCTTTGGAATCAAGATGTATGTACCTGACCTTGATGGGCTGGACTACAAGGCCCAGGCCAAGGCCTTTGACGTAGATGAACATTGCAATGTTTTACAGATTCTACAAAAGACCAGAGACAGTCTTGCAAAGGAACATTTGCCCACCACATCGGATGATGCGCTGCAGATCCCGGTAGTTGGCTGGCTACCCCAAGTTGGAGAACTGGTTCGAGAGAAGATTGATAACAAAAAAGAGTTTGGTCCCTCATATCGAGCACCGGTTCGTGTTCTTGGAGTGAAGGGCACAAGAACAGTCATTTTACCACCACTTCCAGGTCGTAAGGAAAACAGATTTATTTCTATTGACAATGTCAAGACACACAGGGTGGCCGATTCTTCATGGCATGACACCGGCTGTATCCTGTCCTTCCATGGTGAGGCACTCTGTGCTGGCTATTACATCTGGTGCAGAACAGGAGGTGTCCCTCGAGATGCCTGCCATATCCAGTCCTTTATTAAATACTATTCCTGATACTAACATTGATGTGCTAAACTACACTTATCCTGCTGATTTATCGATACCCGATTTACAGACCCGTTTGACAGGCCGGTCCAGATTCTCTTTTGACTCTGTTTCGGAAACTTCAAAGAAACCCACAAACATTGCAAGATATGCCACGTTGTTTAAAAAACATTTTTTAATTCCGCCTTGGACATACATTTGGTTGATCCTATTTTCATTCTATCTTTTTATGTCAATTGGTTTTGTGTTTTATTTTTTCCGCCTGATTGATGGTCACTACGTTAAAGAAAGAACAGGAATTCGGTACCTTAATGGAACATTGGCCCCTCTTTCCTCTTCACATTCTGCGCACAGACTGAAACGAAACTTAAATACAGTTAACATTACTGCTTGGCCTGTCCTTGATGGGATTGTGTGGGATGCGGTTAGGTTTCAGATACATGGGCCTACTGAAGTGATTAATGTTCCAAATGTGCTTAGAGTAAACATGGGAGATGTAATTAAACAGAATATACGCTCTGATGATTGGGATATTCAGGCCGTAGAAGCATTATTCTCTGATTTACAGTATTATGCTGCCTTCGATGCTGAGGATCTGTACACAGATTCTATTAATTATGGTGATTTGTTTTGTTTTCAACACTATGGTAATCATTTTTTACATAAGACAAATTCCAGGAGGGTTGCTGTAAATTATACACAATGGGAACATTGCCCTACTCCAATTGGGGGCAGTTCCAATACGTTTCTGAAAAAATACACCTATTTTACAGACTTTAATCAATCAAATCCCGAGTCATTTTATTTTAAAATGACACAAAAGTCCATGTCCACAGTTAGACTTACCGATACAAAATTGCTGTATTCGAAGTCCTTTCTAGACAGGTTGGCTGTAGATGGCTACGAGTTTTGGAAAGGAACAATTGACCTTAAATCGATTTGGGGTACCAAAGATTGGCAGGTACAAGGCACTGAGGCTTTGCACCGTGCATGTCTCATCCCGAATCACATGTTGTTTTTAAATTCATCCATTTTCCAGACAACATGCTTTGGATTGGCTACTTCTAAAAAATTGAATACACCGACCATCCCAGATTTAGAGGAATATACAGGTTGGGGTAATTTTACTGATTTATCCATTCAGGAGTTGCAAACTCTTCTACGCAATTCGTCCTTTAACATTTCCAGTTCGAATTCCAAGGGTTGGCTGGTATGGCATAGGAGTGCTGATTCTTGCCAATGCCGTTTTCTGGGTTTGGCTGAGGGGTTCACAAAACTCAGGCCCGATCCACGTTTTGAAGAAGATTATACTGTCACAACCTATTCTGTGGGGAAACTGTGTCAAAATTGGTTACAACATTCCACGTTAACTGCAGTTAAACTACATCTGTCTCAATTAAATGATAATGTGGATTTGAACGATTTTTTAAAAGGCCTGGCTAAAGGTAGATCTACACGATGGCTGTATGCAATTTACATTGAAATTTGGAAAGTTACCCGGGTTGAGGCTGCTAAACGCCTGAGAGCTATTGATCAAGCAAATTTAGAAAAGGTTCTTGCAGTTGTTGATAACAGTATTAACACGCTTTCTTCCCGAATTTACACGTTAAATAATATTGTGTCTTCTGTTGTTGACATGTGCATGATGAAGTGTCCGTTTTATATCATGGTCAAAATCAATTACGTTCTGTGATGCAGTTTGCTTGGACACTACAGACTCTAAAGGGTGGTCGAGTGCCGTGGAATTTTATGAATGTATCATCACTATTTGCCCCATTTAATTTGACTGAAAAACAGCGCATGTTATCAATGAGAGATGCAACATTTTCTATGTTGCATATTGAAAAATTAGAATCCCTGCCATTTTCAGTGGCTGAAGTAACTGCGGCTACATGGCTTATCCATGGTGTTATTACTTTACCTTTTGCTTTGTATAAATTTACGAATTGTATGAAATATATTGCTATAGGGCGATATGAACCATTAGGCAGTGCTTTTCTCCATGAGACATGGTCTTTACCATACACTTATAGATGCCTGAAAGAGGGAAGTGAAGTGAATCTGAATGGTGAAGAATGTACACAGTCGCCTGACCGCTCACTAATATGCAGACACATCCAGTTGCATGGTTCTTGTAATCAGGACAAACCTAATTTGGCCTGTGTTTTGAAAGGGACACCAGTTCCTGCAATAGTTCCCACGTTCACTTTGTTGTCCAACGGTAGTTATTTGCTTTTGAACAACGAGTTTTGTGGTGGGTTAGAGGCCGGTATCGCATATGTGGTTACCGTGTCTGAAAGGGTGGTTTGCTGCAAGAATGTGTTATATCCACCCACGCATGGAAACTCAGATGTTTTAATTTGGCCAAGAATACCAACCTTGAAAGCTGAGTTCAATGGTTTAGGCCGTATAAGAGCCCTATTGTCTCAAAAGCAGGTGGCCCTGAGCTCTGCCCGCGAAACTTATGTCCTTCACATAGCAAACACACGCACAGAAGTACAGGCACTTTTAAGTACTGATTTGCCGTTTCATTTTTGCGAGCTGGTTCATCAAATCTTCAATGCCTCCTCCACAACGAGCCTGGCTCATTTTTTTTAAATGGTTAGCAGTGGTCTCGTGACTACATTTGAAAAAGTATTTGGTATTATCCCTGCGTTCTTTCATTCTATATTCGCTAGCCTGTTTGGCGGATTCCCTGTTTTGCTGGCTTTAGCTGCAGGCGTTCTGGTGATATTTTACTTCATAAAACATGGATTCCCATCCTGCGCAAGGAAACGCTCAGCCCCTACTGATGCAGTTTCGCAACCGGATGCTTGATTATTATGGATCCCTGCCGCTTGCGACTTTAAGCACGGCTTTTGGATTATCCTTCAGATTTTCCTATTTCACATGTGTCCAGCCCGTGTTTCATTGCCTGAGCTGTGATTTCGACTGGGCCATTGATTTGTGTCTCTGTTTACGGACTTCTCCTGACGTCAACTTTGATCAGCTGATGTACCCCGTAGTGGCATGGGAAAGACTATTGGACTCAGTGTTACTGCCCCCACACATGATCCCTCCCACAAATACTCTGGGAATATCAACAACTTCTGACCACTATCACATTTTGAACACGATCCCTCCCACAAATACTCTGGGAATATCAACAACTTCTGACCACTATCACATTTTGAAATGCAGCTCTTTATTTCTTAACGGATTAATTATTTTTTATTCAATTTTATAATGTGTTGAAGCAAATAAATATAGATTTGTACCAGGCATAAATGGGGTCTACATAAATGTGACCCAGAAGTGTTGTGGTGATAGTGGTAATCAGTTATTCCTTTGAATGGCATTACCAAAAAGCCATTGCTATTTTATCCTATACCAACCTACAGTATGCTTATGTACTTAATATTACTTTTTTTAATTGTTCATTTAGTTGTGAGGGGTCTCAATATCTCCCTCAGCGCCCTCTCACTTGCTCCTGCTTCGTCAGTGTCTCTGTTCTGTGCTTCTGCTGGGTATATTCTTTCACAACTCTCTTTTCCAAGACAGTGCAGCTCAATGGTTCTCACCGAGAAGATCAAAGAGTAATAGGTGAAATGCTTGGTTTCACCATTGATGGCCTTCCAGAGCATTGTATTTCTGCTCACTGTGCCACTTCAGATAGGGACCAGCCTTCTGCAAATCAGTTGTGGCCCCCTCCCAGCTGGTCAATGACATGATTCACAAAGTTGATGAGGTTTTGTAGGTTTATTCAATATTATTAATCAAATGTTTTTAAACTGATATTAACAGCATATCAATTGAAGCAACGTTATTCCATTGGACTGATATATGAACTTTCTCCAATGCATTTCGGGCGGGAATGCCCTTTGTCACTGAGTGCTGTGGAGGAAGAAACAGAAAAGTGGGTGAGGGGTAGGTGAAAGGTCGGCTTAATGATAGGGAGTTACTTGTGTCTATTGGTGGGGGAGTGCAAGTTAAAAACCGAGTGGTCTAGATGGTGCACGGGAAATATCGTGAAGGGAGGGAACGTGAAGGAGATTTACCGCATGAGGCTAAAAGGCAAAGAACATAAACGTTAGGGCGTGACTAGCGGTCAAAGTAGTAAGAACTTACTTCATATCAGGGCGTAGCGAGTTCCGCTATTCAACAGCTGTAAGGTCGGTGTAGGGCGTGGGTGTGAGAGGAAGCTATAAATAGCTAAGAGTGAACAACGATGAGGGACAAGGGGAGTGGTGGAAATTGACGATAGACTAAGGGTCAGAAAGTGAAGTGGCCATATTGGAACGGTGTGAGAAGGCAAGGGGTACATGAAGGATAAGTAAAAGCAGTAAGGAGCAATGCAAGCAGATAGGCAAAAATAAAGATGTACATTACAGATAACAACTATATTCAATGCGATCATTAAGACCGTATGGTTTTAAGGTCTGTAATCGATAAATCCATTCTAGTTCTCTCTTTAACAATAGTTTATGGTTGTCGATTCCTTCTCTTTTGGTGAGAGTTAAAAAACAATGAATTTGAGTTGTGCGATGGTGTGGCGTGATTCAACAAAGTGCATGGCAATGTTCGATTTCTCAAGTTTCAGGCGTATGTTGGATTTGTGTTCGTTTAAACGTGTTTTTATTTTACGTTCTGTTTTGCCAACATACAACTTCCCGCAGGGACATTTTAAGGCGTAGATCAAGTTCATCGAGTCGCATGTAGCATCAACTTGTAGTTTAATGGCATGACCTTTCATTGGATGTTGGATGGTATTACCCTTGATGACACTGTTGCAGTAGTTGCAGTTTAGACAAGGTTGAGTTCCTCGATGGTGTTGGGTTGCAGGGGTTGGTTTAGAAAGAATCTCTTTAATGTTCTTGCTTCTAGTATGAGCAAATAAAGGAGGTTTTTCAAAAATGCCCCGGAAGTCGGGTTCCATCTGTAAGATGGGCCAGTGCTTGAGTATGATTTTCTTATAGATGGAACTGGCTGTAGAAAATTTGGAGACTAACACCATGCGTTGTTCCTTGTCTTTTTTAGTTTTGAGTAAGCTGTCTTGTCTGGAAATTTTTTCCACTCGGGTCTGAGCTTCCCGGAGGACTTCCTCGGGGTAACCTCGGTTAAGAAAACGTTCATGCATTTCGTTGATGCGTGTTACCAATGTCTGTTCATCAGAAACTATACGTTTGACACGTAACATTTGGGAAAATGGTAGGTGTTTCTTGAGGGAGCCTTGGTGGAAACTAGCGTAATGTAAGGTGTTGTTGCGGTCAGTGCTTTTCCTGTGGAGATCTGTGATGAAGCCTTGTGGAGTGATTTTGATGTTGACGTCCAAAAAGGAAATTTCAGTGTCACTGATTTGCCATGTGAGGTTGATGCGTGAATCCTTGGTGTTCACTTCAGTGAGTACTCTATTTAACGAGTCCATCGACTTTGTGAATCATGTCATTGATCACTCGTGGAGTGCCTCATTAGGGGATGTACCTGCAGTTTCTGCGTACACTACTTACTCTATGATTCTTTGGTGTTAGGACGGAAAACACCACCCTTGAGAGCACCCAGAACCTTGTGAAAAACTTTCAGAAGTTCAATTAACTAGTGCAGTGCACCACCTACCTCCTTTTTCTTGTCAATTCGCCTTTCCGCCTCCGGTGGGCAGCACGCCAAACATGCAATTCGATGAAATCAGTAAAAGCACCGAAGCCAGAGCTCACACTTTAGCTTATGATGACACCGAAAGACAACAAATTTACTCGCTGATAGAGGAAGATATCAGCCCTTCCAACACCAGTCGGAGTAAGGAGCAATGCATAAAACAACTATTATATCTCTCTAAACGCCACATTACAGATAACAACTATATTCGAGCACATTATTCAGATACCATCGAGCACTCAGAATCCCCCGCGGGCTACGGATAGCCTTAAAACCTTCACTCTGCAATTACTCTAAAATATTCCAGGATAAATGGAATGGAATACTTAACAAAGGCAGCCTCGATCTGATACTACTCATCGTTGAAGAACTGGCTGGAATACTCAAGAAGTAGAAATTAAGGAGATCGACAATGAACTCAAAGACATGTTAACACCTGAAGAAATGACTTCCACCCTCGAGGATATCAAAAACACTATCGACAAACATCAAAAAGAAATCAACGAGCGAAAAGTGAGAAAATTCCGCAGGGACACGCTTGATTACAAGCTTGATGAAGTTTACTCTTGGGCCGACGTCTACGCCCAAAGACGCCGCAACAGACCACCTAACACCCAGACGGACACATCATCCTCGGATACTGACTCAACACATCGAACGTCTCGTAAACCTCCAGCACCCAGACAAACACCAAATGACGAACAAGCCAGCACGTCAGCAACCAGCCAGGAACATACTTCAACAGCGCATTTTTTAGAAGTAGGCCCAGACCAACTCGAAGACTCAGGTGGAGCCAGAACAAAAGAAAAAGAAAAGAGTCCACCAAACACGCGGAGCACAATCGCCAAGAAGGACCTCAAACCAAAAAAGAACGTCTAGTCATCAACATCTCTGACATTGACATCCCTACCTACCAAATGAACTTACTTGAGAAAGGTACATCATTTATACCTACAGCACAGACCAACCTCCTAGAACTTGAAGTGAGCACCTTCAAAATCACAAGAAAATTTAGACTACGTCATTTTTTTGACAACACCCTACCAGCTGCTACTACAGTTAAAGAGGATGAACTCAGAGGCTTCCGCCCTCCCAGTACCTATCAAGCACCTAACAGTCACAAGTGTATTGACCTGTTCGAAACTTTAGTGCGCAACGATTTGCAAAAAATCAATCTTAAAAAATCCTTGAAACAACAAAACTTAACCATCAAGGATCGTGACACCCTCAAATCGTTGGCCAACAATCCACAAATCAGATGTGTCAAAGCTGACAAGGGAGGAGCTTTAGTAATCCTTAATTCTACCATGTATATACAAAAACTACATGAACATATACAGGACACCACGATCTACATGGCACTTGATAATAACCCGACTAGGGAATTTCAAAACATCCTTAATAACATCGTGACCACAGCCCACCGAGCAGGTATCATTGAAGATCGTACCAAGAACTACTTACTACAAGAGCATCCTAAAAGTCCTACTATACACATGTGTCCAAAGATACATAAAAACCTCCTGGACCCTCCCTTCAGACCCATCGTTTCCACGAAACGATCAATACACGAACCCACTGGAAAATTCATTGATAAGTACCTCCAACCACTAGTCATCAAAACGACCAGTTACATCAAGCATACCACAGATTTCCTTCTGAAATTATCTGGAATTCAACTCAACAACAGTGAATCACTCATCCTCTGTACAGCTGACGTCAGCTCCCTCTACACTTCGATACCCCACCAAGGGGGCATCAAAGCTATTGAACATGCTCTCCTCAATAGTGACATTGATGCACCAATGCAGTCCTTTTTAATGGAACTCATGATTTACACTCTCTATCACAGTTACTTCCAACAAGATGACCAATGGTACCTTCAGCTATCCGGAATGGCGATGGGAAACTGTGCTGCTCCCACGTATGCAAATATTTACATGGAGAATTTTGAAAACCAGCACATATACACAAACCCAACATTCCAAGACAAATCTAAAATGTACGTCAGATATATAGACGACCTTTTCATAATGTGGTCAGACACTAAAGACTCGTTAAATAGAGTACTCACTGAAGTGAACACCAAGGATTCACGCATCCACCTCACATGGCAAATCAGTGACACTGAAATTTCCTTTTTGGACGTCAACATCAAAATCACTCCACAAGGCTTCATCACAGATCTCCACAGGAAAAGCACTGACCGCAACAACACCTTACATTACTCTAGTTTCCACCAAGGCTCCCTCAAAAAACACCTACCATTTTCCCAAATGTTACTTGTCAAACGTATAGTTTCTGATGAACAGACATTGGTAACACGCATCAACAAAATGCATGAACGTTTTCTTAACCAAGGTTACCCCGAGGAAGTCCTCCGGGAAGCTCAGACCCGAGTGGAAAAAATTTCTAGACAAGACAGCTTACTCAAAACTAAAAAATACAAGGAACAACACATGGTGTTAGTCTCCAAATTTTCTAAAGCCAGTTCCATCTATAAGAAAATCATACTCAAGCACTGGCCCATCTTACAGATGGAACCCGACTTCCGGGGCATTTTTGAAAAACCTCCTTTATTTGCTCATACTAGAAGCAAGAACATTAAAGAGATTCTTTCTAAACCAACCCTCGCAACCCAACACCATCGAGGAACTCAACCTTGTCTAAACTGCAACCACTGCAACAGTGTCATCAAGGGTAATACCATCCAACATCCAATGAAAGGTCATGCCATTAAACTACAAGTTGATGCTACATGCGACTCGATGAACTTGATCTACGCCTCAAAATGTCCCTGCGGGAAGTTGTATGTTGGCAAAACAGAACGTAAAATAAAAACACGTTTAAACGAACACAAATCCAACATACGCCTGAAACTTGAGAAATCGAACATTGCCATGCACTTTGTTGAATCACGCCACACCATCGCACAACTCAAATTCATTGTTTTGGAAACTCTCACCAAAAGAGAAGGAATCGACAACCATAAACTATTGTTAAAGAGAGAACTAGAATGGATTTATCGATTACAGACCTTAAAACCATACGGTCTTAATGATCGCATTGAATATAGTTGTTATCTGTAATGTACATCTTTATTTTTGCCTATCTGCTTGCATTGCTCCTTACTGCTTTTACTTATCCTTCATGTACCCCTTGCCTTCTCACACCGTTCCAATATGGCCGCTTCACTTTCTGACCCTTAGTCTATCGTCAATTTCCACCACTCCCCTTGTCCCTCATCGTTGTTCACTCTTAGCTATTTATAGCTTCCTGTCACACCCACGCCCGACACCGACCTTACAGCTGTTGAATAGCGGAACTCGCTACGCCCTGATATGAAGTAAGTTCTTACTACTTTGACCGCTAGTCACGCCCTAGCGTTTATGTTCTTTGCCTTTTAGCGTCACGCGGTAAATCTCCTTCACGTTCCCTCCCTTCATGATATTTCCCGTGCACCATCTAGACCACTCGGTTTTTAACTTTCACTCCCCCACCAATAGACACAAGTAACTCCCTATCATTAAGC
Organism: Lissotriton vulgaris; assembly: GCF_964263255.1. NCBI lineage: Eukaryota > Metazoa > Chordata > Amphibia > Caudata > Salamandridae > Lissotriton > Lissotriton vulgaris. The sequence goes on along the minus strand of NC_141694.1, from coordinate 47,511,820 downwards.
CGACCTTTCACCTATCCCTCACCCACTTTTGTGTTTCTTCCTCCACAGCACTCCGTGACAAAGGGCATTCCCGCCCGAAATGCATTGGAGAAAGTTCATATATCAGTCCAATGGAATAACGTTGCTTCAATTGATATGCTGTTAATATCAGTTTAAATCATTTGATGAATAATATTGAATAAATCTACAAAACCTCATCGACTTTGTGAATCATGTCATTGATCACTCGTGGAGTGCCTCATTAGGGGATGTACCTGCAGTTTCTGCGTACACTACTTACTCTATGATTCTTTGGTGTTAGGACGGAAAACACCACCCTTGAGAGCACCCAGAGCCTTGTGAAAAACTTTCAGAAGTTCAATTAACTAGTGCAGTGCACCACTTACCTCCTTTTTCCTTTTCCTTTTTCTTGCCCCTCCCAGCTGGGCCACATCCCCCTGAGATTAAATGCATTAAGAACAACTGATGTTTCTGCCTTTTTGGGCATCATCAGTGCGGGAACTGCATAAGTTGCATGGCACAGTGCTGTACAGAATCCACGTCTAGACATGCAAATGCCTGTCACAATTTTGGTGTCTCACTGACAAAAAGATAAAAAATAATGAATTGAATGCTTAATTCAATCTCAGTCACTGATAATTACTCTGACCCACATTGGAGTCATTGTATTTGCTTGCTCTCTTACAACAAGCACAGATCAACAAAATGCAAATGAGTGTTGGCCCATTATCAATGGAGCAGTCCAACCTTAACTTCATTCTGAAGACCTTCCACAAACCAGTGGTAAATGATTGCAAGCTCTTATGGCAGGGCTAAGGGTTTGCCTGGTATTTGGACCTCCCTGGCAAATTTCTCAGATGCTTACAGATAGTCCAGAATGCAGCTGGTTGCTGGCTGCAGTGACTGCCAATTAAAAAAGAATACTGCTTACAGCTCTGACACACATCCTCAAAAACAAACTACTGTCTCATAATCCTTCAAGATCTTTAAGGCTGTGGATTTAAGGTTCAATTCACTCTGTGTTCCCAGAACCAAAAGGGCAACTTTTGGTCATTGCGTCTTTTCAGTCATAACTGTGAAGGATTAAAATGAATGACCTGATCCCTTCTGTGCCATTCCTATTCTACTGAGCTTCTTCCTGACTAATAATGCAACGCTACCTCTGACACGAGCATGCACCATTGGCGTAGAGGTAGTCTCTGACCATGCTCCCATCGCTCTCACCCTGGACTTGCATGTGCCTTTGCTCAATTCCCGCACATGGCGATTAGACACGTCACAACTGAATTCACCGGAGGAGAAGACCCAATTGAAGGCTTTCTTTTGTGACTACCTGGCACTCAATGACCCTCGTAGAGACTCCAAACAACTCCTATGGGTGCAAGAGAAGACTTACCCGTGTGGGAGGCTGATGCACTGTGTGGACAGAGGCGTTGGAAACAGATGTGAAGTTCCTCCAGGGATTACTATGGCCACCCTACACCAGACTGCCTGAGGACACTCATGGCAAAGAATCTTGAACTCAACAGAGTATATGCTTTATCGCCGGAAAATGCACTCTCCTGTAGCAGGCAGACCTTCTATGACCATGGCCAAAAGCCAGGCAACTACTAGTGATGCAACTAAAGCAGAGAGAATCACAATCAGTGACCCCAGCCATCAGCAAGCCTGCCAGAAACATTCAGACCTACCGTTGGATACTGTGCAAGAGTTTTCAACATTCTACTCATCGCTTTACACCATGGAATGCCCAGTGAATATCACTTGTGAACACGCATTTATGTTGCGTCTCTGCATCCCTACTCTCCCTGCCGATGATTGGGAAGAGTTAGACTTGGACATCTAGCAGGCAGAAATTGCAAAGGCCCTTAAACCTTTGAACACGGGCAAGACACGAGAGAGGATGGCTTGCCAATTGAATTCTTCAGGGCCAGGACCACATGAGACCAAACCATCCTAGTGCTTATGTCAATGTTGCAGAAAGCTACGACCACTGGTTCTCTAAGACCAAAATTCAACAGAGCTCATATCTTCATAATTCCAAAATCAGCAAAGGACCACCTTCAGGTGCCAATTACCGCCCCATCTCGCTTTTGAACTGCAATATAAAGATTTTGGGCAAGGTCCTGGCCAGCAGACTAGGATGCATTATCAAGTCGCTGATTCATGAAGACTAGGTGGGCTTTGTCCCATACAGATTGTCCAACAATTATCTACGGACTCTGGCATATGTCATCTGGTCGACAAAGTCTGACTCTGATGAAAAGCTACTGTTTTTAAACGATGCGGAGAAGGCATTCGACCAGGTTGAATGGCCGTATCTCTTTCACACCATGCATGGCCAGACTTAGAATAAGGTCCAAATGTTTCCAAATGGCATAGTGTCTGTACCAATGCCCTATGGCTATGATCAGTTGTAATGGCATCCTCCCTGAACCGAAAGTCATCACCAAGGGTACAAGACAGGGATACCCCCTGTCACCGCTCCTCTTCCGCCTAGCCTTTGAGCCACTGGCTATAGCTGTCAGATCATCAGCACAAATCACAGACATTCAGTAGTGGTGGGAAATTAAAGGGCGATATCATCCTGACACTGGGTAACCCCGGAGTGTCGATCCCAGCTCTCATGAATCTGGTTGACTCCTTTGCCCACTTCTCTGGCTATAAGATTCATTGGAGCAAGGTAGAGGCAATGCCGCTGACACCACAGACTCGTGAACGTTCCTTGTCTTAGCTTCAGGTGCAGTGGCTAACAAGTGGCCTGAAATAGCTGGGCATACTGGTGAACAGGAACATTTGCATCATAGTGAGGGATAATATGTGATCCCTCTTGGAAATTACGAAGGAGATTTCACCAAAGGGTCAGTGCTCCAGCTGTTAAGACAGTGATGGCCTCGAAATGTAACAATCTGTTTTGGCATGCTCCCTTCAAGGTCGGTGCCAAACTCCTCTCACAGATTGGCTCTACAGTCCACTATTATTTGTGGGGGCGCCAGGCCTCTGAGACTGGCATCCAGCATACTGTAAGCCGCCACTTATTCTGGGGACCTCCTTTCTGGAACAATTACAGACCCTAACACTTGTCTCAGATGGCATATCATTTGAGCCCACACAGCAACATACTCCTCTGGATCAAAATTGAGCGACAAATCCATAGTGACACACAGGACCTCCCAGTCCTCTACGGGGCCCCCAGACCTTGAAGGACCCATGCAAACCAATGCCAATGATAATGAATGCGGTCTGGAAATCATCCCACACCCTACTGAAAGAGAACAGCGTCCTACATCCTAAAGCACCCCTGTGGCACAACGGGTCCATCATCATTGATCACTCACCACTGTCTTGGCCAGACTGAACCTGTGCCTGAATCTTGGAAATACAACATCTAATGAAAGAGGACACCGTTAAGCCTTTTGCAGATCTTGTAGAGGAGTACCAACTCCCATACTCTTACTTCTGGAGGTAGCTTCAACTCAGACGTTGCCTACACTCCCAAAACCACTGAGAGGTCTTGTCCTCACCTCCCTCCTCACTTCACTCTTACTTGGTACAATGAACTCTGCCTTTACAACCTCCTAGTGTCAAAACTGTTTTCCAAACCTCTGGAACGCCAACTCTCGGCCCTATGGCAGACTCGACTCTACAAGTCGACTATGCTCTGAAGTACTGATCAGGACTCCTGCCCTGACATGGCAGGGGAAGTTTTGGTGTTTCAAAGTTTTGCAAGCCTGGCACTGTTATCTGGCTTAACTGCACAGAGCCCGGCTGTCGCCGGAGAGGCTGTGACATATTGCATGTTCTCTGGTCCTGCCTGGTGCTCAATCCCTTTTGCAATGGTGTTGACTGCTTCCTGAGAGACAACCTTTGATATACCATCTCCCTTCAGGTTACACTGGTAGTCCTTCATGACACCGAGGCCAGCTGGATCTTGCCTCAAAAGGATCGCTGGCTAGCCCCTGTACTGATGGCTGCTAAACTGTGTGTAGTAAATTACTTCTCTACTGTTCTCCACTGAATACACAGTGTCAGTTGGTCAACTCAGGCTGAGCTTCTTGGAGCCTGCTCCTGGTGGGGCTTTATCTATACTTCCCATCTTCTCCTATATTTCCTTTCTTCTCCTACTTACCTATCCTACAAGCAAACTTCAATAAAGGATTATCTACTTACACTGTTGGACTGTGCATCTTCCTTTACTACACTGTGCATACTCCAACAATGGTCTACACCCGCTACCCCGACACAGTAGGAGTGGCTGGAGAGTGTGGCGCTCCCTGCTGCAGTTGAAAGCCTGATAGAACGATTAAACGATCAGGAGCATATTTTCACTGAGATATGGATCTCCCTGCTCCACTGAGCACCACATAAACCATCTTCTCCCATGGGCCCAGTTCCCATAGGACTGTGTGATGACATCAACTCTAACTCCTGAATTTCTGGGCCTCCTGCAGGCCCCTACATGTGATTGCTCGCGGGGCCCTTTCTTCTACTTCCAATCACCTAACGATGAACCTCAACTCCTCGAAAAAACCTTGCGGAACCGGAAGACCACGGAAGCCAACAACAACCCCAAGATCGCCATAAAGAACTTTGCTGCCCCAAGCGCTTTGCTGTGCTGACCCCCACGCTGCCATTTTGACTGTTGTTGTCGTCCTCTGGAGCCCGCCCCGCCTCCCAGCTGAGCCGCCCTCCCACTAAGCTTAAACAGCGCTCCCTACCTGAAATCGCCGTGACTCGCTCCTCTCCCTCGAGCCGAGTGGTCGCTCCCGGTGTCCCTGGCGACATTCGGTATCGTTGTGCTGCCTGCGCTGTTTATTCTGCCTATTATTCATTGCCTGCCATTTGCCTGGTTGCCGCTTTGCGTTTAATGCACTTTTAGACTGTTCACTGTATCTCTCACGCTGTTTGCGCGTTGTGCCCCAAGCGCTTTGCTGTGCTGACCCCCACGCTGCCATTTTGACTGTTGTTGTCGTCCTCTGGAGCCCGCCCCGCCTCCCAGCTGAGCCGCCCTCCCACTAAGCTGAAACAGCGCTCCCTACCTGAAATCGTATGTGACTCGCTCCTCTCCCTCGAGCCGAGTGGTCGCTCCCGGTGTCCCTGGCGACATTCGGTATCGTTGTGCTGCCTGCGCTGTTTATTCTGCCTATTATTCATTGCCTGCCATTTGCCTGGTTGCCGCTTTGCGTTTAATGCACTTTTAGACTGTTCACTGTATCTCTCACGCTGTTTGCGCGTTGTGCCCAAAGCGCTTTGCTGTGCTGACCCCCACGGTGCCATTTTGACTGTTGTTGTCGTCCTCTGGAGCCCGCCCCGCCTCCCAGCTGAGCCGCCCTCCCACTAAGCTGAAACAGCGCTCCCTACCTGAAATCGCCGTGACTCGCTCCTCTCCCTCGAGCCGAGTGGTCGCTCCCGGTGTCCCTGGCGACATTCGGTATCGTTGTGCTGCCTGCGCTGTTTATTCTGCCTATTATTCATTGCCTGCCATTTGCCTGGTTGCCGCTTTGCGTTTAATGCACTTTTAGACTGTTCACTGTATCTCTCACGCTGTTTGCGCGTTGTGCCCCAAGCGCTTTGCTGTGCTGACCCCCACGCTGCCATTTTGACTGTTGTTGTCGTCCTCTGGAGCCCGCCCCGCCTCCCAGCTGAGCCGCCCTCGCCCCTCCCCCTCCACTATACATATATGACAGGAGTTCCCGCGCGCAGCGTTCAAGCGCAGCGATCGCGCCCCAGCCGCGTCGAAGGTGCGCCAAAGGTAAGCCCGTCTACGCCCGTCCGCGCCTGGACCGTGCCCAGCGCCAGACCCCCTGCCCCTCGCGCTGCCCAGCCCTCCCGCATTACCTACGATGCCGCCACCCTCCTAGCCCTTAACCCCGGTCGCGCCCCCAACTGCGTCCAAGCCGCTCCTGGACACACCCATGGACCTTTCTCTTGCAACTCCTGCAAGTTCCGCGGCACCGACAACATCTCCGCTACGACCACTCCACAGATTCCCAACCCCAACCACCTACAATGCATCCTTCTCAACACCCGCTCGGTCCACAGACACGCCATTGACCTATGGAATCTACTAGACACCATCTCTCCGGACGTCGCCTTCCTTACAGAAACATGGATGAACGCCTCCTCCGCCCCAGACATCACCATTGCCATCCCAGAAGATTATAAGATCATACGCAAGGACCGTACCGGCCACACAGGAGGAGGAATCGCTATCGTCCATAAGAAATCAATCCGCATCTCAACCAGCTCTGACGCCAACCTCGCGAACTCCGAACACCTTCACTTCCAGATCCACATCGACCCCAAGACCACACTCAGAGGCACCCTCCTCTACAGACCACCAGGACCCCGCGCAAAATTCAGTGAAGACATCACGGACTTCATCACTCCACACGCGCTCCCCTCCAAAGACTACATCCTTCTGGGAGACCTCAACTTTCACCTTGAAAAGATCAATGACCGCAACACCACCACCCTCTTGGACAACCTCGCCAACCTCGGACTTAAACAACTGGTCACTTCCCCCACCCACATCGCAGGTCACACACTCGACCCCATCTTCACCTCCAGCAATCATGTCTCCTTCAGCCACACTACGGATCTCCTCTGGACTGACCACAGCTGCGTTCACTTCACCTACAACAAGCCGAAACCCATCAGCCACCTCCAACCAACTCTGCAAAGAAACTGGAACAAAATCACCATCGACCAGATCTCCTCATCGCTCCTTCTAAACACCCCAGCCCACTCTTCTAACCCAGACCAAGCCGCCGCCAACTTCACCCTATGGTTATCCAACACCGCCGACACCTTAGCACCACTGAAAAAACGTCAAAGCAAACCTGGCAACAAGAAGGCCTCATGGTTCAACGATGATCTTAAGAAGTCCAAGAAACTCTGCCGCTCCCTTGAAAAGGCCTGGAAAAAGACCCAACCACTAGCACCAAGGACGCCTTCAAAAACGCCACCCGCACACACCACCAACTAATCCGAAAGGCCAAGAAAACAGCATTCAAGGATCGACTTGACAACAACGCCCACAACAGCAAGGAACTTTTCAACATCTTCAAGGAATTTTCCAATCCCTCGGCCAACTCCAACGACATCACCCCCTCTCAAGCCCTCTGCGACTCCCTAGCCTCATTCTTCCACAACAAGATTGCAGACATCCACAACAGCTTCGACAACCAACCCGGAGACCAACCCACCCTACCATATGCTGAACATTCTCCCCCCGTGAACACCCTTAACGACTGGAACCCAATCTCCACTGAGGACACCATCCGCCTGATGAACTCCATTCACTCAGGATCCCCACAGACCCATGTCCTCACCACATCTTCAACAAAGCAGACTCCGTCATAGCACCGCACCTCCGAGACGTCATCAACTGCTCCTTCAACTCCGCCACCTTCCTGGAAAGCTGGAAACACGCTGAACTCACCGCCCTTCTGAAAAAACCCACAGCGGACCCCACCGAACTCAAAAATTACCGCCCCATCTCGCTCCTTCCATTCCCGGCCAAAGTCATCGAGAAAGCCGTCAACAACCAGCTCGCCGCTTTCCTCGAAGCCAACAAATCCCTCGACTCCTCACAATCTGGCTTCCGAGCAAAACACAGCACTGAGACCGCCCTCATCGCAGCAACAGACGACATTCGAAATCTACTGGACAATGGAGACACAGTCGCCCTCATCCTCCTCGACCTCTCTGCAGCATTCGACACAGTCTGCCACAGCACCCTTTTACAACGCCTCAGTAACATCGGAATACAAGGAAAAGCACTTGAATGGATCACCTCGTTCCTCACCGGAAGAACCCAGAGAGTCCGCCTTCCATCATTCAAGTCCGAGGCCACTGAAGTCATCTGTGGCGTACCACAAGGATCTTCACTCAGCCCCACCCTCTTCAACGTATACATGAGCCCCCTCGCGACCATCGCCCGCCAACACAACCTCAACATCATCTCTTACGCGGATGACACTCAACTAATCCTTTCTCTCACCAATGACCCCAGCACCGCCAAAACTAACCTACACGAAGGAATGAAAGAAGTTGCCAAATGGATGAAACACAGCCGTCTGAAACTGAACTCAGATAAAACAGAAGTCCTCATATTAGGTACATCCCCCTCTGCATGGGACGACTCTTGGTGGCCGGAAGCCCTTGGAAAAGCACCCATCCCGACAGACCACGCACGGAACCTAGGCGTCATCCTGGATTCTTCACTCTCAATGAACAGACAAGTTAGTGCCGTATCCTCATCCTGCTTCAACATTCTTCGCATGCTCAAAAAAACATTTCGCTGGATCCCCACCGAAACCAGGAAAACAGTCACCCATGCTCTGGTAACGAGCCGACTGGACTACGGAAACACCCTCTACGCAGGTACTACCGCTAAACTCCAGAAGAAACTCCAACGAATCCAAAACGCCTCAGCCAGGATCATATTAGACATCCCGCGCAACGAACACATCTCTGGTCACCTGAAAGACCTCCACTGGCTACCCGTCAATAAGAGAATCACTTTCCGACTGCTAACCCACGCACACAAATCACTCTACGACATCGGACCAGAATGCCTCAACTCACGACTGTCCTTCTACACCCCCTCCCGCCAACTACGTTCTTCCAGCCAAGCCCTCGCCACTGTACCTCGCATCAACAAGATCACCATGGGAGGCAGATCCTTCTCATACCTGGCTGCTAAAACATGGAACTCACTCCCTACTTACCTTCGCCTTACCCAGAACCACCTAGCATTCAGAAAGCAACTTAAAACGTGGATATTTGACAAATAATCCTACTCCCCTTCCTAAGCGCCTTGAGACCCTCTGGGTATGTAGTGCGCTATACAAATTCTTTGACTTGACTTGACTTGACTTGACTTGACCACCAGCTGACAAGGGACACCAAAAGAACCGTAATCAGTGAAAAAGTCAATACCAACACATCCAACATAAGGGAACTGTTCTGCGTCATCCAGCAGTTCACTAAACCCTCCTGCAAAACCACCGACATCGCACCCTCCCAAGAACTCTGCAAAAATCAGCTCCTACTTCCAACTGAACATCATGGCCCTCTACGACAATTTCAGCGAGCCAACAGATGCCAACACTACTATACACACTACACACCTACCATCCTCACCTGGGACTCCGCTTCCGTCAAACTCATCTCCTCAACCATGAAGAAAACTCACTCAGGAACCTCTACGGACCCGTGCCCCCCACATCTTCCATAGAGCCTCCACTGCCATCGCCCCCGAACTAGCCCATGCCATCAACTCCTTCCTTGCTTACAGCACCTGCCCCATCGACTGGAAACGCGCGGAGGTGAAACCCCTCCTCAAGTAACCAACGGCCGGCCCTACGGACCTATCTCTCTCCTTCCTTTTGCAGCCAAAGTCACCGAAAGGCTTGTGAACGCCCAACTGACCACCTTCATCGAAGAAAACTGCTTCCTGCACGCCTCCCAGTCCGGCTTCCAGAGGAACCACAGCACCGAGACCGCCCTACTCGCCGCCAACGATGACATCTGCATGTTGCTCGACCACAGCCACACTGCAGCCCTCATCCTCCTAGACCTCTCCCCAGCGTTCGACACCATCTTGCACCTGACACTAGCCACCAGGCTCCACAACGCGGGATGCCCTCAACTGGATCCGATCCTTCCTCTCTGGCAGAACCCTGAGGGTCAGGCTCCCCCCGTTCCTCTCTGACCCCACCGACATTATCTGCGGAGTGCCCAAAGGATCTTCACTAAGACTGACTCTTTTCAACATCTACATGACCCCCATCGCCGCCATCGTCAGACAGCACGGGCTCAGCCTCATATCCTACGCTGACAACACCCACCTCATCCTCTCCCTCACCAAGAGACCATAAAACACCAGACTCAGCTTCCAGGAAGGAAGTAAAAACGTGGCAACCTGGATGAAGGAAAGCTGCCTGAAACTCAAACTCCGAGAAGACTGAGGTACTCATCCTCAGACCCTGCCCCTCTGCCTGGGACAACTCCTGGTGGCCCACCGCCCTCGCGTCACCACCCACCCCTACAGACCACGCTCGGAACCTCGTCATAATCCTCAAATCCTCCCTCTCCATCAACCTCCAAATCAATGCTATCTCCTCCGCTAGTTTCAACTGCCTCCGGATACTACGAAAGACCTTCAAGTGGATCCCCCCCCGACTGTAGAAAGACTGTCACCCACACACTCATCACCAGCAGACTTGACTACCGCAACACCCTCAACGCCGGAATCAACAAATCCCTCCTACGCAAGCCCCAAACCTTTCAAAACGCAGCCACCAGGCTCATCCTAGAGACACCGCGCCGCAAACATATGACCCTACACCTGCGAGAACTCCACTGGCTCCCCATCAAGAAGAGGATCACCTACAAACTCCTCACCCACGTCTACAAATCCCTCAATGACATCGGACCCAAATACCTCAACGACCGATTGTTTTTCCATGCACCCAAGAGGAAACTCCGCTCAGCCGACCACACTCTGGCAGAGGTGCCCCTCATCTACAGAAGAAGAGCGGGCAGGAGGGCATTCTCCTACACTGCAGCCATAACATGGAACACTTTCCCGGTAGACATCAGACGCTCTCCAACCCTGCACACCTTTAGACTGGCCCTCAAAACCTGGCTCTTCGACTGACCGGAGTGGCCTTTCCCTCCCCCTAGCGCCTTGAGACCCTCGTGGGTGAGTAGCGCACTGTACAAAGCCCTGATTGATTGATTGAACTCCTCACTATCCCATGCATGCTTGAGGCTCTTCTGGCTCAATGAGCGCTCATCCATACCCCCTTATGCCCACCTCTTTAGCCCTGCCCCCCCCTTTTCTTTTCTTTCCGGACCGTCATTGCTTCCGACGCATGCACATACACGCCTATACACAACTCATTCACGTAACACCATGACGACGACCTACACAAGTCCCTACTATAACACTGTTTCTAACCCATACGGGAGGGCCTCATTGACACTACCCCAATAACACTCTTGGTTGCAGTATGCGTTCTTTTCTCCTATATGTGCACTATGTCACCCCATTTTTTAATTTCTCTGAAAAACCAATAAAAATATTTAAACACAATTTATTTTTAAATCTCATCGGTTTAATTTACATTAATTTGTTGTTTTATCTGTTTTATTTCACTCTGGTTTTAGCTCCAAGAAGCTTTTCTGTATATGTCTCCTTTGAAATAAAAACAGTACAAATAATGCAATACTGCTAGGCCACACTCCCTCTGAACAGGAGGATCCATCCTTCCTTGGCCTTGTCAATGGGGTGTAGTTTTAGTTATATTGCATGCAGAGCTATGCGACCCAAGGCTGAGTATGGCCAGCACATTTAGGACATTTGAATGAGAAAAAGAAAAACGCATTGGATCGAATGCTTAAATGAACCTGGGCCCTTGGTAATTACTCTGGGCGGTATTCCAGTTCACCTTTTCTTGCTCACTCTGTCACTACAAACAGGGATTAGTTTTGGCCCTGCTAAAATAGAGTAATTCCCGCCCTAGATCACATCCCCACAGAATAAACATAAGGCATCACAGGCATATTTTGGCTTTTCTGGTTCTCATCAGTGAGGTCCAGCTTGAGTCCTGTGGCATAATATGCTGTGGGACCCCCCCCCCCTCTGTCAATGGAAATATCTGCTCAGATAGGGCATCTTATTGACAAAAACCTAAAGTGATGGATGGAATCAGTGCTTAATTTGAGCAGGTGGTTTCTGGTGCTCAGCACCGGCACTTAACTGTCAGCACTGGCTCTAGTGACAGTCCACCACATGGTGGCACTCTCTGTCAAATTTTGAGCTACGAACAACCATTTTTCATGTCAGTATACATTAAAAGTGAATAACATCTGGTGCAGTTATTAGTATATATGTGGGTGGTCTGGGATAGTTTGAATTGTCACGCTTCTAGCAGCACAATGGTTAATAAGCAACATAACATAAGCCCCTGCAGCACCCTTGATGCAGATGGTCCGCGAGCTCCAGGGTGCCCCCTCAGCAAAAGTGGTAGGTGGTGAGCCCGGGGGGAGGTGCCCGCTCGGTGTACTTTGCAGGGGGGCCCCCTCAAGTTTCGTTATGCCACTGTGGTTAGCACTCGTGTTGGGTCTGTCACTGGCAGGTCTGTCAGGGGCAATGGGTGGTGCAAGCTGCAATGGCCTCCTGAGAAGGGCCCTGACACTTATTTTACAAATTAAGCACTATGCAATGCATTAATGAAACTTAGCCACTGATCATATTTCCAGGCCACATTCACGTCCATCAATCTTTGCTCAATGGACCAGACAGAGACCAACCATAAGCAACCCAGCCCATGCCTGTTGGGTGCAGTTCACCCTGAATGCCAAGCCTATACCTACTCACCCTCAGAAAAGGAGCACAAAATCCGAAAAGGGGGTTGGCCTTGCTGGGTTATATCCCATCCAATGAGATATAAATCCAATAGGATATAATGGGATTCATATTTCGGCAGATGGGATAGCCCTCACCATTGTGACAGAGTAACACATCCGCCAAGATGTAAATCAGGCCCTGAGTCTTACTGCACTGAGAGCCTCAGGCCAAACATGAGGGCATACTCTCTGCACCGAAAAACCTTTTACTACAAACTCTACATAGGCTAGAAGCCACGGCAACGTGCCAAGTGTTAAGAGCGGAGGGATCCTATCAAAATGGTTACTACATTTTGGCTGCTTTTCTTAGGTCTGGCTAGAGACTATTTTAACTGTCTACCATTGGTTATGTAATCACAAAAAGAATGAATGAATGGAGTACAAAGAGGGGAGCTTTGTCTCCACCCTTTTTTTGACCTTATGCTTTGTGGCAATTCTGCATTTGATTGAACAGAAGTTGTGTTACTAACTTTTGAAGTAGTTCCAGTGCAGTGCTGCTAGTGCCCACCTCCCCTAATGCTGCGGCACCACAGTCTCCAACAGTGGCAGTACTGGTCACGTCATCAATAAAACACAGCAAGGGTCTGCCATGAAGTGTCCACCAGCAGCAGGAAGGCGTCTCCAGTGTGGCATGATGCAGTGAAGACTCCCTACTCCTAAGATGGCCAACCTGTCCTAACGGAATTGTCGCAGGTTTTCCGTTCTCTCACAGAACTGTGCACAGAGATCTAGAACCTGGGTGAGTTAGGGTGACCCACAACTCACCTTTGTTTCAGAAATCCCCTTCCCAAGCTAGCTACAGTGTCGCATCGGTAGTAAATACTTCCCAATGACTTAGACAATCCAGAACATGAACTTAGAGTACCTCAGGTATCGTGGAACACAGGAACACTCTTTTGTTATATTATCATTCCAAACCGAAACTGGGAGGCAAAGAAAACACGTGCAAGTTTGAAATGTTTATTTTTCAATGCAGCATTCTCAAACGCAGTATCTTGTATAATATCAACATACATATTTAAAAATCAGAGTCAGCAGCATAGTCACTAATCCATAGTAAGCAAAAGGTGATAACATGTTATGATGCAAAATCTATAGAATTCTGTATCACCTATATTTCGCGCACCCTAATTAGCATATTATATTATATCTAAGAAGGTCTCATCTGGGTTCTTAGCAGGGCGGACCCATACCTCTAATTCTCAGTAGGAGGAGATCACATCAACAGCTACCAGCTCTCAGCATGCTCAGCATCAAGTGTGTTTTCTCATTCCCTGTAACTGTATCTTAAACTCACGTAGAGCCAAATGTTGGCACAAACATTATTTGTGTTATGACTAACGTGGTGCGAGGATCAGGCCTGCAGCAACCTTGTGTTAGGTTATTCGGAGAGTGTGCAGTTCTCAGTGTGCAGACAGTTGTACCAAGTGTACCAGGCACGACTGATACCAGTGCAATAACATATTATTCTCAAATAAATCACATCTTTCGTCTAGGTTAAAAGCTGCAATAACAATTAGGTGTCGTGTGCAAACCGAAGCAGAAAGAAAATATGGCGTTTAAACATTTAATAAGCACATGCTAACTTAACACAATATATAGAAACGTAATAACCATATGACATCCCCCCAATGATCCGAGGACGGTTAAAAGAAAAAATATAAGCCAATACTCTATGAGAGGCAAGACATAAAAGCAGAGTTCAATGAAATTGAGCCAAGCTAAATGTATGTAAATGTATGTAAAATTCAAAAACACAAAAATGTATGTATGAATGCCTATAGTGGCCACACAAAATATAAAAAGTCGAACTTGAGGCCTAATTTCAATTAATAGGCCTAGAACATATGAAAAAATCGAATGTTCGTATTGAAAATGGCACCATTCAGAATTACTAAAAAGTCACGTGCCATAATGATGGAAGTATTCAGAGTCATTCCTCGTTGAATGAATATGCAAAATAGGTAGCTACAGCTTCCAACATGAAATCACTGCCATCATCCGAAAACAGTTCAGCCATCCAATTAAGCAATGGGAAAGAACATACGTGCTCCTCCAACACCGATTCCTATAGCAACATCAGAGGACAACTCAGTGGGTTCTCGAGAACGCTCTGTGCCAGAAAGTCATGCGCCGCTGCGAAAATGTCCCACTGACCCATTAGTCCATGCATCGCTGCCACAGCCATAACCCTTTCGCCAGAACAGACCAACTCGTGAGCCACTACGGGGTACATCAGCTGATCAAAGTTGACGTCACGAGAAGTCGGTAAACAGAGACACAAATCAATGGCTCAGTCGAAATCACTGCTCAGGCAATGAAACACAGGCTGGACACAGGTGAAATAGGAAAATCTGAAGGATAATCCAAAAGCCGTGCTTAAGGTCGCAAGCGGCAAGGATCCATAATAATCAAGCATCCGGTTGCGAAACTGCATCAGTAGGGGCTGTGCGTTTCCTTGCGCAGGATGGGCATCCATGTTTTATAAAAGAAAATATCACCAGAACGCCTGCAGCCAAAGCCAGCAAAACAGGAAATCCGCCAAACAGGCTAGCAAATATAGAATGAAAGAACGCAGGGATAATACCAAATAGTTTTTCAAATGTAGTCACGAGACCACTGCTAACCATTTTAAAAAAATGAGCCAGGCTCGTTGTGGAGGAGGCATTGAAGATTTGATGAACCAGCTCGCAAAAATGAAACGGCAAATCAGTACTTAAAAGTGCTTGTACTTCTGTGCGTGTGTTTGCTATGTGAAGGACATAAGTTTCGCGGGCAGAGCTCAGGGCCACCTGTTTTTGAGACAAAAGGGCTCTTATACGGCCTAAACCATTGGACTCAGCTCTCAAGGTTGGTATTCTTGGCCAAATTAAAACTTCTGAATTCCCATGCGTGGGTGGATACAACACATTCTTGCAGCAAACCACCCTTTCTGACACGGTAACCACATAAGCGATACCAGCCTCTAACCCACAACAAAACTCGTTATTCAAAAGTAAATAACTACCGTTGGACAACAACGTGAACGTGGGAACTATTGCAGGAACTGGTGTCCCTTTCAAAACACAGGCCAAATTAGGTTTGTCCTGATTACAAGAACCATGCAACTGGATGTGTCTGCATATTAGTGAGCGGTCAGGCGACTGTGTACATTCTTCACCATTCAGATTCACTTCATTTCAGTCCTTAAGGCATCTGTAAGTGTATGGTAAAGACCATGTCTCATGGAGGAAAGCACTGCCTAATGGTTCATATCGCCCAATGGCTATATATTTCATAAAATTTGTAAATTTATACAAAGCAAACGGTAATGTTATAACACCATGAATAAGCCATGTCGCTGCAGTCACTTCAGCCACCGAAAATGGCAGGGATTCTAATTTTTCAATATGTAACATAGAAAATGTTGCATCTCTCATTGACAGCATGCGCTGTTTTTCAGTCAGATTAAACGGGGCAAATAATGATGAGACGTTCATAAAAGTCCATGGCACTCGACCAGACTTTAGAGTCTGTAGTGTCCACGCAAATTGCATTACAGAACGCAATTGATTTTGACCATGATATAACACGGACACTTCATCATGTACAATGTCAACAACAGAAGACACAATATTATTTAATGTGTAAATTCGGGAAGAAAGCGTGTTAATGCTGTTATCAACAACTGCAAGTACCTTCTCTAAATTTGCTTGATCAATAGCTCTCAGGCGTTTAGCAGCCTCAACCTGGGTAACCTTCCAAATTTCATTGTAAATCGCATACAGCCATCTTTTAGATCTACCTTTAGCTGGGCCTTTTATAAAATCGTTCAAATCCACATTATCATTTAATAGAGACAGATGTAGTTTAACTGCAGCTAAAGTGGAATGTTGTAACCAATTCTGACACAGCTTCCCCACAGAATAAGTCGTGACAGTATAGTCTTCTTCAAAACGGGGATCGAGTCTGACTTTTGTGAACCCCTTAGCTAAACCCAGAAAACGGCGTTGGCAAGAATCAGCACTCCTATGCCACATTAGCCAACCCTTAGAATCCAAACTGGATATGTTAAAGGACGAATTGTGTATAAGAGTTTGCAACTCATGAATGGATAAATCAGTAAAATTACCCCAACCTGTATATTCCTCTAAATCTGGGATGGTCGGTGTATTCAATTTTTTAGAAGTAGCCAATCCAAAGCATGTTGTTTGGAAAATGGATGAATTTAAAAACAACATGTGATTCGGGATGAGACATGCACGGTGCAGAGCGTCAGTGCCTTGTACCTGCCAATCTTTGGTACCCCAAATCGATTTAAGGTCAATTGTTCCTTTCCAAAACTCGTAGCCATCTACAGCCAACCTGTCTAGAAAGGACTTCGAATACAGCAATTTTGTATCGTTAAGTCTAACTTTGGACATGGACTTTTGTGTCATTTTAAAATAAAATGACTCGGGATTAGATTGATTAAAGTCTGTCAAATAGGTGTATTTTTTCAGAAACGTATTGGAACTGCCCCCAAATGGAGTAGGGCAATGTTCCCATTGTGTATAATTTACAGCAACCCTCCTGGAGTTTGTCTTATGTAAAAAATGATTACCATAGTGTTGAAAACAAAACAAATCACCATAATTAATAGAATCTGTGTATAGATCTTCAGCATCGAAGGCAGCATAATACTTTAAATCAGAGAATAATGCTTTTACGGCCTGAATATCCCAATCATTCTGTTTAATTACATCTCCCATGTTTACTCTAAGCACATTTGGAACATTAATCACTTCAGTAGGCCCATGTATCTGAAACCTAACCGCATCCCACACAATCCCATCAAGGACAGGCCAAGCAGTAATGTTAACTGTATTTAAGTTTCGTTTCAGTCTGTGCGCAGAATGTGAAGAGGAAAGAGGGGCCAATGTTCCATTAAGGTACCGAATTCCTGTTCTTTCTTTAACGTAGTGACCATCAATCAGGCGGAAAAAATAAAACACAAAACCAATTGACATAAAAAGATAGAATGAAAATAGGATCAACCAAATGTATGTCCAAGGTGGAATTAAAAATGTTTTTTAAACAACGTGGCATATCTTGCAATGTTTGTGGGTTTCTTTGAAGTTTCCGAAACAGAGTCAAAAGAGAATCTGGACTGGCCTGCCAAACGGGTCTGTAAATCAGGCATCGATAAATCAGCAGGATAAGTGTAGTTTAGCTCATCAATGTTAGTATCAGGAATAGTATTTAATAAAGGACTGGATATGGCAGGCATCTCGAGGGACACCTCCTGTTCTGCACCAGATGTAATAGCCAGCACAGAGTGCCTCACCATGGAAGGACAGGATACAGCCGGTGTCATGCTATGAAGAATCGGCCACCCTGTGTGTCTTGACATTGTCAATAGAAATAAATCTGTTTTCCTTACGACCTGGGAGTGGTGGTAAAATGACTGTTCTTGTGCCCTTCACTCCAAGAACTCGAACCGGTGTACGATATGAGGGACTAAACTCTTTCTTGTTATCGATCTTCTCTCGAACCAGTTCTCCAACTTGGGGTAGCCAGCCAACTACCGGGATCTGCAGCGCATCATCCGATGTGGAGGGCAAATGTTCCTTTGCAAGACTGTGTCTGGTCTTTTGTAGATTCTGTAAAACATTGCAATGTTCATCTACGTCAAAGGACGTGGCCTGGGCCTTGTTGTCTAGCCCATCGAGGTCAGGTACATACATCTTGATACCAAAGAGCATTTCGTATGGGGTCCGCCCACCCAGAGACCTTCTAGGGAGATTATTAAGCGCACGCTGCACGCCTATGAGGTGGGCTAACCAGTTTCTGCCAGTGCCTATAACTCGAGCTGTCAAAGATTGCTTTAAGTCGCGGTTCATTCGTTCAACTACACTATTACCCTCGGGTCTGTAGGGACTCGAAAATTTGACTTGGACCCCCATCGAAACCATAGCATCCTTATACGCCTTAGAGGCAAATGCCGGACCCTGATCCGAATGGAAGGTACCACAGGCAAAATTTCCCACAAAGACTCACAAATCCTTAATGACAGTACGTGAATCAGCGCTCCGATGCGGCCATACCCACACAAAGCGTGTGCATGAATCAACTGCTACTAAGATGTACTTATACGCAGTATCAGAAGAAAATGGACCGCAGTGATCCAAATAAACACATCCAAGTGGTTTATTCGAGATGTACAACCGTGTCTGAGGCGGACGCGCAGCAGTTGAAGGCTTAATCTGCTGGCAAATGTCACATTGAAGAACATATTCACGCGTCTGTTTGTACAGTCCCTGCCACCAGAATCTCTGTTGTAGCTGAGTTACAGTGGCCGAGACGCCCGCATGCGCAGACGCCACACCTTCATGCGCCGCTGTAATCAAAGCAGCTCTGCGATCCGAGTTGGGAACTAAACGTTCGCCAACTTCAGGGATTTTCACATAAGGAACCTTATCAGGACTTAAGTGGTATGTGTATTTAGAAGGGAACCCCACAGGATATTTACTTCCCTTCTCCGTTGCAGCAATAGCTGCCAAGATGTCATCATCTATTTTGCTTTTGGACCTCGTGACTGCTGCAACTAAGTATTTCGATACCGCTGACTTCGCTGCTTCATCAGCAAGCGAGTTGCCAACAGCGTGGACCCCCACGCGCTGATGACCGAGAGTATGAATCACAAAGACGAGTGGCAACTTCTCTTTAAGTTCCGCCACTCGGACCCAGATCGTTTTATGTTTTATTGTGCTACCTTTGGAGTCACGAAATTCATTCTGAATCCAAAAGAACAAGTTTTCATTGTAAGACTGGACACAGTAGTAAGAGTCACTTACGATCAAAGTCGTCACACTAGGATCTGCGTACTCCAATGCAAGCATCAGAGCACGAAGCTCTGCTAATTGTGCGGTGCAGTCCCCAAGCGTCTGCGTGTGCACGACACTGGACTCGAACTCATCGTTTACCATGGCACCGACCACAATGGCGCAAGCGGGAACGTAGGCATGTTTAGAGCCATGCGCAACCTGCGCCGAACCAGCAGTGTAAATGATGCAATGGAAATCCTCCAACGGCCGCATTGCTAATGGAGCAGGATGAACAAATTCATACTGTAAATACTCCTGCGACCGTAAAGTGGCGTCAAAAATAAACCTGACATCCTGGGACGTCAAGGATGCAGCCCATTGAATCCACCGAGGGTGCAAAGCTTTGGAATTAGGTACACTGGCTTTCGTAACCGCCTCTAAGGCAGGACACGGGGTAACAACCAACATGCTCTTTCCTTGTGACAGGGCACGTTCCTTAAGAATTGCCATCTGCACAGCCGTCAAAACTTTCTCCACAGTGGAAAAACGCAGTTCAGCCGAAGTGTACAAGTGTGACTTGTAAGCAATAGGTACTGTATCTCCTTCATTAAAAGTCAGGTACGTGAAACCCACCGCCCCAGGGATAATTCTTATCACCAGGTTGGTCTGGTTATCACAAGTCTGCAAGTATTCGGAAGCGAGCAAATCAGCCTGCAAAGACTGCAGAATGGCCGAATGCTCAGGCAGCCAGCATGATTTGGAAAAAGATGGTTGTATCAAAGCATACAAAGGCTTGATACGCTGGGCATATTCCGGAATGTATGTCCTCCCGAAATTCAGAAAGCCCAGAAGAGATTGTAATTTTTTCAGTGTTGTCGGAGAGCACAATTGTGCGCATTTCTCCAGGAAATGGGGTGCTAAACCCTTCCCTTCATGGTTAAGCTCGTAACCTAGAAACAACACTGTGTACTCTGCAATGTGCGACTTTGCAAAGTTAAACTTGTAACCCATGTCAGCAAAGTTACAAATTATGCTATTTACTCGACACAGATGCTCCCAAAGATCGTCGTCTGTGAGATAAATGTCATCCACATACGAACAAGCAACTGGGTCGAAGCTCTCCAAAAGAGAGACAATGCGTGCGGAAAAAACTCCAGGACTGTTCTTGTAGCCCATTGGGAGTCGTTTAAACATTTTTTGCACACCGGCGCATGTAAAACTGGTCCATTGGGAACTTAGACCGTCTAATCTATGGGCATAAAAACCATTGGAAATGTCAAGCGTGGTTTTGAACCGTTTACGCTCAAGACTATTCACTAACGCAGAGCCATGCGTATTCTGTACTGCACAGTTACGGCATTGCGAGTTCAAATGCCTATAATCCAAAACCAAACGATATGAGCCGTCCGGCTTGTTCACAGTAAAAAGGGGGTTATTCATCGGTGACACACACGTTTCAATTACACCTTGATATTCCAATTGTTCAAGGATAGCTGCGACTGAAGCTTTCGCTTCACGCCGTATGGGATATTGAGGTTGAGGCTGTGGCTGCGACCGTAAAGGAATCTCGTGGCTTGGTGACAATTTATCCCAGCCACACTGATTGCGGTACACAGCCGGCGCAAGCGCCAGAGCCCACTCTTCTGCAAAATGCAGCGCCTCCACCCTCGGCACAGTGTGCGCGAAGCTGGGTAGGATTACCTCCTCCCCTCGCGGAGCTGCAAGAACAAAAGGTGGGGGCCAGTCAGCCTCCGAAAGCAAAATGTCATACGTAGACAAGAGATTTTCCCAAAATACCCCTTTTACAGTTCGCTGCATGTCACCTTCAATTAACAGGACAATTTCAAAAAGTCGTTCAGGGGGAGCAACATGCGTATCAGCAGTTTCAATCACAACATAAGAATCAGTCGCTGTCACCTTCAACAGTGGACGGAGGGCCTCTCTCACTATGGTAATCTCTGCTGCGCTGTCCAGCAAGGTCAGAGCCCACGTCAGATTCCGAAGCCGAGTTCTCACTATCTGGGGCATAACGATGCGCGGTCAGGGCAGCGACTTTCTTCGTGGTAAACTGTGGTCTCTTGGGCGTAGAGCCTTCCTGCTGATCTCCACTGGCACGTGGGCGGGGCTGACCACGTCCTTGCTGGCCACCCCGGCCCCCGCCGCCCCCTCCACCACCGGTTGACAGAGCCGATGAGTCCTGAAAGGAACGAGGAGAGCGTTGGTCAGAAACCTGAAACCTCTCAGGCAATTTAATCATCGCGCGGTCGCGCAAATCATAAACACGATCCGACTGCGCAGGCAACGGAGACGCAGGAGCAGAAACCTGTGTTTGTTGTTGTTGTTGCTTACTCTGATTCTGCTTTTTAGGCCAATTTTGCTTTTTGGACTTTTGTTGACCACTAGTTTCCGATGTCTGACCCTGGGGCTGTTTCTTCTCCTTTTCAGGAAAAGATTTAACCCCCTTCGCATTGCGGCCAACCATTCTGTAAGCAGTCACAATAATCTTTGCCAACTGTCGGGGTCGGTCGGCCTCGGGAACCAACGCTAATGCGTTAGCAACTTAAAAGTTCACTGCATCCCCCTTGACATTCGCAAGGATCAGATCGCAAACCACATCAAAGGAGCCACACAGGCGCATGCCCAATTCAACAGCCGCCTCTGGTCCGTGTTCGTCTTGAACACGTTTAAGGACCCCACCTAGATTGGTCACAGACGGGGAGCCATAGCACCTCGAATAGACCGCTGCAAAAGTTTTTCCCCAGGTCTCACAGTCAGCAAGGTCAGGAGCCAGATCTTTCGGCAAACTTAGTGTAAGAATCCGGTGTTTATCACCCGGACTCGTATTGGGAAACACAGCTTCCAGCTGGCCGAACTTCTCAGCAAGCCAGAACGGAAAATCGTCCTTTTCCTGGGGCTTTTTACCCATCACGGAATTAACCATGACCGGATTGATTTTCAGACCAGCATGTTCTGCTCGAAGCTGTGCGCCTCTAGGGGCCGCGTCCTGAACATTACGGCTAGTGTAATGAACAAGCGCTCTAATCACTTCCACCGCGACTTCATGAAGCCGCCGCAGTTCTCCCACGTTACAAGTGGCACGTCGGGGGTGAGGAGTAAAGCCAGCTAAAGCGGGCCAAGGAGTGCCCGGAATGGACAATGGGCCTAACCTCGGAGCGGTTAAAGCGTGCGGTAGGGCGCCACCAAACCAAACTCCATGCTGCCAAGCGTCAATAGGAACTTCCAGTGCTCTGTACGGAGCGTACGCAGCCGGTACATCTGAAGCAGTGTATGAGTGGAACACACCAGAATTAGCGTCCACCGGCGGAAATGTCACCCACGAATAAAACAGTTCGTACGGGTAAGCATGTTCCGCACTCACCACCAGCACCACAGCCAAGCCTTCTAGAGGAACATCATACATCCGCAAATGGTCACGCACCGCAATGCGACTATGCTGCGGGATGTCCACGGCTTGAGCCATGTCAGCACAGGAACGAGAAAAAACAAATAATACTTTGTAGCACAACTGGGTAGTAATTCAAAGAAACCGTTTTAGATAGATTCAAGCTTGAAAATACCTATTTCAAAAATAGGTAGGTTTTTCCGACAATGCCGTTTTCCGGAAACGGGAATGAAGGCGTTAAGGTTTGAATGATATACTACTCGAGTGTCATGATATAAGGCCAATCAACGTATGGGCGCCATGTCGCAGGGTTTCCGTTCTCTCACAGAACTGTGCACAGAGATCTAGAACCTGGGTGAGTTAGGGTGACCCACAACTCACCTTTGTTTCAGAAATCCCCTTACCAAGCTAGCTACAGTGTCGCATCGGTAGTAAATACTTCCCAATGACTTAGACAATCCAGAACATGAACTTAGAGTACCTCAGGTATCGTGGAACACATGAACACTCTTTCGTTATATTATCATTCCAAACCGAAACTGGGAGGCAAAGAAAACACGTGCAAGTTTGAAATGTTTATTTTTCAATGCAGCATTCTCAAACGCAGTATCTTGTATAATATCAACATACATATTATAAAAATCAGAGTCAGCAGCATAGTCACTAATCCATAGTAAGCAAAAGGTGATAACATGTTATGATGCAAAATCTATAGAATTCTGTATCACCTATATTTCGCGCACCCTAATTAGCATATTATATTATATCTAAGAAGGTCTCATCTGGGTTCTTAGCAGGGCGGACCCATACCTCTAATTCTCAGTAGGAGGAGATCACATCAACAGCTACCAGCTCTCAGCATGCTCAGCATCAAGTGTGTTTTCTCATTCCCTGTAACTGTATCTTAAACTCACGTAGAGCCAAATGTTGGCACAAACATTATTTGTGGTTTGACTAACGTGGTGCGAGGATCAGGCCTGCAGCAACCTTGTGTTAGGTTATTCGGAGAGTGTGCAGTTCTCAGTGTGCAGACAGTTGTACCAAGTGTACCAGGCACGACTGATACCAGTGCAATAACATATTATTCTCAAATAAATCACATCTTTCGTCTAGGTTAAAAGCTGCAATAACAATTAGGTGTCGTGTGCAAACCGAAGCAGAAAGAAAATATGGCGTTTAAACATTTAATAAGCACATGCTAACTTAACACAATATATAGAAACGTAATAACCATATGACAGAATGGTGGGGCGGTGTATGGAGAGCGGATGGCTGGTGAGTGCAGCAGGGTATGAACAATGGCTGAGCAGCTGCTCTGTGCTCCCTTCCCTTTTGAAAATGAATGTGTTTTTATGGCTGTGGCTGCTTCCAAGCCTCTCCTGGAGCTGCTGCCCCCATCCATTGACCAAAACACAGACTTTCTGCTCTGCCTTGATTTACAGGAGCTCTGAGGAAGTCCATCTTGGATCTTTTCATCAGGTGGCAGCTGCAGCAGAAGAAGTGACAGGAGGGTCTTTCAGAGAATGAGAAACCAGGGTCCCTGGAGTTGGGAAGCAGTCATCCCCTTGGGCTGCAGTCCTCTGGGCTGCCATGCTCGGCAATAAGGAGAGCTCAGAGGACTAGCTGACCCCGCGGCTGGGGCTGAAGGACTCACAAGGGTTTGGTGATGAGGGTTGGATGGATGCATGGTGGACCATCTTCTTTAGCAGCCACATGAGCAATGCCCAGCGCATGGCCAAGAAAGGTCTGCAGCACCTGGTCCTTGGCACAAGCCCTCTGGTTTATTGGTGGGGAGAAGGAGAGAGGGCTTGCTGTGAGGTGAAGAGAAGGCTGCAAGTTAATTGCGGGGGAGAACTGCACAGCAGGGCAATACTGAAAAGTGGAGCAAGGGTGGAGGAAAATGGCGGAACTAGGTCTGAGCTGAGGACAGGTAGGGGCTTATTTACAAGCCCCAAGCACCGCCGGTGCATCACTTTTATTATGGGAAAAAGTGACGCACCGGCGGCGGAAGGGGCTTGTAAATGAGCCCCGTAGAGTCTTACAGGCCAGTGGTAAGGAGATGGCAATCAATAGAGAGGAAAGCGGGCAATGGTGCGGAGAGAAGGGTCCTGCAGGTCTACGGCCTAGTGTTGGGCAAGGGTGGGTGTAAGTAAATGGAGTGGAGGAGATGGAGAGACCAGTGTTTGTTCTTGAGAGGCAGGACTTTGTCTGCCAATGGTGAGGGCGGTAGGATAATGTAGGTCAATGGAGAGGATGGGTGGGGGTTGGTGCATGCCAACGGTGAGATCTCAGGTGATTAGGTTGATGCAGTTCAATAAGGAGTTTATAGAATGAGCTGCTGCATTTCTGCAAGTAAAAGGCATGTGCAGCTTGTCAATGGTGAGATGAAATGCATGCGCTGCTTGTCAATGGTTAAGATGAAATGCATGCACTGCTTGTCAATGGTAAGATGAAATGCATGAGCTGCTTGTCAATGGTAAGATGAAATGCATGAGCTGCTTGTCAATGGTAAGATAAAATTCATGCGCTGCTTGACAATGGTAAGATGAAATGCATGCACTGCTTGTCAATGGTAAGATGAAATGCATGCACTGCTTGTCAATGGTAAGATGAAATGCATGCACTGCTTGTCAATGGTAAGATGAAATGCATGAGTTGCTTGTCAATGGTAAGATGAAATGCATGAGCAGCATGTCAATGGTAAGATGAAATGCATGTGCTGCTCGTCAATGGTAAGATGAAATGCATGCACTGCTTGTCAATGGTAAGATGAAATGCATGCGCTGCTTGTCAATGGTAAGATGAAATGCATGCGCTGCTTGTCAAGGGTACGATGAAATGCATGCGCTGCTTGTCAATGGTAAGATGAAATGCATGCACTGATTGTCAATGGTAAGATGAAATGCATGAGCTGCTTGTCAATGGTAAGATGAAATGCATGCGCTGCTTGTCAAGGGTACGATGAAATGCATGCGCTGCTTGTCAATGGTAAGATGAAATGCATGCACTGCTTGTCAATGGTAAGATGAAATTCATGTGCTGCTTGTCAATGGTAAGATGAAATTCATGCGCTGTATGTCAATGGTAAGACGAAATGCATGAGCTGCTTGTCAATGGTAAGATGAAATTCATGCGCTGCTTGTCAATGGTAAGATGTAATGCATGCGCTGCTTGTCAATGGTAAGATGAAATGCATGAGCTGCTTGTCAATGGTAAGATGAAATTCATGCGCTGCTTGTCAATGGTAAGATGAAATTCATGCGCTGCTTGTCAATAGTTAAGATAAAAGCACGAGCTGCTTGTCAATAGTAAGATGAAATGCATGTGCCACATGTCAATGGTAAGATGAAATGCATGCTCTGCTTGTCAATGGTAAGATGAAATGCATGAGCTGGTTGTCAATGGTAAGAGGTAATGCATGTGCTGCTTGTCAATGGTTAAGATGAAATGCATGCACTGCTTGTCAATGGTAAGATGAAATGCATGAGCTGCTTGTCAATGGTAAGATAAAATTCATGCGCTGCTTGTCAATGGTAAGATGAAATGCATGAGCTGCTTGTCAATGGTAAGATGAAATTCATGCGCTGCTTGTCAATGGTAAGATGAAATGCATGAGCTGCTTGTCAATGTTAAGATGAAATGCATGCGCTGCTTGTCAATGGTAAGATGAAATGCATGCGCTGCTTGTCAATGGTAAGATGAAATGCATGAGCTGCTTGTCAATGGTAAGATGAAATGCATGCGCTGCTTGTGAATGGTAAGATTGTGAAGTAGTGTGGCTCACCGGTTAGAGGCGGCAGACCCGAGAGCAGAGGACGGTCTGGGACCAGGGTTCGATTCCCGGCGCGGCAGGTTTCTGGACCAGGGTCAGCGGACTCGATAATTCTCTCGCCTCGGTGCCCACTCTGATCAGCGATCACACTCGGCAACTCTGGGCATTAGCTTGCCTCATCTTCAATAACGGCCCCACCAGACTGCCGGGGATGCCTGGTCTCACCCTGGAGATACCCATTAAGGGACCATCTCTCAGGGAAGCCAGGAAGGGTTTCGCAGCGGTCGAAGCGCCTTGGGACCCTACGGGTAAGTAGTGCGCTATATAAATGCCTATACATTTACATTTAAGATGAAATGCATGCTCTGCTTGTCAATGGTTAAGATGAAATGCATGCTCTGCTTGTCAATGGTTAAGATGAAATGCATGCTCTGCTTGTCAATGGTACGATGAAATGCATGCGCTGCAGCTGACAATTAGCAAGATGGAAGTCTAAGGGTCATGTAGGTGAATCCTGAGGTGACTGGGTCCCAGAGGGTGATGCTACAGGTGGATGGCTGCCTGCCAGTGGCTAGAAGGTACATGAAGGGGTGATGGAGAACTAACATTCAGGTGAGAGCGGAGAATATGTCACTCTTCAGATGAAGGATGCTTGGGTTGATGCATGGGGACGGGATCAGATGCCTTGTCGATGCTGCTGAAGCCGGCGGCACAGGGGCGTGAGTGGGATGCTAGGGATGAGATGGAATGGGATGAGTGAGGACACTGCAGGCAGCACACTATAGAGTGACTAATGTGTTGCTTGGTCTGCACCATTTTTTAACTCCAGTTTATGTTGTCATCGCTTTTGTTTAGATCAGAACAGCATGTTTTGGTGAGCTGCAGAGAGCACTTAATACTTTTAAAAACATTTGTAAATGCAGTATGTTGGGTAACTGGTGCCTTTTGCTAGGCTCCTAACAGAATGGGCTTTCTGGGGCCACAGAAGTCCCTTACAAGGTCCATCCGTGGATGCACTGTGTGGAGCCACCAACTCCCAATACTGGAGTCACTGATGCATGTAAACATAGGGGTAGTGAAGAGGGATGAGGGTAGAATCGTCCTCCTCTTATTACTATTAGTCGACAAAAAGATCCTACCACTGCATTATAAAAATTCTTTCATAATCTGAAAGATTATAATTATAATGGTGACCTGGAAAGAGTGTTTTTTCCCCCTGCAGTTGTTCAGTGAAAGGGGGAAAAAAATCAGTGTTTTTAAAAACCCCTCACACACTGAAAATTAATTCAATGTCATGCTTCATCATTGGGGTCTTCCCGTCCCTGCGAGCCGGGTCGTGCTACCACTGGGGTAGAAGCGGGAGCACTTAATTTGTGAGATGGGTTATGTATAGTGCATAAGATAAACCATCGGAACCACGAGAAGGTAATACCCGGGAGAGTGTGCAGCCCTGACAATTGTCTGACTACAGGCGCCCTCTCCTTCCATGACAGCTCATGAGGCAATAACTCCATTGAATTGATGTAATTGATAAATACCAATTAGCTATGTCTTTCTGCATGCAGTACGTGTACTGAACACTGTAAGGCACATGTATATGGATAAATACAGAGTAGGGATCGCGCAGGGTCCTGAAGAAGTAAGCCAAGGGGATGGCTTTCAAAACATGTTGACCCAGTAGAGGGCCACTCATTACAGTATTCCCTCTACGTCTCCCTATATTTAGTGTTGCCAGCTATGGAAGGCAATAACATTTAAAACAAGCACTGGCGTTGCCAATAGGTCTCGCAGTAGGAAAGTTGGAGCTATTACAATTGCACATAACAATGCCTTTTATTTTTATTTTGCATGTTAAAAACATAAAGGGCTTTGTCATTTACAAAACCAATATCTCCAACTTTCCTACTGCGAGACCTATTGTGCACTGCACAGTGTGTGTGAAAGTGGCACTGCGTGGGTGTGAGTGGCTTTGAGTGAGTGTTGTTGCGTGGGTGAGTGGCGTTGCATGTGTGAGTGGCGTTGCGTGGGTGTGAGTGGCGTTGCGTGGGTGTGAGTGGCGTTGCGTGGGTGTGAGTGGCGTTGCGTGGGTGTGAGTGGCGTTGCGTGGGTGTGAGTGGCGTTGCGTGTGTGAGTGGCGTTGCGTGTGTGAGTGGCGTTGCGTGTGTGAGTGGCGCGTTGCGTGTGTGAGTGGCGCGTTTCGTGTGTGAGTGGCGCGTTGCGTGTGTGAGTGGCGCGTTGCGTGTGTGAGTGGCGCGTTGCGTGGTTGAGTGGCGTTGCGTGGTGAGTGGCGTTGCGTGGTTGAGTGGCGTTGCGTGGTTGAGTGGCGTTGCGTGGTTGAGTGGCGTTGCGTGGTTGAGTGGCGTTGCGGCGTTGCGTGGTTGAGTGGCGTTGCGGCGTTGCGTGGTTGAGTGGCGTTGCGGCGTTGCGTGGTTGAGTGGCGTTGCGTGGTTGAGTGGCGTTGCGTGGTTGAGTGGCGTTGCGTGGTTGAGTGGCGTTGCGGCGTTGCGTGGTTGAGTGGCGTTGCGGGGTTGCGTGGTTGAGTGGCGTTGCGGCGTTGCGTGGTTGAGTGGCGTTGCGTGGGTGTGAGTGGCGTTGCGTGTGTGAGTGGCGTTGCGTGTGTGAGTGGCGTTGCGTGTGTGAGTGGCGTTGCGTGTGTGAGTGGCGTTGCGTGTGTGAGTGGCGTTGCGTGTGTTGAGTGGCGTTGCGGCGTTGCGTGTGTGAGTGGCGTTGTGTGTGTGAGTGGCGTTGCGTGTGTGAGTGGCGTTGCATGTGTGAGTGGCGTTGCGTGTGTTGAGTGGCGTTGCGGCGTTGCGTGGTTGAGTGGCGTTGCGTGGTTGAGTGGCGTTGCGTGGGTGTGAGTGGCGTTGCGTGGGTGTGAGTGGCGTTGCGTGTGTGAGTGGCGTTGCGTGTGTGAGTGGCGTTGCGTGTGTGAGTGGCGTTGCGTGTGTGAGTGGCGTTGCGCGTGTGAGTGGCGCGTTGCATGTGTGAGTGGCGCGTTGCGTGTGTGAGTGGCGCGTTGCGTGTGTAAGTGGCGCGTTGCGTGTGTGAGCAGCGGGACAGCATGCCAGGTCATTTGGGGGAAGTGCGCAGAGCGGCACACTGGTGAGAGCCATAAAAGCACAGATGCAGGGGGGAAGAGCAACAGCAGGGAGACAGCTGAAGCAGCCCTGCTGCTGCGCCTTGGGGTTAAACTAACGCCAATTAAGTCATTTTCGCTGCATTCCAACACAAAAACAAGACTAAAGCGTGTGAAATGTAAGCAGAAACCGCAAGCTCTTTTTCATGGAACCAATTTAGCTCATTGGATAGTGTGTAGAGCATAAAAAGATCACAAGTAAAGCTATCAGGCTACTGTGTGTTCACCGCTAACCAAAACACTGGAGTAGATTTAAAGGAAATAAAAAGTTTTCCTAACAGTCCAGTAACTCTGAAAGGTTTAAAAACAAAAGCAAGAGTCCGTGAAAAGAAAATTCGTGAGCGCAGGGGTGGAAGACCAAATACTGTGGTAGGCGATTAGCAGTGTTGTATTGACCTCATGTCCAGCCAATGACCTCTTGGGTAACTTCGCGTCCTTAAGCAGACTAGCCCTGAAATGGCAGTACTCCTTGCAGGCAAGGATGGCAAGTCTATTTGTCTGCTCGCCGTTTGTTTGCACGCTACCCCATGAGTTAAATAGCACTTATCTAAAAGGACAGCTTTGCTCAAGTCTCTCGTTCTCTTTTCACCATGTCACAAGGCCGACACCGAGACGAGTGCCAGTTCTGGGGACACCCACAAGTTGATTCAGGAAGAATGTGAAAGTATTTCTTCGCGGCTCTGGCAGTTCACATGCTAAAGTTCACGCACTACAATATTTATTTACCATTAGTGACCGAGCATTTACAAACTGCAATGTGTACACACACTACTCTTTTGAAAATAGAAATGCTACAGCTGCGAAGCCCGAATGGAAATGTTACACACTCTGCTTTTAAAAAATATAAATGCCGCTGCGAAGCTCGTACTTTGTAGGTGCCCGCTGGATCTGTGTAGGGAGTCAGGGAGGGTTGGGCAGACCAGGGAATGGAGGACGAATAAGGAAGCATTAACACTTGCTTAAGAAAGGCTCCGTTTGTGCTCAGAGTGTGCCTTGGCCACTTAAAATAAAACAAGACGGCGAGCTGGCAGCGAAGGAATAAACACAACGACGCGATGCTTCCGAGAAATGCAAGGCAGAAGCCGTCTGGCCTGCCGTGACGTTCAATAGACTGTCTGGGGAATGCGGCAGGCTGCAGCAGTCCTGTCGATACTGCGAACGCTTCCGACCAACCACCCCTCCTGCCCCCACCCAGCGTACAGACTGGTTACTGTGTAGAACCTGAAGCATGTCAGCCAGGGTCTCACATGCAAGCAGGCCTCGTTCCTCGGAATTCGAAGTGAGGGGCGGAATGAATGTAGATCACACAACGGCTTTGGGAGCGGTGTTTGGTGCGAGGTGAGTTTAGTGCCAGGAGTCCTTTCCCTACAGAGAGCGCAAGACCTAAAGAGAAATCAACATTATAAAATGGAAAGGAGTAAAGCAAACACCCTAACCCTGGAAACAGGGCAGAGATTCCAAAAGACCGCATGGCAGGGTAAAACAACAAGAAAATACGAAAAGGGAGGGGGGAGGAGAGAGTGCGATGCGAGAAGCCGGATGGGGGCGGGAGAGCCTGGAGGGGGAGCGTGAATGCGCGGATTGGGAGGGAAGCCTGATGGGGGCGGGAGAGCCTGGTGGGTGGGCGTGAATGCGAGAGAGGGGAGGTGCTGGTGTGGGAGGGGGGAGATGCTGGTGTGGGAGGAGTGCTGCTAGGGGAGGAGAAGCCGGATGGCGCAAATGCGAGAGAGGGGAGGTGCTGGTGTGGGAGGGGGGAGTTGCTGGCGTGGGAGGAGTGCTGCTAGGGGAGGACTGGGCTGGGCTTGGATGCGATGCGCGTGCATGTACACGGGCACTGCATGAAAACCGCGGGGCTGAAAGCCCTTTGGTTTGAAGATGTTTTCGCCGACATGAATTCTCGCTACGCTCGATGCGCTTGTGCGCATCGATAGGTCGCGAGACCTAAAAAAATCCACTAGCCAGGCGACTTTGAATTTTTTGCACCACTACCTTTCCCGTCCCTACCACCTTATGCACGACACATAACCCATCTCACAAATAAAGTGCTCCCGCGTCTACGTAGGTCGTAGCACGCCCCGCCCCATAGAGGGACGGAAAGACCCCAATGATGAAGCATGACATTGAATTAATTTTCAGTGTGTGAGGGGTATTTAAAAACACTGAGGGGCATATTACCAAGCAGGGCGATAGGCAATTATCGCCGCTTTAGAGGCCGTTTTCGGCCGCTAAGAGGCGATAATTCTATCGCCCTATCAGCAAGCTGTTGCTAACTGATGCTAGCGACAGCTTTTAGGTGAAAGCAAGCGGTTTGAGGCCCGCTTTGCATGTCAGCGATGTTTATCTCTAATGATATGCAAAGTGGGCGTACCCAACCAATTAGCGGCTGAAAGCAGTCGCTAATGTCGCTATCGCCTATTAGCAAGGCAGGCGTAGCAATGGAAATATTCGCATTAAGCGCGAAGATCTTCAAATGCTAACACCTGCCCAGTCCATGTTATCCAATGGGAGGCGGATAACATGGCTAAGAACATTTCGTCGCTAATGCGTGAATATCGCTGTATTCTCAGTGATATTCACGCATTTCGCCGCTATCGCTGGATATTTTAGCACAATGGAGAAAAACCTTGCTAATAGCATGTTTTCTCCGCTAACATATCCAGCGATAGGCAGCGATAAAAAAATGCGGTAAGCGCATTTTGCAATAAATATCGCTATTCCTTGGTAATATGCCCCTGAGTTTTTTTTCTCCCTTTCACTGAACAACTGCAGGGAGCAAAAACACTCTTTCCAGGTCACCATTATAATTATAATCTTTCAGATAATGAAATAATTTTTTATAATGCAGTGGCAGGATCTTTTTGTACTGAGTGTGGCCAGTGTCACTGACTCGCACCAGTATACAGACGATAAGGATGATACACAGCTGTACTTCAAGACCAATAGAACGGATGATGCATGGCATAAACTCATGACCCAGATGAAACTTAAGCTTAAGCCACTTGCATGGTTTTGAACGGCCTCATTGAGATGGGGTAAGGCAAGGCAATGCAAATCGCTGCATTACCTCACTCTGCGCTAGGGAGTCGTTCTGTGGGCATTGCAGTGCGTTCTCCCACGCAACACCCATTACTTTGGACTCTTCCCCAGATTTATAAGACCAGGAAAACCTGGGGATATGCCAAACCCATATGCCCGCAATGAGGAGAAATTACTTTATTCTTCCTCGTTTTTTCCTCTTTTCCTGTGTGCCACATAGAAAGAGGAAAAACCTCCCAGGATTGTTTTTGTGCAAGAAGGTGCCCCTGCACAAAACAATCCTGCCTACAACACAGGCAGCCTTGCACTATAGAGCAAGGATGCCTGTGTTGGTGCCAGGTTGCCGAAACGGCGCCAGCTCAGGCGGAAAGGACAGGAAAACACCCTATTAGATACATACAGTGAATTCCTGCCCTTTCACTTTGACGTAGGTAGCACAGAAGGTGACTTGTTGCACTACCCTATGCCAAATCCCCATAAAATGTGTTCCTAAATTCCATCAGTTATCACCCACCAGCTCTAAGATCCTGCCTTCTGGCTGGATCGCTGAGCTACGGTCCATTAACATGTTCTCCAAGGTTGTGAAATCAGCCAGATCCCCAGGCATTATGCTGGATAGATCCCTTGATCTTGGCCTCTATCTCACAGATATCACTAGTGCCAGATTTCAACTGAAGCTGCTGCATAACATGGAAGCCTTCATCCGCAAGCATGATGTTGAAGCCACTGTACAGACACCGATATCTGGTGATGGAGCAAGGTAATGAACATAATTTTGTTCAAACTTGCAAAGTTAATCTCTCCTAACAAAAGTCTAATAAGTTTGTGGTGAAATTATTAATCAACTTAGTTTAAAAGATACATTCATGAAACACACGCGGGACTAATGTGCTTTATGTTGCAAATGCAAAGAAAAATTAATAAACTAACCTTGTCTATTGTCTTTGTCAGTATTAAATGCAGCAGTTTAATTTAATGGCATGTGCTTATTTTATGTGCTTATGTTATGTCTTTTGTGATAAAAGCTTTTGGAGTTCCTGTCATTCGAAAAGGACAAGTAAATATAATGCTGACTATTCGTGCTTTTGCCAGGTAACAGAATTAAGGGGGTTAATTAGCAAAGGGGGAGGGTAAGAGAATGGGTCTCAAATCTTTAGTGGAGAAGTGTGGCTCAATGATTAGAGCGGCAGACCCTGATGCAGAGATCTAGCCTGGGGCCAGGGTTCAATTCCCCGCCTAGGCAGGTCTTGGGCTCAAAATTCCAAGGACCTGATAGTTCTCGCCTCGGTGCCTATTCCAATCATGGAGTCCCACTCTGCAACTCTGGGCAATAGCTTGCTTAATCTCCACAACGGCCCCCACAACGCTAAGGATGCCTGGCCTCCACCTTGGGGGTGTCCAGGAGTGGACGCCTCACAGGGAAAGCCAGGATGGGTTCCACAGCGGTATTTGTACAAGTGCTTTGAGACCCTTGTGGGTGAGTAGTGCGCAATACAAGTATCAATTTACAATTTTAATTAATTGATGTCTTGAGTTTGTTTAATAATAGTTTCCAAAGTGAGGCCTAAAAGTTGGTGCAGAAATATGGCTGACAGAGCTGCAGACTCGAAAGCTTGTCCAGAGTGATTTCTTGCACACGCGCAGCTGTGAAGAGTTTTGCTGCAAAGTCGTTATGAAATAAAGAGCGATTCCTTTGACGTGTTGAGCGTGTTCACGGAGGCCAGCCAAGGACAGCATTTTTGATATGACCGCCAAGGTTAGGAAGTAAACGTCCTAGGCTCGAGTAAAGTATCATTCTTGAGGAAATCGAGGATGTGGAAATGAAAGAATGGGCCTTATATGAAGCCTGGATTTTGGTCAAGAGTCGAATGACCTAATGAATTTTATCGTGCACTGACACGGGACAGCCAATGAAAACTTGGATTCCTACGGAAGAATGTAAAATGTAGAAAGTTTAGCTAGAGAGAAAGGTATAAATTATGACACCATGAGCAGGGAAAAAACTCGTACTTTTCGATTCCTGAGTGGTGTGTCATGCTGATGGACCTTTGGCGCATGCAAGGACAGCAGACTTTTAATGATTTATTCTTTTCTAGGTAAAGTTAGATTAAGACAGGGAAAATAGATTCAGGGAATGGAAACCGTTATTTTGCTAATTTTTCATGTTTCTGAGCTTGCTTTGAAATGTCAGTTCTAATTTCATTTCCTTATTAAAATGCTGCTTACCTATTTGCTCATGAAATAAAGATTCTTAAACGTAAAATGCTCTTTCTTTATGAAAATAAAGTAAATAAAATTAGATTTAGAAGGACAAGCTGGTCTTGTTTATTCATGGTCTAGTTTCCATTAGTTGATCCATCAACCATAGTGATTTGATTTTTGACTAAAGAATTGGTTTTAAATCATGATAATGAAGAATAAACTGCAGTTGTATATATTATTGTAAATATTATGTGAATAGAATATAAATCAAATCACCAGATTCAGTTGCTCAAAAATTGTCTCATTGGTGTAATGGGCCTGTATAAATGTTTAGAGGTATATGGTGAGTATTGAGGTGATAGATAGTGTTTGTGAGACAGTTTTTCAATCGGAGCGCTGGATCACTGGCATGCTAGTTTTAGATTGTATGCATATCTCGCAAGGGAGAGGACAACTGTGGGAAACTCACAAGAGAGGTATACAGTTATCAACAAAAGGTTGGAAGTTACCAGCTCCAAGGTGCGCACAGAGAAGGTTGCCAGAGCACGCATTCCGTTTCACACTTCCGCAAGACATTGTCTGCTCCAACCAAGGCCAAGATTTAGAAAAGATTTTGCGTCGTGCTGCGTTTTTTTTTCAACGCAAACACGATGCAAAATCTTTTTGGGGATTTACAATTGGTATTTAAGTTGGTTTGTAAAATAAATGCAAACAAGCGTGAAGCGCTGCTTTGCCTTAATTAGTGTTTTGGGGGCATTACAGGTAGTACATCAGGGTTCCCATGCAACCACCCATGCTTTTTGACACAAAACCCTATCTACTATTACTAGTAGGCAGGGTTTTGTTCCCAAAAATAACGCTGCTTGAAAGCAGGCGGTAAAAGGTGAAATGTTTTCCTTTCTCTTCTCTTTCTGGACTTTACATGTGTGCTGCAGTGCACAACACACATACAAGGTAGGAAAAGTTTTAAAACAGGTCTAGGCATAGTAGTATCTACTTGAAGGGTACTCTTCAAGTACAAAACCCATAGCAGACTCAGGCACACACCTTTGTTCGATGGCGGAAAGGTGTGTGTGATGTTCAGCTGCAAACGTTTGTGCCTGCGCAAGGCAGAGGGGAGGAGAGTGCCACATCTCTATAGATATGGCTTTCTGCTGCTCCCTCTTACTGTTGCGCAATGCAGCGCAATGCTTTTGGGTGCGACGCTGCGTTGCGTGACAACTTTGTAAATCTGGGCCCAAGTCTCATCTAATAGAAAGTACAGCGGTTGGCACAAGTGTAAGGAAAACAGAAATTACAGGTCATATGCTTATCCAACGGGTTACAAAGTTTATACAAATTCTTCACACTGAGTAAATTACAAATTAACACATTTCAGGGGGCAAGAGCTACTAAGAATAGACCTCAGTTTCTGAGCACAGAAGAGCCAATGTCAAATTCAGGAGCAGTGGAGACCCAGAACAGAGGCCTCCCAAGTCCTCGACTGCTAAAGAGTTAGAGTGGGCGTGGCCACCTGAGAGCCCACCTCCTCCGTTTCACACTGAAGCACCTTTCAATACTGAAACAAAGGTTCTGGTGAGGGGTCAGACAGGGGTGAATGTTTTGTGGGATGTGTGCTGTGGGTGATTTGGGGCTGTTCTGGTGTTTGTAGAAGCAGATAGGGGTTGATAGGACTAGATAACATTGGAGTTGGTGACTGGGAGTTTGGTCGCTCACTTGGGTAGGTAGGGTCACCCAGAGTGACTCTGAGGGTGGCTACTGTGTGAAGGTGGAGATGTCATCAAGTAGCTTTTAGCAAGTATTAAGTTCAAAGTGAATGATGACAATTTTCTGGACCAATTAATAGCATTTTACTGAGTGAATTATCTGGCTGCTTTTAAATGCTCAGTTAACAAGCATGCCGGATCCTAATTATCATGTTCTAGGCCAATTAGCAAGATTTTTGTTTCCAAATGACAAGTAGTTATTGAGTCAGAAAATGAGCCATTACATTGCCAGATAATGAGGTTGTTTGAGGCTTCATGACTTTCAGATCTTCTTCACCAGCAGGGTTGTTCAGGGTGTTAAAAAAAACTTGCATCTGAGATCATTCTAATCCCAGCAAGACCAGCTCTCATCCTTCTAGGATCAGTTAACTGAGTAGCTTCAGTCAGGTGTTAGTAGGAGCCCTTAGGACCCAATGTACTCACATAAGATTCAGCGATTCCCAAATAGCAAAAATTAATTCATCGCTAATTCAGAATCACAAACCCATATGGACTAACTGTGACCGACATCATTCTGTTGTTTCCTGAAAACTGCAGTTGCATTTTACAGTCACAAAATGTGATTCTTTAGGAGTCGCAAATTGCGAATTGGCAGTAACAAATGGGGAATAGTGCTTTGAAAGCGACTGATGACATCACAACAAGGAAAGAGACACCCTGGTTCTCAGTGCTGAACAAGAGAGCTCACAGGCACTGGAGCAGGAGTCCACAGCACCAGAATCTAACCCCATCCTGGCTGGTCA
Organism: Lissotriton vulgaris; assembly: GCF_964263255.1. Classification (NCBI taxonomy): domain Eukaryota; kingdom Metazoa; phylum Chordata; class Amphibia; order Caudata; family Salamandridae; genus Lissotriton; species Lissotriton vulgaris. Next base: position 47,474,554 of record NC_141694.1, on the reverse strand, counting down.
AGAGTCCCTGAAAAAGATAGATGCATGGAGAGCAGTTATACATTTTCTGGTATTAGATACTGATGGAGCAGTGTGTCTCTAACCAGAAGATTCTGTTTGGGAAGTCATCCCCACCAGATACTGAGACCACTATGGCTTAGTATCCTAAAAGGAATAAATGCTGTTAAAGCCAGGCACCGCAACATTGGGGAAATTAGAATAAGATGTTATTGTGTGAAGTCCATGAAGAAAGTGGCTGCCAGGAGAGGAAAAGCATTTGCAACTGGAGGTGGGCTTCTGTGAAACCCCTTCACTCCCCCTCCGAACTACTGTGAAGAGATGAAAGAGCACACCTTGCACCTGAGGCACTGACAGGTGTCCGGTCCAGCTGTACCACAGCACTGTGTACCAAAGCCACAGGTCAGTGAACACCCCCACCGCACTGAAACTCAAATATATGGAGTGGTTGTGAGACCTCACTGTGCAATAAACTCACTATGGGTACTGGGCCCAGTCAGACTGTTTGAAAAGCATAAGCTCAACCCTGGATATCTGTGGCTCAGAGCAGGCAGCCTTTATCAAAGCAACTTGTGTAAAGCATAAAGAAGTAACAGAACAGTTGAGTAAGAAAGAAACAAGACTCAATAAAAATATGACTCCAAGTTAAAAAGAATATGCAGTTTTTTTTATCTTTAAATAGTCACCTCAAATATAAAAATCCACCAGAGGGTTCCGGATATCTGAATTTTTAAAGGAACAATAAATCACTGTTTTTTCATTCAGCACAATAAATCATTGAAGTGGATTACGTTCACGGTCAACTTGAACATTTTGGAAAATATTTACAAAATTGTAAATTACTACTTAGTCCTTGAGGCCAAATAGGCTTGTTTGAACAGTAGCCTCACAATCAAAGCAGTCTCCAGTCCAGTTACAGGTTATATGGGCGTACCGCCATTGACTTTAATGGAGTGGTCCTGATGAAAGGGATACAGGATTCTGAAGGATGCTGAGAATGCTGATTTGGTGTTGGTGGTCTTTCTGGGGCTACTCCTCAGTCCACGAATACGGTGGAGTGACTTGGACCATAGGGGTCGATGTCCCTCAAAGTCTGCTTGAAATCCAAGTGTTAGAAGAGGCCAAAAGAGTGGGCAGCCTATCATTGGATTTGAGAATGGCAACAATAGTGGTCATTTTTTTTTTTTTTAAAGGGCAGGTCAGAGGAGAAGTGTGTCCTGTGCAGCCTATTTCGTTCATCAGTAAGCAATCCAAGATTTTGGCCAAGGTACTGGTGACCTCAGGTGGCTGTTTGTCTGTTTGATGAGACACCAGAATATTCAGGAGCCTGCTATCCTGTTGGCACTAGATGCTGAAAAAAGCAGCCGACTCTTTGGAGTGGCCTCACCTGAGAGAAATTTTGCAGAAACTAGGATTTGGGCCTGAATTTCTGTCATGGGTACACCTGTTGTATGCTGACCCAATAGCAAGGTGCAAACATCAAAGTAGTGATCTCTGATGTAGGCGAACACGCCAGGGCTGTCCAGTCTTCCCTCTGCTATTTGCGCTGGCCTTGGAACCTCAGGCAACAACAGGGGGGAAGAGATGCCCGGTTAAGAGACTGGAAGGGCGTAATCTCCCAGCATGCAGATGACCTCCTTCTTCAGACCCAGAACACTCCATTCACAGAGTTTTCGCGATCCTTCATATATTTGGGAGATTCTAGGGCATACAAATAAAGTGCCACAAATCAGTGATATTTCCCATAACTCCTTGGCAATGGCCGGATGGTTGGATATTGCTCTTGAAACCCCTGAGGTATTTTCATAGCTAGGGATATACTGAAAGACAGGCCCACATGAGTTTCAACTGCATAATCTGAGAAGAATTCTAAAGGAATACAAAAGATGTAGCCACACTGGAGAAAGCTGGTCATATTTCTATGGGGAAGGGCAGCTCTGTACCAGATGATCTCACATCCCAAGTACCTGTATATTTTGCCCGCCTCATACACCCGATGAGTTCTTTAGGATGGTAGGGAGCCGGTTGAGTTTTCTTTTAAGGGAAGTGGAACCCCAGGATAGCGGCTACTTTTACACTTCATGGCCTCCTGTTTATCATCTCCCTGGCTCACCTATATAGTTTTTACTGGCTTTACCAGCAGTAATGGTCAGTCAGGCATTCAAAAGGGCTAATATTGAACTTATAGGTGGCCTGAACATTCATTTAACTCCGCCATGGCCGGTCCCAAGCTCAGCTGTGAAAGGAGGTGGGCAAGGCGAGGAGACATCCTGGCCTTGGGGGGAGAGAAATCTCCTTTATGGAGATCTAATATTCCTTGTGGTTAAATCCAGAGATCCCCAGAAGCCACAAAATTGAGATAGGCCAAGAAACCTGGCACCGATGCCTGAAAGAAGATGGGCTACAGCTGGAGTCGGATTGAAAGAAAAGCTCAAGACTGAGATAGCTGGAGAGTCCTGGTTGACAGTCTATAGCCCAGAAGGGGTAGTAGCATAAGAAACTAAGAGCATTCAATTCGATTATATTTATTGTACTAAAGCAACTAACCTACTTCTTGATTTAGCTGCAATTCAAGTTGCCCAATTGGTACTCGTTGACACATGAGAATAGTCATCTTCTTGACCCGGTATTCTCTGTGTTACATTACATGACAGTTAATGTGCCTTTTCCAGTGATGTGGTCAGACTACTTTGTGGTCCCAATTTTATTACCATCTCAAAATACGCATTGCTCACCAGCCAAGATGCCATGCACAGAATGATGGCCCTGGAGCTTAGATTGTGTATCTGCTTTCGATCACTAAGCCAGATGTTAGTGGTAACATGAAAGATGCACACCAAAGATTTAGAGATTGGGGGCCAGATGTAGGTAATCCCCGATTACCGATTCTTAAATACAGAATCATACCGATTCGGTATTTAAGAACTGGCAATCGGGATGTAGGTATATTTACCGAAGCAATTACCGAATCGGTAAGATTCGGTAATTACCGAATCGGTATTTACCGATTCGGTAATTGCCATTGATTCCTATGGGCCTTGAGGCCCATAGGAATTAATGTCAATTACTGAATCGGTAAATACCGATTCGGTAAAATTACCGAATTTACAAGGGGGACAGGGTGTCACTTTGACACCCTGTTGCACCCCTAATTCTGCATTGTGTGCAATGTGACACACATACATGCCCTTAGGGCATGTATGTGTGCCACATGGCACAGGTGCACATGTGCATGTACACAGGAATTCGTTATTTACCATGAGATAGTATTTCATGGTAAATAACGAATTCTTAAGGGCATGTGGCACTATTTTAAGTTCCACCTACATCTGGAATTACAGATTCGGTAAATATGCCGAGTCAGTATTTTACAGAATCTGTAAATGTACCGAATCGGTAAATTTACAGATTCGGTAAAATTCGGGCCCCCTACATCTCAAAAACCAATTACCGGTCGGTAACGGCCCAAATCGGCCTTTACGGACGGGTAATTGGCGACCTACATCTGGCCCTGGATCACAACCTTGTAAAATTAAACAGTTCCTTCAAGGAAGTGAGCAAGATCCAGGCTCACAGGAATGGCACTCTGGTTTGATTCCCAGCTGCGAGAACTAACAAGCATTTGCAATGCAATAGGTCTCGCATTAGGAAAGTTTGAGCTATTGGTATTGTAAATGACAATTTTTTTATTTATGTGTTGGTTTTGAAAATTGCAAAATGAATAGCTTTGTCATTTACAATGCCAATAGTTATAATTTTCGCAAATGTGACTCCTATTGGATTTGTAATGCAATATGTGTTGTATTTACGTGACTTAGATGTATTGATATTACAAATAATGGCTTTTAATTTTTTTAAATAATACTTAAATAAAAGTTATTGTAATTGATAAAGGCAATAGCTTACACTTTTGTAAATAACTTTTGTGAAGATTATGTTCAGTGTATTTTATTGTGACGAAAATCCAAAAACAGAAGTGAAATATTAACATCTTTTTTGTGACATTTGTAATAAAGCTTGAAACATTGAGAGAACATATTTGTACCAGTTATTGTTGAATGGTTGCACAGATTGATGCTGTGGTGGCGCTGAGTGATGTGGTGGCGACGAGTGATGCTGTGGCATTCAATGATGCTGTGGTAACGCATAATGATGTTGTGGTGCTCCTGAGTGATGCTGTAGTGGTGCAGAGTGATGCTGTGGTGATGCGATAGATAGATAGAGTGAGGGCGATAGATAAAGTGAGGGCGATATATAGATAGATAGAGGGAGGGCAATAGATAGAAAGAGGGAGGGCGATAGATAGAAAGAGGGAGGGCGATAGATAGATAGAGGGAGGGCGATAGATAGAGTGAGGGAGATAGACAGATAGATAGATTGTGTGTGTGGTTGTGTGTGTGTGTGGTTGTGTGTGTGTGATTGTGTGTGTGTGGGGTTGTGTGTGTTTTGTTTGGGGTTGTGTGTGTGGGGTTTGGGGTTGTGTGTGGTTGTGTGTGTTATGTTTGGGGTTGTGTGTGTGCTTGTGGAGTTGTGTGTGTGCTTGTGGGTGTGCTTGTGTGTGTGCTTGTGGTTGTGTGTGTGGTTGTGTGTGTGGTTGTGTGTGCGTGTAGGCGGTTGAATGTGTGTGGGGTTGTATGTGTGTGGGGTTGTATGTGTGTGGGGTTGAGTGAGTGTGTGGGGTTGTGTTTGTGTGGGGAGTTGTGTGTGGGGGGGTTGTGTGTTTGGGGGGTTGTTTGTGTGTGGGGGTGTTGTCTGGGGTTGTGTGTGTGTGGGGTTGTGTGGGGGGTTGTGTGTGGTGTGTGTGTGTGTGGTGTGTGTGTGGGGTTGTGTGTGTTGGGTTGTGTGTGTGGGGTTGTGTGTATGGGGTGGTGTGGGGCGGTGTTTGTGTGTGTGGGTGGGTGTGGGGGGTTGTGTGTGTGGGGTTGTGTGTGGGGTGTTTTGTGTGGTGGGCTGTGTGTATGTGTGGGGTTGTGTGTGTGTGTGTGGTGGGTTGTGTGTGGGGTTGTGTGTGTGGGGGGTTGTGTGTGTGGGGGGGTTGTGTGGGGGGGGTTGTGTGTGTGTGGGGGTTTGTGTGTGGGGGGGTTATGTGTGTGGGGGTTGTGTGGTGGGTTGTGTGTGTAGGGTTGTGTGTGGGGGTGGGGTTGTGTGTGGGGTTGTGTGTGTGGTTGTTGTGGGGTTGTGTGTGTGTGTTTGTGTGGGGTTGTGTGTGTGGTGTTGTGGGGGTGTGTGGTTGTGTGTATGGGGTTGTGTGTGGGGTTGTGTGTGTGGGGGGGGGGCGTTGTGTGTGTGTGGGGGGCGTTGTGTGTGTGTGGGGGGGGTGTTGTGTGTGTGTGTGTGTGGGTGTTGTGTGTGTGGGTGTGGGGTTGTGTATCTGTGTGTGTGGGGGGCTGTGTGTGGGCTTGTGTGTGTTGTGTTTGTCGTTGTGTGTGTGTTTGGTTGAGTGATTGCAGGTTCTTTTTAATCTCTGCTTTCTACTTATGTCACTGATTTCTGTCTTTCTCTTATTCGTGCTTTTCCCTCTCTTGCTCTGGGTCAAAATCTGATAATGAACAATAAGTCCCAGTTGCCAAAAATTTGCACCGGTGCCCACCACCTGCAACCTAAGCTATTACTAGGACCATCTTCAGAGAAAACATGCATAGTATTCAACAACCAAATTCACCCATGCACCAACAGGAAACCCAAGAGCAACAAAGTCAATATCACGCTGTAAAAGGGCCCTGAAGAAACAGAAACTGCAAGTCGACATGGCAGTCCTACACAGTGAGGGATACCCAAACCACCAGTCACTGTGCACTACACTAAAAGCCATGCCCCGCTAAACAAATCTCTGTTAAAATAGCAAAGTATAAAGTAACATACCATGACCTAACATAACGAAGCAAATAACTTGATATATAAGCATTGGTACCAAGATGTCTCACTTAAAATTTTAAAGAGATATTACAGGAAAGGGAGAGTAAGACTCTAAACAGGTGAGTATGCTGTGTATGCATCTTTTAACATTATGAAACATGCATCGGTCATTTGACAGATTTTTATTAAACAACAAGGTTTACACAACAGCACAATGACAGGACAGTGCAGAACATAAGCGACATATGTTGTAGAACTGCACAATTGCCCTAGTTCTTGGCTAAAATAACAAACTCATTAAATTCTCTGCAGAGATGAATAGAAGGCTTCTACAGTGATTGGTATCTTATTCTGAATTGGAACTATCAATGAAGAATACCATGTTCTGAATGTCTGCCATGCTGTGTTAAAAAGGGGCGATTATTTATAATGAGGACCGTGAGTTAGGATGGGGAGTGCCAATGAAGGGGGGAGTACAAAAGTTTAAAAAATAAAAACATGCAGTCACAAGTCTTCAGCAAACACACAAATCTGTATTTAGCACAGCTCTTGTTGCAACATCTGACGTATTCAGTCTTAGCTCTACATGCCAACACTAAATGAAATTGCCACAAGGGAAGCTAGAATTAGTAGGAGAGAGAAATAAACCATCTCAGCATCCGGAGGTGTCACTAAAGCAGAAATGTCACCGGTGACATTTACTTACTTAAAATCCCACCAGCAGATTGTAATTACTTCCAAGCAAATATTTTTGTGTGTGCAGTTTTGTGGGTGCACCTTTAAAAGTTGGTCAACAGCCACACGTTTGCTAGTCATTTGGAATTGAATGTTATTGCAGGATGTTTCCCACTTAAAAAAAGTTTTAGCTATAGGATTTTGAAAAGCAGGAATAAATCTATTTTAACGGTGGGAGTTAAGAGGGAACATCTTTAGAAGTGGCAGACGTTTCGGAGTGACGGGTTTTTGAAAGGAAAAAATAAGTTTTAGTACAGAAACAAAAAACAGTTACAAATGCATGTCACATCAAATTTTAGAAGCGGAAGTGTACACATGTGTAGAGTGACACAAATGTGAGTGTTCCTGTGATCGTCTGGCAGAAACAACTTTCAATGAGTATGGCAGAAAATCTTGTCAGTTGCTGAAGAGTCAGATATACATTAAACTGTAGGTGAGTTTAATGAACTAGGCTATTGTTAATATGAGCAATTTAACATACTATATGTTTCTACTGAAATACCTTCGGGACGTGTTTGCGCTGTAAAAAAATGCAAACCAGGCGGCTCCTCACTTCGTGCCAATGTTGCTCGACATGAAATCTGTTCTGTCTCATCAGCAGGAACATCTAAGTTATTGGGGACAATTTGCAACTCAATACTCATCTAAAAAGAGAGCCCTCCATATACAATGGATAATGTTGCCTTCACCAAAATGCTGACCCCGTTATGCCTGTAATTAGCACGGGTGGAGGGGTCAGGCAGAACAGGGCAATGACGAGGATCTGATGTAATGGCTGGAGCGAGCTTCTTTGAAGCGAGGGAACCGGTTGCGAGCCAGCGCTCTGATACCTTTGGAGAGTCGGTACAAAAGTACAAAAAAAAAGTTTTAAAAAGTCGTGCATAAAACATGAGAGGAACAAGCAATTACTGAAAGCTACGGAAAAGCATGTTCCCCATATTTGTTTGCCCACAGCGTAATGTATTCAGAGCCGCACTTGGTTTTCAAAATATCAGTGGAATGGAATGGTTTATTAACATCAAGGTATTGTCTTCCTCGTGGTGTAAGCTCTCTCTCAGTTGCTTCTCCTGCCCCCTCTGCCCCCAGCGCACTGTGTTGCTTTTTTATGTGTGTGTTTATCTGGCGCCCCGTGTTGCGCTTTCTTGTGTGCTGCTTTTTCTCATTCCCCACCCACACACCATTGCTTCTCTTTTCCACACCCTGTTTATACCCACCCCTGCATTTTGTTCAACATATTTTATTTATTTATTTGTTTTTTGGGGAGGTGGGGTGACCTAACAACAAATTGCTGCCATCTCTTCCGCCTTAAAAAAAAAGCTGCTTTTATTTTATTTTTTGAGCCATCTGAGATCGGTGGGAAAAAATGTCACCCATTTCATTTTGTGGCTCGTGCAAGCGTAATGACTCATGCCCACACACAAGTCTTCATGCAAGCTCAACCCAGCAAATAATGCAGCTGCTTCAGCCGCTCCATTTCGCCTTTTTATTCTTTTGCCCATGCTGCACAGCTGATGTCATGGAGTCAACATGATTGCTTTTTTAGTCAGCCCCCACTGTGTCCCCAAATAAATTATCACCGCCGACGGGCCCGGGATTCCAGAGGAAACGCTGTGCCCGCCTCCCTGCTCAGGGCCGCGCTGCCATTGGTGGACCCCTGAGGCAGGAAGCCAGGCAACGGGAGAGAAGACGTAGGCCGGGCCAGAAGAAAGAAGGAAGTCCTGCCTGCTGCTGGGCTATGATTGGCTGCCCGCCGGGATGGAGCAAAGAAGCCGAGTCCTCCCGCGGCCCAGGGCTCCCGTGAGCTACGGAGAGCCCCGGGGCCGCCCCAGAGAAGAAAAATCCTGCGTAGCCGGTGAGTGGGGTCCGGTGCTGGTGTGTGTGTGTGTGTATGTGTATGTGTGCGATTGCGGCGGGGGGAGGGGGGTCTTTGTATGTGTGCGTGCGTGTGTGTAGGTGCGCTGGTGTGTGTGTGGGGGGTCTCTGTGTGTGCGTGTAGGTGCGCTAGTGTGTGTGTAGGTGCGGGGGCGGGGGTGTGCCTGTGTATGCGTGTGGCTGTGTATGCGTGTGGCTGTGATGTGCGCATGCGTGAGTGTGGGTGCACGTGCACGCAGCTGATTCCAGCCGGAGAGAAGCGCGTGGCAGTTTCTTGTCCTTCATTCCCCCCGAGTCAGCTAGCTATAGTTCTCCACCTGGACCGCATCCTTCGGATGCGTGTTCCCAGGCTCGACCTAAAAAAGGTCTGTACAATATTATAAAGAAAACGGAGAACAACCTCTAATACCTTCAGTAAAAGTGAATATATGAAAGAAATTCAGAATTACAACTACGCTATTAGAAGAACACAGGCTGCGTTTTAGCTCGGAAAACACTGCCAATGCAGTAAAAGATGTGTTCACGATAATTAAATCAATGCTTGTTAGAGCTGGAAAGAAGCCAACAGTGATGCCATCAATTGCCCGCTGCAATGATTAAGCTAGATTCTTTTCCAAGAAAATATCAGAAAATGATGCATCCTTTTCTGGCCACGGAACAGTTCCTCCCTTCGATTAAACACTGATTCAATCTGAAGCTCTAAGTGAAATTCTTCCAATCTGTTTACCCACAGGAGAGGAGGACTTGGGTGCCACAGAGAATAGAGTAACATCAAGCTCCCAACTGGACTCCACTCCTCCTCACATTTTTAATCATAATGCACTGATTATCTGTTCTGATTTATACAAGATCTTGAATCATTCTCTCTTGAGTAGTGTGGTACCTAAAGCCGGGAAACGTGGAAGCGATTCATGCAAACTCCTTTCTTGGATCCTTTGCAACTGGAAAACTATAGACCAATTTCCCTAATTACTTTATTGTAGAAGATTTTAGAGAACTAGGTTACCAAATAATTGTTGGTCTTTTCGGAGAAGAGCAAGCTACTTCCTTCTCAAACAGGCTTTCGGCCTGGCCACAGTACCGAATTGGCACTCTTGACAGTGGTCCTCAAAATGACATTGGATCTACAGCTTTGATTCTGTTAGATCTCAGTGTCGCTTTTGATAAAGGATCTCATGCAATCTGGCTTGAGAGGCTAAATAAATCAGGGGTGACTCAGCTGGCCTGGGAATGGCTGGCCTCCTCTTTGGAAAATCAGAGTTTTCAGGTTTACAATAAACCTTTCTATTCTGACTCCTTGTCTCTCACGTATGGAGTAACTCAAGGGTTTTCATTGAGCCCCACACTGTTCAATGTTTATGTTCGTCTGCTAGCAGATATTGCTCAATATTTTGGTCTCTCCTTGTGCTCTCATGCGGAGGACACACAGTGGGCCATCTCTTCAGCCACAGCACGGCATTCAAAAGCAGCCTAATGAAAGACTAGTCTTACAGCAGTGTCCACGTGGATGGCTGTTAGACCTGTCAGCCTTTGAGTGGTCTCTCCTATCTTTTTTTTTGGTCCCCTTCCTGCCTCCTACATTTTATTTTCCCTTTTTGTCCACCATACATTTTATTTTTCTGGTGATGTCCCTAGAGCTCTGGGTGCCTCATTATTTTTCTTTAACACCAGAAAGGGGCACAGGTGTTCTCTTAACATGGAGGTGGAAGGGAGATGAAACCTTACAAAATGGTGGCTGCCAACTGTCAGAAAATGTTACCTCAGGGACTGGCCCATAGACTAATGTGAGGAATCCGGAACCTTCTAGCCACTTCTAGTGACTGGGGTCCAGGGGTATATAAGGCCGGGACCTGGGCGGCCATTGTGTGTGACCTGAGAGCTGACTGGAGTATAGGCTGTGGCTCAGGGGGTTAGAGCGCTAGTGGGATTGACTTCTCTTTGGGGTTGCTTCCCTATGGCTATCCTTGCCCCTTTCCTCAAGACCTAACCCTGCCAAGCTACCAACTTGAGGAACTTTGTCCTGATGATCAACAATATCTAGGAGGGAGATATTAACCTCCTCCATCTCCGCCAGAGTAACCGCGAGGCTCAAATTACTTGACCAGAGCTGCACTGCCGCTCTGCAGGAGTACTTACTATCCTGAGGGCCGGTTAGGAAACGAGCCCCCCCTTCTCCCAGTGTCCGCCCCAGCGGTAGTATCCCTGGAGGGGTGATAGCCGGGAAACCCTGTCCAACTTACCGGTGGTGTAGGGAGACGAGCTGTGGAGTTCCTCCTTTCCGACTGAATCGTAAAGGTTCTGCAGTGGCGTGGGGAGGGGGTAGCGTGTCCAGCAGCATCGGACCTGGGCCCCGCAAGAAGAGTCAGTTTGCAGAGAGTGAGGAGTCCCCTTACGGAGAGCGGTTCTGCTGCTGCGCCTGTGGAGGTTCCGCTAAGGGGGCGGCGCTGAAAGATCGTGTTTCCCCCTTTGCGCAGGCCCGGAGTAGTTCCAGTCAGCTTCTCTGTAGAGGCGGCACCAAGTCCCAGACGCACTTCCCTTGCGCAGGCTCATTGACTCGCAGTTGCTATGGTGAGAAGAACTGGCTCTCGGTAGGCCTCATCCGAGTCTTGCCTCCACTGACATCGGAAGCGTCTTCCTCCCAGCGCAGGCCCAGTAGGTGTTTGGCCTCGGCTGGGAAGGGGGAAGTGTGCGCTTCACGCGTAGCCTGCCGGCTGCCCTGAATGACTGAAATTCCATCGGAAAATAACAAGCAAGCCGGGATCCGGGAGCTGGGGAAGGAAACTAAAACAGAGGCATCGTCAACGAGATTAGCGAGGGAAATACTCTCTGGTTGCCTGAAGGAAACTAATCGATAGCCCAGGGGAGCCTAAATTGGAAGGACGGATTCCCTGAACTAAATAAGCCGCTACTTGACTGGAACCTTACTAGAGTAAATCAGTTACCAGAACTTTGCAGGCGAACTATTCAAATATTGGATCTTGCTGGAATTTATTGCCTATTCTTATCTGCGGGGAGGGGAACCGATCCAAAAACTGTTAGTGTAATCTCTGATTTTACTAAAAGGCAGGTAACAAATGTACCCCAGTGTTATGATTGTGCCCCCTAGCTTTTGTGAATTGAGGGGGTTGTGTATTCTTGCTAACTTGTAAATTCTAATTATCAAAGCCCTGATCCAATGTTAGAGGAATTGAAAGGTGTATTGAATTCTTACCAAAAGATACTAAGGTGCTGAAATCAAATGTCATGATGAAGTCATATTGAAACTAAGAATCCAAGGTGAAAGTGCTTGTTATAATTGAACACTGTCTGTCAGGGAAAGTCTATCTAGAGTACTTTTATAAAGCGAACCGTATTTTTTTGATTTGGTGTAGTGTCATTTTTAGTGGATGGGCGCTGGCTTACTTTGAGAGTGTGACGCAGGTACAACACAATTGCTGTGGGGATAAGTCTTGTCACTCTGTGCTATGTTACCCTATGTGGACTGGTAACCCCAGGTCCAACATAATTGGTGTTCAGTGGTGGGATTAGAGCTTGTACTTGCGTCCACTTAACAGTAGTTTAGTGTACACCACATACCTACACCTGGTGTTTTCTCCTAGCGGACTCCCTAATTAAAAGTTTTGTTTTCCAAATTCTTTCCTGGTGGTGGGTGGAGGTAGCCCTTACTTAACGCTCTTCCGTAAATTCTTCCAAGTGGTTGTCTGAGACCTTAGTGGCAAAATGGAAATTGAATTAGAGGAGTTGGAGACATATACGGCGGCCCAGCTCAGAGAATTTTGCCAGAAGAAAGGGGTGTTTTTCTGGCGAGGTGCGAAAAAGAGTGAACTTCAAACTAGCTTGAGGGCATGGGTGGAAGCTCACTCAGATGGATAAAAGGAAGAGGAGGAGAGGGATCGGGACACTGCCATCAGAGTGGATAAATTGTACCAAACCGAAAGAGGGAACCTATTGCAAGGTCCTTGGACACTTTCGAGGGAGGGCAGCAGTGTCTCTGTGAGGAGCTTAACTGAAGCCGAATTAGCTGACCGGAGAGAGGAAAGGCAGTTGAAGTGGGAGTTAGCTAAGTTGGAGAAGGAGAGGGAGGAACAGAGGCTCGCTCATGAATTGAGTTTAAAGGAGTTAGACCTCAAGGCCCTGCAAATAGGGACTCCTAGTGCTCCTGTTGGTGGCAGCGAACTCAAAGAAATAACCAGGGAACCAGACCCTATTTGCCAAAAGACGTAATCACCAGCTACAGTGCAGGGGACGATATTGCCAAATGGTTGGCTGCCTATGAGGTCTCGCTAAGAGCCCATGGGATATTGGAAAGACACTGGGGGGGTGGCCTGTATAAATACATGCCTCCCGTAGGAAGAGATGCACTTCTGGCCCTAGAGCAGGAGGAGCAGACTAACTACCCCACCATGAAAGTGGCGCTGATGAAAAAGTTTGGGCTTACTTCTGAGAAGTACCGACAAAAATTCAGGAACAGCCACAAACTGGCTACACAGAACTGGGTGGATTTCCTAGATTATGCCAAGAAGGCCCTAGAGGGTTGGGTGCAAGGCAGCGAGGTGGAGGACTACGAGGGGCTGTATGATTTAATCCTAAAAGAGCACCTACTCGAGAAATGTTTTCCAGAGCTGCGACAACACCTGGTGGACAGCAAGCTTACCAGCCCCAGGAAGCTTGCTGAGGAGGCGGACATCTGGGCCAGTACCCGGGTGTCCTCAAAGGGGACAGGAGGGGATTCCCAGAGGACTGGTCAGGGCGCTCCCCAGAAGAAAGAGGGGGAAGATAAGAGAAGGGAGTTCTCTAAAGGCCCCCAAAACAGTTTCAAAGGAAAGGGATCAGGATTCATTCCTAGGACTAACCCGCCCAAAAACCCTCATCCTGACCATAGTCAGCAGCCAAGGGTTGTCCGCTGATATGAATGTGGTGGGGTTGGGCACAATAAAGGAGACGCCAAGTGCCCAAAGAGACCACCCCCTCCCACTGGAGGAAAAGCCCCGGGAGTAGCTAGTGTAGTGCTCGGGGAGGAGTTGCCCTTAGATAAGGGGAGGGAGTGGACGGGAGTCACTCTAGTGTCCCTGGGAGATCTGGAGATGGTTCCTAAGATCCAGGTGCCCTCAAATACTACCAAGTATGGGCAGTGGGTCACCATCAATGGCCAAAGAGGGGAAGCTCTGAGAGACACAGGCGCCAGTATGACTATGGTAAGGAGTCATCTGGTGTCTCCAGAGCAAGTGATTCCACACGTGCTTCACCCCGACGCAATGGCTGACGGCAGAATAGGTCACTACCCAGTGGCCGAAGTTCCATTTGAGTGGGAGGGGGTAGCAGGGCCTCTTCGAGTTGCGGTAAGCCCTGCCGTGCCAGTTGATTGTCTGTTGGGGATTGATATGGAGCACAATGCTTGGAAGGAGGTGGAATACCGGACTCGTTCTGAGATGCTGGGTACACCTGACTGGGCCTGTGCCAGCACAAGGTCCGCGACTACCCGGAGGGGGAGTTCACCAGGGCTGCAGCCTGGAACAAAGGCACAGCCAGCTGCCGGGAAGGGAACGATCCGGGGACAGGAGAAGCCTGCCTCGACATCCACGCCCCGTGAGACGGATAGGCCACCTGAGGTGGTAGACCCGGAGTCCACGGAGGGGGATGTTGTCTCCCTGGAGGACCTACCTACCCCTGCCGAGTGGCATGTGGAGGGGGGCCTACCAGGGAAGAGTTCTGTAAGGGCCAGAATGAGTGCCCTAGTCTTGAGGGTCTGAGGCATCAGGCCGAAGCCCAGGCAGCAGGTTACGTTACAGGGAACTACCACATTTACTGGGAGGATGGGCTCCTCTACAGTGAACCCAGGGCTGCAGTGCACAGTTCGTCACGGGCCTTGGTTGTTCCACAACGTTACCGAGACTTTCTGTTAGAACTGGCTCACGAGATACCCTTGGCAGGACACTTGGGTCAGGACAAGACCTTTGCCTGGCTTGTCCCTCATTTCTATTGGCCTGAGATGAGGGTGGCGTCCGACACTTACTGTCGGACATGTGTGTCTTGCCAAGCCAGTGGGAAAACAGGGGTGAAGCTGAAAGCTCCCCTGGAACCACTTCCTGTCATTAGCACCTCCTTTGAAAGGGTGGGCATCAACATTGTTGGGCCATTGAATCCACCAACTTCAGCTGGTCACAGGTTCATCCTAGTTCTGGTGGATCACGCCACTCGGTACCCAGAGGCAATTCCTTTGTGGACCGTTACTGCACCTGCAGTGGCCAGGGCCCTGATGGGGATCTTTACCCGAGTGGGTTTCCCCAAGGAAGTTGTGTCCGACAGGGGGACCAACTTCATGTCAGCTTACCTGTGGGCTATGTGGAAGGAGTGTGGGGTTACCTACCGGTTCTCCACTCCTTATCATCCACAGACCAATGGTCTAGTGGAAAGGTTCAACAAAACCTTGAAAGGCATGATTAGAAGTCTGCCTGAGAACCTGCGGAGGAAATGGGACGTCCTCCTAACCTGTCTGTTGTTTTCCTACAGGGAAGTGCCACAGAAGGGAGTGGGCTTCAGCCCCTTCGAACTATTGTATGGGCACCCTGTGCGTGGACCTCTCAGCCTGGTGAAAGATGGATGGGAAAAGACTCCCAGGAAGCTTCCCCAGGGTGTGGTGAGCTATATGCTGGCCTTCCGGAGCCAAATGGCTAAGTTGTGGAAGCAAGCTTCTGACAACTTGGAAGCCAGCCAGGCAGTGATGAAGGAGTGGTATGACCACCATGCTCACCCTGTGGAGTTGGAGCCTAGCCAGAAAGTGTGGGTGATTGAACCTGGAGAGCTGAGTGCTCTCCAGGATCGCTGGACAGGCCCTTTTGAGGTGATGGAGAAAAAGGGTAAGGCCACTTACTTAGTGGACCTTAAGACCCCCCCGGCAGCCCCATCGGGTGCTCCATGCCAATCGCCTCAAACCCCACCATGAGAGGCCCGAGGTCATCTTAATGATGGTGACTGACGGAGCAGAGGAAGAGGTGAGTGAGCCTCTCCCTGATCTATTTTCTTCTCGGGAAAAGGATGGGTCAGTGGAGGGAGTGATTCTCTCCCCATCCCTAACTCCTGAATAGCGTAGGGACTGCCAACTGGTCCTGGAGCAGTACTCCTCGCTGTTCTCCCTTATCCCGGGAAGGACCCACCTGTGTACCCATGATGTGGACTCAGGAGACAGCCCACCTGTGAAGTCTAAGACCTACCGGTTGTCAGATAAGGTGAAGGCCAGCATCCACAGTGAAGTCACGACTCGGAAAAGCACCCACCCCGACGGACCACGCACGGAACCTGGGCGTCATTCTGGACTCCTCACTCTCGATGACCAGACAAGTCAATGCCGTTTCATCTTCTTGCTTCAACATTCTTCGCATGCTCAATAAAACATTTCGCTGGATCCCCACCGAAACCAGAAAAACGGTCACCCACGCACTGGTTACAAGCCGACTGGACTACGGAAACACCCTATACGCCGGTACCACCGCAAAACTTCAGAAAAAACTCCAACACATCCAGAACGCTTCAGCCAGACTCATACTAGACATCCCGCGCAATGACCACATTTCTGGTCACCTGAAAAGCCTCCACTGGCTCCCCGTCAATAAGAGGATAACATTCCGCCTCCTAACCCACGCACACAAAGCCCTCTACGAACTTGGACCTGAATGCCTCAACACACGACTTTCCTTCTACACCCCCTCCCGCCAACTACGCTCCTCCAACCAAGCCCTGGCTGCTGTACCTCGCATCAACAAAACCACCATGGGAGGAAGATCCTTCTCCTACCTGGCGGCTAAAACCTGGAACTCACTTCCCATTCACCTTCGCCTCACTCAAAACACCTAGCTTTCAGAAAACAACTTAAAACCTGGATATTTGACAAATAATTCCCCACCCCTCCCTAAGCGCCTTGAGACCCTCTGGGTATGTAGCGCGCTATATACATTTCTGAATTGAATTGAATTGAATTGAAGATGCTGGAGCTAGGAGTGATTGAACCTTTAAGTAGCCCCTGGTCCAGTCCGGTGGTTCTGGTACCAAAAGCTGCCCCACTGGGCACCACTCCAGAACTCAGGTTCTGTGTGGTTTACCGGGGACTGAATTCAGTGACAAAAACTGATGCACATCCGATCCCTAGGACGGATGAACTTATTGACCGGCTGGGAGCTGCCCAACATTTGAGTACTTTTGACCTCACCTCAGGGTACTGGCAGATCTCCCTGACAGCTGGAGCAAGGGAAAGGTCAGCCTTCTCCACGCCTAAGGGCCACTACCAGTTCTGTGTGATGCCCTTTGGGCTCAAGAACGCTCCTGCCACTTTTCAGCGGCTGGTGAACAAGGTCCTCTCCGGGATGGAGGCCTTATCTGCTGCTTACCTAGATGAAATTGCCGTCTTCAGCAGCAGCTGGGAGGACCACTTGAGTCACTTACAGGCTGTTCTCCAAGCCCTGAAACGGGATGGCTTGACAATAAAAGCCAGCAAATGTCAGATCGGGCAGGGGTCGGTGGTGTACCTGGGCCCCTTGGTGGGCAGGGGAACGGTGCAGCCCCTTCAGGCCGAGATTGAGGCTATCATGGCTTGGGAGCCCCCCAAGACCCAAACTGAGGTCTGAGCATTCCAGGGCCTCACTGAATACTACCGCCGCTTTGTGAAGGGGTATGGCACAATTGTGGCACCTCTAACTGAACTCACTTCCAAGAAGCAACCTCGACGGGTAGTCTGGACGGAGGCTAGTCAGCAAGTCTTTGTCACCTTGAAACAAGCAATGTGTGCAGCACCAGTCCTAAGGGCCCCTGATTTTTCCAAGGAATTCATTGTCCAGACGGATGCATCAGAGCATGGCATTGAGGCAGTGTTATCGCAACTCAATGAAGAGGGCTTGGACCATCCTGTTGTCTTCTTGTCATGAAGACTGCTTCCCCGGGAACAGATGTGGAGTGCGATTGAGCGGGAAGCTTTCGCGGTGGTATGGGCTCTGAAGAAGCTGCGGCCATACTTGTTTGGCTCGCACTTCCTGGTACAGACTGACCACCGTCCCCTTCGTTGGCTGGTGCAAATGAAGGGAGAGAATCCCAAGTTGTTGAGATGGTCCATCTCCCTACAGGGAATGGACTTCCGGGTGGAACATCGGCCTGGAGTGGACCACGCCAATGCAGACGGTCTCTCTAGGTATTTCCGCCTTAGTGATGAGAACTCCCAAGGGGTTGAGTAGCTCTCCCCACTTTCAGCTGGGAGCGACGCGTGTTAGACCTGTCAGCCTTTGGGTGGTCTCTCCTATCTTTTGGGTTTTTTTTGGTCCCCTTCCTGCCTCCTACATTTTATTTTCCCTTTTTGTCCACCATACATTTTATTTTTCTGGTGATGTCCCTAGAGCTCTGGGTGCCTCATTATTTTTCTTTAACACCAGAAAGGGGCACAGGTGTTCTCTTAACATGGAGGTGGAAGGGAGATGAAACCTTACAAAATGGTGGCAGCCAACTGCCAGAAAATTTTACCTCAGGGACTGGCCCATAGACTAATGTGAGGAATCCAGAACCTTCTAGCTACTTCTAGTGACTGGGGTCCTGGGGTATATAAGGC
The DNA here is from genome assembly GCF_964263255.1 of Lissotriton vulgaris. NCBI lineage: Eukaryota > Metazoa > Chordata > Amphibia > Caudata > Salamandridae > Lissotriton > Lissotriton vulgaris. Next base: position 47,456,508 of record NC_141694.1, on the reverse strand, counting down.
CGGTACCTGGGCGGCCATTTTGTGTGACCTGAGAGCTGACTGGAGTATAGGCTGTGGCTCAGGGGGTTAGAGCGCTAGTGGGATTGACTTCTCTTTGGGGTTGCTTCACTATGGCTATCCTTGCCCCTTTCCTCAAGACCTAACCCTGCTAAGCTACCAACTTGAGGAACTTTGTCCTGATGATCAACGATATCTAGGAGGGAGATATTAACCTCCTCAATCTCCGCCAGAGTAACCGTGAGGCCCAAATTACTTGACCTGAGCTGCACTGCCGCTCTGCAGGAGTGCTTACTATCCTGAGTGCCGGTTAGGAAACGAACCCCCCCTTCTCCCAGTGTCCGCCCCAGCGGTAGTATCCCTGGAGGGGTGATAGCCGGGAAACCCTGTCCAACTTACCGGTGGAGTAGGGAGACGAGCTGTGGAGTTCCTCCTTTCCGACAGAATCCTAAAGGTTCTGCGGTAGCGTGGGGAGGGGGTAGCGTGTCCAGCAGCATCAGACCTGGGCCCCGCAAGAAGAGTCAGTTTGCAGAGAGGGAGGAGTCCCCGTCTGGAGGTGGGGAGCCGGAGGTGAAATTGAGAGTGGTTCCGCTGCTGCGCCTGTGGTGGTTCCGCTGAGGGGGCGGCGCTGACAGATCGTGTTTCCCTCTTTGCGCAGGCCCGGAGGAGTTCCAGTCAGCTTCTCTGTAGAGGCGGCGCCGAGTCCCAGACGCACTTCCCTTGCGCAGGCTCATTGACTCGCAGTTGCTATGGTGAGAAGAACTGACTCTCGGTAGCCCTCATCCGAGTCTTGCCTCCACTGACATCGGAAGCGTCTTCCTCCCAGCGCAGGCCCAGTAGGTGTTTGGCCTCGGCTGGGAAGGGGGAAGTGCGCCCTTCACGCGTAGCCTGCCGGCTGCCCAGAATGACTGAAATTCCATCGGAAAATAACAAGTAAGCCGGGATCCGGGGGCTGGGGAAGGAAACTAAAACAGAGGCATCGTCAACGAAATTAGCGAGGGAATTACTCTCTGGATGTCTGAAGGAAACTAATCGATAGCCCAGGGGAGCCTAAATTGGAAGAGCGGATTCCCTGAACTAAATAAGCCGCTACTTGTAGTACCATGACTGGAACCTTACTAGAGTAAATCTGTTACCAGAACTTTGTAAGCGAACTATTCAAATATTGGATCTTGCTGGAATTTATTGCCTATTCTTATCTGCCGGGGGAAAAAACGATCCAATAACTGTTAGTGTAATCTCTGATTTTACTAAAAGGCAGGTAACAAATGTACCCCAGTGTTATAATTGTGCCCCCTAGCTTTTGTGAATTGAGGGGGTTGTGTATTCTTGCTAACTTGTAAATTCGAATTATCGAAGCCCTGATCCAATGTTAGAGCAATTGAAAGGTGTATTGAATTCTTACCAAAAGATACTAAGGTGCTGAAATCAAATGTCATGATGAAGTCATATTGAAACTAAGAATCCAAGGTGAAAGTGCTTGTTATAATTGAACACTGTCTGTCAGGGAAAGTCTATCTAGAGTACTTTTATAAGGCAAACCGTATTTTTTTGATTTGGTGTAGTGTCATTTTTAGTGGATGGGCGCTGGCTTACTTTGAGAGTGTGACGCAGGTACAACACAATTGCTGTGGGGATAAGTCTTGTCACTCTGTGCTATGTTACCCTATGTGGACTGGTAACCCAAGGTCCAACAATGACCATATGCAGTTTGAAACTCGATAGCAATAAAACTGTAGTAGTAGGAAATACCTTACATTGTTGGACTTCAGATTGTTGGCCAGAAACCTTTGGGCCTCAGTCCCAAACCAAATCCGCAGTTTAGGAATTTGGTTGGACAACAAGCTGTCCTTTGAGATGCAGGTGAAGAAACTGTCTGCAGGCTGTTTGGGCACTTTGAGATCTGTCAGAAAGGTTCTGGAAAGATTAATAAGTACTATGTATTCCAGGCATTAGTAACATCTCTTTTTGAGTACTATAAACAAGGGATCGCCGAATCCACACTGGACAGACTGCAGATTGTTCAAACCATTGCTGCACGTCTTCTGTTGAGGTTGCCTAAACATCAGTTTGTCTCGATTTCTCTGGTCAAACTTCATTAATTAAAAATCGGATCCACCTTAAGGCCCTAGGTATTGCACTTTCAGCCTTTAACAATATGGGTCCGAGTCTGTTGCATCATCTGGTACAACCTTACATTCCAGTAAGAACTTAGAGATCCTTAACCTCTCACTCAGGAGTGATTCCCAGAGTCCGCAAAAGTAGAAGTGGGGGTCGGTCCTTTTCCTTTCTTGCTTTCAAATTATGGAATTCTCTTCCATTTATGCTTCGGTACTCCGCAGATGAGCTTACCTTCAAGAAATGTCTCATGGCATGGCTCTTTGAGTGCTCATGTTAAGAGTTTCTCTGGTGATGCCCTTCTTGAAGCTGGAAGACCCTTGGTGGGTAGCAATGCGCTTTATACGCCACAGTAGAAGAGAATAGTGCTACAGACTCCAACAAGAGGTCTGTATGATGGAAATATTGCCCATCCCAACCAGTTACTCTACTACTGTCTACTAGTGGTAAATGAATGAGCCTTCGCGTCCCAGCTGGAGCCGGCTCTGCTGACAGATAGATAAGTGAGAGGTGAAAAAGGATATGTAGGTAACACAAACGCCAGGGGTTATAATGCTGCCCTGCTTCCCCGACAGCGCTAGTGATGAAATCCTGGAAGAAGGGCACCAAGAGGATGGGTTAGGAAGCTAAGCTAACACTAGAATCACCCTTATGGGATGTTGATCTCCTGGCAGACATGAAGGGCCTTGAGGGACATCTTTAATGGGACATGCTGGGGATAGCTAAACTAAGAGATGTTTGGGAGGGTGGCGGAATATTGCCTTAGTAGAACTCCAGAAAAGATTTGAACAAACAGAAAATCATTTTTTTTTAGATAATTCCAGATGTGACAAATTCTCATTGGGTATTCGGAAAAGCAAGGAGGTTAAGGAGGAAACAAAAATATAATACAGAGTATACAGAATGCTGGAGGGACTCCCAAAATACTTGACTAGCCCGATTCACAGAACTAACTTAAGACAAAATCCTAAACTTACTACCATTTTCGTATTCACAGAAGGCATTTACTCATTTTGGTATTCACAGAAGGCAATTACTCATTTCGGTACTCACAGAAGTTAGGAGTCCTAACTTTAGGACTCCTAAATCCCTTCTGTGAATACCGAAAGTCCTAAAATTAGGATTTTTCTCAATTTAGAAGTAGTAAAGTTGAGAAAAATCCAAATTTTAAGACCTTCGGTATTCACAGAAGGCATTTAGGAGTCCTAAAGTTTGGAGTCCTGCTGTGTGCTGGTGTAGGTGGATTTCTGCTATATGACCTGGTCATGCACTCATTCGCTGGAGTTTTGGTCATCGGTGGTGCAGAACTTAAATGGGACGCTTGGCCACACCGTGCTGTGCACCTTGGAGGTGTGCCTCTTGGGAGCCTTCCCCTTTCCAAAACCCAAAAAAGTAGGGAGCCGTTTTCTAGACTTAGCACTTATTCTGGCAAAGAGGCAGATTGTCATGATGTGGAAATCGACAGCTGGCCTGGTAGTGGCAAGGTGCCACTGTTAAGGAATGGGCTTGGGCAGAGGAGGAATCACTTTGTAGGGAGGAGGCTTGGAGGCTCGGAGAAGGCCCATAGTACCCCTCTGGGCAGAGGTACTGGATGCATTTGAGAACCTTGGGGGTTAGAGACGTTCGCCCTCCGGTGGCTTGAGGTCTGGGGAAGAGAATGGGGTGGCTGCCTAGGGGCAGGCTTGGTGGTACGACAGTTATTTTGTGGTATGTGTGCCATTGGGGTCAGCTGCTTGAAGTTGTGATGATGTGCACCTTGGTCTTGCTGATGCCTAGTGCCATTGTCGTGAGTGATTTGTCGGAAACAAAGATCCTAAGCATAATTAATGATATAAACACAATGTAATATAGACCACAATAGGAACTATATATTTCTCCTGTCCAGCCGGACCAGGATTTATTTAATTAGAATACAAAAATAAATTGAATACAAGAAACAGTAGTTACTTCGAGTAGGGCACAATCCTGTACCATACTAGTGAAAGAGACAGAAGTGAGGAAAGAAAATAAAGGGAGAATGTTCACAGGCAAGGAAGGTGAGCAACCTGGACACTTTTAAGATCAGTGTAGGTAGTGTTCTCCAGAGTGGAGCATACAAATTGTTACACAGCGATTACATGTATGTCCACTTAAAAGAGTCGACGTTTCTATCCATTGCTCAAGATATTAAGGATCATTATCAGGACTGAAAACAAAATTGTGTTGCCTGGTAAATAATACGCCTGTTTAGAGTGGGAACAGGGAGGAAAAAGAACAATAAAGTTTTTCAGAAAATACGAGAAGTCAGCATTTTGAAGAGTATGCACACATATACAGTACTAGGAACCGCAGTGATCTTTTGTAATGCAAGTGCACAGGTGAGTTAAAAAAATAAATAAAAAAATAAATAAGATGAAATAAAAGCTCTTTGTGAAAGCCTTCAGTGAATTTGAACGTTTTTTTTTTGTGAACTACGTGAGTGCCGAACGAGATATTGACATCTACCACGATTTGGGACGTTCATATTGTTCTTTAACCGGTAGACCACATGGGCTCATGCAAGGCTGTGGAGGGTAAAATAGATAAATTACGTGAAAAATTTGTGGCGTGATAACTAAGGGCGGACGTGGTTGATGCCAACAAGTATTGGAGTAGCTTAAGGTGCTGGGAGGCTTACCTCGGGTCAGAGGGTTGGCCGTTCTAAGGGTAGCATACAAAGCACAGAAAAAATAAGGTCGCTCGGGCTGAAGTTGGTGTGAGGCTTGCGCTGTTGAGGCAAAATTGGAGTTAGATTGCTTAATGGGGATAACCGGTGCTACGTGCACTGTGTCACAGGAGCGCTGGCGCCGGAGGACCTACCATGCCGATAATCGGTCAACAACAAGTTATGAAGTGGGGGCTGCTCCGTGTAGAATCACACATGGCAGCTAGGCGGTCAGCAGCGTATTACGAGATGGCGGCTGCTCAGTGTAGAATCAATCACGGCAGCTTGCGGTCTTCGATTGATAGAAGATACGCTAGTAAAAGGAAATGTTGGGGTTATGGGAAGCCGTGCTAAATTAGCCAATAAAGGGCGGGGGCCATAATCCGAGCATGAAGCCGCTTACCGGGGTGTATGAACAATGTCAGGATCTACTGGCAGTAAGCTGGCGTGAAGACGATGCCGTCTGGTTAGCCTAGTAACGGAAGCGCAGCCATATTAGTAAGCCCTGGAAGAAACAGTCATGTGGCCACGAGCTGGCCGGGTCACATGTCTATGGGAGTGGGTGAGGCATGAGCATGCTAATGTGGGGGCCATCTTAGAATGGAGGGTGATAGAAGTGAATAGGTTCATTTAGAGCAGAATTGTGCGTTAAAAAACGGCGCGAGTGCAAACCAACTATTAGTGACATTCAATAAACAACTTATGATTCAGCATATAGGGAACCGATTTACACATTCACATTTTTGGGGAAATTACGACAGTTGGTAAATGTACAATTTCCGTTGTTTATCCAAAGAGTGGATCCAGGGCATTTCAACCATCCATAGAGTTCATTAGGTTTAAAGCATTTTATTAAGGCATAACATAAGAAAAAGGACAAGGAGGGCATAGGGTATGCGAAATACAAGAGAATACAAGGCATAAGTAGTCAAAGCGTAGCGATAGACAATGGCAGTAGCATATAAAGTTCCTTTGAAGAGAGTCTTGGCGTGTCCGCCATTGTCAATAAAGCTGGAAGTCAAAAGAAAAAGCAAACAATGGATTGAACCTTCCTCCCTCCTTGATCCCCTCCCCTCCAACTCCCTCAACCCCTCCCCAAACACCCCCCCAAACTGTCCCCCGTCCAGTGCTTGAGTTGTTCTTACGCCCTGCCCCCCCCCACCCCACCCCTCGTGAGCCCCCTCTCATTGTCTGTTTAAGCAATCGGGTCCATGGGAGGCGTTAGTCTCAGGAGTCTAAGGTATCTCGGACAGGTAAGTTCTCTAAATTCTGTGGTTAATAGCGCATGAAAGGGTTGCCACAACTCATCAAATTGTTCCACGTCCCCCGCCACCATAAGCGATAGTTTTTCCATGCCCAGGACATGCCAAAGTCTGTGGAGCCAACCTGTGATGGAGGGGACTGTGGTGGTGCGCCAGTGTATCAGTATATTGTGGACCGCCGAACCCAGTGCTATCGCTATTTGCCGACCCCTGCGGGACTTCAACGGCCGATTCAGGAGGCCCAAGAGAACGTACGCCTGGAAGCGCGGCAATTCTATGTCAAAGTGAGCGTCCACCTTATCTATAACCTCCTTCCAGTAATCCTTCAACAACGGGCAATCCCAAAGCACATGCGTGAGCGTCCCTGTCTGTCCACAGTCCCTCCAACACACCTTCCCAATGTTCCTATTCATTTCATGCAATCTCTTTGGGGTATAATACCAATATGTGGACACCTTTGTGAGTGTTTCGGTGAGCCCCGTGTGGTATGCCGAGTGTCTCGCGCGGTATGCAATCTGATCCCACTCCTTACGGCTGAGCGTCCTCCCCAGCTCTCTATTCCAGCGCTCCCTGCCAGGATTATAAAAGTGAAATGGTGGAGGTTGCAGCAACTTATATAGGTCCGAGATCAGCTTAGCGTCTGAGGTGCGAGTCACCAACCACCTCTCATACGGCTTCAACTGATGGTCTGCTGTCTCGCGTACCTGCGGTTGAAGCGCCCAATGTCTAACCTGCATGTACCTCATCCTCTCTGTTTCGGCCAGTTGGTATTTCTGTCTAAGGCGCTGAAAGGGGACCACCCCTCCGTGTCATACATCTGGAAGAGCGCACGGCAGCCCGCTGCTCTCCAGTGCGCCCGGTTCTAGACCCGGGGTGAAATCAGGGTTCTCTGCTATCGGCGTAAATGGCGAGGGGAACGTGGTGAGATCGTAAACTTCATTAACAGCGTGCCACACTCTCATGGGAACTTGCGTAACAAAGGACACGTACAGATTGGGGGGGGGGGGCGGTGGATCCGTCACAAGAACGGTATCTCCTGTAAGGGACGCCCCGCCACCGCTTGGTCTCGAAAGAGCCAATGCTTGTCAGATTCCCATCTGCTGCATTCCACCAGGTAGCGCAACTGCGCCGCCTGAAAATATTTCCGGAGATCCGGGATGCCGAGGCCTCCCGCCTCCGGAGCTAGTGTAGAGAGAACCTTCTTCATTCTCGGCTTGCGGCCCTGCCAGACGAAGCGTGCAATATCTGCTTGCGTCTGTCTGATCCATCCCGTGGGCGGCTGAAGTGGCAAGGCCCGAAAGAGATACAAAATCTGGGGCAAGACCGTCATCTTGACCGCAGCTATTCTGCCGAGCCAAGACAGCATCCCTTTACCCCAGCGGCCCAACTCCTCCTTGATTTTCCTGCCCAGGGCTGCGTAATTGGCCGTCACCATTGCCGGTAGCGTCGGTGCTAAGTGAATCCCCAGGTAAGGTACCATGGTCGATGACCACTGCATAGGAAAATGCCTCTGCAGGTCTCTTCTCGTATCAGCCGCCAGGGACACGTCCAGGGCCGCTGACTTGCCCATGTTCATCTTGAAGCCCGCCACTTTCGAGAAGTCATCCAGCTCCTTAATGCATGCAGGGAGGGCCCTCATCGGGTCATCCAGGGTCAATAGGACATTGTCCACATAGAGACTAACCGTGTGGATATATTGTCCCATCTTCACCCCTATCGCATCCGGGTTCTGGCGAATCCTCTGGGAAAACGGCTCCATGTAAAGGGCAAAGAGAAGTGGGGAGAGGTGAGGAAATATAAAATTTTATGGTCAGAAATGTTCCCTAACGTGTACCCCAACGGCTCCATGTATGTGCTTCAAGTACATGTATGTTCCCTCCACAACCAGTTATAAAGACGCAAATACATTTGCGTCCAATGTTAACATGTCCTCTTTCAGATCCACCATGAATGGGTCGGATATTCCGTTCCTAAGTGTGCCTTGCCAAAGTCTTTACATGGTGCACTTTTCACGTTTTCCCTGGCCAGGGCGAGCTAGGCCCTGATTTCTGCCATCGAGTCTTTTTCTGCCTTCTGTCTCTGGGTGCTGCAGCCTGGACCTGCATCCATATCCCTGACCTTTGTCTTACTCCCTGCGCGGCTAGCGGAGCCTGGCCCGGCCTGCTTGCCTGCCAAGACTGTATACAGCCTTCAAGTTATCTGGTCCGCTCCTCGAAAATACATTCCTGTCTAGTAGTTTAGGTAAACATCCTTCCCAGCTGCAGAGCAAAGGGCCCGGCCTCACTGTCTCCATGCAAGTAATTCATAGCTCCCGTTACCATGGTAGGCCCATGCCCCCTTTCACTACATGTAGACACGTAGACGCTTATGCACGCACTAGCAGTCAGTATAGAATAGCCTTTTGCCCGAGAGACCTTTCCTTCCAGATAATGCAGTTCCTCAAACACCAGATATTAGATATGATTTGGGATTAGGTTGTTCTGACACCCCAGACTTCTGTCTCCTCATGTAAGGCTAAATGTCAAGTCCCCTTCACCCTCCAGTTTCCACGTCAATTACACGTCATGCTGCTGCGCGCGCATCTCTGCCATGTATTTCTGCTGACACTGCAGGATTCTCTTATGGATCCACCCACCTGTGACACCTTTATGTGACGTTTCGAGTACACGCCTTTGTGCACACCTTCTGTTACGCCTTTTCTATTACGTACATGCATCCTTATCTCTCTTCTCTCAGCTGTTACGCCTTCTGCATCTATTACTAAATGTAATGCATTGACTATATATATGATGTCTTGTCAATAAAGTATTGTGATTCCCTTCTTGAGCCCTTGTGGTGATGGAACCCGATGACACCTGGTTCGAACCATATAACCAATTCCTTTTTAAGGAATAAACCCTTATAAACCTCAGATACCACGGATTCTGCCTCTTATTTTGACTGAGTTATTCTTATTGAACTTTACCGCATAAATTAAGTATAGGTAATTTATATTTACCACATAATTGGCACCCGAACAGGGACCCCTCCCCCACCTTACGCGCCGGCGGTGCGTTGCAGGCCCGGTCCCCTGCCACAGCCGGACGGACAACTACGCGTACCCGCAGGATTTCCTGTATCTCCCTCAGGCCAACGGAGGTGACTGAGGCTGCGATCGACACCCAGATGAGGGGGTGAGGAGTGCGGAGGATCCCGACCAGAGCCTAGCTGAGAGAGCAAGGTCCGAGGTATCCAGAGGCCCACCAGTTCCGAGGTTCCGAAGTACCTACGTCACGAGTCGAGTCCAGTCCGGTCCAGTCCAGTATCAAGTTTCCGAGGCCTTCCGTTCCGTGCCTCCCGGTGAGTACCGTTGCTGGGGACGCATCTAGACGAGCGCATTAATTTGTGCCGGTCAAGACGGGTTTGGGTACACAGACCCGGTATGCACTGTTTTAGCGGTGTATCTGTACTGTTTAGCAGTATATCCGGTCTGCACTGTTTTAGCGGTGTATCTGTACTGTTTAGCAGTATATCCAGTATGCAGTTAGCTAGTTTTATTCTAATTATTATTGTTCGTTTTTAAAAATGTTTCAGTGTGTTTTAAATGTCGTGGTATGAGTGATTGTTCGATCTTCATTACTGTGTTTATTGTATTTAACTGTGTTCAAGTTCAAGTAAGTATCAAGTAGCAAGGTTCAAGATGCCTCTATTCTCCAAACTAAAACAAATAAAAACTAGAAAAGGGGTACTCGAGGAAGCTGTTCCCATCCCACCCAGGGACACTCCCGGATATTTTATGTACCATAAGCATGGCTTAGATGCTGTATTATATCTCGATTTATGGGTGGACTATACCAAAGATTTAGAAGAGAATCAGAAATGGCCCGCTACGGGGACGTGGGATGCCGAGTGCATCATGAGAGTAGAAGAAGCGTTATGGAAAAAGAAAGCCAGACAGTCACAGAAAGATGCCATTGAATTATGGCGTAAAGAATCGCATAGACGCACAGAGAAAGCACTCAGAAAAGACAGCCTGAAAGAGAAATAGATTCAGACAAAATTGACTCCTCGGAGGAGGAGGAGGAACATCCAGAGACGACAACAGGAACAGTGCAGTTACCAGCTAGAGAAATGATAGCATATGTAGGTAAGGGAAGATACTTTAATAATAGTATACGTCCGGTACGTCCAGAAAGTAAGAGAGTTTTTCAAACAGCCATGTCAAATCCAAAAGACCCCTGAACACCTATTTCAGGCTACTGATAGAATACTTCAAGGACGAATGGGGTACCATGTACTCGATTCCATGGATGAACAAGAATTAGCCAGGTCAGCAGTACAATGGGCTGACAGTTCTGATAAATATAATGATGACGCGTTAGCACAAACGTTTTTGAATCTTTCCCCAGGTGAACAGCGTCTAGCCGGTATGTACATGATACAACACCTCCTTATATTGTATAAAAACCAACACTCTGATCCTGGCCCCTACCTGATATATTAATAGAACTACTCATGAATAAATGGAGAGGCCTAGGTACCGATTTAATTAAGGTAATTCTGGAACATCGACACAGATATAGTGCCTTCCTGTGTCCACAGTTTGATCCAGCTCCACCCATAGAAAGAAAAACGTATTACATAGACAGACAGAATCCTTTACGAGAAGTACATCCAGTCAGGAATGAAGATAATACTTTTAGACGCATGTTTGTATACACACCTATAACGAAAATAGAACTATTGGAAATTAAGAAATTAGTGCCCAGCCATGACAAAGATCCAGCAGGTTTCCACCGTGAAATAAAAGACATGTTACTCATGGGTGATTATACCTATCCTGATATCATGAAAATATTGAAAGTATTATTGCCTGCCGGTATTTACGAGAAACTCAAAGAAAAAGAATGGGAAGTGGGAGAGCAAAAGATTGAGTGGGCTGCATTAGAAAACGAAGAAAACACTCGAACTCCAGGCCTAGGGCTTGGGGACAAAACTAAAGCATTACCAGGATTGTTAGTACAAGTATTGCCACGTTTGTTAGCAACGAAAAAGGAAGACTGGGATGCAATCTCAGCCTGCAAACAGAAACCCGATGAAGACACTAGTGATTTTTATTCCCGGTTTGAAAAATGTTTTGGTATTAACAGTGGCCTGAAAGCAAGTAGCGAGTCATATCCACATCTTTTTGTATCCAAACTAGTCGAGAATTCCCTGCCCCAGGTTAAGAACCGAGTTTTGAAAGTCGAGAGCACCTGGCAAGCTAATACCCCTTCACAAATGTTACAAATGTTACAGTACCACCAGAATAGAATTAGAGAAGAACATGAACACGAACAAAGACGTATGAAAGACACGAAAATGAAAATGTTAGTTGCTCAGTCAGTTCCATCTGACGGTAATAAAAAGGGTACGACACAGTCCAATAATTCGGCAGGTCCTGTTAAAGGGACATGCAACTATTGTAAACAGCCAGGTCACTATATAAACGATTGTGCAGTTTTGAAACATAATATCTCGACAGGTAAAACTAAAGAGAGACCGCGTCCATCTAGACAAGATCAGGCCCAACAACAAGTACCACAGAATATCCAGCCTATGCAGGCTTCGCTACAGACAGTACAGACCGTAGCAGTACCACAGTCACAGCCCATTACCGCAACTCAAAACACGACACAACAGATGTACCAGTATGCACAAAATGATTATCCCGATTATCAGCGATACACATGAAACAGCCTAGAGAGGGAAGTTGGCTTGCCTCCTATTGAGGTTCCTGTAGATCAAGAGGGTCCTTATGTACATAGTCAAGTATTAGGGAAAGATAGAAAGTTTTTAATTGATACAGGGGCAAGCAGGACAACTATAAGTCACGACGAGGTTCCAGGGGCACCCCTCTCAGGCTCACAGAATGTCTCCCTTGGATTTTCAGGGAAGCCTATTATTAATGAAGTATCGCAACCACTTCCTCTTGCAGTTGGTCCATTGACACGTACTACAGATTTATTACTTACAAAATCATGTCCAGAAAACTTGTTAGGTATAAAGACACTGAAAGCTCTAGGAGCTGTAATTTGCTGTTCTCCGGAAGGAGTAAGATTGTTTCTACGTGACTTTAAGGGTCACTATGTGTTGAGAGATATTGATCCCAGATTACAGAATGTTCCTGCACCTTTATGGGCACAAGGCCCCACTGATGTAGGTTGTATGCACATCACACCATATCGAGTTACACTCAAGCCAGGAGTGGTATTACCACAAATCCGACAATACAAGTTACCCCCAGATGCTGTAGTGGCTTTACTGAAAATCATTGATGAGCTCATTGCACAAGGAGTGGTTGTGGAAACAGACTCCAATCTCTGTAATTCCCCCATCATCCCGATTCTTAAACGTACTGATCCAAATGCACCCCCAGTTTATCTATTAGTTATCGATTTACGCAAATTAAATAAATGCATTGTACCACAATACCCTGTGGTTCCAGATATTTCGTCTCTATTGACTGCTATTGATTCAGAAGCAACGTTCTTTACTGTAATTGACCTCAAGAACGCCTTCTTTAGTGTCCCAATCGATCCGGAAAGCCAATATCTTTTCGGATTCTGTTTAAATGGACGAAGCTTCAAATTTGCACGCGCACCTCAAGGATTCACAGAAAGCCCCAGCATCTATAGCCAAGCACTGAAAAGACAACTTGACAGTATTCACATGCCTGAAAACACTGCCCTGCTTCAGTATGTTGATGATCTACTGATCACTGCCCGAAGCGAACCCGAATGTGAAGGAGCATCACTGACGGTTTTACATTTTCTGGCCGACAAGGGGCACAAGGTGTCCCCTTCAAAGCTTCAATTCTGTGTTCAGCAAGTTGTGTACCTTGGGCACTTGCTGTCCAAAGGGGGGAGACAGCTCACACCTGATCGCATCCAGTTAATTGTAAACATGTCACCACCCAAGACACAAAAGGAGGTGCAGGCTTTTATAGGCCTCACTTCATACTGCAGACAATGGATTCCTCAGTACGCATTTCTAGCAAAGCCACTCATACAGTTGACAACTCAGGAGGCAGCGTCTTCGACTGTCCTCCCTTGGACTCAGGAACATACACAAGCTTTTGACGACTTAAAGAAAGCTTTATGCCAAGCACCTGTTTTAGCGACACCATGTTACAGCAAGCCTTTCACACTTTTCGTCACAGAACGTGAAGGTACTGCATTGTCAGTACTCACTCAGGAACAAGCAGGTTCACACAAACCGTGTGCTTATTTTTTTAGTACATTGGATCCAGTAGCCCAGGCGTTGCCTGCGTGCTTGAAATCTGTAGCAGCAACAGCTCTAGCAATTAGACAAAGTGATTCCATAGTGTTAGGACACCAATTGACAGTGCAAGTTCCACATTCCGTGGAAGTTCTTTTAAACCGAACACAGACTCAGCACTTGACTTTAGCACGACTGACAGGTTATGAATTGACATTGTTTCAGCCACACATAGATATCAGACGCTGTAATACATTGAATCCCGCGACACTTTTGCCATTAAGTGAAACAGACCCATTGGCACATGATTGTATTGAAGTCATTACTATTACGACGAAACCCAGACAAGACTTGACAGACACTCCATTGCCCGATCCAGACCTGACACTTTATGTGGATGGTTCATGCATGAGAATAAGTACAGGAGAGTTAGTGGCCGCCTACGCAGTCACGACAGACACTGACGTTATAGAAACAGACCGTATTGACACCCTGTCAGCTCAAGCAGCAGAGCTCATCGCTCTGACGCAAGCCTGTATTTGAGCCAAGAAAAAGAGAGTTAACATATATACGGATTCACGTTATGCATTCGGAGTCGTACACGATTTCGGTGTCCTCTGGCGAGAGAGAGGTTATTTGACCTCTCACGGTGCCAAAATCCAACACGGTCCCCTCATTCAAGCTCTGTTAGATGCAATACATCTGCCTACAGCCATATCCATCATGAAGTGCAAGGCACATACGAAAGTCACAGATACCATTTCCCAGGGTAACGACCTGGCAGACCGTACAGCCAAGCATACAGCTCAGAATCAGACTCACACAACTGACCTGATCAAGTCAATAGGTCCGACATCAACACATTGCATGACAGTTAAGGATCCCGCCCTAGATGTAATTGACATACAGACACATGCTACACCAGACGAAATCAAGAAATGGACTGAACTAGGAGGGATCCAAACAGATCAGGGATGGATGACGAAGGGAAAATCTATATGGTTTCTCCCCGACTCTATGGTTTGGTTCAAGTTATCATTAACACAGTACATAGTCCTGCACATCTAGGAGAGAAAGCCATGTTAGATAGTATTCAAAATATCTGGTTCAATAAGCATTTACGAGCAGCAGCCAAACAGAAAGTGCGTACTTGCATGATTTGTTGTCAGTTCAACCCAGGTAAAAGCATTCCTGTAGAGCAAGGTGGATTTCATCCTCCCGATCACCCTTTTGAAGTCCTCCAGATGGATTATATCCAGATGGAACGTTGTCGAGGATTCAAATACGTCTTCGTAGTTGTATGTGCACTTTCCCGTTGGACGGAAGCATATCCAGTCCCAGATTACACTGCTCCGACCACTGCCAAGCAGCTGGTACGTGAATTCTTCCCACGGTACGGCTTGCCCCGTATCGTATACTCAGATAACGGTCAGCCATTCTCGTCCGAGCTTATGAAACAGGTTACACTCCTGCTCGGCTACCAGTGAAAATTTCATTGTGTCCGACATCCCGAGGCAGCAGGTCTCGTGGAGCGTCATAATCAGACTCTGAAAATTCGTCTTGCCAAGATCTGTAGAGAGAAAGGTGTCGACTGGATAGTAGCTCTGCCAGTTGCACTCTTCTATATGAGGATGGTCGCACATTCTAGAACAGGGCTATCCCCGTACGAGGTGGTCTTTGGTAGGCCACCAAATATGTGGGTGTTAGGAATTAGTGTGGGTTTAGCTCCCTGGTCTAGTCTGTTTTCCTTCTTTCTGTTTTCCTATGGTGTCCTTCCTTTGTTTCCTTGTTTTCGGTAACCCCGCCCCCCTTCCCTCCGTGGATTTAGGTCGCCAGCACTAGGGCTCTGTGCTTGGTTTCTGACCTTGTTGGCGTTTTTCTGGAGTCGGGATTTCGTTTACTCCTGGATTTATCGTGGGAACCTGTTACTTTGGATTGTTCGAATTGCTTCTCGGCAAACGGAGGCTTTCAGCTGCACGAGGCTTCGTGACAGCCGCCCGGATGGGTGCTGCTCCGGTCGTCTTCCAGAGCGAGTGAGAATCGGCGGTAAAGTAAAAGAAGCGTCCGCTTTGAAAAGCGCGTGAACTTTCTGCTGCTGTTTTGTATTTTATCGGGACTTTGCTACCGGGTTTTCCTCGCCAAAGGAACCTCGGAAGCCTTGCCGGGTTCTGAGTGCCCGAGGTTTAGTGAAGTTTTTCCTTGCGCTACCTTAGTGGCGTGTTTAGTCTGTGGCCACAGAAAGTGGGAATTTTGTTGGATTGGTTTGTGCCTAGTGCGCACTGTACGTTTTTCCTCCAGGGGTTTTTTATGTCAGACGTATGACTTTTTTTTCCCCTTGCACGTAGAAAAATATTATGTTACGCAGGTCTTGACTTGCCAATTGGATTGTTTGCTCTTCTCGGATAACTCCTAATATGTTACACAAGTAAGGAGGGGATTGGGGTGTGTTGGATGTGTTTATTGGGTGGGAATAGGGAATCAAAGGAAGGAGCACTGGGCTATATGTTAACACACTCTTTCTTTTCTGTGTCTCTTTTCTCTTGTGGCTGCAGGTCAGGATCCCTTTCCCCAAGCTACAGAAGAGGGTCTGCTGTGCTGTAACAAAGAGAGAGCATTGGCTTTACTTTTTCTTTGTTTTACATTTTTTCCTACCTTCTCCCTTTTCTCGGTTTGCGGTCACGCTGTGCAAAAGTGCGTGTGGCGATCCGAGAGGGGGCAGATGAGTGGGGCCATCCTCGCTTCCGTGGTTGTGGGTTGAGTCGGCGAAAGATCCAACAGAAAACCAAGCCCACGAATTTACAACCACCCGAGCGAGTATGGATGAGGACGGGAATGTGTTGGAAGAAAGGACCCCTACAGTGCAGGAACTGATGGGGGCGGTTAATGCACTTCAGCTTAAGGTGCAAGAATTACAACAGGAAAACCAAGGGTTACGTCAGGAAATGAGTGCAGGGAAGGTTAAGGCTCCGGTTTGGGGAATGGGTAAATCTTCTATAGTACAACCTGCTACTTTCCAATTTGATAGGGGTGCGAGTACCAGTAATCCCCCTTTAACAGTTAACGTGACTACACCCTCCCCGGTACCTTTGGCAGTTCCTGAAAGATTTACTGGTGATTCCAGTAAATATAGCATCTTTATGAATCAGTGCCATTTGCACTTTATGTGTCGACCTGCGTCGTTTCCTAATGACTCTACCAAGGTGGCTTTTGTTATATCCTATTTAGCCGGCACTGCGGCGTCTTGGGCCGTGCCCCTTGTCGAGAGTGATGACCCTGTTCTGTATAACTATGTGGCTTTCAAGGAACAGATGCGTTGTCTCTTTGCCAAACATGCGTTTATGCAAGCGAGCGACGCCGAATTATTGAAATTGAGACAGGGAAAACATGACCTAATGACTTATGTGTCCACCTTTAATCGGTTGGTTTCCGAAACCCATTGGCCCGCCGATAAAAGGACTTCTTTATTTTATGAAGGATTGTCTGAGGACCTAAAAGACGTGGTCTCACAGGTGGTGAATCCACCTGAAGACTGTGTGGAATTCATCGATCTTGTGGTGAAGCTGAACCATAGACTAACTGAACGGAGAGGCGAGAAAAACCGCTTTCAGGTCTCTCGTGCGGTTCCATCTAAGGTAGAGGTAAAGAGTTCAGGGGAGAGTAGGACGATCCCTGAACCCATGGAGATAGGAGGTGTTTGGGGCCCCTTAACAGCTGAGGAGGAAAGCAGAAGGCGAACTCAGAATTTGTGTTTGTACTGTGGGCAAGGAGGACACTATGCCAGGGATTGCACAGTTAAACCTTCTTCCTTGTCCTCCAGGAAGGTGGTGGCTTGTGTGCAGCCTTCTGCAGAATTGGAGATGAGAGATCGACTTAATCCTTCCTACCAGATTTCTGGTATAGTCAAACGAGTCCCCAAACATTTCATGATCACTGTCTGCTTAGTAATTTCCAACAGCCACAGGACTCCGGTGTCTGCCTTATTGGATTCAGGGGCCACTGGCAATTTTATGGACATCAAGTTAGCGGAACAATTGAAAGTGCCCTGGATTCTAAAGGAGCAACCCGAACCTGTGAGGGCCATAGATGGAACAGAGTTATCCTCAGGTACTATCACTAGACAGACCGAACCCTTATGCATGATTTGTGATAACGGCCATTCAGAATATCTTGGGTTTGATTTGATTGATGCCCCTTCGTTTGGTGTTGTGTTGGGGGTTCCTTGGTTGCAATCCCACAATCCCCGCATCGATTGGTTTAGGAGAACTGTGACTCTTGATTCTGTTTTTTGTTTGCAAAGTTGTTATAAAGTTGCTACTGATTGGGTTACGCCTCTATCTTGTGCAGTTGGAGATGGCTTGCGGTGTGACGTGCAGACAATACCGGAAACTTATGTGGAGTTTGCGGAGGTGTTCGACAAAGGGCGAGCGAGGGACTTGCCTCCCCACCGTTCTTTTGATTGTCGCATAGACTTGATACCTGGGGCAACTTTACCTTGTTGTCGTATCTACGCCTTATCTGGGCCGGAAGAACACCATTTAAAGGAGTACTTAGACGAGATGTTGGCTAAGGGGTTTATTCGACCTTCCTCTTCTCCTGCCTCTTCGGCTATCTTTTTTATTCCCAAACGGGAAGGTGGTCTACGCGCCTGTGTGGACTATAGGGCGCTCAATAAAGGGACTATTAAGAACAAGTACCCTCTCCCGTTGATCCCGGTATTGCTCGATCAGCTGAGGCATGCGACGGTGTTTACCAAATTAGACCTCCGAGGGGCATACCATCTCATACGAGTCCGTGAAGGCGATGAGTGGAAGACTGCCTTCCGGACTAAATTCGGTCTGTATGAGTACTGTGTTATGCCCTTCGGGTTGTGTAATGCCCCGGCTGCATTTCAGTTTTTTATCAATGAGATACTGAGGGAGTTTCTGGATGTGAGCGTGATAGTCTACATAGATGATATACTGATCTTCTCAAACACAGATGCGGAACATGTCAAACACGTTCGGCAAGTTTTACAGACCTTGAGAGATCATCAGTTGTTTGTCCGACCTGAGAAATGTACTTTTCATACCGACAGGGTCGAGTTTCTTGGTTTTGTTGTCTCGGTGGAAGGCATTAGGATGGATCCCCGGAAGATCGAGGCAATCACCTCGTGGCCAGCGCCTAAAAATGTGAAAGACGTCCAGGTGTTGTTAGGATTCGCTAACTTCTATAGAAGGTTTATCTCCCATTTTTCTGAGATAGTGGCCCCTATGACGGTATTGTTGCGGAAGGGTGTTCCTTTTGTTTGGTCTTATGTGGCTCAGATGGCTCTGGATCAGCTGATAGAAAGGTTTACTTCTGCCCCCGTTCTGGTCCATCCTGACCCGGCTTTGCCCTTTTTTGTCGAAGCCGATGCTTCCTTGGGTGCTGTGGGGGGGGTTTTGTCACAGAGGGATGCAGAGACCGGATTTATGCACCCCATAGCCTTCTTCTCGAAAACCCTGTTGCCTGCCGAAAGAAACTACACGGTTGCGGAGCGGGAATTGCTGGCCATTAAACTGTCCTTTGAAGAGTGGAGACATCATCTGTGGGGGGCCCGTCATTCCATTACCATCTTTACAGATCATAAGAATCTTGAGTTCTTTCGATCTGCTCGGGCCCTTACCCCCAGACAGATGAGGTGGGTCTCATTCTTCAATGAGTACGATTTCATTATCACCTACCGGCCTGCCGCTCAGCAATTGAAATCGGATGCTCTATCTCGCATCCATGTGAAAACGAATGAGTGGGGGACCGATAAAGACTCAGGGTGTTTTATTCCATCTGAGAAGATAGTAGGGAGTATCACACTGGATGATTTTGTGGCCTCGGTGAAAGATAAGTTGAGGGGTTTGGATTTAACACCTTGGTCGTCTCTGCCTTCCTTTGCTCAGAGGGATGGGTTGCTGTACCACGGTTCGCAATTGTTCATACCTCCCTCTCTACGTGACACTGTGGTGGAATGGTGTCATTCATCTGCTTTGGTTGGGCATCCAGGAATTCATAAAACCAGGGAATTCTGTTTACGTTGGTTTTGGTGGGAGTCATTGACCCAGGATGTGCAACAGTATGTAGCGTCTTGTCCGATTTGCGCTGTGAGTAAACCATCTCATTCTAGCCCATCTGGCCTGTTGAGGCCATTACCTGTCCCTCCTGCACCCTGGCATACGATAAGTATGGACTTTGTTACCGACCTACCTTTGAAATCAGGTTGCACGGTGATTCTTGTTGTGGTTGATTCCTTTACTAAGATGAGCCATTTCATCCCCTTGCCTAAACTACCCACAGCCAAGGAAATGGCCTTGATATTTGTGTCATCTATTGTGCGGCTGCATGGGTTACCCTCCTCCATTGTGTCTGACAGGGGTTCCCAGTTTGTGTCCCGGTTCTGGACTGAGTTAGGGGAGGCCCTTCATATGAAACTCTGCCTTTCTTCAGCCTATCATCCCCAGTCCGATGGTCAGACAGAGAGGGTTAACCAAACCATGGAACAGTACTTGAGATGTTTGTTGACTTCCTTAACTTGTGATTGGGTGGTGGCCCTCCCTCTAGCGGAGTTCGCGTATAACAACAGCTATCATTCCGCGTTGGGAATGTCTCCCTTTTACTGTTCTATGGGGTTTCATCCCAGGGCAATCCCCATTCAACCTACTGGTCATGTGCCTGCTGTTGATGCCTTAGGGATAGCCTTGAGCCGGATATGGGATTTGGCAAGGGAACATCTGGTAAAGGCCAAAGATGACATGAAGCGACAGGCAGACAGACATAGGATCCCTGCTCCGTCCTATGCCGTAGGGGAGCGAGTGTGGCTGTCTACTAGGAATCTGCACCTGGATGGCCCTAGGAAACTGCAGCCTAGGTTTGTGGGTCCTTTCCCCATAGCTCAGGTGATCAACCCGGTTGCAATGAGGCTGGAGTTACCAGATGAATATCGCATCCATCCGGTGTTTCACACATCACTGTTGAAGCCATATGCAGACACTGATCAAACCTTGCCCCCTCCCCCTCCTGTGATGGTTGAAGGTGAGGTGGAGTTCGAGGTTAATGCGATTCTAGATGCCCGGAGGAGACGAGGGAGGTTGATGTACTTGATTGATTGGAAAGGGTATCCCCCCGAAGACCGTTCTTGGGAACCTGCTACTGGAGTGCATGCTCCCAGACTGGTTAGGTTATTCCATCTTCGTCACCCGACCAAACCTCGCCCGGTGGGGAGGCCTTTGAGGGGAGGTACTGTTAGGAATTAGTGTGGGTTTAGCTCCCTGGTCTAGTCTGTTTTCCTTCTTTCTGTTTTCCTATGGTGTCCTTCCTTTGTTTCCTTGTTTTCGGTAACCCCGCCCCCCTTCCCTCCGTGGATTTAGGTCGCCAGCACTAGGGCTCTGTGCTTGGTTTCTGACCTTGTTGGCGTTTTTCTGGAGTCGGGATTTCGTTTACTCCTAGATTTATCATGGGAACCTGTTACTTTGGATTGTTCGAATTGCTTCTCGGCAAACGGAGGCTTTCAGCTGCACGAGGCTTCGTGACAGCCGCCCGGATGGGTGCTGCTCCGGTCGTCTTCCAGAGCGAGTGAGAATCGGCGGTAAAGTAAAAGAAGCGTCCGCTTTGAAAAGCGCGTGAACTTTCTGCTGCTGTTTTTGTATTTTATCGGGACTTTGCTACCGGGTTTTCCTCGCCAAAGGAACCTCGGAAGCCTTGCCGGGTTCTGAGTGCCCGAGGTTTAGTGAAGTTTTTCCTTGCGCTACCTTAGTGGCGTGTTTAGTCTGTGGCCACAGAAAGTGGGAATTTTGTTGGATTGGTTTGTGCCTAGTGCGCACTGTACGTTTTTCCTCCAGGGGTTTTTTATGTCAGACGTATGACTTTTTTTTCCCCTTGCACGTAGAAAAATATTATGTTACGCAGGTCTTGACTTGCCAATTGGATTGTTTGCTCTTCTCGGATAACTCCTAATATGTTACACAAGTAAGGAGGGGATTGGGGTGTGTTGGATGTGTTTATTGGGTGGGAATAGGGAATCAAAGGAAGGAGCACTGGGCTATATGTTAACACACTCTTTCTTTTCTGTGTCTCTTTTCTCTTGTGGCTGCAGGTCAGGATCTCTTTCCCCAAGCTACAGAAGAGGGTCTGCTGTGCTGTAACAAAGAGAGAGCATTGGCTTTACTTTTTCTTTGTTTTACATTTTTTCCTACCTTCTCCCTTTTCTCGGTTTGCGGTCACGCTGTGCAAAAGTGCGTGTGGCGATCCGAGAGGGGGCAGATGAGTGGGGCCATCCTCGCTTCCGTGGTTGTGGGTTGAGTCGGCGAAAGATCCAACAGTGGGGGACGCCTTTGCCTCGTAAAATTACCGATGTTGATTGTAACATGTTGACAGATTACCTTGCTTCCTTGATGTCTGCACTACAATCATGTCGTTCACAGGTTGCTGCAGCCTTTCCCGACAACACCGAGGTGAAGCCCCATGAAGTGGTTCCAGGCGATTTTGTTTACATAAGAAACTTCGACAGGAGGAGTCCGCTGGAGCCCCGTTGGCAACCGCCGAAATTAGTACTTTTGACTACAAGGACTGCCATAAAAGTCGAGGGCCGCAAGGACTGGCTTCACTCGAGCCACATAAAGAAATTTCATGGACTGCCGCCAGCTTTGAACTCTCAGCCCTGCCCTCCTCCACAGACTGATTCAAAACTCCCCCTGGTAGAGAAAACTTCTTCCCAGGAATATAAATTAAAGCTAAGGTCTAGCAAGTCAGACAGTTTAATTGTTTAAGTCCTCCCCTAGGTGAATCGGTTAGACGAGTTTCTGACATGTACCCCCTAGACCCCAACCGAGAGAGAGATAGACAGAAACAGCTCAAGAAACATGAATATTGTAAATCACTTCGCAGTCACTGCATTGTGACATTATTGATTATGTTTTTTCTGAGTCTTTTGATTATTGCTGCAAGTATACTGTTGCATATCTATTACCCTATTTTCAAACGTGTACATTCTCCCTTCAATGTCACTGCAGAGCATTCTTTCAGCGAATTACCCCCGCATGAATTGTCTTACCGACTTGCGCTGCGTAACAATACATTCATTAGTATGTTACATCATTCCCATCAGACCAGCAACGTTACAAATTGTTGGATATGTGGCCGACTCCCTCCCTATCAGAAATACAAGGGAGTTCTGCCTCTCTTTCCGTACCCGTTCACACACAATGGTTCCTGTGGTGCATGGTTTAGTTTGATTAATTCATTAGATTCCAATTCTGTAGTTTACCAGGGCAACTGGGTATGGGGAAATCTGAACACCGTTTTGCATAAAATATGTTTCCCTGACAAGGAGGGTCTTCCAAAAAGGACAGGGACTGATCTAGAAAATGAAGTATATGGATTAGGTAACTTTACACTTAACCTCATGATTCTGAATGTTGAATCTGAAACAGTACCAGTCTTGCCTGCTATGTCAGTATTACCAGTCAAAGGTGAATTATGTGTAAGAAAGAATGGTTCAGTACACCTGGGTCATAGTAAATGTACTACTGTGATCGAATTCAGTGATAAAGGCAAGTCTACGTTTAAGGCTTCCCGTCATTCCTATTTCATTTGTGGTCATACCGCATACATACGCTTACCTCCAGATTGGGATGGCACCTGTTACATTGCATTCCTTCTGCCACCTGTTTTCCTAGCCCCTCCTGATTATCATGGGAATACCCATCTAGTACACAATAGACCCCAGAGAGACCTCCCGATTGTCGACTACACTGAAACGGCATGGGAGCAATACACCGACTTCAATAAAGGTTTCTTTCCCTACTTAGGTGCTGTCTTTAATAGTAAACTGATACGAAGATTAACCAGAACCCTCGAAGCAGTAGTGAATGAGACTACTTCCGCCCTAGGCAACTTAACGGAGGAGCAGTCTGCTATGCGGATTGTTGTTCTTCAAAATCGTCTTGTCCTTGACGTCATCTTGGCCGATAGGGGCGGAGCCTGTAGGGTCATCGGATCGAGTTGCTGTGTTTTCATTCCAGAAAACGCGCCATCAGTATATAGAGCCATAACCCGTCTTCACAAGATCGCCAGTCAGATACACCAGAATCCAGGCACCTGGACTTGGTCCGGTTGGTTCTGGAGCGTGTTGTCAGCCTGGGGATGGAAGGTCCTATCCTTCCTAGGTATTGCCCTTCTCATAGTATTCAGTTGTTGCCTATGTTTACAATGTGGGCCAGCGATTTGCGGCTTGTGCGCCACATCATGTATTCCTCATTCAAGTCCACGTTCAAAACACCGTAAGAAGAAAGAAGAGCAAATGATGTTACATGAACAGATTGATAGAATAATGAGGATTGATATATCATGAAGGGTCCGTAGGGAACAAGGAGGGAATGAGGAAATATAAAATTTTATGGTCAGAAATGTTCCCTAACGTGTACCCCAACGGCTCCATGTATGTGCTTCAAGTACATGTATGTTCCCTCCACAACCAGTTATAAAGACGCAAATACATTTGCGTCCAACGTTAACATGTCCTCTTTCAGATCCACCATGAATGGGTCGGATATTCCGTTCCTAAGTGTGCCTTGCCAACGTCTTTACATGGTGCACTTTTCACGTTTTCCCTGGCCAGGGCGAGCTAGGCCCTGATTTCTGCCATCGAGTCTTTTTCTGCCTTCTGTCTCTGGGTGCTGCAGCCTGGACCTGCATCCATATCCCTGACCTTTGTCTTACTCCCTGCGCGGCTAGCGGAGCCTGGCCCGGCCTGCTTGCCTGCCAAGACTGTATACAGCCTTCAAGTTATCTGGTCCGCTCCTCGAAAATACATTCCTGTCTAGTAGTTTAGGTAAACATTCTTCCCAGCTGCAGAGCAAAGGGCCCGGCCTCACTGTCTCCATGCAAGTAATTCATAGCTCCCGTTACCATGGTAGGCCCATGCCCCCTTTCACTACATGTAGACACGTAGACGCTTATACACGCACTAGCAGTCAGTATAGAATAGCCTTTTGCCCGAGAGACCTTTCCTTCCAGATAATGCAGTTCCTCAAACACCAGATACTAGATATGATTTGGGATTAGGTTGTTCTGACACCCCAGACTTCTGTCTCCTCATGTAAGGCTAAATGTCAAGTCCCCTTCACCCTCCAGTTTCCACGTCAATTACACGTCATGCTGCTGCGCGCGCATCTCTGCCATGTATTTCTGCTGACACTGCAGGATTCTCTTATGGATCCACCCACCTGTGACACCTTTATGTGACGTTTCGAGTACACGCCTTTGTGCACACCTTCTGTTACGCCTTTTCTATTACGTACATGCATCCTTATCTCTCTTCTCTCAGCTGTTACGCCTTCTGCATCTATTACTAAATGTAATGCATTGACTATATATATGATGTCTTGTCAATAAAGTATTGTGATTCCCTTCCTGAGCCCTTGTGGTGATGGAACCCGATGACACCTGGTTCGAACCATATAACCAATTCCTTTTTAAGGAATAAACCCTTATAAACCTCAGATAGCACGGATTCTGCCTCTTATTTTGACTGAGTTATTCTTATTGAACTTTACCGCACAAATTAAGTATAGGTAATTTATATTTACCACAGAGCGGGCACCCTTGTCTAGTGCCCCTTTCTATCACGAAGCTGCGGGAGCTACAGCCATTAACTCTAACCGTCGCCGATGGGGACTTATAGCAGTTAAAAATCATCGAGCAGAACTTCTCTCCGATACCCATCTTCCCCAGCACCTGTTCAAGATAAGGCCAATAAACGCGGTCAAATGCTTTCTCCGCATCCACCGCTAGCAGCATTCTCTCTCCGGGGATCCGTGAGGCTTTCTCCAAGACGTGCACCACCCTCTTGGTGTTATCGACTGTTTGCCTTCCTGGGACAAAACCAGCCTGGTCAGTCTCCGCCAGGCCTGGCAAATGCAGAGCCAGTCTGGACGCCAAAATCCCCGTGTATAGCTTGAGGTCAAACACCAAGGGAGGGGGAGACCGGCGGCAACGTAAATGTGCCCAAAACCGGCGCGTGGTCAGACAATGACAGGACCCCTATATCCGCCGCCGTGGCCAAGGCACACATTGGTCCGCTGACCAGCAGATGGTCTAGTCTCGCATACGTCCGGTGCGCATGCGAATAATAAGAATAGTCCCTATCCGTGGGGTGCAGTGTGCGCCAGAGGTCATGCAGGTCCAGATCAGCGAGCTGAGCCTTCCCTGCCTGTGAGAGTTCCCCAGTTTGCGGGTATCTCTGCGCGGACCTATCTAGTGTGGAATCAAAATCCATGTTCAGGTCCCCCCCTAAAATTATGTGTCTGTCCGGGGAGGCCGTCAGATCCACCAGTGCCGAGTCTAGAAAACGCTCCTGGTGTTCATTCGGGCTGTACAAGGAGCCAATGGAGAACGTCATGCCCCCCAGCTTTGGGCGGTACGCCAACAGCCTCCCTTTCTGTTCTGCGAGTGTGTACAGCACCTCTCCCCTGAAGGAACTCGATACCAATATGGCCACCCCCACCTTCTTAGAAGTAGTGGAGGAGAAGAACTGCGTGGGAAACTTGCGAGAGCGCAGCCTGTGACAGTCTTGTGCTAACAAGTGGGTCTCCTGCAGGAGACAAATGTCCGCCTGTGTTCCCTCCAACAGAGACAGAATTGCCCTTCTTTTAACTGGATTGTTTAACCCCTTAATATTAAGGGTCACCACCTTAAGCGTCGCCATGTCCGTGAAGGCCAGTGTGCGCTAAGCAGCGGGAACCCACTCGGGCAGGACAGGTCACGGGGTGGCAGCGCAAAGGTGCTCTAGTGAAAAAATGCAAAAATGTGTAAGGCACTGGACGGTATCCCCCCTTCCCCCCAACTCTCCCCGAACCAACCCCATGGCAACTGGCCAACAATCCCACCCCCCCTTCGGCCCCAAACCTGCTGTCTTCAGATGCTATGTCCTTCTCCCCCGCAGCGTTTCTACGCCGTCAGGGCCACGCCGTTCGTGGCAGCAGAGTCCCTGGCCGCCTCCCTCAATGCGTTGGCCATTTCGGCCCTGATGGTGGGTGAATCTGGCCTCCCGGCACTAGCCACCGATTGCCTTCTCGCTGTTCTCCGCCGTCCACCTCTGTCCGAGCGCCTCCGGTTCGGCGTCGCGCCATACTCCTCCGTCGCTGTGAGTCCCAGGACCCCACATATCTCCTGCAGGGAGCGCAGTTGGTGCATCGTGCCATTCCAACGAAAGATGAGGCGGAAGGGATGCCCCCAAGTAAACGGTGTTTCATGCTCCCTCAGGAAGTCTGTTGCAATCTTGAAGGCCCTGTGTTTTTGCAGCGTGATGGCAGACAAGTCCTGAAACAGCGCGACGGAGCGTCCTCGGAAGCTTAGTGGTTGTTTTTTGCACGCCTCCGCCATTATGCGCTCCTTCACGGGGAAATCAGGTAGGTAGG
Source organism: Lissotriton vulgaris (assembly GCF_964263255.1). Classification (NCBI taxonomy): domain Eukaryota; kingdom Metazoa; phylum Chordata; class Amphibia; order Caudata; family Salamandridae; genus Lissotriton; species Lissotriton vulgaris. The sequence continues at coordinate 47,429,785 of NC_141694.1, read as the reverse complement.
CCAGTATGTCCGGTGGAGGTGCCGTCGATTGTTGCTGACGGCCAACCCTTTGGGCCCTATCGATCTGGATTGGGAAGTCCGCTGGATCACCCAGGATTTCCCTGAACATGTCCCTCAGGTAGCTGGCAATATCAGCCCCCTCTTCGGCGGACGGGACCCCCCGAACCCGTGTGTTATTCCCCCTCGAACGGTTCTCCAGGTCCTCGTTATGTGCTTGGAGGTCCACATGTTGTTCCCTGAGGCGGAGTACCTCCTGTTGTAGGTGGACAATCTCCTCGTCCCTCCGGTGGGCCGCCGTCTCTGCCGTTTCCATGCGCTCACCCAGGCCCTCCACTTCTCTGCGTACCTCGCGCACCTCGCTGGCCACCTCCTGTTTCAACGTCTGGAAGTCCTGCTTGAGCAAGCTAAAAAGAACCTCCTTGAAAGATCTCGTGACTGGGGGCTCCCCTCCAGCCGGGTCTCCTGAGCCTCTGGAGGAGCTCGGTGACGGCTGTGCCTTATCCCGTTGTTGCTGGGCCCTGCTGAGCATGTCTGGGAGCGTACGTTCCCCCTTCTTTCCGCCCCGGTCGCTCGCCATCTGCCCTCTGTGGATCGTAGCTCGCCACTTGATGTAAAGAGGGGTTCAAGACTTCCAATAGCAGGTCCCGGTGTCAGTGGGTCCCCATGTGTGGGGCCGATGCGGCTAGGGTGAGGCTCCGACACCTCAGGGCCTTCATCTGTCCTGTCCCCTTGAGGACAAAATGGCGGCCGGGCGCCGCCGTGTAGACCCTCCTTCTCCAATATCCAATGTCCAAACTACTACACAGTCCCAGGGCTTCAGCAGTGAGTCCGCTTGGAGACCTCCCGGTCCTTATCAGTGCCAAGCATGCTGTATCCTTGATTCGCACTCCTTCTTGAGCGTCATTCAGGGCCGGGGTTGCGTAGCAGCCTAGGCCGCGACCTCAGGGCTTTGTCTCCTTCGTCCCCTCGGGGACAAAATGGTGGCCGGGCGTCTCCAGGAAGACCCTCCTTCTCCAATGTCCACTGTTCAAGCTTCCACACAGTCTTAGGGCTCCGGCAATGAATCCTCCTCGAGATCTCCCGGTTCTTAGTAGAGCCAACCACGCTGCCCCCTTGATCCACACTTCTTCTCGAGGTTCAGACGGGACCGAGAGGCGCGTGGCACCCCAGGCCGCAGCCGCGGTCCCGAGTGTCGCTACCCCCAGTCAGCGACTATCTCTCTCCGCAGCGTCCCCCGCGGGCTTCTCGTCCATCTTATCGGCTTCAAAAGTCACAGAACCGCTGCAGAGTGGCAAACAGACGTGTCACTGTCCAGTCAAGGCCTTCGTGCCGGGACTAGCTGTAGGGCTCCGTCTTCGGGTCCCCGCCTCCAGCTGCTCGCGCCTGCCTCGATTCAGTGGCACTTCGCGGTCAATCCTCCATCGCCCAAATGGTCTCTTATATCAGCACCCGGGGCCAAATTTTGTCACCCGTGCATGCACCAAAGCCTCTGCCACCCGTCCCGCGGCCGCTGTGCTCCAGCGGGGGGAGAGAAGCTGCAGAAAAAGGGCTTGGGCCTAGTCGGGACGGAGGAGCTGCGGGAAGAAGCGTCTGCTCACTCCGCCATCTTGGCCACGCCCCCATAGAGTTCATTAAAACGGTCAAGTTCATTTGAGGATTGCAGATTAAAGCAAGGTAGTCCAATCCTCGCTCCTGTTCAGGCCGGTCCGTATGGTGTCAAATTGGATTATGCTCTTAAGTTCCTCCCGGTTCAAGAGTTGAGCTAGGTTGCCACCCCTTTGTGGCAATTTGACAACTTTTAGGATTGTCCACCTGATATCATCCTCGGTATGCTTCTTTTCGGAAAAAATGTTCGACCAATGGTGCATTGGGAGTCCTGCACCTAATGCAACTCCTATGTTGGCAAATTCGTGTTTTTGCTTTCTGAGTTGTCTGTCCCACATACATCTTAGGGCAAGGGCACAATATTGTATAAATAACATTATTAGAGTTACAGTTGGAAAGAGATTTCAATTCAACAGTGACATCATTGTGACTGAAATTGCATGTCTCAATTGTATAACCACAAACATTACATCCACCGCATTTGACATGTCCCAGCAGTGGTGGCAAGCCCCAGTTTGATTCAATGGTTGATCTTGGTGTGGGGGTCGGTAGGGCCGCTCTCACTAGGTGGTCCTTAAGGTTTTTACTCTTTCGGAAGGCAAATATGGGTCTTTCTAAATTAATGGGGCCAGCATTAATTGTGGGCCAGTGTCTTAGAATAGATTTCCTGATTTTGTGTGACAATGGCGAGAAAGTAGTGACACAAGCTATCCTTTCTGATTTGTCACGTAATTTTGGTATCAGTAAAGCCTCTCTCGGGCAATACCATGCCCTTTTGGATGCAGTTTTAACTAGCCTTCTCGGGTAGCCTCGGTCTTCAAGCTTGTTAGATAAAATATAGGCCTCCCTGAAATAATCTGTTTAGGAAGAGCAATTGCGCCTTATCCGTAAGAATTGGGAGTAGGGCAGAGAGTCTTTTAATGCTCTGGGATGATAACTGTCATAGCTGAGGAGCGTATTTTGCTCAGTCGGTTTTCTGAAAAGGCGTGTGAGTAATTCACCTTCACTGTGGTAAATTGTGAGGTCAAGGAACTATTTCAGCTTTATCATGCGCGAGTGTGAATTTAAGATCTGCGCAGTTATTGTTAAGCCAGTGCAGGAACTGGTGTAGCGCGCTGGTGTGAAGATTCCATATGAGGAAAATATCATCGATATAGCGGCGCCACATTCCAATCCCTGAATGGAAAGGATTGCTGTCAGACAGAATCGAGCCTGTTTCAAGTTCATCCATGAACAGAATTGCCAAGTTGGGGGCAAAAATTGCTCCCATGGAAGTCCCCTTGATCTGTTGATAATAAACATTATCAAAGATGAAGAAGTTCCTAGTAAGGCATAACTCAAGGAGTTTTAGGATAAAGAGAGTGGGTATTTTATGTGGACGTGAGCGAGAATCAAGTCTTTTCTGGATGACTATTAGAGCCGCTGTCTGGGGGATGTTTGTATACAGCAACTCTACATCCATCGGGCATAGTGTATTGATTGACGGATCAAAGGGACAGTGCTCAACTAAGTTTACCATGGACATGCTGTCCCTTGCATAGCATGAGGTGCCTGGCACAAACTCTTTGATAAAGAAATCGACAAAGACACCCAATGGTCCAAGAACTGATCCGCAGGCAGAGACAATTGGTCTGCCCGGGGGATTGTCAATGTTTTTATGCACTTTAGGCAGAGCGTATATGACTGGTAGACGTGGGGTTTTTACGTTGAGGAAATTAAACTCCTTCTTGCTCAAGTATCCTTCGACACAAGCATCGGAAATGAGTCTGGGTATGGTATCCTGAATGTCTTCAGTGGGGTTCCCTGGTAGCCTTTGATAATGGTCTGTATTTGCTAGCTGGCGCAGGATTTCCTCTTTGTAGGAGTCAATGTCCTGAAGGCCAATTCCACCTCCCTTGTCTTCACTTTTGATTATCAAGGAAGGGTTATTCTTAAGAGTGCTTATGGCATCCTTCTCTTGACGGGAGATATTGTAGGGAATGAAAAGTTTTTTCTTCTCCTTACTCTGAAGGTCCTTTTGTACTAATTTTTCAAACGTGACAATTTCTGAGGGGATCATGCCTGCAGATGGCAAGAATGTAGAAGGTGGACGGAAGGGTGTACTCGAGTTGATGATGGGTGAAGGATGTAATTGGAAAAAGGCTTTGAGGCGGATTAACCTGAAGAATCTTAGCAGTTCTGTTTGTAGTTCCATGAAATTAGGACGGATAGTTAGAGCAAAGGATAAGCCTTTTTTGAGGAGTTCCAGTTCAGGGTTCAGTAGATTATGTTTTGAAAGATTGAAAATGGGAATAATTTCTGTTGTGGATTCCAAGGGGATGCTACCTGTGAGTTCTGGTATTTCATTAGCAGCTACCACTGGTAGAAGTTGTTCCGTGTTTTGTGCTCCCCTGGTGGATTGAACCATCTTTGAGGTTTCTTTACCCTGCCTCTCTGCGGGGTATTTTGTTGGCCTCTGCCTAAAAAATTGGACTGGGCTCCTCCACCACGCCTCGAATTGCTAGCACCTTCGTCTGGATCTGAGTTATCAGATGACTCCGCTGATGTGTCAGAGAAGCCTACTAAATTCTGTCGTTTGTTATAGCGGCCCCAGGGCCTGCTGTTTTGGGGGTTGGAATATACTCTGTTGGTATAAAAATCCTTTTTAAGGTAAGGGTAGGCGTTCTCAATGTTATATACTTTGATATCTTTCTTGATTCTATTTGCTTGTTCATTTTGCTCAATCCGATAGAAGTCTGCTACAGTTTTCTCTACTTGGTCAAGTAAATTCTTACAGTCAGCAGTGGGGTCTGAGTCGTTAATCTGTTTCAGTATATCACTGATTTCAAGTTCTAGGGATTTCAGTGTCTCCGTTGCTATGTCTATGCCAAGTGCTAGCCAATGTCTGGAGCAGGTTGTCCCAATATAACTGAAATTGGAAATATATTTAGGGTTATCTGTGAAAATCCCTGGTATGTTACGGACTTGGATGCCTAGTGGAATAACATCAGCCTTTAGATAGTCCGTTAACATTAATACCATTAACTGAAGGCGGACCTGTTTTTCTTTAATTTCTCTAGTTGTTCAGGTAGAGAGGGATCAGTTGATGTGGGTGCATCTGGGGTATCAGAAAGGAGAGAGGGGCCTGAACATAGTTGTTTAATGTAATCTGCTGTGTACAAAGGCGCATGTGCTGACATTTCTCAGTGTGTGAAAAAGTAAGGTAGGTGAATGTGCTAGGGCTTATACCCATGGTCCTCTGCTACCTTTTGGGTCCCCCTTGTTTCTATAAAATAAAATTGTCGTGAGTGAGTCCTATTTTGCAAAGGAGAGGTCCCTTGGCCCTTGCCACCTGGAACCCACACCTGATAGATCATGTGCTAGATACTAGACTACCTAGAACCCAATGTTTGAACTGTTTGTTTATTGTTTCGGTTTCCAGTATTTTATTTCACGTAAGACAGAACTGTGTGCTGAATATCAATGCTTTGTACACCCAACGGACTGGGGAGAGCATGCAGGGATACAGTGGACTGTGTTTGCTAATTCGCACATTACTTCTATGGAACTCTACCACCAAAATTATGATGTACCGCTCGCCCGAGTGCATGATGGAGATGTTATAATGCTTTATTACTGTACTCTGATCGTGGATAACATTGAGAAAACTGTAGTAAACATACTTTAAAAAAATGATGATGCTGGCAGCTCCACTACATAAACAAGCTATCTCCCAAATCTACAAAAGAATTGTAAATAATTGCAAAGCCCCACTAGATTCATTGAGGGAACGGTGATAACAGGATTTGGGAGGATTGGAAGAAGAGGACTGGGATGAGGGGTGTAAATACCCCAGAGAGGTTGGCATTAGGGCGAGGTTTTGTTTAATATGACTTAACATTCTGCACCAGGCCTACTTCACTAGAACCAGACTAACCAAGATGGGCAAGACAGACAACAATAAATACATATGAGGCTTTGGCAGGCAAAGAACATTACTGCAAACACTGTGGGGTTTTCCACAGATTCACTCCTTCTGGAAACAAAACAGCAGATTTCAACAATTACGCTCATGTCTGCTTAGTCCTGTAAATATAGGCTGAGCTAACCATCCCCAAATATGAGCTGCTTGTCCCTAATGTTGAGAGTGCTGTGTTGTTTCATGAGATGAAAGGAGGATGAGGGAAAATTGAAAGGTTGAAAGCATGAGAACACCATGTGGATGGTTTATTGGCACTGAAGCAGACACAGATTCATCGAATAGCTCCCTAAGTCCTTGCGGGTGAAAGAAGGGAAATCTAGTTTAATACTGATTTATTGGGTGATCATGGGTACTACTGTGACATACTTGTTTATGTGGAATATTTGGCACTTTATTTATGACTGCTTTACTTGATATTGGGTAATTGTGGGTGTTGGGATTGAAGTTTTAGTTTTATTGTACTAATTTTAGTAGACCTAAGATATGTATGAAATTTACAGTAGTTGAAATACGCTTGAATGCTTCTGGGTGCAAGTCATAAAAGATATATTGATTATCATTTTTAATCTGTAAAATATAGTTATCTGGGTATTTTTCCTTTTTAATCTATATTTAGGCTGTCCGGATTTAGGTTTAAGCCTATAATAACTGATAAAACCCTACCAGAGTGGAAATAGCCCTCACCAGTGTAAACATATAAACACTGGAAAAAACCTGCACAACCACAAACTAAATGCCATTCAAAGAAAGGAAAAGGAGAATGAAAGAGTGATTGTTATTTCTTCCTTAAGGGACCAATACAATGTAACTTTGTTATATAAGGTAACAGTAGGAAAGACTGGGCTAACATTATTATGCTTGAAATTTGTTGTTTAGGGATGTCTATAAAATATTGTTTCTTTTTCCTTTTTGGTCTTGTGGCGTTTACCGCGCGAAAGCGCGGTCTCGCCAGAGACCAATTGTGAGCAGCTCAGCTTCCCAGGAGACAAGAGCTGACCATGTGCATGGGATCGGAGCGGGCCACGCACGCGTGAACGCGCTCGCTGTGGCCATCTCCTATCTCCTGAGAAGCGCAAACATACACGGGCACACCTCCCCCTGCTTACGCATGCGCACAAATAGAGACACACACACACGAGCGCACATGCACGCACGCACAAATACAGAGACAGCCCCCCCGCCGTCGCACACATACACCCATGCGCGCACGCACACACACACACAAGTGCACCAAGACCCCCCCCTACAGCTAAGGCCCACTTACCGCCACTCCGGACATCTGCAGCCTCTGCGGGGCTCTCCCTCGGGCATGGGAGCCCCGCGTCACCACTGCTCCTCTGGCCAGGCACTCCTTGGGCGCAGGCTTCACAAGACGGAAGTCCCGCCCCACGATAGGTTTCGTTTATGTCAGTGCGCGCACACGTCTTGCACCTGACTAGGCGCCGAAGCACTGTAGCGAAAGGATATTATTGAATTACATTGATAGCACTCAGTGATCTGTTTTAGTATGTTGTGTTTTATCGATAGGATACACCCTACTGTATTATTTTCAGGAGGAGAGCGAGCCTACTAGTTATGTTAGTCGTTCTTTACCTTCCACATCAAGCACTGAACGTATTGTGTAGTTTTAATAGGTTACTTGGGACGTACTGTGGAGTGGCACTGAATGTTGGGAAGGGTTTCTCCACACTCATTTGGAGCTGCCACCCTACTCCATACTAATCATGCAATAAATTATTCTCTCCCATTGCCGTGCCCTGACTTGTGCAGAATGGTGTCGAATGGGCCGCGCTGCCCTGTGTAAGTGCTCTTTGCAGTCCCCGGGCACCCAGAGGAGGGAGGTAGCTAGCTGGTGACAGGCAGGGTGTGGGTGCCTTTAAGTATCTATCGGAGGCTCGCATCCTTCCCAGCTCCGTCCCTCCCTCTCTGACTCCTGCTGCTCCCTAGAGGCGCTTCCTGAAACCCTACCTAGTGCGTTGTGCTGTAACTTGTTCTTACAGCCTGGCGCATGCCTTGCTGTCCCCATCTGCGAGCAGCAGCATCTTTTGGCCGCAGTGGACCAGGCCACGGGCAGCATTTGCGGAGGGGGTGGTGGAAGGCTGTTTTTCCGGCACTTTGCTGCCTTGTACAAGAAGATAAATGGTTACGTTCAGGAAAGAAGAAAAAACCGCGGAAGGATCCTGACCTGCCGGATAAAGCCGTCCTCTGCCGAAAGAGCGTGGCTGCTTTGCTACACATTCCCTGTATTGAGCTCTTCAGGCACACCGTGGTGCCAGACTTATGCCTCCTGAGAGGTGCACTGGAAAAAGAAAACAAAAGAAAACTTGACGTTTTTGGACGATGATCCTGGAATCGCCGCCTTCCCTCTTTGTTCTCAGGATCCACCTTCATATCGGGTTAACAGGAGCCCTGTTGTTCAGCAACGCTTTCAGCCTTCCTCTGCCAGCTGCTTAAAAAAGTTAGAACAAAGGTTAGTGTTTGTTCCCCAAACACAATCTGCTCGCAACTTGTTTTCCACGACAAGGAAAGGGCTGCACCCAAGGTCGAAGCAGTGAAAACAAAACTCTTTAAGGCCTTGGGGGCTGTTGTTGCCGAAAGAGGGTCACCACTTCCGTGTGATGTTATTGGGAGTACTGCCAGCCTTGCCTACAGCCCTTTTTGGGTATTGAGTGGATAGTGATTTATTTAGTTAGTCTTATTGCTTTGCTAAGGGTGTCATTTCATTTCATTTCATTTGCTAAGGGTATCCATTTAGAACAAGTATAAGGGAAACAGTGGGGGTACCATAGACATTTTAGCTTATTTTATTTGTATGCATTTTACACTCGGGGACACCACCACATCACTCGGGACACCACCACATCACTCGGGGACATGACCCACTTCACCCTTCTACCGACTCAATTACAATAACTTTTATTTAAGTATTAACTATTAAAAAAATGAAAAGCCATTGTTATTTGTAATATCAATACATCTAAGTCACGTAAATACAACTTATATTGGATTACAAATGCTACAGGTGTCACATTTGCAAAATGTATACATTTATAACTATTGTCATCGTCATACACAATCCCAATAACTCAAACTTTAATGCTGCAAGACCTATTGCATTGTAAATGCTTGTTCAGTTATGTGGTCTTTGGTCTAAAGATACAGGGGTTAGAAGCATGTTTTAGGTGTTGTTTATTTATTTTATAAACTGTAGAGAATCAGGAAATATCAAAATCAGATTTGATTTTTTGGCCATGTTTGAATATTTAACTGATAAGAAAAATGTAGGTTTCATTAGAATCTTTCCCAATAAGTACCATCACATTTACCCACAGAGAATGGGTAAAAACCCTTGATAGATCAGCCCCCTTTTCTAGTGAGTCAGTATTGATAGTCGGTAAATTGCCAAACACCCCAGGCTTTGCACATTCAATGCAGGGTATAGTGACAGGTATATGTGAAAAGAGTGCAATCACCAAACATCTGGGATACTGGTGAAAACATGACACCAGACTTTTGGAAAACATGGAACACAGTGTCACTTGGAATGTTGCTGCAAACAGTTCTTCCCAAGTTCAACAAAGTCTGGAATGATATTGTTTGCATTTGCAGTGATTCAGCCATGTATATAAAAAAGTTGTGTGACGATCTATCAAAAGCTATACCTGAGCTGAAGTGCTTCCATGTAAGAGATCGTTGCCACTTGTTAGATGTTATGATAAAAGCATCTTTACAATCTTCAGAGTTAATGAAGAATGCTATTGACTTTTTAGTCGATTCTGGTGCACTGTTTTGTTATGCGCAGAAACGAAAACGCAAACATTTCTCATTTTCTGCTTTGTGTGATATCAATGAAAGAGTCATCCCAACTGTGTCACTTATCTGGTGGTTCTCAATACTAGAGGCCATGATTGCTATATTATCCACGTGGCAACCGTTTACAGAACCTTTGCTGGGTGATGATGCCAAAGACAAGAAATGTGGTAGTGATTTGAAAAAAGTGCACTCCACTGCATTCTTAGATTTTTACAGGAAAGCATGACTGCTGTAGTGGACATAATAAAAACAAGCATTGGTATAGCCAATAGGTCTCACCTTTTGGACCTTACAAGTGTTCAGCCATGCACCACGTTATCCTGCCTGCCTTCCAGTGATGGAAAAGCTATTAAATTACTACAGACTATGAGAAAAAAGAGTAATTCGTTTTCTGTCCAATTATTGTCCCTATTGTTTTAATTTTGTTAAAAGGCAGGACTAACATATTCTGTTCAATGTAGGCAAGCCCCGCGCTACACCGAACGCTAGAAAGGGCAAATTTGGTGCGGAAAGATCATGCATGCGCATTACACCTATGTAACTGCTGTAACTGGGATTTGACCAGGCAGAGGATCTTAATGGAAATAAAAAGAGGACTAACAGAATGTGAATCACACTACTAGATAATATTCACATAACTGCCTTATTTGGGCTACAGTTCATTGGTTGTTGAAGTTATCTATAGTTAAGTCAACCGCAGTCCTGAAGATTAACCAGATATCTATTCTTTGTTCACATTGCCACTGAAACGGGCAGTGGTGATGCAGATATCACTGTCATACCTCTCAAATAGTAAGTCTTAATCCTGTGTATGCCATTGCTAACCTCCACTGTGGAAAATGCATACCTGAAGAAACCCATACTGCAGATAACTGTTCAATATGGGGTAACACCCACTGTAAAAATGCAGGTCTGTAGAAACCCATTAACGTAGAGATAGCAAGATAAATGATAAACTCCACTATAGAACATGCAGGTCCATAGAAACATGGCACTGCAGAGACTGCAGGACGTGGCAGACCTCCACCGAGGAAAACGAAGAAACCCATCCATATGACTGCAAGATCAGGGCTAACCTTCACTTAGGAAACTTCAGGTCGGGGTAGAGATCGGGGTAGAGACTTTGTGACAATTACTAAGAACCACTATAGCATTTACAGGCTTTAGATGACTATCAATGCAATAGCTTAAAGGGCAGGGCTACCACCCACTTTGGAAAAGTCAGGTTTACTGAGCTATGTATCTGAAAAGACTCAGTGCTGCCCCCCACTGAGGAAAAAACGAGCCTGTGAGTCATCCCCTTCCAGGGCAGAGATTACATTATTGGCAAATGCTTGTCTATTGGCACATGCCAATGTAGGAACTGCAGGGCTATTCATAACTTCCAATGTAGAAAATGTAGGTCTATGGATCCAAGTTATGGTAGAGCATTAGTGTCCAACCTAGGTCCAGGAGTGTCTGATTTTTATATTTAACACATTTTAGGCAATTTATTTGAAGTGTATAATCTGAAAATATGCCATGGATTTGACCCTTGTGACCAACGTTGAACACCCCTGCAATTGAGACACTGTACGTACACTTTCTATATACCATGCACTATCAGTGCAGAAAGCAAGCAATAATAAAAGCAAAAAGTTCCATAAACACCAAAAAAACACTAAATCTGTTGTTTTTAATGGCACAAAAATGTGTAACCACTGATAATAACACATTTTTTTAAGGTATTGAAATCACTGAAAAACCCCCACCAGCATTTACCAATAATAGAAAATGAAAACAGGAAAGCATATCTATAATATAATCTATTTCTTATAATTATCTGTATACCTTTTTAAAGCAAATTGCACAACATTTATAATCTGCATTATATGCACGTCACTATTGCACCAAGGTCTATTTAATTAAACTAATAACAATAATTTCAACTTAAAAAGAAAAACGAAGACGTTGTGGGATTATGAGAGGCCAAGGTGCCCCCCAAACTGGAGAGTTGGACCAAGAATATTGACTGTGTTTGCAGGTGGAAGCCACAATATATAAAGCAGGAGTATGTCCCTGTAAGTTCTAAAAGAAGTTGCGACAATGGGAGAGATCTGAGAGAAGATGGATGGTGATTATGCCAGAGTGCAGGGGGGAATGTGGGATGTGTAGAGGCATTACAGTGGACCACAGATGGACCGATACCCTCAGGCATATTAAGAGTGGCAGAGACCCTAGTGGCTCACGGGCGGGAGTTTGATGTGCATTGTATGATAACCCAGACAGTACATATGACAATAAGCTGAAGGGGTGTCTTGGATTGTCATATTGGCAGGTTGTTTGTGACTGATAGTCTTGTCTCTATGTTTACTGAAAATGTTAATAAACCAATTTTACAAAGTGTAAGTGTAAATCTATACATGTAAATTAATCACAAGTACAAGTTACCTTTGTGAATAGCCATGTATGTTCTCTGCTCAACACCTGGTAGGTATGGCACACGCAAGAGACATTTCCCGGGGAAGTGTTTGTTAAGTTCAAGCATTACTAAAACATTTTAATTCAAGAAAACAATAAATTAAAAATCCCAAACCAATTTAAAATAGAGAGAACATTTTTATGAACAAAAAGACACAAAGATCATTAAAGTTGCTAGGGGAATAACGTTGTAAGGCAAACAATTACCTCAAGTATGCCAGCATTAGCATTTTGCCACAGATGCCCTCATGTGCCAGGAATTACCTCTGGTATGCCAGTGCCACAGTGTCACGATGGGTGCCCCATAAGCCAAGAATAATTTTGAATTTACCATGAGCTGTGTCAGAGCCGCAAGCTCACAGATCCACACATACACTCACTCCTTCCCTTTCATTCCCTCTTTTAACTCAGTCAGAATCCTCATGTGCATTCCCTCACTCTTTCTCACTCATACTCACTTGCTCTAACCTCACTCACTGATTCTAACTCACTCACACTCCCTCATTCACAGTGCTTACTCACTGATTCTAACTCACTCATACTCATTCACAGTCCTTACTCACTGATTCTCACACACACACTGTCATTGGTTCTCACTCACTCACATTCATACCCACTCACTCACTCACTCCTTCCCTCACACTGCCTCTCACACTCTCTCACTCCTTCATCTTTACTCATACTCACTGTCATTCATTTTCTCATAATCACTCTAATTTATTCTCACCCTATCTCAGCCATTCATGAATAAGCATTCAAACACTTTTAAAAAAAAAATTATTTTCCCTTTTCTCATAGAAGTACAATAACAAAATGTGTGTTACATAGCATAGCATATAGACGATGGCAGTAAGGAGAGCGTGCATACAAATACGTCTTAATATACGGTACATTACAGGAACGTCAATAAGTCAGAAGTCTGTACATATGGAGATATGTGTGATACATCAAAAAGTTAATTGTTGACACTGCGTCATATGTGTGGTAGGGCTAACCATCAGAGTTGCATAGGTTACATTGAGATATCTGAGGACAGAACATCAATCAGAGCAAAACATGTGCAAATTATTTATAACTCAAAGTCTAATCAGCCAATTCCCTCGGGTACAATTCCATTCTCTGGTTGCGACTGGTGTTCAGCGTTAACCTTGGTAATGTAGGTTCGGTATGGACCCCAAATGTCCACCGTTCTGGACGCACTAGGGACCTGAGCAGAGTATTCTTCACAATTAGTGCTACAAAAAGCCATGCTTCCAAGCCATGATTTCAACTTTGGGGGTCGTCTACCACCCCACAGCAAAGCGACTTCCCTCTTGGCTAACAAAAAGCCCAAGGCAGTAAGTTTTATAACAGCACGAGGGAAGTTGGGTACATATCCCAGCAATGCAATTTCGGGAGTAGGAACCAGGTTCATGCCTAAAATATCGCTGAGGGACCTGTGTATTTGAGACCAGTATTCATGAAGAAGGGAGCGAGTCCAAGAGAGGTGAACAAAGTCGGCAACGGGGGCCTTGCACTCTGGTCAGTGGTGGGGACGACTAGGGTTGATTCTGTGAGAACGTGCTGGAGTATGGTATAATCTGCGGAGAAACTTAAAATGAAGGAGTTTGTGTCTACTGTTTAGGGAAACTTCTTTGGTAGCTCTACAACATTGCTCCCATTGGTCGTCTGTGATAGGTTTACCCAGATCTTCTTCCCATGCAGTACGCACCCTGGGGTCAGAAACGGGAATTGAGTCACTACACAGTTTGTATAATTTATAGACCATATGTGCCCGGTGGGGTGCTGGACAAGGAGAGTTAGTGGGGGCGTTGGGTCCGGAGCCAGTGGGAGTGTGGCAAACGAGGTATGGAGCAAGGATCGTTAACAGGTCAAGAAGAAGGAGTCCATGAAAGAGCGTTCAGAAAATCGGGAGTCTTCTGAAATGGAAAAAGCATGGCCCTCAGGGAAGAGGTCGCCGATGGTATGAATGCGAAATTTCTCCAGTGTGTTTTTGACCACTAATTCCCCCGTAATCGGGAACCAAGTGGGATTGGGCAGTGGTAGGGCTGGCGAATATAACTGGGCGAGATCCAATAGTCAACGCAGTCTGTCCCAGGCCCCACAGGTGGTCGAGAAAGTCTGTATGTCACGAGGGCCGCGTGGGAAACCAGTGGGGAGGATAGTAGAAAGGAGTCTAGGAAGTACCAAATCAGCTTCCGGTTTCAAATATAAGATGCGAGCGTCTGGGTGGAACCAGGGGTGTGCGTAGGAACATTGTGCTATTAGGAAATAGAGGTAAAAATCAGGGACCCCAAAGCCTCCTCTTTCATAGGGAAGAGTCAGCACCCGTCAGTTGACCCGCGGAGACTTATCTCTCCATACTAGGCGCAATAACAAAGAGCGCAACTGAGAGAAGAAAATTTTGGTGAGCGGGACCGGAATATTGTTAAAAAGGTATAGAAACCGTGGAAGGACAATCATTTTAATTATGGCAATACGCCCTGCCATGGATAATGGAAGACGTATCCATCTCTCTATCTGGGTCTCCAACGTACTGATTGCACTACCATAGTTCAATCTGATCATGGTGTCGGTATCGAGATGAATATGCACACCCAAATATTTAACAGATTCTTGACACCATTCAAGGGGGAAGGAGCAATCCCAAGCAGACGTGCTAGAGGTATGTGGAAAAATAACTGACTTATGCCAGTTGATGTTGAGACTAAAGAATTTGCCAAAGCAAATTATTTGCAAGATAAGAGGCTGAAGATTAAATTGGGGCATCCTGACATAGAATCGTGTCATCTGCATACAGTGAAATCAGGAGGGGACCAGTGCGGAATTGTAACCCACGGTGTAGATGTTTTTCTTGAAAATGACGGACCAGAGGATCCATCGCCAGAATAAAAAGCAATGGGGACAAAGGGCAACCCTGGCGTGTGCCGCAAGATATGGAAAAAGGCTCGGTAATGGTGCCATTAAGACGCAACCTGGCAGTAGGTGCAGTGTATAATAGAGCCACTGTAGAGACAAAACATACTGGCATGCCCATGCGTCTCATGATAGATAAGAAGAAGGGCCACTCGAGGGAGTCAAATGCCTTCTCCGTGTCGAGAAGGACAGCGGCGGCCGGAGTGGAAGGGTCAATTCTATGTAAAACCGTGAACAGGGTCCTCAAATTTAGAAAAGTTGAACCATGCTGCATAAAGCCAGACTGTGCTGGGGAGATATAGCCTCCATCGATAGTGAAAGGCCGATAGCGATGACCTTAGCCAGAATCTTATAATCAAGGTTTAACAAAGAGAGAGGTCTGTAAGAGCTGCATAATTTGGAGTCTCTACCCGGCTTAGGAAGCAAAATAATGACCGCTTCTCGAAATGTAGGAGGTAAGCGGCCTGCCTCCAGTGCCTCGGCATAAACCTCTACTAGTCGAGGGACCAAGACCTCCTTCTAGGCTTTATAAAACTCGGCAGAAAAAACGCCCAGTCTGGGTGCCGACGAACCCCTCAATGCATCAACAGCCTCAACTATGCTATCTTGAGTAATGGGGAAAGCTAGGAAAGCTAGAAAATACTGCATGTGTTTTTCCAGATAAACCATGGCAATCTCGGCAAGGTAATCACCCTGATCCTGCAGATCTCCCAACAGTTTGGACGTGTATAGAGTTTTGTAGTGGGAAAGGAAGGTGTTACAAATTTCTGGAGTGGTATGGAGCAGATCGCCCTGTGGTCCTACAATTTCAGTGATGTATGATGTGTTATAAGGGGGTGGAGCATTTGAGCCAATAGTCTACCGGGTCTTTCGCCCTCACCGTATCGGCGCGCTACGGATTGCTTGTTAAGGAACCGCAACTCTCTGCCGCTTCATCTCTAAAGTCCATCATTAGTGACAATCGTCTGGCTTCATTCGCATTGGAGGGAGATAGCAATAGTTCTCTATCTGAATCAGCAATGTCCTTCTCGACTCGGGCTAATGTGGATCGTATATCCCTCAACATCCCAGCATGTTTGGCAATGCAGACTCTGCGGATATACGCCTTGAATCCTTCCCACAGAACCGCCCAGGTATCTACCGACTCAGTGATGAGTTCAAAATAGTCCTCGGTCGCTTGTCTAACTTCCTCTGAAAAAACAGGATCTAGTAACGCCTTCCCGGGAAACCGCCACTGCCTCTCATAGCCACCCAGTCTGGGGATATTTAGTTTAAGAACAATGGGAGAGTGGTCCGAAAGTGTACATGGGAGTGTGAGGAGCCCGTCTACCCAGCCGGCGACCCCAGGAGAAAGGAGTCAATAATCTATTCTGGTCCAAGTGTTGTGAAACCCTGAATGATGGGTAAAGTCAGGGAGGTGTGGGTGTAAATTATTCTCAAAGTCAATTAATGAAAAGTGAGTACATCGATCAAGAAGAGCCAAGCGTGATCTGGGATTATCATCAGGGGAAGAGGATGTACTGTCTCTAGTAGGGTTCAATAGCAAATTAAAGTCGCCCCCGATTATCAACAGCCCAGGGTCGAGTGTGAGGAGATGCACCTGCAAGTCATGGAAAAAAGCTGGGGAGTCCACATTAGGGCCATAGACCCCGACAAGCGTGGTTTTGTATCCCATAAGGGTTCCTGTGACAATCAGAGTGCGACCTTCCACGTCAGTCATGGTCTTAGACAGTGCGAACGGGACTCGTTTATGTATGAATATGGCCACCCCTCTGGAGTACCTGCTGTAATTAGAAAAAAAAATGATGAGAGCCCCAACTTCTGGCAATGTGCAAGGAGTCAGGAGAAGACAAGTGAGTCTCCTGCAGAAAGTCTATGTCAATGTTGTGTCTAACGATATAATTTAGTACCTGTTTGCATTTTTTGGTGTAATTCAGTCCCCGAACGTTCCAAGACATCAGTGAAAGCCCGGAAGGCCCGGGCCATAAGCCTAGCTTATCCATCGGAGAATTAAGATCAAAATCAGTCTGAGATGCACCCTCCTCCATTGCACCCAAAGAGCATAATAAACAGTGTAACAATCACAAGCAATAGAAATGAATCAAAATCCTGCCCCCACCCAACACCCAACCTCTTGCAGATCCCCAAGAGGCAAACCCACATGATCAAGTTAAGGCACAAGTGCAGTATAAATGTTGCTAACACAGTGGGAGAAAAATAAGCAGTTCCGAAATAAACCATAACGATCAAGGAGTCAGAGGCATTCACCATGGGGCGTAAGAACGCCACGACGGTCAGGGAAACCCATAAAACATGTTATAGGTGAGTATAAGAAATGTATGATGATTTGCAACACAGCAGAATTAAGAGGACATGAAGCAAGGAACAATCAACCAGTCACTGGATCCGAAAAGAGGTCGACACTATTCGGTGAGTCACCCTGGGATGGAGAGATCGATCTCAGAACGGCGGCAGCGCCGAAACCACTCTTTCTATAACCCTGGCAGAATTCCTGTGCCTCCGTGGGGGAATCAAAAATGCGAAACCGACCCACAACTTCTACTTTCAACCTTGCAGGATAAAGCATTCCATATTTGAGGCCAAGATTTTTCAAGGTTGCCTTGACACCATTGTACTTGCGCCGTGCCTCCTGGACCATGAAGGTGAAATCAGGAAAAAAAGACAATTTTCTACCTTGCCACTGGATCTCGCCCAGTTCACGAGCTGCACGAAGAGTAGCGTCCCGATCTCGAAAATTCATGAGTCTTGCAATGATGGGACGTGGAGGCAGGCCAAGACAAGGACAGTGACCCAGGGATCTATGGGCCCGCTCCACAACAAAACCCCGAGTGAACGCATCTCTGCCAAACAACTCAATGAGCAATTTTTCCACAAAAATGTCCATGCGACCAGTGGAAGTTGTCTCTGCCACACCAAGGATGCGAATATTATTACGTCGGCTACGGGCTTCTAGGTCCTCGTTCTTGATGGTCACGTCCTTGAGGATTTTCTCCACGCGCTCCAGTCGTTTCAGCGAAGCTGAAGTGCCGTCTTCTATATCTGAGAGAGCGGTCGTATTGGAGCAGGAAGGCACCAAAAATAAAGTTTGTGTAGATGGAACAGTATAGAGAAAAAATGGCGGGGACTCAGAAATGTGCCGCCAAGAGCAGAGGAGTGGTGGTGGATTGAACTGCCGGCTTACAAGGCAAATGATGTAGATCCCTTGTTGGTGGCTAAGGAGATAGCTGCGGGGCTCCTCAGATCCCAATCCAGTCAGTTACTGGTGCCCACCTGTGTGCGTGGCAGTTGTCTGGCCTGTGTGTTGAAGGAGAGAACACAGACAATGTGGGTGGCAGGACAGGGCGGTATCGATAATCCCGGGATCAGGGCGGAGGCCGCCGGAACCTTCCTCCCAGGCGCGTCACACTCGGTTGTAGTGCTGGCAGAGGGGGGGGGGGGGAACAATCACGCAGCGCAGGGTCCCTGCCCCAGCACTCACCGCCGAACGCCGCAGTCCAGAAATCTAGGCCCCGGTGCGGGAGCGTGCAGAAGTCTGGGAGGCCGAGAGCACGTCCCGGTAATCGGGACCCAGCCAGGAACAGCCGCGAAAGGGGAGGGGGGAGGAGCCCCAGGACCCGCAAGACAGCGCACCGGCAGCGCAGACCCCACAAATACAGTACTCACCACAGAGCCAGGCGCAGCTTGGTTCTTCCGGGGAGAGGGCAGGCAGGCCGCACTGCCAAGGACCCAGCCGCACTCAATCCCCTCCGCCGCACTCGATCCTCCTGTCACCGCGAATGTCTAGCGGAGCTCCGGACAGCTGCGTCGAGTGCTCATGAAGGATGGAGGGAGTCTGCTGAGCGCAGGATAACCTTAATCGATGGCAAAATGTATTTTAGGAAGCCCAACCGGCGGAGCTTCAAGCGGAGGCAGCCATCTTGTTTGCCTCCGTGGCCACGCCCCAGCATTCAAACACACTTAAACTCACTCACTTAGGCCTTCAATGATACACACTCAATTTCAGTCAATCACAAACACTCTTAAACTCACATGCACACACGCATGCACACACACACACTGACACTCTCGTAAACAGATCAGCATCACTTGCTGCCTCTATGATGACTTACGGCAGAAATAGGACAGGATGTAGGAGCCAGCAAGAAATGAGGAGCCAGGCAGAGAAGCAGGACAAGGATTAAGGATGGGAAGACCCACCTCAAGCCCTCTACAAGCTTTGGCTAGGGACGGAGTTATAGCCCTATCAGAAGCTGGTACAGTGCTTGACAATACACCCCTGTTGCTGTTTGTGTCCTCTCGTTGGGCACTAGGGCGGTGCGATCGGTGCCACCGCACCGGGTGCTGACTTCGGGTGTGGGTGTCATGTTCGTCGTTTTAAAAGCACCTGATGCTGTGTACATTGTCCCAGCAATTTCCAGGCAATAATAAAAATGACAACTCCTGTGATTAATGTTCTTCCTGGAGAAAGACTGGAGCTTTGTCTAGTGAAAGTTTTGACTCAACATAGCGCAGAGGGTTAATGTGCCTGCTGCTAAGAATGTGTCCCATTCACATCACAAAGTGCATATAATATAAATAGGTCAGTGGGTTACCGCTTTTGTCAGCGATCCTTTTGTTACTTGCAGTTTATAAGTTAAAATCCTAATATAGAGCAGTGAGCAATGAACTGCCATCGAAGAGCTGCTTGCAAACTGCAAGGAAAATATTAGAGCATTGTAGTTTTTGCCCAGTCTTTCGTTGTCTTAATATTGCAAAAGGGGTTCATATGAGTAGGAATCAATTCTTCTTATTAAAGAAAACCCCTAACAACGGTGTAACATTTTAAATTCTGGATTTGTGCTTTTCCAGTCCAAGGACTCCTAAACTATACTGCCTACCAGTATGGATGAAACGCGTCTCCTACTCCTTGTAGGCCTCTGTCTTATGTAACATTTCCTATAAACGAATTTACACACGGATGGTTGTATCTGTGCAATGCGTGTGTGATGGAAAGTGGTCTGACATCATAATCTGATATGAGTGGCACTATAAAACAAAATGAATCTAAGAAACAGTGGTTATGGAGACTTGAGGGGCACTTTCAAATGGAGGTAGTGAGGGAATCCGTGGCGGAGGTGGTCATTGGGAGGGGCTGCCAACAAACATGTCGCATAGGGCGCCACCAGAGCTAAAGCCGGCCCTGATGGGGATGCAATGATGTGCACTATGAACTGCCATTGTAGTAGATGGGCTGTGCTGCCTGAGGAATATTCAGTATGTCCGCCAAATGGCCAGTTCATTTGGTAAGAAGGGCAGTTGAATAGTACCCTTAAGACATAGACATTCCAGATATCCACCCCAGAGTATCCTATTTTCAAATATCACTCGGTGGATGGATTGTGCCTCAACCCCTTCATGCCCCTCCTCTTCCACTTGTCATCAGGTGCCTGAAGAGGATGAGAGGATTGACCTGCTTACTAACCGTGTTCATGAAAATACAAAAGTCATGTTTTCATGAACTCTGCTAAATTACATACCAGCGGTGGATGGGCCAAGGTTGACTCAAAGGGGGCAGGGCACCACCCAAATGTTGCTGAAGAGCCACCACTGAAGTGCATTCCACTTGTGGAGGTATAACGAGTGGCAGAACTGGTTTTAAGCCAGAGAACCTACAGAACATTTTTATAAAGTTACTTTTCCACAAAAGTTATAAAAATCTGATATCACCTTTACATCAGATTTAAAAAATTACCTGGAAAATAATATTGGATTATTTCTCAAACATATTCCTAAGTGAAAATGAAAATAGATAATTTAATCACACCTATGCCTGTTTCATGACAAAAGTAGCCGAACCTAGAAAGGGGACATACCTTTGAGGTCTTTGCTTACTGTAAGGGCACCCTGTTTAAATATATAGAGTGGCACATTTGATACATAGATCCCTGCCTCGTGGGCTTACAAAGGGCACTTTAAAGTGACCTATTAACACATAAAAGTAGTTTTTAATTACCCTTTTAATGATCCTTTATTCTTATGTCTCTTGCCCCCCGTTCCTATACAGTACATCCATGAGCACAGTCGAGGGAATACCTCGGGACCAGAACTAGTGGTTCTGACACCCTCTAATCTCGACACGAGGTGAGGGAGATAGACAGATATTCTGGGACTGGCAGAGTCCTGAAGAATGCCAGTCTGAACCCAACCGAGGGGCACAGATACATGGCTGAAACATGTTGACAACCTGGCAGTAAGAATGGGGTGTAATAAGCACATTATTTCTCACAATCACCACCATTCTTCACGTGTTAAACCCTGGCCAGATGGTCCAGGAATAAAGTATAGGCATAGCGAGACCTCCGAGCTAGTTTTAATCCACACTGCACTTTCACTTCCGGTGATCCCAGGCACTTTTGAAATCATTGTTCTCTTCTGTGTTGTGATTATCTTACCCTACCCTATTGGTCCACCCCAGGCGTTGGCTGCGCAGGGGTGTTTGGTAGCAGCCCTATGATGAAGCATGTCACACAATTGGGTGAGTGATGGCAAGTATTAAGACACACAGCACGTGCCACCACTAGACAAAGACATTTTTTTATTACTCCCTACTCCTTCTGGTGTGTAAAAGTATTGTCTGGGGGTCCGGAGTAGGTGAGTCAGATACCCACACCCCTCCTCTTTTGTGTGAACTATTAGCCATATATTTGTGCCATACATGTGGATGGTGTAAAAGCACAATATACTCCACATAGGACATTCAACTTCCACACTACTAGTGTAATTTTTACACCATGAATTCCCTAGAATAGACTGATCTGGGTTACGGTGGTGGGGACATGATCCTTGAGGAAAAAGACACAGAGACTGGATTTAGCTCTGCTTCCAGGAAGAACATTTTCCATCTTTATGTTAGAGAAGCTCTCCTTCACCTGCCTCTTCTTGTCCTGTCACTTCTTCTTAAGGCGCACCCCCCAGTGTGCCTCCACCACCAATGCATTGGCATAGGCTGTCACATCCTGCCGAGTGTCTGCCTTCACCACTCCACTGAGTGTGTTTGGAAGAAGACCTTGGAGTTCCCTGTAGTGATCTACAGCAAAGGTCACAGCAGGGTCCATCTCCTCCTCAGTGAAGTTCCTCTTCCTCCTTATGGAGTGCCTGCATCTAGGCATCTGTAGGCCATATATGGTGCCCTGGTAACTAAGTAGTTCAAGAGGAAGAGGAGAGGCACCAGGGTGATAATTACTACAGCATTGGTGCGGTTCCAGGAAATTAAAGGGGAAGGGCAGGGAGGGACAGGCAAAAAAAATACATAATTCACAAAATACACACCAACATTTCCTTTTGTAGTGCTGCAGACAAAACAGGCTTCGATGTACCCCAGCCCAGCTCTGGAGTACGTCAGGTACCACACGTAGCCAATCACTGGTAGTTCAACCTACTTATGTTTAAATTAATAGAGGCATGGAATAACGCTAACAAATAGGGAAAAATATAAATAAGTAAATGTTTTAAAATACAGAAATGTAAATATTATTTTTAAATACTTGTAATAATGTCTTTAAAAATATATGAAAAATGCTAACTTTTTAAGTACATTTTAAATCAAATAATACTTAATTTGCACCCAAGACTGTGACATATTTATTTATTTATTTATTTAGGTTCTTTTATAGCGCAGGAATTCGACCTCCGAAGAGGTATCTCCGCGCTTTGGTTCTTTCCGTGTGCTGAGCCAGACGGAGACATCTGTATAGCAATGGTGAGAGGCTACTAGATGGAGAATAGGTTCGTCTTCAGGCATTTCCTGAATGCAGGCAGATTGGAGTTTAGCCTAAGAGTGAGAGGCAGAGAGTTCCAGAGAGTGGGGCCTTTGTATGATAGGGCTCGGCCTCCCTGACCCTCTCTCTTTTGATTCTAGGGGTCGGGAGCAAGGCTTGATTTTTGGAGCGCAAGGTTCGACCTGGCTCATAAGGTTTAAAAATTTCCGTTAGGTACCTGGGGCCAGATCCGAACAAACATTTATGAATGATGCAGCAAATCTTAAATTTCACTCTCTGGCGAATGGGTAGCCAGTGTAGCTTATTTAACAGAGGACGAGAGGGGGATCTGGCTGGAGCATTTAAAATCAGCCTAGCAGCCGTGTTCTGGGCTACATGTAGCCTGCCCAGCTGTTCCTCATTAGCGGATATGAGCAGCCCATTGCAGTAATCCAGCCTGCTGATTACTAGGGTCTGCACTAATGTTTTTCTGTGGTGGTCAGCTAAGTAGGGGAAGACTCTCCTCAATAGGCCAATCACCCTCAGGCAGGTTCCTGTGACCTGTGTGGCATGATCTTTGAATACCAAGGATTGATCGAGCTTAACTCCTAGGTTTTTTACAGTTTCTTTTGGGCATGGGGCCAAACCTAATTCAGGAGGCCACCACTCAGGTGACCAGAGGAGTGGGGCATCTCCAAAGAGCATGACCTCCGTTTTGCCTACATTACACTGCAGGCAGTTGGAGGTCATCCATCCGGCTATCGCTCTCATTCCTGCCGCAAAAGAGCTTTTTACTGTTGGTGTCATGTTCTGGAAAGGGAATAGTAGCTGGGTGTCATCAGCATAAGATATTGGTGTGAACCCATGTTCTCTCACAATTTTCGCCAGGGGGGCCACATATACATTAAACAATGTGGGGCTTAGGCATGAGCCCTGTGGAACCCCCTTTGTGAGCTCCCTAAAGATGGAAGAATGGGAGCCCAATCGAACACTTTGTGAGCAACCGGATATGAAGCTTTTTAACCATGATAGGTCCGTTTTGTCGACCCCTACCCCCTCCAGACGACTGACGAGGGTGTCTTGAGAGACTCTGTCGAAGGCAGTGGGCAAATCTAACAGCACCAGAATCATAGAGCCTCCTCTATCCTGTGCCATCCGGATGGTATTGGTCACGGAGAGGAGAGCTGATTCTGTGCTGTGATTTGGTCTGAACCCAGATTGAGAGGGGTCCAGGCCGTCCTCTGCCTCGATGAATTTAGACAGGTGAATGTTGACATGCCTCTCAGTCATCTTACTCAGGTGGGGTAGGAGGGATATTGGACGGAGGTTGTTAAGGTCAGACTATGGTAATGCGGTATTTTTGCGGACAGGGTTCACAACTGCCTTTTTCCAGACACTGGGAATCTTTCCTTCCTTAAGGGAGAGATTAATCAGTGATTTAAAGCTCGGAGCTAACAGGCTGCCTAATGGAGCTATCATCTTAGCAGGTAGTAGGTCTGTGGGTGAGCCTGATTTGATTAGGTTATATAGGGTACTGACTTCTGTCAGGCTGATCTCTGGAATCACAGTAAGCCTGCTGTTTTCGCTCTTGGCTGGCCGGGTGCAGGGAAAATCAGCAGTATCCCTAATATGTGATGCTTTGGTGATTTGGGACATTCATCACAAATTATATTTTAAGGGGGGTTGAGGAGGCAAAACTAACATTTAATATGATTTCAACAATAAATACGATTGAAAGCATTAAATTAGCGTATAATTTAATAACAGGATAAATTACAGTCTGGTGTGTTGTCCCTTGATCCGCTAGTAGGAGTTAGAGAAATGTGTTTTAATATTTTATGTTAAAAAGATATATTTTTAATTTAAAATTTGTTTTACTACAATTCCCTATTTCTTTTTAATAGGCGGTCTCTCCCCCTGGGACGGAGATCTCCACAAACAGGTGAGAACTTACATTACGTAAAATAATGATAGTAAAATCAGTCACAGAAATCTAAGGCCCTCAACCCCTCGTTTGAGCGGATGGAGACAGGTAAGTCTAAATCTAGGCATATCTTTCACTGAAAACAAATAGAAATGCTGGAAACAGTACTTCCATGTCCAAGGGTCCGATTATAGAAATTGCCCTGGGAGGTACGTGGGGTCTCGCACCTGCTTTTGCTCTCCTGGGCAATATGGTATTACTAAACGGTCTGCAGGGGGTTATTTCAGGGAATTTTAGTCTTACATGCGGTCAATTCAGTGCTTAATTTGTGGCTGTATTTTCTTGTGCCTGGCACTGGCACTTAATTGCCAGCACTGGCTATAGCACCACATGTAGGCAATAGCTGTCCACATCTGTCGCTTTCATTGTTAAAGCTCTGGTTGGCCTGGGATGGTTTCAAGCAGTGCAGTGGTTAGTACTTAAAATAATCCACATTTGTAAAGCGCAAACAATCATCCGTAAGGGTCTCTAGGCGCTGGGGGCCGTCGGGAAGATTAAGCAAGCTATTGCCCAGAGTCACATGGTGCTGGGCTAATCTGCTGCCGGCACCGGGGATCGAACCGTGATCCCCAGATTCCGGAGTCAGTCGCCCTGGTCGCGGCGCCACACCTACCGGCGTAGGTCCTGTCGATGGCAGCGCTGGCAGCGGCAGTGGGTGGTGCAGGCTGCAGTGGCCTCCTGAGAAGGGCCCTGGCACTTACTTCTTTTTTTTACAAATTAGGCTGTGAGACACTTTTTATGTTATATGTTACCAGATCATATCGCTTGGTGCACTTGACAGAAACACCACTTAGTCATGCAACAGTGCACAAGTGTTTACTGCACAAACCCTGGATTTTGTAAGACCACGCCCCTTTAGAGGATGCCATACCCATACTCACATTTGCACACAGTGGTGCCCCCCAAAAGTATATACAATAATAACAAACATTGGAAATTCCGATAGCTCTGGATTGAACTTGCTTCCACATGAAGTTTATACACAATAAACGAGACAAAGAAACAAAAGGCTTTTTGGTACTGCAGGGTCCTTTGCCTTCTGTACAGTTTTCTTCTGGGCTGAGGGGCAGTGCCCCGGGCTGAGGGGTGGTGTCCTGGGCTGAGGGGCAGTGCCCCGGGCTGAGTGGTGGTGTCCTGGGCTGAGGGGTGGGTCCTGGGCTGAGGGGTGGGTCCTGGGCTGAGGGGTGGGTCCTGTGCTGAGGGGTGGTGTCCTGGGCTGGCTTAGATCATTCTAGATGGGCAGAGAAGAAGCTGTTTCCCTTTCCTTCTGTCAGTTGACATTCCACACACTTCATTTTGGGGTACCACAAAGCTCCTCTCTTAGCCTTACTTTGTTTAATACTAATATGCTGCGCCTAGCAAACCAGATTAGGCGCTTGGGCATAGATTTTTTCTTCTATGTATTCAATACCCAAGTCATTCCTAGACTAGATAAATCGGCAACAACATCCGCGTCATAGGCCTACCGGAACGGAGTGACGGTGCTAAGGTGGCAGAATGTATGGAAGCATGGTTCAGGGACCATATAGCGCAAGAGGGACTCTCTCCGTACTTCTGTGTCGAACGAGCCCATATAATACCGACCGGGCCACCCAAGCCAGGCGCACCGCCTCGCCCACTAATAGTGAAAATCCTGAATTATAGGGACCGCAACGTATTACTACAGAAAGCAAGAGAAAAAGCATTGATCCAGTTTGAAAACCACCGCATTTCGTTGTACCCCGATTACACCATCATGGTCCAGAGGCAGAGGTCGTCCTACCAAGCTGTAAAAAAGAAACTCCAGAAAGCACAACTCAAATACGCACTTCTGTACCCTGCCAGGCTGAAAGTCATTTACAACAAAAAAACTCACTTCTTTGAGAGCCCAGCGGATGCCGAGGAATGGACTGAAGTTATGTGCCTTGGTTCTAGCCAGTCCATCCACTCAGACTTCTCTTCGCAGGGCTCCGGCAAACTCCCGAATCTGGGCTCTCAGCAGTCTCAGACCTCAAACCAGGGCAAAGGTGGCGCGGGACCATCGCACGAACAACAACGTCGTGATCAGACAGGGACCCTTGCTGTTGCCGGGGCATTCCGAGAAGACTCCAATAAAATCCCCACGGACGCAGAGATCAGCACCCTGAACTCAGATTCCGAGCACAGTATAACTCTATTCCCCACAATTACACCACGGGCAGCAGACGACATCATTGATAATTGAAGGTCGGCGGGGGTCACTCGACGAACATGGAATTATTCTGGAACTGTTATTCTGCAAATGCTACTGCAGACAACATGGACTCCAACTACCGGCATCCATTGTATCCTTTTTTCACAATTTTCCATATGAACATTATCATCATGTTATAGCCTATGTATTGATATGGAGAGTCTGGATTGTTTACTAAGAATGTATGCATAGATCACCTCAATCTGCATGCGAATATGGCTCTGTTTTGCGGGGACTCTGGCTATGAATATTTAATGGAGAAATACTGTCTATAACATGTCTAATTATGATCCCCCCTCTACTGGGTTCCATAGAGCTGCCAAGAATCTGGCGTCACTGTAAACATGGCCATGGCTAATGGCGGCGGCCCCCCTAGAAGCTTATGCACCGTTATCTGTTATATCATTATTGTGAATTGTTGTTGGGCCCTGCGTAGTTCGGGCGCTGAGCCATGTTTTGTTAGTTCATGGGGCAAGGGACTCCTGGTTGATCTTGGTCTATTGGCTCTGTGTAAATTGGAGCTCCACCCTATATACAGTGTCATGCCTAGAACGGATACCACTTTATGCGTTACAGTGCCAGGACACCCCAGTTGGGGTATTAGTGCGCTTTACAAGTACAAATTACATTTACATGCATAATGACCAATGCAGATTCCTGCCGAACCATAGCACATCTCTCAATACCTGATGGTTACATTATGTCATGAAGGCCACTCCACATTCTTATCAATCCACAGGATGCATAGCGCTAGACGGCAGGCCTTTGACTCTCTTACCTGGTACTTTGCTAGGAGGATTGAGGAGGCCTCTAATACCAGCAAAGAGATTTTCCTGATTGTAAAGGAATTCACCTCTCCAGCCTCTATCACTCCTAAACGTTCCTTTTCGAAGTCATGGGTTGCTCAATTGGCAAGCTTTTTTGCTAATAAGATAATTAGCATCCAGGCAACTTTCCCTCCAGTTGCTGAGGCAGCATCTTCCATCATGACTTTGCCCGCCCCCCAACCTGTGTTGGGGCAGCCCTTTCTTGCTAATTTCCCTCCTATTGCACTACAAGACTCATTCGAGATTTTATCTAAGATGCGATCGGGATCACCTCTAGCTCCCTGTCCGGCCAAGCACCTTGCCAAATTGGCACACGTGATTAACCCTATGGTCAATCCAATTCTGAATCTCTCCCTTGAAACAGGAGTTTTGCCTCCAGCGTGGAAGGAAGCCTTGGTCCTTCCCCTTTTAAAGAAGCCGGCATTAGATCCAGGCACCCATGCCAATTACCGTCCTATCTTGCTGCTCCCGGTTCTGGCTAAGGTGACTGAGATGAAAATGTGGCTGGTTAACAATCTGTTAACGTAGGCTTAGCTGCGCACAACTCAAATGAAATCTATCGATCAAACTTTTGTTTTATACTTTTTGCACATATTATTTATTCATATTTATCTTGACATTAAATCAAACTTTTTCAACAAAACATTCTATGTTGATTTATATACACATGGTTCTTCCATTTGCAAAGCAATATAAAGCATTATCTACAATAAAGAAAACATTAAATTCTCTTGTGTGTGTTGTAGTTCGCCCAATGCATTTCGGGACAAAAGTAGGGTCCCTTCGTCAGGGGCAATGCTGCAAAATAACATATACAGGCGCATAAGTCTGGTTATATAAATTACAAGATCACATGATTCAATGAATTTCATTAAACACCTCCACCAAAAAATAACACCCTAAGTGCATAGACAGTGAGCCAACCAAAACCACTAAGAACCATCTAAGTTCCACTCACATTTACACACGATGAATAATTCTTCTCTCTCTTCTGAGCACCTCTAGGAAGTAAACTCCTACAAAAAGTGATGCATGGAAAATCAAACTAACAACAAAAACATTTACAAAAAAGACGCTAGCAACAATGAGCTCTGACGGTGTCTCAATACAACTCAAGTGCATACCTGTTATTACTCCAGGTGTATGCAGCACGTAGACAATCTCCCGCTCGAACGCGCTTCTATTTCAAGTGCCTATTCATAAAAAGAACAATCTAATTATAATATTGCCCATATGCGTAGCCGACCTAGGTCTAAAAGATGTTCGTATCATTCCATTGCCAGCTCTTACCGTTTCCTAAAGGACGTAGCTCGTAATCAAATCCACAAGGTATTCCTCATCCGAATGAAATAACCCGCGTTTGTCTAAACGACAACATTTCCTGGTTTAACTAGTTTAACGGCTCTTTCTATTGGAGAAGTCAGCACGCGTGCCTACCAATCAAAACCAATGTAACTACCGTTAACATCTACGTCACTAATCACTACGGACAACACCTATCTGTGTTTACTCCACTAGCCATCTCGACTAACAACCAGTGTCAATCGATCACGTGTTTCAACAAACGTAAAAGCATTAATAGACACGATCGAAGACCAAATCACAGAGTTTATACCCGACAATATGTCAATGTAGTTATCTGCTAAACTCCGCGTTCACTAAAATAAAAACGCTCGGCGACTGTCTTAAATAATTAACAATTATCTCGACTGTCAGCTAGTGTCAATCACACCACGTGCTTCAACAAGCCTCAAAACTTTAATGATTCAGAAAAGGGGGTGGTGATGGCAAAACTGAGCGAAAACTCAAAATTCGCATTTCAGAACATAAAAGCAGAATACGAAATAAATCCATGACATCACCTTTAGCCA
Source organism: Lissotriton vulgaris (assembly GCF_964263255.1). Taxonomy (NCBI): domain Eukaryota; kingdom Metazoa; phylum Chordata; class Amphibia; order Caudata; family Salamandridae; genus Lissotriton; species Lissotriton vulgaris. The sequence continues at coordinate 47,400,379 of NC_141694.1, read as the reverse complement.
CACATTGGCTTGAAAAAAATCACTCCATAGCTCAACTGAGGTTCACTATTCTAGAAACAGTGCTATTAACAGAGGGAATTGACAAGAATAAAAAATTATTACAGAGAGAATCATTTTGGATTAAAATGCTTGGTACCCTGACCCCCGGGGGACTGAATGACCGTATTGAATTGAGTAGCTACTTGTAAATGTTACCATAAATGTGTCTGTATCCAAAATAATTGAATTTGCTGTGTAGAGAGTAAATAATTGGTTGTTTTTCATCACAAGGTTGCATTTTTCATAAAAATTTATGATTACTATTCGTTCACGACTTTTTTCTTTTTGATCACACTTTGTTTATTCATTATTTTCACTACTTTTCCTCCTTTTGTTATTTAGGCACTTATTTGAGATAGTCGCCGAGTGTTTTATTCTAGCGAACGCTTAGTTTACCAGACTACATTGACTTATCGCTGTGCCTAAACTTTGCCATTTGTTCTTAGAACGTGCCTATTAAAGTTTTGAGGCTTGTTGAAGCACGTGGTGTGATTGACACTAGCTGACAGTCGAGATGTTTGTTAATTATTTAAGACAGTCGCCGAGCGTTTTTATTTTAGTGAACGCGGAGTTTACCAGATAACTACATTGACATATTGTCGGGTATAAACTCTGTGATTTGGTCTTCGATCGTGTCTATTAATGCTTTTACGTTTGTTGAAACACGTGATCGATTGACACTGGTTGTTAGTCGAGATGGCTAGTGGAGTAAACACAGATAGGTGTTGTCCGTAGTGATTAGTGACGTAGATGTTAACGGTAGTTACATTGGTTTTGATTGGTAGGCACGCGTGCTGACTTCTCCAATAGGAAGAGCCGTTAAACTAGTTAAACCAGGAAATGTTGTCGTTTAGACAAACGCGGGTTATTTCATTCGGATGAGGAATACCTTGTGGATTTGATTACGAGCTACGTCTTTTAGGAAACGGTAAGAGCTGGCAATGGAATGATACGAACATCTTTTAGACCTAGGTCGGCTATGCATATGGGCAATATTATAATTAGATTGTTCTTTTTATGAATAGGCACTTGAAATAGAAGCGCGTTCGAGCGGGAGATTGTCTACGTGCTGCATACACCTGGAGTAATAACAGGTATGCACTTGAGTTGTATCTAGACACCGTCAGAGCTCATTGTTGCTAGCGTCTTTTTTGTAAATGTTTTTGTTGTTAGTTTGATTTTCCATGCATCACTTTTTGTAGGAGTTTACTTCCTAGAGGTGCTCAGAAGAGAGAGAAGAATTATTCATCGTGTGTAAATGTGAGTGGAACTTAGATGGTTCTTAGTGGTTTTGGTTGGCTCACTGTCTATGCACTTAGGGTGTTATTTTTTGGTGGAGGTGTTTAATGAAATTCATTGAATCATGTGATCTTGTAATTTATATAACCAGACTTATGCGCCTGTATATGTTATTTTGCAGCATTGCCCCTGACGAAGGGACCCTACTTTTCTCCCGAAATGCATTGGGGGAACTACAACACACACAAGAGAATTTAATGTTTTCTTTATTGTATAAAATGCTTTATATTGCTTTGCAAATGGAAGAACCATGTGTATATAAATCAACATAGAATGTTTTGTTGAAAAAGTTTGATTTAATGTCAAGATAAATATGAATAAATAATATGTGCAAAAAGTATAAAACAAAAGTTTGATCGATAGATTTCATTTGAGTTGTGCGCAGCTAAGCCTGCGTTAACAGATTGTTAACCAGCCACATTTTCATGTCATTTTGTAGAGTATTTGGGTATACTCTATTAGTTGCAGCACACAGATCAAAAAAATCAGGTTAAGGTTTATAAAACTTAAGGAGTGCTCAGAACACAACAGTTCAGATTTCTAAAACGTTACCCACTTTTGCTCTTGAGCACCCACGTTAGAACAAACTCAATATGTCCTTTGAATCAATAGCATCGTTAACAGAAAACAGAGCGACAACAAGAGGCTACACATTGGAACAAGCAGCTGAAGTATATGGTTTAATCAGTGAAGTCACCAATCTACAGGCGCATAGTGCATCTATAGGACATCAATTGAAACAATTGGAATTTGCATCTAAACGTGAACTGAACCAGAGACTACATGCATCCACGTTGGTTCAATACCATAAGGTCAAACGAATCCCGAGGGGGCTCAGATTATCAATCAAACCAATGCTCTATCGTTTAAAAAATAATCCACAATTTATGGAGAAATGGTACCAGATATTAAATAAATGCTCACTGGACTTAATCCTCCTTATTATTGAAGAATTAGCAAAAACTATTGATGAACTAAAAACTGAAATTTCCACTATTCGATCTGATCTTGCTGAACGAATGACTGAAGATGAACTTGGTAGATTTCTGAGTGATCTTAACATCAAACTGGATGAATATGGTAAAGAATTACAGGAGACTAAATTAAGAAAGTTTAAACGGGACACAATAGATTATAAGCTGAACGAGGCATACACCTTGGCAGAGGTGTATGCCCAGAGACGCTTCACTCGACGACCAACAACAACCTCCTCTGAGGAAAGTTTAGCCACAGATAAAGATATTGACTCATCCCGAGCACCTATAAGAACAACTCATCTACCGAGTACAACCCAAACAGAGAAAGCAAGTACCTCAGGACCACAGGTGTCTTTTTTAACCGAGGTCGTGGAAATAGATCGTCCACCAGAACAAGAACTAACAAAAAAACAAGGAGAGGACAAAGAAAAAGAGAAAGAGAAACAACAGAAAAAAGGATTACGGAGTCAGGGGAAACCCTCGTAATAAATATCTCCAAGCACTCTCTGACTAGTCATGAAGAGAGAATTCTTAATAAAGGCATAACATTCGTCCCTACCAACACTGGATCTAAATTTGAAGATGAAATAGCTTTCTATAAGTTCATGAGAAACTTGAGATTGAGGAATTTTTTTGATAATGTTGTACCAACAGATGAAAATCAAGGAGAAAAGAAGTTAGAAATTTTTCGACCTAAAAGCACATTTGGAGCACCCACTTCACATAAAACGCTGGACCTTTTTGAAACTCTGGTAACAAAGGATTTAAAGAAATTGAATTACAGATACAACAGGAAAACACCTAATAATCTGAACAGATTGGAAAAAAGTATACTGGTTCAATTATCAAAAAAAACAGAGTTAACATTCCAGAAAGCTGATAAAGGGGGAGCACTAGTACTTATGGATACTGAGTTTTACCAAAGAAAAGTGGAAGAACACGTGAATGACACCAACATTTATCTATTGCTACAACAAGACCCGACAATTGAAATAAAAAATATACTGCAATCTTTGATAGACAAAGCCACAGATGAAGATTGGATTACACCAAACATGGCAAAATTTCTTATGATACAAAATCCGAGTAGACCAAAAATCTATATGTTGCCTAAAGTGCATAAATCGCTGTAAGATCCACCTTTTCGACCTATTGTGGCGGGTTGCAACTCTATCTTTGAACCGGCTAGACAAATAATTGACTATTTTTTGCAACCATTCATCCAAAAATGGCACACATATATACAAGATACAACTGATTTTTTATTGAAGCTGGCATCAGTAAAATTGAAAGCAGGAAGAGAATACACTCTGTGTACCATAGATGTTGTGTCATTATACACTTCGATTGGACATACCGATGGGCTTGAAGCTGAAGAATGGATGTTGTTACAACACCCAGAAATGGAAATCAACCCAGTATTTTTGCTTGAGCTAACTCAGTTCTGTTTAAAAAACAGTTATTTCCAGTGGTCAGAAAGATTCTACATGCAACTGAACGGAACATCGATGGGCTTTACTGGGGCTCCAGTATTTGCCAACACCTACATGGCGAAATTTGAGCATAAGCATGTTTTCGCACACAAAGAATGGACAGAAAATCTTGAATTTTTTTGTCGCTTCATTGACACATTTTTTTTAATATGGTCTGGTACAGAAGCTCAACTAAATCAGAACATAGAGACATTGAATTCAAGGAATCCACGTATTCAAGTCACACACACTGTAAGTAGATCAAAGATTGCGTATTTGGATGTGATGGTAGAACTAGATGGAGAAAGTATCAACACTTCTTTGTATCGCAAACCTACTGATAAGAACAGTATGCTACATTTCCAAAGTTTTCACCCTCAGAACTTGTTGAAAAACCTTCCATACTCTCAATTCCTGAGGATCAAGAGAATAGTAACCAAACAAAATGAATGCTTGGATTTTATCAACGAAAACAAGGAAAACTATTAGAAGAGAGGCTACCCCATAGAGATATTAGATACAGCGGAAAGCAAAGCAATTGAGAAAAACCGCACTGATCTATTATTGAAAACTCAAAAAGAAGTTCAGAGACGCAATGTGTTTGTCTCAAAATTTTCAGTAAATTCACAAAAAATCAAGAACATTATTCATCAAAGATGGGAGCTTCTCCAGCAAGAAAACGACTTTCATACAAGTTTCAAGGATAAACCCCTTTTCGCTTACACCCGTTCTAAGAACTTGAAAGAACTGTTGAAACATTCAGAGATCCCAAAAAAGAAGGATTACAAAGGAATGAGGAGATGTGCAAACTGTGTGCATTGTAATAATGTAATCGTAGGGAATGTAATTACCCACCCTCATTCGGGAAGAACCATTCAATTAAAGTTTGAAGGAGACTGTAACAACAATTAAGTTATATACACTATCAAATGTCCCTGCGGACTTTTATATGTTGGCAAAACTGAGCGAAAACTCAAAATTCGCATTTCAGAACATAAAAGCAGAATACGAAATAAATCCATGACATCACCTTTAGCCACACATTGGCTTGAAAAAAATCACTCCATAGCTCAACTGAGGTTCACTATTCTAGAAACAGTGCTATTAACAGAGGGAATTGACAAGAATAAAAAATTATTACAGAGAGAATCATTTTGGATTAAAATGCTTGGTACCCTGACCCCCGGGGGACTGAATGACCGTATCGAATTGAGTAGCTACTTGTAAATGTTACCATAAATGTGTCTGTATCCAAAATAATTGAATTTGCTGTGTAGAGAGTAAATAATTGGTTGTTTTTCATCACAAGGTTGCATTTTTCATAAAAATGTATGATTACTGTTCGTTCACGACTTTTTTCTTTTTGATCACACTTTGTTTATTCATTATTTTCACTACTTTTCCTCCTTTTGTTATTTAGGCACTTATTTGAGATAGTCGCCGAGTGTTTTATTCTAGCGAACGCTTAGTTTACCAGACTACATTGACTTATCGTTGTGCCTAAACTTTGCCATTTGTTCTTAGAACGTGCCTATTAAAGTTTTGAGGCTTGTTGAAGCACGTGGTGTGATTGACACTAGCTGACAGTCGAGATGTTTGTTAATTATTTAAGATAGTCGCCGAGCGTTTTTATTTTAGTGAGCGCGGAGTTTACCAGATAACTACATTGACATATTGTCGGGTATAAACTCTGTGATTTGGTCTTCGATCGTGTCTATTAATGCTTTTACGTTTGTTGAAACACGTGATCGATTGACACTGGTTGTTAGTCGAGATGGCTAGTGGAGTAAACACAGGTAGGTGTTGTCCGTAGTGATTAGTGACGTAGATGTTAACGGTAGTTACATTGGTTTTGATTGGTAGGCACGCGTGCTGACTTCTCCAATAGGAAGAGCCGTTAAACTAGTTAAACCAGGAAATGTTGTCGTTTAGACAAACGCGGGTTATTTCATTCGGATGAGGAATACCTTGTGGATTTGATTACGAGCTACGTCCTTTAGGAAACGGTAAGAGCTGGCAATGGAATGATACGAACATCTTTTAGACCTAGGTCGGCTACGCATATGGGCAATATTATAATTAGATTGTTCTTTTTATGAATAGGCACTTGAAATAGAAGCGCGTTCAAGCAGGAGATTGTCTACGTGCTGCATACACCTGGAGTAATAACAGGTATGCACTTGAGTTGTATTGAGACACCGTCAGAGCTCATTGTTGCTAGCGTCTTTTTTGTAAATGTTTTTGTTGTTAGTTTGATTTTCCATGCATCACTTTTTGTAGGAGTTTACTTCCTAGAGGTGCTCAGAAGAGAGAGAAGAATTATTCATCGTGTGTAAATGTGAGTGGAACTTAGATGGTTCTTAGTGGTTTTGGTTGGCTCACTGTCTATGCACTTAGGGTGTTATTTTTTGGTGGAGGTGTTTAATGAAATTCATTGAATCATGTGATCTTGTAATTTATATAACCAGACTTATGCGCCTGTATATGTTATTTTGCAGCATTGCCCCTGACGAAGGGACCCTACTTTTGTCCCGAAATGCATTGGGCGAACTACAACACACACAAGAGAATTTAATGTTTTCTTTATTGTATATAATGCTTTATATTGCTTTGCAAATGGAAGAACCATGTGTATATAAATCAACATAGAATGTTTTGTTGAAAAAGTTTGATTTAATGTCAAGATAAATATGAATAAATAATATGTGCAAAAAGTATAAAACAAAAGTTTGATCGATAGATTTCATTTGAGTTGTGCGCAGCTAAGCCTGCGTTAACAGATTGTTAACCAGCCACATTTTCATGTCATTTTGTAGAGTATTTGGGTATACTCTATTAGTTGCAGCACACAGATCAAAAAAATCAGGTTAAGGTTTATAAAACTTAAGGAGTGCTCAGAACACAACAGTTCAGATTTCTAAGGTGACTGAGAAGCATGTACAGGCAGTCCTGGCAGATTTTATGGAATCTCACGGCATCCTCCATTCTACCCAGTCCGGTTTTCGCGCTAACATGAGCATGGAGACGGCACTGCTTGAGGTGTCGGAAGCAATCAAGGAGGTCCAGGATAAGGGAGGAAAGGCACTGCTGGTGCTATTAGACCTGTTGGCGGCCTTTGACACCGTTCCTCATGACCACCTCTTGGCTAGACTCTTGGAGATTGGGTTAAGGGGAACGGTGTCCAGATGGTTTGAGTCCTTTCTCTCGAATCGACAACAGACAGTCTGGGCCCCGCCTTACTCGGCCGCAGTACTGCCATTGGAGGTGGGAGTCCCCCTGGGGTCGATTCTAAGTCCCACCCTCTTCAACATCTATATGTCCCCTCTGGCGGTGCTGGCCGAGGCCTGTGGTGCCCAGATTGTCTCTTACGCCGATGACACCCAGCTTCTCTTCACCTGTGGCAAGAATAGGGACTTTGATGGAGAGCTTATTAAGAACTGCTTGGGTGCTGTGTTCGGCTGGTTTCATATAAACAAGCTGAAATGCAACCCAGATAAATTTGAGGTCCTCTTCTTTGGGTGTCCACCTGACCCTTGTTGGAAGTCCTGGTGGCCGGTTGATATCCACCCCCCTTCTGTGGAGACGAGGATGGCAAAGAATCTGGGAGTCAAGTTGGACACTGGTCTGTCCCTTAAACCACAGATCCTGGGCCTGGCGGATCAATGCTTCAGGATACTGAGAATGCTCAGGAAATTCCTTCCTCTTCTTTCCATCACCCACAGGAAAAGTACAGTGCAGGCTTTGGTAGGATCCAGGCATGATTATGCCAACATACTCTACCTCGGCCTCCCTGATTATCTTCTCTCACGTCTGTAGGTGGTGCAGAACTCGGCCGCTCGTGCAATCTTCGGCCTTGGCCGGAGGTCTCACGCTTCGGGCCTGCTGAAATCCCTCCACTGGCTTCCGATACGGAAACGCATCGAGTTTAAGACGCTGACCTTGGCATTTAAGGCACTCCATGGCTTTGGTGCAGGTTACCTAAGGAAGCAGTTGGGATTTCACGCTCCATCAAGAGCACTTCGCTCTGCGTCCCTTTCACTGGCCACTATCCCGGCAGTCAGGCGTGCTCGCATCGGGGGCCGCTCTTTCGGCTACCTTGCACCCCGAGCCTGAAATGCACTGCCACTGTCACTTAGGAAATGCGAGATCCTTTTGTCTTTTCGGAAGGAGCTGAAGACGTGATTATTCTGCAATTAACTCCCCTCGGCCGTGATGGTTGTGATGTGTTGGGTCTGACAGCGCCGGGACACTCGGTTCGAGTAGCTGAGCGCTTAATAAAACTCTATATAACATAACATAACATAACTTTATGTTTGCGACTCTCCAGCGCTTTGGGTTCCGGGACAAATATGTTAAATGGGTGCACCTACTATATACATCCCCCACTGCCCGAGCCCGTATTGGTTCTTACATTTCTGACCAATATACAGTCCACAGGGGTACGAGACAGGGATGCCCATTATCTCCCCTGTTGTTCGTTCTTGCGCTGGAACCCCTAGCGATATCGCTTAGACAATCAGCAGACCGGCTTGGTATACCCATCGATGGTGCAACCCACCTAATTTCCATTTATACAGACAACATCCTCTTGTATCTACGTGATCTAACAGCCAAGAACACCCCTCTTTCCGATATTTCTGCCACCTTCGAACGTCTCTCGGGCCTGGCTATAAACCCGGGAAAGTCCATGGCTTACTTTTTTCAGGAAATACCATATCCTAACAATCTACAGTTCGGCGACTATGCCTTACCAGTGGCCCCCACCACCTTTAAGTACTTAGGATCCAAGTTTATTGAACGCAGATGGATCAAATCGAAAGTAACATAGTGCGGGCCATAAAAGCCCTCCGTGTCAGTTTGACCTTTTGGTCCTCTCTGCCATTGTCGTGATGGGGTGTATTGCCATCTCAAAGATGGTGATGCGTCCTCACCTATTATAATATTTTGTGAACTTACCTGTCGTAGTCCCAGAGGCTATTTTCCATACATTGAATACTATATCTCTGAAGAGGCTCCCGTCACCCACACACAGGTGAAGCTCTCTGAAGAGGCTCCTGTCACCCACACACAGGTGAAGCTCTGAAGAGGCTCCTGTCACCTACACACAGGTGAAACTCTCTGAAGAGGCTCCCGTCACCCACACACAGGTGAAACTCTCTGAAGAGGCTCCTATCACCCACACACAGGTGAAACTCTTTGAAGAGGCTCCTGTCACCCACACACAGGTGAAACTCTCTGAAGAGGCTCCTGTCACCCACACACAGGTGAAGCTCTCTGAAGAGGCTCCTGTCACCCACACACAGGTGAAACTCTCTGAAGAGGCTCCTGTCACCCACACACAGGCGAAGCTCTCTGAAGAGGCTCCTATCACCCACACACAGGTGAAGCTCTCTGAAGAGGCTGCCGTCACCCACACACAGGTGAAGCTCTCTGAAGAGGCTCCCGTCACCCACACACAGGTGAAGCTCTCTGAAGAGGCTCCTATCACCCACACACAGGTGAAGCTCTCTGAAGAGGCTTCTGTCACCCACACACAGGTGAAGCTCTCTGAAGAGGCTCCCGTCACCCACACACAGGTGAAGCTCCGAAGAGGGTCTTGTCACCCACACACAGGTGAAGCTCTCTGAAGAGGCTCCTATCACCCACACACACAGGTGAAGCTCTGAAGAGGCTCCTATCACCCACACACAGGTGAAGCTCTGAAGAGGCTCCTATCACCCACACACAGGTGAAGCACTCTGAAGAGGCTCCTATCACCCACACACAGGTGAAGCTCTCTGAAGAGGCTCCCGTCACCCACACACAGGTGAAGCTCTCTGAAGAGGCTCCTGTCACCCACACACAGGTGAAGCTCTGAAGAGGCTCCTATCACCCACACACAGGTGAAGCTCTGAAGAGGCTCCCGTCACCCACACACAGGTGAAGCTCTCTGAAGAGGCTCCTGTCACCCACACACAGGTGAAGCTCTCTGAAGAGGCTCCTGTCACCCAAACACAGGTGAAGCGCTCTGAAGAGGCTCCTGTCACCCACACACAGGTGAAGCTCTCTGAAGAGGCTCCTATCACCCACACACAGGTGAAGCTCTCTGAAGAGGCTCCCGTCACCCACACACAGGTGAAGCTCTCTGAAGAGGCTCCTATCACCCACACACAGGTGAAGCTCTCTGAAGAGGCTCCCGTCACCCACACACAGGTGAAACTCTCTGAAGAGGCTCCTGTCACCCACACACAGGCGAAGCTCTCTGAAGAGGCTCCTGTCACCCACACACAGGTGAAGCTCTCTGAAGAGGCTCCTATCACCCACACACAGGTGAAGCTCTCTGAAGAGGCTGCCGTCACCCACACACAGGTGAAGCTCTGAAGAGGCTCCTGTCACCCACACACAGGTGAAGCTCTGAAGAGGCTCCTGTCACCCACACACAGGTGAAGCTCTCTGAAGAGGCTCCTATCACCCACACACAGGTGAAGCTCTCTGAAGAGGCTCCTGTCACCCACACACAGGTGAAGCTCTCTGAAGAGGCTTCTGTCACCCACATACAGGTGAAGCTCTCTGAAGAGGCTCCCGTCACCCACACACAGGTGAAGCTCCGAAGAGGCTCTTGTCACCCGCACACAGGTGAAGCTCTCTGAAGAGGCTCCTATCACCCACACACACAGGTGAAGCTCTCTGAAGAGGCTCCTATCACCCACACACAGGTGAAGCTCTCTGAAGAGGCTCCCGTCACCCACACACAGGTGAAGCTCTCTGAAGAGGCTCCTGTCACCCACACACAGGTGAAGCTCTCTGAAGAGGCTCCTGTCACCCACACACAGGTGAAGCTCTCTGAAGAGGCTCCTATCACCCACACACAGGTGAAGCTCTCTGAAGAGGCTCCTATCACCCACACACAGGTGAAGCTCTCTGAAGAGGCTCCCGTCACCCACACACAGGTGAAGCTCTCTGAAGAGGCTCCCGTCACCCACACACAGGTGAAGCTCTCTGAAGAGGCTCCTGTCACCCACACACAGGTGAAGCTCTCTGAAGAGGCTCCCGTCACCCACACACACAGGTGAAGCTCTCTGAAGAGGCTCCCGTCACCCACACACAGGTGAAGCTCTCTGAAGAGGCTCCTGTCACCCACACACAGGTGAAGCTCTCTGAAGAGGCTCCTATCACCCACACACAGGTGAAGCTCTCTGAAGAGGCTCCCGTCACCCACACACAGGTGAAGCTCTCTGAAGAGGCTCCCGTCACCCACACACAGGTGAAGCTCTCTGAAGAGGCTCCTATCACCCACACACAGGTGAAGCTCTCTGAAGAGGCTCCTGTCACCCACACACAGGTGAAGCTCTGAAGAGGCTCCTGTCACCCACACACAGGTGAAGCTCTCTGAAGAGGCTCCTATCACCCACACACAGGTGAAGCTCTCTGAAGAGGCTCCCGTCACCCACACAAAGGTGAAGCTCTCTGAAGAGGCTCCTGTCACCCACAATCAGGTGAAGCTCTCTGAAGAGGCTCCTATCACCCACACACAGGTGAAGCTCTCTGAAGAGGCTCCTGTCACCCACACACAGGTGAAGCTCTCTGAAGAGGCTCCTATCACCCACACACACAGGTGAAGCTCTCTGAAGAGGCTCCTATCACCCACACACAGGTGAAGCTCTCTGAAGAGGCTCCCGTCACCCACACACAGGTGAAGCTCTCTGAAGAGGCTCCTATCACCCACACACAGGTGAAGCTCTCTGAAGAGGCTCCTGTCACCCACACACAGGTGAAGCTCTCTGAAGAGGCTCCTATCACCCACACACAGGTGAAGCTCTCTGAAGAGGCTCCTATCACCCACACACACAGGTGAAGCTCTCTGAAGAGGCTCCTATCACCCACACACAGGTGAAGCTCTCTGAAGAGGCTCCCGTCACCCACACACAGGTGAAGCTCTCTGAAGAGGCTCCTGTCACCCACACACAGGTGAAGCTCTCTGAAGAGGCTCCTATCACCCACACAAAGGTGAAGCTCTGAAGAGGCTCCTATCACCCACACACAGGTGAAGCTCTCTGAAGAGGCTCCTGTCACCCACACACAAGTGAAGCTCTCTGAAGAGGCTCCCGTCACCCACACACAGGTGAAGCTCTCTGAAGAGGCTCCTATCACCCACACACAGGTGAAGCTCTCTGAAGAGGCTCCTGTCACCCACACACAGGTGAAGCTCTCTGAAGAGGCTCCCGTCACCCACACACAGGTGAAGTTCTCTGAAGAGGCTCCCGTCACCCACACACAGGTGAAGCTCTCTGAAGAGGCTCCCGTCACCCACACACAGGTGAAGTTCTCTGATGAGGCTCCCATCACCCACACACAGGTGAAGCTCTCTGATGAGGCTCCCATCACCCACACACAGGTGAAGCTCTCTGAAGAGGCTCCCGTCACCCACACACAGGTGAAGCTCTCTGAAGAGGCTCCCGTCACCCACACACAGGTGAAGCTCTCTGAAGAGGCTCCCGTTACCCACACACAGGTGAAGCTCTCTGAAGAGGCTCCTGTCACCCACACACAGGTGAAGCTCTCTGAAGAGGCTCCTATCACCCACACACAGGTGAAGCGCTCTGAAGAAGCTCCTGTCACCCACACACAGGGGAAGCTCTCTGAAGAGGCTCCTATCACCCACACACAGGTGAAGCTCTCTGAAGAGGCTCCCGTCACCCACACACAGGTGAAGCTCTCTGAAGAGGCTCCTATCACCCACACACAGGTGAAGCTCTCTGAAGAGGCTCCTGTCACCCACAATCAGGTGAAGCTCTCTGAAGAGGCTCCTATCACCCACACACAGGTGAAGCTCTCTGAAGAGGCTCCTGTCACCCACACACAGGTGAAGCTCTCTGAAGAGGCTCCCGTCACCCACACACAGGTGAAGTTCTCTGAAGAGGCTCCCGTCACCCACACACAGGTGAAGCTCTCTGAAGAGGCTCCCGTCACCCACACACAGGTGAAGTTCTCTGATGAGGCTCCCATCACCCACACACAGGTGAAGCTCTCTGATGAGGCTCCCATCACCCACACACAGGTGAAGCTCTCTGAAGAGGCTCCCGTCACCCACACACAGGTGAAGCTCTCTGAAAAGGCTCCTGTCACCCACACACACCCACACACAGGTGAAGCTCTCTGAAGAGGCTCCCGTCACCCACACACAGGTGAAGCTCTCTGAAGAGGCTCCTGTCACCCACACACAGGTGAAGCTCTCTGAAGAGGCTCCTATCACCCACACACAGGTGAAGCTCTCTGAAGAGGCTCCTATCACCCACACACAGGTGAAGCTCTCTGAAGAGGCTCCTGTCACCCACACACAGGTGAAGCTCTCTGAAGAGGCTCCTGTCACCCACACACAGGTGAAGCTCTCTGAAGAGGCTCCTATCACCCACACACAGGTGAAGCTCTCTGATGAGGCTCCCATCACCCACACACAGGTGAAGCTCTCTGAAGAGGCTCCTATCACCCACACACAGGTGAAGCTCTCTGAAGAGGCTCCTGTCACCCACACACAGGTGAAGCTCTCTGAAGAGGCTCCTATCACCCACACACAGGTGAAGCTCTCTGAAGAGGCTCCCGTTACCCACACACAGGTGAAGCTCTCTGAAGAGGCTCCTGTCACCCACACACAGGTGAAGCTCTCTGAAGAGGCTCCCGTCACCCACACACACAGGTGAAGCTCTCTGAAGAGGCTCCCGTCACCCACACACAGGTGAAGCTCTCTGAAGAGGCTCCTGTCACCCACACACAGGTGAAGCTCTGAAGAGGCTCCTGTCACCCACACACAGGTGAAGCTCTCTGAAGAGGCTCCCGTCACCCACACACACAGGTGAAGCTCTCTGAAGAGGCTCCCGTCACCCACACACAGGTGAAGCTCTCTGAAGAGGCTCCCGTCACCCACACACAGGTGAAACTCTCTGAAGAGGCTCCTATCACCCACACACAGGTGAAGCTCTCTGAAGAGGCTCCCGTCACCCACACACAGGTGAAGCTCTCTGAAGAGGCTCCTGTCACCCACACACAGGTGAAGCTCTCTGAAGAGGCTCCCGTCACCCACACACAGGTGAAGCTCTCTGAAGAGGCTCCCGTCACCCACACACAGGTGAAGCTCTCTGAAGAGGCTCTTATCACCCACACACAGGTGAAGCTCTCTGAAGAGGCTCCTGTCACCCACACACAGGTGAAGCTCTCTGAAGAGGCTCCTATCACCCACACACAGGTGAAGCTCTCTGAAGAGGCTCCCGTTACCCACACACAGGTGAAGCTCTCTGAAGAGGCTCCTGTCACCCACACACAGGTGAAGCTCTCTGAAGAGGCTCCTATCACCCACACACAGGTGAAGCTCTCTGAAGAGGCTCCCGTTACCCACACACAGGTGAAGCTCTCTGAAGAGGCTCCTGTCACCCACAATCAGGTGAAGCTCTCTGAAGAGGCTCCTATCACCCACACACAGGTGAAGCTCTCTGAAGAGGCTCCTGTCACCCACACACAGGTGAAGCTCTCTGAAGAGGCTCCTGTCACCCACACACAGGTGAAGCTCTCTGAAGAGGCTCCTGTCACCCACACACAGGTGAAGCTCTTTGAAGAGGCTCCTGTCACCCACACACAGGTGAAGCTCTCTGAAGAGGCTCCTATCACCCACACACAGGTGAAGCTCTCTGAAGAGGCTCCTGTCACCCACACACAGGTGAAGCTCTCTGAAGAGGCTCCCGTCACCCACACACAGGTGAAGCTCTCTGAAGAGGCTCCCGTCACCCACACACAGGTGAAGCTCTCTGAAGAGGCTCCTATCACCCACACACAGGTGAAGCTCTCTGAAGAGGCTCCTGTCACCCACACACAGGTGAAGCTCTCTGAAGAGGCTCCTATCACCCACACACAGGTGAAGCTCTCTGAAGAGGCTCCCGTCACCCACACACACAGGTGAAGCTCTCTGAAGAGGCTCCTATCACCCACACACAGGTGAAGCTCTCTGAAGAGGCTCCTATCACCCACACACAGGTGAAGCTCTCTGAAGAGGCTCCCGTCACCCACACACACAGGTGAAGCTCTCTGAAGAGGCTCCCGTCACCCACACACACAGGTGAAGCTCTCTGAAGAGGCTCCCGTCACCCACACACAGGTGAAGCTCTCTGAAGAGGCTCCTATCACCCACACACAGGTGAAGCTCTCTGAAGAGGCTTCTGTCACCCACATACAGGTGAAGCTCTCTGAAGAGGCTCCTGTCACCCACACACAGGTGAAGCTCTCTGAAGAGGCTCCTATCACCCACACACAGGTGAAGCTCTCTGAAGAGGCTCCCGTTACCCACACACAGGTGAAGCTCTCTGAAGAGGCTCCTGTCACCCACACACAGGTGAAGCTCTCTGAAGAGGCTCCCGTCACCCACACACACAGGTGAAGCTCTCTGAAGAGGCTCCCGTCACCCACACACAGGTGAAGCTCTCTGAAGAGGCTCCCGTCACCCACACACACAGGTGAAGCTCTCTGAAGAGGCTCCTATCACCCACACACAGGTGAAGCTCTGAAGAGGCTCCTGTCACCCACACACAGGTGAAGCTCTCTGAAGAGGCTCCTGTCACCCACACACAGGTGAAGCTCTCTGAAGAGGCTCCTATCACCCACACACAGGTGAAGCTCTCTGAAGAGGCTCCTGTCACCCACACACAGGTGAAGCTCTCTGAAGAGGCTCCTGTCACCCACACACAGGTGAAGCTCTCTGAAGAGGCTCCTGTCACCCACACACAGGTGAAGCTCTGAAGAGGCTCCTGTCACCCACACACAGGTGAAGCTCTCTGAAGAGGCTCCTATCACCCACACACAGGTGAAGCTCTCTGAAGAGGCTCCCGTCACCCACACACAGGTGAAGCTCTCTGAAGAGGCTCCTGTCACCCACACACAGGTGAAGCTCTTTGAAGAGGCTCCTGTCACCCACACACAGGTGAAGCTCTCTGAAGAGGCTCCTGTCACCCACACACAGGTGAAGCTCTCTGAAGAGGCTCCTATCACCCACACACACAGGTGAAGCTCTCTGAAGAGGCTCCTATCACCCACACACAGGTGAAGCTCTCTGAAGAGGCTCCCGTCACCCACACACAGGTGAAGCTCTCTGAAGAGGCTCCTGTCACCCACACACAGGTGAAGCTCTCTGAAGAGGCTCCTGTCACCCACACACAGGTGAAGCTCTCTGAAGAGGCTCCTATCACCCACACACAGGTGAAGCTCTCTGAAGAGGCTCCTATCACCCACACACAGGTGAAGCTCTCTGAAGAGGCTCCCGTCACCCACACACAGGTGAAGCTCTCTGAAGAGGCTCCCGTCACCCACACACAGGTGAAGCTCTCTGAAGAGGCTCCTATCACCCACACACAGGTGAAGCTCTCTGAAGAGGCTCCCGTCACCCACACACAGGTGAAGGTCTCTGAAGAGGCTCCCGTCACCCACACACAGGTGAAGCTCTCTGAAGAGGCTCCCGTCACCCACACACAGGTGAAACTCTCTGAAGAGGCTCCCGTCACCCACACACAGGTGAAGCTCTCTGAAGAGGCTCCCGTCACCCACACACAGGTGAAGCTCTCTGAAGAGGCTCCTATCACCCACACACAGGTGAAGCTCTCTGAAGAGGCTCCCGTCACCCACACACAGGTGAAGCTCTCTGAAGAGGCTCCTATCACCCACACACAGGTGAAGCTCTCTGAAGAGGCTCCCGTCACCCACACACAGGTGAAGCTCTCTGAAGAGGCTCCTATCACCCACACACAGGTGAAGCTCTCTGAAGAGGCTCCCGTCACCCACACACAGTTGAAGCTCTCTGAAGAGGCTCCCGTCACCCACACACAGGTGAAGGTCTCTGAAGAGGCTCCCGTCACCCACACACAGGTGAAGCTCTGAAGAGGCTCCTATCACCCACACACAGGTGAAGCTCTCTGAAGAGGCTCCTATCACCCACACACAGGCGAAGCTCTCTGAAGAGGCCCCTATCACCCACACACAGGTGAAGCTCAGGTATGTTTTTGGGGTAACCCTCAAAACATGATACCCGGTAAGAGTAGGTTTGGATGGGGGATCAATCCAATGGTCTCTCACCGCAATGATGCATGAGCACAAGTCTTGAGTATTATGAGGCCAAAAAAACAAACAAAGAAGTAAGACGTAGATGGACATTGATAAGGAACCTGTCGAGGGAAAAGGAAGAATGAATAAGTTAGAGAGAAGGAAGGGCAGAGACTGAACGATTGTGAAAGGAAAGACAGGGAGAAAGAAAGTGTGTCGGAGGAAGCAGCGCCGCATAAATCTGCTTTAAGCGGGCCAATTTATCTTCCTTTGGCGCAGATCAGGAAGGTACCAGGCAGGGCTGAGGCTCATGGGGCCCAATTTACTAAGCGAATGTTCCGTCGCTGCTGAGTTCCGCTGTCGACATGATTTATGTTAATGGTCTCAGGCCCTGGAAAGGGAACATTTATATGGAGGGAATCTAGCAGTGGCCACAGAGGCTGAGTCTCAGCTGTGCCGTTGTTTGTTTCTTGTTTCATGAGGTAATGTGACTGGGAATTCAGCTTTCAAAAAGCACTGGCAAAGCCAATAGGTCTCGTGTAGCAAGACCTATTGGCTTTGTCAATTTTTCTTAGCATGTTGCTTAGCAACATGGTTAAAAGTTCAAAAAGGACTATGATGTAGCCAGCGTTGAACGCGTCCTGGTGCTTTTTGTTTTTATTTATTTTCAGGCATGCTGCACGGCAGCCATGCTGCTGTACAGCATGTTTCTAAAAAAATATTGACAAAGCAAAATGGCTCTATTATTTGGCTATGATAATGTTTTTGAGCCATGTAGTGCAGGTGCACGGATTCTGTGCAGAATGGTTGACATTGAAAAAAAACTATGAGTTAGCAAGCTTTGACCTCATTATATATTTTTTTAATTAGTTTCCGGAAAAATACGCTCTGCTGTGCCAGACAATCTCAATGCTGGCTCACGTCACCCCCTAGAAAGCAAAGCAGCCCCATTAGTGCATCTCACCCCGTAACTCCTCATCTGTCTTTCTCGCCCCAGTCCTTACTAATGAGCATGCACCCAAGCTATCCTCCCTTTTAAGGTCCTTAAAGAAAAAACAACAGTCCTCAAAGTATGAAGCACCCGGTGCTTTAATCATGTTTGCAAGTTAATTCAGTACTGCAGAAAGAGCCCCTGAACCAAAAGCAGACTCATTGGAACCCCCGACTGAAGTCTATAGTGAGACACAAGAACGGTGACGAGGAAGACTATGACTCGGAGTAATGAAGATTACCAGTAAGTAATCCGAACATTGATATACATATCTACATAAACCTGTGCTAATGCACGGTCACTACCTGTAGCCCACCCAAACAACAATTTGGTCCACAGGGCATCTCTAGTTCCGTGAGTTCGTGGGTCTGGTTCGGGTGTTCCGAACCCGTTCGAATAAAGTCGTCAGAAATAGACGATTTTGGTGTCAGCAGACCGCAAATTACGAGTATAGTGTGTTTGAGTGTTTTCGCATGAATCGATCGATGAGAACACTCCGTATTCAAGGATTTAGTTTAAACCTTCGGGTTCCATTTTGTGTACGGCAGCCATTTTGAGTGGTTGCCCTCACTTAGGCCGATTACTATGGCCGAACGAGTCCTTGAGACACGTATGTCTTAGCTGACTTCTGAATGACCTGGCCGTACTGACTCCTTGCCCGAGGCTGACCTCGCTGAGCCAGTTCCTTGTTAAGCAGCTGGTCAGATAAAGATCAAAGAGTAGGGCACACCTGAGTTTATGGTACACTGCTCCCACCTTTCTATCTCACTTTCAATCTACTTCTGTTCCTTCCTTTACAACGTAATCACTGATTTGGGTTGAGGGTTTATGATGGGTTTGTCCGGCCTGACTGAACAGGATAATGGAATGTGCTTGGTCATTTCTGGTGGGCTGGACAACAGAGAATGGGATTGTCGTCATACACTACTTTCAAAATGTCACTCTGCGATTGGTCAGTTTGTATGAACCCAATGCTAATTTGGAATGTTGCCTGAGGCTTGATTTTTGGCATAAAAGACCATGTTCCGCTCATTGAATTTGTGCAGTCTCTAGCGAACCACCTGTGTGTGCTTCGTAGATCTCTGTTCCTGGTTGCAGCCAATAAACTTTGGTCTTTGACGTCATCAAGAAGTATCCCGTGTCTCTGTTTGCCAAGACAAGGGAACTCGAAGGCATCGGGCGTTTTCCCTGATGCCGCTGGGTTGTAAAACCCGGTCCTTCACATCGCCACACTAACCCCGTTCATCGTCTACTGCTTTACTACAGTGGCACAGCAACAGCTCTGCCAGGACATCAATCCCCTTAGCTGCCTCACCGCCAGAGGTGTACACACTGCTCTGCCAGTGCACCTCAAACATGTCCCTTCCTATTCCATTGCTGATGCCCTTCCTCTTAAGCTGGTGCACTGCAATCACAACCTGCAGGCAGCCCAAAGCATGCAGTACTGGAAGCACAGACAGCATTGCAAGTTAATCTCCATCCTACCCGGCATCGTCCACTATAACAACTGGAACAACATATATTGCTCTGCCAGTGCATCTCAACTGTGATCTGGTATTCTAGCCCTGGTACCCACTCATCTGTGCTAATACACCAAAGTCCCAAGATCCCCTCACCCAAAAGACACAGTTCTGGCACACCTAACTCCACTCGGACAGCGCATCTCTATCCTGACCTGTCCCAAACCTACTCTACCCAAGCCCAACTGGCTTTTCAGAGGTACTGGTCTGTCGTCCAGTAGCCCACAGTAGACGTGTATATTTTCAGATTATAAAGATAATGAGCACAGATGTATCTTCCTACTAGAGTGTTGTGTTTTGCCTTGGCCTCGCTTTTGTCGGTTCCCCTCATCAAGCTGTCCGAAGGAGTGGTAAAGCTTTCTCCTACCAAAGCCTGGAATGAACTTCCACGGGACATGCATTTGATTCCCCTTGAGGCTGTATTCCACAGGAAATTTAAATCCTGGCTTTTTTCTGTGAGACAAAAAGGATTGCATGAGGTGTGTATCTAAGGGCCCCTCCCGTCTACTGCTGGGAAGCTCCTTGGAGTAGCTGTGTGCTGTATACATCCCTCATTCATTGATTCAGATGTGGATGTCCTATCCTTTGAGGCATGTTGTCTCCTCTGTAGAGAATGCCCCCCCTCTTCCCATCCTATTCCCTACAATGACTAGACCCTGCTGTGAATCACCTGCCCGTCTGATGCAGAATCACTGTAGTCTGGTCAGCTGCAGTCCAGAGGGGAGGCAGTCTAATTAGGGTATGAATGTTAGTGAGAAAAGTAAAAACGGTTGACCGAAAGGTGCGACATGTAACTTTGAGGACTTGTCGTGCAGCAACCACCAACAATTAGGAGCCTGGTGATGGAATCAGGGGAGCTCACTGGCCCGCCTTTATGATTTGCTCTCCTCAAGGGTGAGAATGAGATCTAATCTGCCCTAGTGGCGGTGGTGGGGAGGTGGTAGCTTCAGGTACGAAGAACAGTTTTTTAAATTACAATAAAATTAATAAAATAGCATTTGCAATACCAGTAGGTCTGGCTTTATGGGAATGTTGCATGGTAATGTGAAGCATTACACATACATAGCATGGGAATGGATATGTATTTGTGTGGCAGCAAAGAACTGTAGAATAATACTGGTGTAGGTTAAAAGGTCAGGTGACAGTTGCACTGTCAAGTCAGACCTAAACATCCACGTAGGTTAAAAACTGCCCTCCTCCCATCTGTGCTGCTGCCAGAGAAAAACAGCATACATTATCTAGTTATCTGAGATGCTTTAATAGCATTGCAATGTCATGTGTGTGCCCCTAAAGGGTCAAGGCAAGGCAGCACATTATCTTAGCTGCAGGAAGGGCTTTTTGTGGAAGCACACAATTTTCACCCAGTCAAAACATGTCCTCCTGGCTCCCAACATGTGGGTGGGGCCAAAGCCCCTCTCTAGTGATGCTCACATAACTGTCTGCCGACAGCTGCACTCACTGTCAAGCCATACCATGAAAAGGATATTATCCAATTCCAATTCCAAAAATTCTTTATTTCGGCCACATGGGCCATAAAAGATGCAGTAAAAATACATACAGATAAGACACAATATATACAATAAGAACCAGCTGGACCTGCAATGTTAAAAGATACAAGGTAATATGAATTAACCAGACATTTTCTTCCTTATTACCCATGCTGCCATTAAGAATTTAGACACCGCAAAGACGATGTGGCCCAGGGTGCTGGTTTTCATAATCCTGTAGGCCTGTAAATAGTTTCTGAAGCCCAGGTTCCGACACAGAGGAGCTAACCAGCGCCTCCTCGGGCTCCGATAGGCATGGCAACAGAACATTATGTGCAAGTCGTCTTCATCCTTGGCTTTACAGCATGAGCAAAGCTTGTCACCCCCTAGCGACCATTTATAAGTAAAGACTTTAGTAGGGAGCGTGCCAAACCTCCATTGCAGGAACAGTTTCCTCGCCAGAAGAGGATAGATAAAATCCATAAAAGGTTCAAAAACATAAGAATTTTTGGATACTAAGAAACGTCCCGTCAAGGTGCCACTGTTGTAAGCATTGTCCATATCAGCAAGGCTTTTGTTCTTGTAAAGCTGTGCGAGGGTTTTGCGCGAAATCCTTCTACAGCCCAGCGCTGGATCATCCCATAGATCTGGCAATTTCAGGCTAGACAGTTCCGACTTGATGAATGCCAGCCAAGGGATCTTACCATTTACATCCAGCCTCATGACGTTTATAAGGTCCTGCCTGTAGTGATACAATTCCTCTGTGGACCATAACCGGTGCCAGAACTTCACAGGTTTTGACCGTAGGTCCTCAGCAATTGATGGAAGGCCCAGGTCGAGTCTTAGGGGGAGGAGTGGAGTGCCTTGCGGGAGAGCAAGTAAGCGTCTGAGGAAACAATTTTCCACCCCTGCCATAACCTTCCCAGCTTTGTGTCCCCACAGCTCACTGCCATAAGAGGCAGCTGCCTTCACCTGGGTCCTGTACGTTTCCAGGGCCGGACTAACAGGCTTGAAGGTGGATTTGTTGGACACCCTCAAGAGTGCGCCCGATAGCTGGGAAAGTTTCAACCTGGATTTTGCTACCTGGGAGTCCCATATCAGATTTTCTTGAAGTGATACCCCCAGATATATAAAGGTCGAGACCCTTTCAAGGCTAGTTTCCCCCAGTTTTGGATTGGGTCTGGTTTTGGTGGGAGGGTTGAAGATCATGAACTTGGTTTTTTGCGTGTTCACCTCCAACCCGTGTTGCCGACAGAAGTGGCCAAAACCATCCACAATCCTCTGGATCCCCATAGGGGATTTGGAAAGAAGGAGGGTATCATCGGCAAACATTATTGCCGGAACCCTCCTTCCTGCCAAAACCGAGGCGTCATTGTCCCCAACAGCATCAAGATGTTGGATGACGCTGTTAATGTACAGACAGAACAGTGTCGGAGCCAACACACAGCCCTGTCTGACACCTCGGGAGACCGGGAATTTACCCGAGGGCTTGCCATCCCTCCCACACCTCACTTGCGCAAAGTTGTTCTCATGCAGCCTAATGATGATTCTAAGGAGGTGGGGGGGAACTCCTAGCTTCTGCAGAACCTCCCATAACTTCCCCCTCGGGACTAGGTCGAAGGCTGACCTCAGGTCCACGAAGACCATGTACAATCGACCTCCCTCTAGCGTGACCGTCTTCCAATACAGGAGAAGGAGGCGAAAAATTTGGTCCATGGTCGACGTGTTCTTCCTGAAGCCAGCCTGGAGGGGGCTCATGATGTCATTTTCTTCGACCCAGTCTAGGAGATGGTCCAAAATGAGGCGCGCAAAGAGCTTTTGGGGCACATCTATAAGGCTTATAGGCCTGTAATTGGAAGGGAGCAAAGTAGAACCCTTCTTATGGATGGGTACAATCTCTGCCCCCAACCACGACCCAGGGATCGCCATACCTCCAAGAATGGCATTGAAAAGGATAAGAAGGTATGGACCCCAGATGTCCGGGTGGTGCCTAAATAGATCCCCGGGTAACCTATCCAGGCCTGGTGCCTTCCCCACTGCCAAGCGTTCTAGGGCATGCTCCACTTCCCCCAGGGATAATTCTATTCCAAACTCCTGAGTACCCAAGGGCAGTTGCAGCTCTGCGGCCGGGCAGGAACTAGTATCTTGGTAAAGAGCCCCAAAGTGGGCCTCCCAGACCGCAGGGGCTATATTGGGCTCAATCGCTTTACTGAGCTCCCCTGTCCCATTGTTTACTAGGGCCCAGAATTTCCGGGAGTCCCTGGCTTTTAGGGCATCAAAGAGATCCTGCCAGTGATCCCAGTCCCACTCGGTCCTTGCAGTCACCAGCACTGATTTATAGTGCTTCCTAAGGCCACGTACATTGGCCTTGTCTGACCCCTCTTTTATTGCTGCAATGAGCTCAGATTTTGCTGTCCTGCAATCTGAGGTGTACCAGGAGGGAACAAGGGTCCTTTTCTTTCGGATTGGGACCTCCGGATGGAATACCTCGGCCAAATCCCTCACTAAATCCTGGTGAATGTTACCCAGTTTCTCATAGTAATCTGGGGTTCTTGGTTCATTCAGGAGAGCATCCACCTCCATGAAGCTTGGCAATGCCAGCTCATATAATTTCTTGATGGACTCTTCCGAGCTCACCAACTTTCCCCACTTGACCCGGCGCCTGTTTGTGGTGAGGAACAAATCCCCCAGATCATCCCCTTGGCCAACTGAGGATGGGTCCGTCATGGGCAGGGGGCACAGGATATTTAGGCAGAGGGCATTGTGGTCGCTGTCTGACCTCTTAATTACCCTGAAGTCAAGCACTTTAGGCCAGAGTGTAATGTCCACCATAATGTAGTCTAGCCTCGACTCATGGCCCCTCCTATTGAAAGTACACACTGAGGGGGTATCGGAAGGGGTACGACCATTACACGCCCTCAGTGCGCAATTCAGGGTAAGGGACATGAGTTGCAAAGCTAGAGGGGACCAGGCTTTAGGGTGAGGAGAAGATGACGGTGGAACCCCCCAATGGTCATCCTCGGCCGTAAGGGCACCATCCAGTAAACCTTCCAAGGGTTCAAAGTGGCAGTTGAAGTCTCCTCCAAGCACCACCTTGAGGTCACCCGGTAGTTGGCCCAAGAAGGTAGCCAGTTCATTTAGGGTTGGTGATTCGTTTGGCGAGGCAACTGGACGCGAGTAGACGTTGACAATGGCCCACGGAGTTTTACCAGGCCACGTGAGCCGCACACACTGGATGTCCTGCGAGCACGTGTGAACCTGCTCCGCCTGGCACCCAGTGTGACTCGCAATCCAGATTGCCAGGCCACCTGATGGCCTCCCCCTCCCAGCCCATTTGGCAGGGATTTCGAACACTTCAAACCCTTTCCTGGGCTGAGTGGCCCTCGCCCAAGTCTCCTGAAAGAGGAGTATATCACAACCACCTACCAGGCAATCCCATTCAGGAGAGCCTTCCTTGTTTGCGATTCCTGCCACATTCCAGGAGAGAATTTTCAGACCCGGGTCGAGTGGCATGGTGCCCTGGGCTCCAGCCAGAGGTTGCGGAGAGACCATGGGTGGAACAGCGTCTAAGGAACCATTTCCGCTGACCGCAATAGTGGCAGGCCCGGCCTGCTCCACTGCCCCTGTTTGCAAAATATGGGCAGACCCGATGTTAGGTGAAGGACCCAGTTGGCACAGGTTGTCATCTGTGGCAGCCCCTCGCTCTCTAGCGGTGTGCAGCCGGGTTAGTTCCAACATGGGGACTATGCCCGATCCCACACATCTTTGCACGTCCTCCACCATCTTCCCAGGATATTATCCTTTAGACAAATCACAGTCCACTGAACATGATATTCACTATACATAACTTTACTAGAATGTGAATCGGAACATTGTTGCAGTGCACGAGAGAGAACAAGGGTGCATTTGTGGCATTACTACATGCCAAAGATGATATTGTACCACCAGGGTGTGTCTGTGACTCTTTGCCTTCAGTGCAGTGGAAATGTCTGGTTTGCAATAGGGGACCGCTGCACAGTGGAGGTGCAGCACAGTTCATTGTGTCTATACAGTGCTGCATATTCCTAATGAGGAGCCATAGTACTTAAGTGGACTGATAGCATCTTGCTCCATATGTTTTTGACCCAGAAATGGCACTCACTGGGATGAATATGTATTTTTCTTCTTCGCCACAGTCGGATATAAGCATTTACAAAGCCAAGTAGCTCATGCATGTGTGATAGCTATTTGCCTTATTCAGTTCTTTTTTATTTTGTAGCTGACAAAGGGGCAAGCAACGTGGGATGGGGAGGGTGGGTCTAAAGTCCTCTGATGCAGCCAGCACTCATTGCATCATGGCCCTTTTTGTGTTGTAATGGGTGCAGGAAGAGCAACCTGGATGGTGGTTGGGGTAAGCAATATGAGGGGCAGCAAGAGGAGAGCAAGAGTGGGCAGCAAGACAATGGAGAGCAGGAGGAGGGTTGGAGGATGAAGTGCAAGCAATGACATGGGGAAGGTGGGAGACAGTGTGCAAATACATGCACTCTTTTGGAGTGCTACAAGTATAATACAAAAAGTACCTTCAGAAGTGCATACCCAGTGGAAGGACACTGGGCATTGAAAGGAAGCAGTTCTTGGTTCATGCTTCATAGCTACAACGAGCACACCAAGAGATAGTGAAACCTGAAGACACTGACCTATAAGAAGCAAAGAAATGAAAGTGATCAGGAAGCTAGAAACAGCGCATGCAGTGTTTCAGGTGAGACCTAAACATTGCTCTCTGCACCACATTATGTGCGACCTAGTGCATGAGAAGCTAAAGGAGCCCAGCTTATGGCACTGGTAGGACCCGTGTTACACCCAGAGGGGGTAAGTCAAGAGTATGTGGGGAGTGGGGGCATATAGCATGTCTTTTGATTGCAGTTGGAAATTGCAACGTTAAAAGTGCAAAAAAAAGACAAAAAAACAGAGGCTACATTGCATATAGTGCCCCAAGGTGCACTGATTCCACCTGAACACTATGGTATTACAGAAGCGGTTGCAGATACTTGCACAGCACCTGCTGTACTATGGATTGTGCAAAAGCACAATTGTGCTGCCACGATCACAAGGGGCCATTCCCTCAATTTCATGGGGAAACACTAACGGGCCTATTAGGATATCTGGCGGATCGCCACCCCCGGGCCGGCGGTAGCAATCCGCCTGCAACATTCAATGTTGACCCCCCCACCATATTAGTATGGTGAGGGGCACTGCTGCGGATGGAAAGACTGTCCGCTGCTTCTCTGCCGGTCGCATTGCCGGCCGGGCGGAAATGGCAGCCAATATGGTGGTGGTGCTTTGCAGGTACCGCGATCCATATTAGCATGCCTGTGGTGACATGCCTTGGATTCTGCCATGAAAAGGCATGCAGAGAATGCCTTTGGGGGCCTGTTGCGGGCCCCCAGGAGGTGGGGGGGGGGGGGGTTGGGGGAGTGGATGCCTGCACTGAGGTTCTGTAAATTGCGAATTCGTTCGTGCTCAGCCTCCATTTTGTAGCCGCCGCCATTTTGTGTTTCCCTCACTCAGGCAGCACGGCGAGCGCGATGTTTTTGTCGTTTCTGCATTTACGTGTCAGGTGGCTTCTTCGCTCTTGTCTATTAACGAGTGTCAGGGTCTGACCGAGTACACTAATTCCTGTCTGAGCTGATTAATCCACGTCCAGACCATTTGCTGGTTCACACCATTCTTTCCCGTAGGTTATCTTATCTGCTGTCCTTCGCTACCCGTCTCATGCATTCTCCTGTTTCACGACTGTCCTTCTAGAGCATACGACTGTGTTTTCTCTACTTGTAAACTGGATTGTGTGGATTCGTTTGTAATTTACTTAAGGGGTCGAGTGACAACATAACCACGGAAACTTGGGTTACCTAAGACTTAAAGCATTGTCTATAACATTTGCCTATGCCTCATGCTCTTGTGTGATTGTATTTTGCATTGTATTGTACCGTATATAAGCCTGTGCGCCACGGAGTTAAGTGGCAGTCTCTTTTGAACCTCGTTATATCAACGACTTCTAAGACAACTGTACTAGCTGCAGCTAATAAATACGATCTTCTACGCCAGACAAAGAGTCTGTGTCTCTGCATTTGACAAGGCAGGTGAATTCCGGGGATTTCAGGCGTACCCTGCGCCGCCGAGCCTTAAGGCTACGGTTCTCCAGCACTTGGGAGGGTACCCATGGTACCCCCATTCATTGACATGCACAAGTGGCAGGCACCACATGGTCCCTGTCACGTTGTGCATGCCAATGCACAACATGCATATTTTGCATTGCGACGGGTGCTGCTGACATCACCGCCCGCCACAATGTAAAATGTGATGGATACGACTGCCAGGGTGGCGGTAGCATCATAATTGCCATAGTGAGACCGCCATACCTCTGGCGGTCGGTCCCGTTTACCGTTACGCCATCATAATAGGCCCCTAAGAATTTAAGGCTGTGCATATTAGCTATTCAAGCACTGGGGCGGAAAACCTATCAGGAGGCATACATTAAGTGTCCCAGGTAGGAGGTGACACATAGTTAGTGTGCCATCTCAGAGCACCCCTTCAGAGTAGGGGTATGGAGTCCCAGGGACCCTTCAGGCATCCCCCTTGTGGGTGCTGTGACATGGCACCTGCCTGTGGGGGAATCCCGGGTCACCCTTCAAGGTGATGCCAGGTTGCCACCTGCAGTGAAATGCAGATAAACAACTTCAAACAGCCAGCCTGACTTTCATTAAGTGCTGTGCACAGGGCCATTTATCTCATCGGGCATTTCCCCAGAGGGGGTTTAATAACTGGAGGCAGTATTGAAGGACAGGGCAGCCTCTTTCACACTCTCTAGTTCCTCTGGTTTATAGCAGAGCACCAGAGAAGATAAGCATCTCGCTATCCCCTATATTAAATCAAACTCTGATTTCAGGAGTTTTTCCAATTATCTGGAAGAAAGCCTGTATTCCTCCTCTTGTAAAAAAAGTTGGATCCACTAGACTAGAAAAACGACTGTTGCATCTCCTGCCTGCCTCTGCCTGCCAAGGTTCTTGAGAAGGCTATGAACTCAGAACTAACATCTTATCTAGAGACCAATAACATCCTTGACTCCACGCAACATGGCTTAAGATCATTACACTCCACGGAGACAGCCTTAATTATGACAGCAGAGGAACTACGAAAGGTGATGGACGATGGAGGAAGGGCTACACTGGTCCTGCTTGATTTAGCAGCAGCCTTTGATACCGTGAATCACACGGTATTAATACAGAGGTTACAGGATGTAGGTATCAGTGGTACAGCTCTTGCCCTCCTCTCCTCCTTTCAATCGTCTAGGGAACAAGTGATTTTCTGGGATGGATATCGGTCTGAGGAGTTTATACTCCCTGGCGAAGTCCCACAAGGCTCGGCCTTATCCCCTACACTTTTCAATATTTATGTAGCCCGTCTGGCCAGACTGATAAAAAGTTACACTGGTGTCATATGCTGATGACACGCATCTTATAGTGTCTGTAACTCAGTCAGTGGATTCTACAGCAGCCCAATTTTGCAAATGCACCTTTGACCTGATGACCTGGATGATTGCCAACTTTTTAAAATTGCACACAGGTAAAACAGAGGTGATAGAATTTGGTCAGAAGGCCTCGGTCTGGAATCATCTCTGGTGGACAACTGCAGCCGGTATTTGTCCTGCTCCAGTTAATAAAGCCAGGAACCTTGGTCTTATGTTTGACAAAGAACTTACATGGACCCCTCAAATCAATCAAGTCTCATCAGCCTGTTTTTTATGTTGAAAGGCTTGAGGAAGATTCTTCCATTTATTCCTTTCTCCCTGAGGAAAACAGTGGCGGTAGCCAAGATACTGTCCAGAATTGACTATTGTTATTGATTATTGTTGACTTTATTTTGGAGCAGGTGCTGCTCAACTTGCTAAACTTCAGTCAATTCAAACCGCAGCAGCCAGAGTTTTGCTCAAATTGCCCAAACATCACCCTACATCGACCAGTATAAACAACTTCACTGGCTCCCACTCCAACGACGTGTTGATTTTAAGACGCTATGTCTGGTGCATAAAGCCTTGTTTGGTGGCGGGGCCAAGGATGTGCAATCCCTGTTCTCCCGATATGTTCCATCACTGTCTTTGAGGTTGGCCGCTCTTGGCTCCCAAAGATAAAGAGAGTAAGGTGTGGAGGAAAACGCTTCTCTTTCTTGGCTTCTAAACTCTGGAACTCATTGCCCACACACTTGAGACTTCTATCAAATAGATCTGTCTTCAGGAAGGAAATCAAAACATGGCTCTTCTCCCAGCCCTGAACATGCCGGCCATTATGTTTAAACACATCACCTAGCGGCAAGACGCCTCAGCAGTAGTGCGCCTATAAATACCTTCAGTCAGTCAGTCAGTCAGTCAGCAGAAGGCAGCGTTGGGGAACAAGGATAGAGAAAGAGGAGGGAAGGAGAGAAAGGGGTCAGGGAAAGAGTGGAAGGAAAAAGAGAGGAAGGGGAAAAATGATAGAGAGCTAGAAGAGAGAGGAGGAGAAAGGATGGATAGAATCTACTAATACTACAAAAGGATTTAATTTGTGTGAAGCAATGAGAAAATACATTAAGAAATCATTGTTAATCTTATTCAACACACTTATTTTGCTTAGAAATAACTGTGTTGGTTGATACAGATTTTATTAAACAAACTTTAGTCCATGAACAAACCCTTTCTTACAAATAATACACATCAATACAGTAATTAAACATAGTGATATAGTCACCCTAGGGCCTTCATAGGGCTCCGCTTACATTGTTTCAGACTGTTTACAAGTATACCCTGCTTATAGAAGAAAAGTAAATCCATTAAATAACAGTGTCAAAGGGCTTTGTATTGTTTCCCCTACTTACGTAAAAACACACACTTATTGCACTTATTCTGCCTCAAACATTTTTCCTCCTTCAACATTTAGAAAGTGCATGGAAATGTATTTTCTCTGCATCTCAGTATGTGAATGTGGCAAGAAATATCAGTTTGTGCCAAGTTTGTCGTGATGCAAATCTTGTTTGCTTCATTACATATTACAAAAGCACCAACAACATGCAAATGAATTCTTGACACCAGCACACACTGACCAGAGTAATGTAGCCACAAGAACATCTAAAGCAGGCTTCTCCAACGAGTAGCTCGTGAGCTCCTGGTAGCTCTCCATCTACCTGTAAGCGGCTCTCCTGTGTGCAGCCCAGTAAACGACATTAGATGCTTTTGCTTGGTGGAAGAGAAGAAAAAGTGTGTTTTTTTACAACTCATAAGTTAACGTTTGAGGAAAAATGGCTGACTTTCCAAAATGCATGTAAAGCTGATATTTGAGTGATAAAAATCAAATGGTGTTGGAGAGGATTATTACTAATATTATTAACTTGGTGCCCATGTAGAGGCATTTTATATTGCCAAAGCCTTTTTGACATTACTGCTGGCACCCATGTCTAATGCGCTGGAGGGATCACTGCTGCTAAACTTGCATACCACGGCCACTAATTGAGTCCTGTCTGATGAGGTCACTACTACTTCTCTAATATTATTAGTAGCTTGAGAGAATTTTGATTGAACTTAAGTAGCTCTTATTACAGAAAAGGTTGGAGGCCCCTGATCTAAAGAAATGTACCTGGTTACTCTGCGGTGCTGGTCGTGTGATTGAGGCTCAGGGTGAAGCAGACCGGGGAGCAAGGGCCACGTTAAGGTGGACCACCAGGACCCCCTGTTTGAAAGGAGCCGTGCATGGCTCACCTCAGCTCTGAGAGGGAACACACAAGGGCAAAGTCAATTGTACATTGGTTGGTAAGTTTCAGGGTGGTTGGGTGAGCAGGTAAAGATGAGAATGAAACAATAGTGGGGCTGATGGATGGATGAGTGCATGAGTACATTAACAAGCAATTCAATCATTCAGGATTTATAAAGCACAGCAAATTACCCATGAGGGTCTCAAGGTGCTGGAGTTGCTAACTGCTTCGTGGTGATCTGATCATTCAATCGCAATGAGGGAAAAACAAGGAGAAAACAGTGAAAATGAGGGAAAAGCAAGGAGAAGGCACTCAAAAAGCAAGGGAGAAAGCATTGTGAAGACAGGAGCACGAGTGATGCAGCAGCACGGGGAGAGCTGGTCTCTCCTCATGGGTGGTGGATGGTTGGAAGTGCATGGATGAATAGGTAAAGGCACGGATCGGGACAAGGGCACTGGATGGAGGTAGAGGTAGTCTATGGGGGTTGTGGATGTGGGAAGTGATAGCTTATGGGGTTTTTGTAGTTGCAGTAGGGCGACAGCAGTGTATGGGGGATTCCTCCTTCACCTGGACAGGAACATTTCGGGCAGGGTCACCTGCCTGGGACAGGAGCATTTAAATATTCTGAAATGTCATTAGTTTTATTTAAAAAAGAAAATAACTGTGCCCTGCTTCAGGTGTGTAAACAATGGTGGTCTTCTGTGTTTCAACCCTATGAAAAGCGCCATGGTAACCAGTTCACAGCCCCCATTTGTCCACAGGAGACGCACAGGGTGTGTTCAAGTCAGCTATGCAGAGCAGTTTCAGCCAGGGGGAGTCTTCTAAGGCAGAAGGGGGAGGGGCAAGCATTTCACACCTTTAAGCGGACCCTCCCCCTTCACTTCTGACATCTTGCTGAAACTATTTTCACCCCAGCATTAGTGCACCAGCAGACACTCCTTCGAGCCATTGTAACCTGATATTCCAATGAAATACACAGGGTCAAGTCCTCTTTCTACTCTTAATATTCACAATTCTCTTTCATTAGTCCATTGACCTCACCCTGCTAGGCTTATTTATCACTCCGCCTAACGCTCCTCTCCGCTCACTCGATGGGCAGAGGGGATATCTTGCCATATATATGTAATTTAGGCCCAACACACCTCACTGTTGCTTCAGAAGGCCCCGCCCCATTGTAGCCATGCAGTTCAGACCAAGCACCCCATGTCCAGATAAATGCACCTGTCCTGGCAGTGATAGAAACGATGACCTTTGGTGCAACAAAGGGCGCGCTAGCCATGACTCGTGGCAAGTGGTTTTCTTGAGCTTAGCTCCGTTGCCAGTGGCAACAACTGCGGAGTGGGATAACCCCACAGCTCTTTGTTGAGCAGGCTTCGTACGACCCTCACAAAGCCCAAGAATCTGGGAAACCACCTAAGTCCCTGAGGTCTGTAGGCCAGTCTGCTTATTTACTACAAGGACTGACCTCTTCTCCAAACCAACTCCCGAATCCCCGCAGGCTGCTTCTTTCCTGGGTAGATTCCCCTGGGTCTCCCCTAGCATCTGTGGTACAATGTATTTGCAGCAATACTAGGGCAGTATTAGTTGTATTACTTCTGATACTCTTCAAAATTCGTTTAGCACCCCTCTTATGGACAGATTCTAAAGCTTTTCCCCCAAACACTGCAACATCCCCAACGTTCAGGACTGCAGGGACCCTTTTGCACAACCACACAGCTACTTGGCAGGTGCTTGCAACCTTGAGATACCCTTGGACTCTCAACAGGATGTTGTAGGGACTATAAAAAAGCCGTTTGTTTCTTCTCCTTCGTTCTTCAATTTCTTTTTTTTTTTCTTTTTTTTTTTATTGAAAGTTCATGACAATATAGTATACACTATACAAAATAGTAAGTATTAATAAAAGATTATAAATATACACACAGGAAGATGAAATAGACATAGTAATAATAAAAAAGCTGACATAACATGGGGTAATAAATACAATACATATACTAATGCTGGCTACGATAAATGTTTTAGATACTATGGGCCGCCACTTTTTAACTGTCTCCATGATGCCAATGGCGCCCAAATCCTTAATCCCATTTCCCTGGATTTTGCACCCTTTAGAGCATATAATTCTGACTCTATGTTATGAATCCCGAGCATCCTGCACATCCACATTTGAAAGGTAGGGGCCTCAACGTCCTTCCATGCAGCAGCAATTAAGATTCTAAAAACAGCTGTTGATATAAAAACAAGTGCCTCGGATTCTGTATTTAGGCCCAGTTTGGCGTCACACCCAATTATTAAAAGTGTAGGGGATAGGTCTATTTTGACAGCTAGCAGCCCCTCTACAAACTTTTCAATTTCATTTTTAATTGTTCCTAATTTCCCACAGCTGCAAAACATATGTAGAAGGTCAGCCGGACCATTATCGCATCTAGGGCAATTACTATGCTCCTTCTTCCCCCATTCATACAATTTAGCCGGAGTGTAATATAGGTTGAAGAGAGTTTTAAAGTGCTGTGCTCTTAAGTTTGAGGAACGTAGGAACCTTTTATCCATTAGGATAGCTTTATCCAAATCAATGTCAGGATCGCTCAGTTTATCAGCCCAAGTGGCCTCCGTCTTAAGAATATCATCAGGAAGCGTTTCCAATAAAAAACCATAGAGTGTTCTGATTCTGCAACCACCTCCCTTCATATAGTCAAGTATTGTACAATCTTTAGATATGTCTATACTCGGTCTTTTTGAATTTATTGTGTTGGCCAACTGCATATATTTGAACTCTTGGGATCCTTGAAGTGAGTATCGTGACTTAAGGAGTTCAAGGGGCCTCAAAGCATCCTTTGTCATCACTTGACCTAATGTAGTGATTCCCTGTCTTTCCCAGTGTCTCCATGGGCCATCTCTACTTAGATGTGGAAATAGTCCTGACTTCCAGAGTATAGTATGTTTATTAAACTTTGGGATACTCTGGCTCTTCTGTATAGAAGACCATAGCCCCCAGATGTCTTCCAGAATTTTATAACCCGTTGTCTTATAAAAACGTTTATCGTATTTCCTTAACAATACCCCATGTGCCTCACTCCCTAGGGCCAGCTGGTAGATAGATGGAATGTCTCCATGGCAATGTGGTGCAGCTTCAGGGAAAAAGAGTATAGCCATTTGTGTCAGAAGGCAAGACCAATTATAGAATTTAAGATTAGGAATTCCCAACCCACCCTGTTCTTGGGGGAGAGACATGTATTTAATTGATCTCCTCACCTTGTCATATTGCCACACAAAGTTCATAAAAACTGACTCCATTTCCTTGATCAATATATCGTCTACTTTAAAGGGGATAGACCTAAATTTGTACAGGATCTTGGGGAACATTGTCATTTTGATGACATTGACCCTGCCTATGATTGACAATTGAAGGGTATCAATTCTTTTTAGGTCTTGTTTCATCTTTTCAAGCAGGGGCAAAAAGTTGTCTTTGATGATTTCCCTTGGCTGTGCATTAATTGTTATTCCTAGGTAGATTGCTGAGTCCACATACCGGTCATCTAGTTTTACTATATTCCTTGAGCATAAAACCTGTGTTTTTGCCACATTAAGACGATACCCAGATAACCTCCCGAAGTCTGAAGTAATACTAATTATTCCTCTCATTGCACTATCTGGATCGGTGGTAGTTATGGCTAAATCGTCCGCATATGCGAGAATTTTGGTGTGGATTCCGCTAGTGACAACCGGCTTTATATTGACATTATTCTTTATAAGAGTAATTAGGGGGTCTGTGTATAATGCGAACAGGATGGGAGAACACGGACACCCTTGTCTCGTGCCTCTCGTGATATGAATCTGCCCAGAGCTTTCACCCATGAGTTGGATACTGGCTGTTGGATTAAAATACATAGCCTTAATTGCCCGCAAGAATCTGGGGCCAAATCCTCTGTCAACCATCACTTTCAACAAAATACTCCACTTAACGCGGTCGAACGCTTTTTCTGCATCGAGGAGGATCATCGCGACCCCCCCCTCACCAGCCGCATGGATATCGAACAGTGTTATGGCCCTTCTTATATGGTCGGTAGTATCCCTCCCGGGGACGAAACCATGCTGCCAAGGCGAAACAAGGGTCGCAATAATCCCCCCCAACCGTGTAGCCATTATCTTTGCATATAGTTTGTTGTCGCTATTTATTAACGATATGGGCCTATAGGACCCAGGACTTTCCTTGGGTTTCCCTTTTTTGTGGAATACCACTATATTGGTTTTAGTCCAAGATTCAGGTATAACCCCGGTATTTATAACCCCGTTGAAAAGATCTAACAGAAGAGGAGCCGTTTCTTCCTTCAGGTATTTATAGACCTCCAGGGGTATGGCATCAGGCCCTGCTGCCTTGCCTGCTGAAAGGTCTTTTAGTGCCTGGGAGAGCTCGTCCAAGGTGATATTCTGCTCCAGGGATTCTTTCTCGCTAGCCCTAAGTTTAGTGCCTGTATCTGGCCAATTTATGCCTGAGTCGTCTATATCTGTTTCTTCCTTATAGAGATCCTGATAGAACCTTCTAAAAACTTCAAGAATTTCAGTTGGTTTATTATAAATCTGATCACCTTCTTTAATTTCACTAATAGCATTTTTTGATGTAGCTTGTCTTATCCTTAACGCTAGAGCCCTGCCTGCATTCTCCCCTGTTTCATACATACTAGCTCTGCGGGTCTGATATTCTGCTGCTGCTTTTTTTGTAAATTGCCGTTGGATATCTGCCTTTATGCTATTCAGCTTTTCTAAACTCTGATTGCCCTGTGTCCCCTGGCAGACGTCTGACCTGTGTTGTTCCTCTGCCTCTGCTAGTTTGGCCAGAAGGCGTTCTCTGTCTGCCTTAGCTTCTTTCCAGATCCTACCCGAAAAGCTGATTGTCTCTCCCCTCAGGCCAGCTTTGAAACTATCCCAGACCATAACCCGGGATGCGCTATATCTGTTCGCATCAAAGAAGGATTGAGACCAGTTCTTAATGTGTGCTAAATAATTGCTATCCAATAGAAGCTTTCTGTCAAAGGTCCAGGGTCTGATCTTCTCCCTCTGTATGTTCAAGGTCATTGTAAGAATGAGGGGGTTATGATCCGATATTAGCCTAGGCAGCATTGCAATTTTAACATTAGGAAGACAGGTTGCTGATATTAAGAAATAGTCCAACTTTGTATGTTTATTAAATGGGTGTGAGTAGTATGTGAACCCGGGTTCGTCTTTCTTTTGGCACCCCCACACATCCCTCAGCCCATGAGATTGAATTATAGAGGACACGGACCTGAATACCCGGGGCTTCCGACCGATATATGGGGTATCCCCTGCAAAATCTGCTGAAATATTGAGATCGCCACACATTATTATAGGTGAAGACCAGTTAGTAAGTTCCCTCTCTATATGATCCATCACCCCCGGATCATCCAGGTTAGAGCCGTATACTGTACATAGAGTTATACCTAATTTCAGTTCACATATCGCCCATCTTCCCAATGCGTCAGCCTTTGATTTTTTTGCCCCTCCCAGACCTACCCGACCTATAATAGCTACACCCTTTACCGTTGAAGTCTGTGAAGAGCAGGACAGAATTTCAAACCCCCTAAGATTTAACCAATGTTTCTTTTTCCATGGTAAGTGGGTCTCTTGTAAACATATGATATCTGCCCTAATTAATTTTATATACTCTTCAAACCTCCCTCTCTTTTTCCAGTTATTCAGCCCACCAATATTTAGACTAACTACCCTAATACTAGACATAGCCCTGTAGGGAGCAAAGCCAGCACTCTAACCAATTACATTTTCTCCTGAGCTTTTCATGAGTGTGCATATCCTCTTTAAACATTACACTATATTGAAAAACACATTTGTTGCATGAACTTTCTTTTTCCTTTTTATTTTTTGCTTCCCCCATCCCCCATCCCCCCACCCCACAGCAAACCTTATCCCCCCCTAACCCCGACCCTCTCCCCAGTGAAGCGCGCAGACTGAGTCTGTGCGTGTGATGGGTGCAACCCAGCAGTGGACACTTGCAGACTACTTATTAAAACATGTCCTCAACTCATAAATGAACCATAAACCATAAACCACCATAACCACCATAACGTGACACCTTTGATTCTATAAACCTCAACCTAAGGTTGATATTTAGATTTGAAAATACTACCCAGGCCTGTATGAACTATACAACCGTAATACTCGTCCCCCTTAAACTGCATCCTTCTTTTATATGGATCGATTGGAGGCTAGTAATACAACACACTCCACTAGTACCATATGAAATATTGTATGTAGGATATACCTACACTACACAAACTATATTAATTATCCACGATACTAAATTGAGTCCAGATACTCCCGAGCTTTGATTTCTGATGAGAAATACATGGTCTTGCCTGAATGAATTATTTTTAGCTGGGCGGGATTAATGAGATAGACCTGTACTCTTTTGTCCTGAAAAGGCTTGATTAATTGTCTCAGCCTCCAACGCCGTTCAACGGTGGCGTGACAGAAATCAGGCCTTACAAAGAAAGAGCCTCCCTCAAAGGTTCTTTTAGCGTCTGGTCTCGCTTTCTCTGAGATGGACTGTCGTAGAAGAAAGTTGCCTATGTATATTAAAATAGCTCTGGGCTTGTCGCCTTCTCTGGTATTCTGTCTCAGCTTAAATGGGGTCCTATGCGCTCTCTGGATTTCAGTGGTCCAGTTCCACCCAGCAATATCTGGAAAGGCTTTCTCGAATGTTTTAACTATAAAGGCTTTGACATCCTGCCCTTCACTTCCTTCCGGAATCCCAAGGACCCTGAGATTGTTCCTTCTTTGACGATTTTCCAAGTCCTCCAGCTTCCACTGGACGTCTGCTGCTTGTGCGCCAAAGGATTCCACTTTGCTCGTGGCGGCCGCGGCCTCTGACTCAGTGGCGACGATCCTTTCTTCTAGGTTTGAGACCCTGTCGCCTATATTTACACAGGCCTTTGAGAGTTTCCTGACCACTCCTTTCATTTTTCGCATAGCAGCTTGGGCCTTAAGGCTGTCTGATCGAGTCTCTTCTCTATGTGCTGTTATTCCTTGATGGATTGATTCCATCATCGCCATCAGTGACATCATTGAGAGCTGCGTGGTCTCCTGATGCTGCGTCTGGGCCGTCCCCTGATTAGGGTTTCCCTGAAGAGATGTTGTAGGGGAGTGATCCCATGTTAATTCTGAATGATCCCTTTGAGAAGGCATATTTTTGATGGTGGTTAAAGGAATCCCTTCCTCGTTTTCACTCTCAGTTTCTGGGTTGCTGCAGTCGATATCAGAACTATGGAGCTCCTCATCCTCTGACCAATCAGCCTCCTCTGTCACGGAAAAGAAACATTCACTAGGAGTCTTCTCCTTTTCTTTCTCCTTTTCGCCTTGTATTAATCCAGAATGAACAACAGTTACATTATCCACTGGTTGGGCAGATTCGTCCGGGACCATAGTGGACATAGTACCCTCTTTCAGTACCTCACATGTTGTAGAACCTTCTTGAGTGCCTCCATTAGTAGTTGTTGGGTATGTAGATCTGTGTTCTACTATGCTTTCTGGTACTGAGTCTAGCGTGGCCTTTGCTGATATAGAGGCTGTACTCTCCCTGGCACCGTTACCAGCTCTCTCACCATCCTCCGTAGTTGCACCAATAGGATGTATCAATTGTAATGTCAAGGCCTGAGTACCACTCAAGGTATCACCCCCCACTTCGACCTCCTGATCTGGTTGACATGACTGCATCTGCTTTTGTGATTGAATTTGAGGCTGTGAGGGTTGAGAGGCTGGTTGTGAAACGACCTCAATGTTTGAACCAAGATCAAGCCCTACAACTTCCTGAGTGGCCGATATTGTCGGTAATGTTGCCACAGGGACTGCTGGGGCCGTCTCTAGGTCTATTACCATAGCTGGTTCCATCTCTTTCGGCTTTTTTTTTTTCTCATTCCGGTTCAGCATGTCTACTATACTTATGGTGGCAGTGGCTGTAGCTGTGGCTTGTCTGGTTCTAGCAGCAGGAGGCCGCATCTCTTTAGGTGTACTTGGACCTGGGGTCGACTGATGCTGCTTTGCCCGGCCCCCTGATCCTGCTTCTGACACTGCCCCCTCAAGCCCTGTGCTGATTATAGGCACAGTATTCACAGTATTCACAGAGATGTCTGTAGCAGCGTTATCAGCATTTTTCTTTTTTGACGATGGCTTACCTCCAGTGTTAGTTTTGGGGGCCATTAGTAAAACCAATGCTGAGAGTAGGGAAAGTTGCTGTTTCACTCTGACTCTGCCTCTCGGTTCTGCTCTGCCTTTGTCTGATCCACAGCCACTGCAGCCGCTGAAGCTGCAGCCTCCGCTCCTCTCTCCCGACACCGTCCCTGTGAGGCTCCGCCTCCACACTCCGCGGACTCCGCCGGATCTGCAAACCAGCCCAGACCTCAGGAAGGGTGATGCAGCAGCCCTCCGCAGACCAGGGGGAAGCGCCCTGTAAAGGTGATCGACAAGGAACATCCAGGCAGCCAAACCGATGCACCGAGACACCAAGATGCTGAATCGGAGCCGTCAAGCTATTGCGCTGTATGGCGTGTTGCGTCCCGGCTTGTCTCGGCGTCTCCTCCGTCCGTCCGATCACCGATGTACAGTCCGGGGGAAACCACAGAGCTGGAGCACCTCGGTTTCCTTATCTTTCCGGTAAGCTCATAGCAAGCTCAATCTCGTGGCATCTTTTTCCGAAAAGTTTGTTGAGGTTTTCTTTTTTTGCTGGAGTGTCTGACTGCACTGCTGCGGTTGCCGCTCAGCCGCTCCTCACGGCTGCCATCTTGCTTCACCGATCTCACACTCACTTTCAACTCCCTAGAGTCTGTACTTCATTGTCTCGTTCTTCAATTTCTTCTTTGCCTTCTGTTTTTTCTTTTCCTCTTTCTTCTGGTTCTTCTTCTCCTTCAACCCTGTCTTTTTCTTCTTCTTCGGTCTTCTCTTCTTCGTCATCTTTTTATTCTGCTTCTTCATCTTCTTTTTCTTCAAATTCAGAAGCCAACCCCTAGGTAGCCACCCATCACTGAACCCTTAAACCCTTTCACTTAAATTTACCTCTACGCTTTCTTGAATCCTAAAAACTCCTTAACTTCCTATACCTCTTCCTGCTTGAAGCATAAAATCCCTATATCTTCTTTTATCTCTACCCTCCCTCACCAACACCCACCCCATAACCCTTAAATCCCATGTAATTATAAGTATGATAGATGGCATTCTAAACAAGCACTGGCGTTGCCAATAGGTCTCGCAGTAGGAAAGTTGGAGCTATTACAATTGCAAATACCAATGCCTATTTTTCTTTTCATTTTAAAAACATAAAGGGCTTTGTCATTTACAAAACCAATAGCTCCAACTTTCCTACTGCGAGACCTTCTGGTGGATGTGGTGGTGGATGTGGTGGTGGATGTGGTGGAGGTGGTGGATGTGGTGGTGGTGGATGTGGTGAAAGTGGTGGTGGATGTGGTGGTGGATGTGGGGGTGGTGGTGGTTGCGGTGGTGGATGTGGTGGTGATGGTGGTGGATGTGGGGGTGGTGGTGGTGGATGTGGTGGATGTGGTGGTGATGGTGGTGGATGTGGGGGTGGATGTGGGGGTGGTGGATGTGGGGGTGGTGGTGGATGTGGTGGTGGATGTGGGGGTGTATGTGGTGGTTGATGTGGTGGTGGATGCAGTGGTGGATGTGGTGGTGGTTGTGGTGGTGGATGCGGTGGTGGATGTGGTGGTGGTGGATGCAGTGGAGGTGGATGTGGTGGATGTGGTGGATGCGGTGGAGGTGGATGTGGTGGATGCGGTGGATGTGGATGCGGTGGTGGATGCGGTGGATGTGGTGGTGGATGCCGTGGTGTGGATGTGGTGGATGTGGTGGTGGATGCGATGGATGTGGTGGTGGATGCAGTGGTGGTGGATGTGGTGGATGTGGTGGTGGATGCGGTGGATGTGGTGGTGGATGCAGTGGTGGTGGATGCAGTGGTGGTGGATGGGGTGGTGGATGTAGTGGTGGTGGATGTGGTGGTGATGTAGTGGCGGTGCATGTGGCGGTGCATGTGGCGGTGCATGTGGCAGTGCATGTGGCGGTGCATGTGGCGGTGCATGTGGCGGTGCATGTGGCGGTGGTGGTGGATGTGGTGGATGCGGTGGTGGTGGTGGATGGGGTGGTGGATGGGGTGGTGGTGGGTGTGGTGGATGTGGTGGTGGTGGGTGAATGCCACAAATCACACGTAGGAGTTTCACAGGCAGCTCTGGGTTTACAGACTAAATAGGTCATACTTGATTTATTTGTAATTGTGCAGCACCTTTGCCAAGATGTGCTTCAGGACTGCAAAAATGGATACAACCAAACAAATGTAAATACCTTATTTTTTAGGATACATATGTGTGTGCATTAATAAACTTGACAGTTTTCATTTCGAAGCAATTAAACAAAATGTACAAATGGCGTTACCATGGCACACACAAAGGCCATGGTAGAATTTGGACATGTGAACAAATAATGCACGCTCAATGTACCAATTACTTTTTTTGTATGCCACACTCTTTAAGCTTCTAAGCGCTGTAATGGCATATTTTGTTATTAATAAAAGTCAGTTTACCCACCAGAAGATAGATGAGCTGATTTGTCAGTGCCTAGAATCGAACTCCTGACCTACAAACGTTACTTAGGTTATAGAACAGAACGGTCACCACGCTGAGCTATCCTGCAGCAATCAGAACGCTTTCTTTTCTGTCATGTTTCAAACACCTCTTATAACCCTTCTGGTTTGTCCTCCTATGTCGATGAAAGGTAGAGTTTATGAAAGTCGGGACAAAGATAAAATCCGAGCACTTCCGTGTAGCCCGCTGATACCTGCTCCGGGCATTTTGTGGTTGGTGTTGGGACTGAATTCTCTGTAGCGCCAGAAAGCCTTTAAAGTGTGCGCTGATCCTGTATACAAGTCGAAGACTGGGGACAGCTTGTTTGCCTTTTCCTGCCTTAACTGCATCGGACTGAGTGCACGCGAGGCACTGTGCTGGAGCCACATAGAGGTTCTGCTGGATCTACTAGTGCTTTCTTTGCTTGACTGGTACAGAGCGATGTGTGGATGAAAGGGGAGCCCAGCTGTTGTATCGAACTGTGGGAGTTCACTATAGTTCTTAACTGACAAAGAAAACAAGACGGAGGGAAGGCAAGGCAGAGAAGGGGAGGGGGGAGGAGAAATGCGACATGGCGGGCATGGGAGGGGGCCGAGCGGCAGTGAGAGTGTGAAGCAGCAGGGGCCTGGGGGAAGCTGGCTGGGGAGGGGGAGGAGAAATGAACAGATGTCCGTGAGGTGTGGGAGGAGTGCCTGATGCGCGTGCTTGTTTGTTCACGTGATTCACGTAAACTGCAAGAAAACCACGGGGCTGAAAGCCCTTGGTTTGACTTGTGTTTTGCCGACATGAATTCTCGCTCCGCTCAATGCGCTTGCGCGCATTGATAGGTCGCGAGACCTAATAAAAAATACTTACCTACATGATAAAGTACAGTGAGGGTAAAGCACCAAAAAGGGGACTTTGTGGTACTTAGCTACTTGGTGAAGGCCTCCGGGGTAAAGACTGCATGATACCTTTGCCTGCTTTTGTCAATTGAGCCCAAGACAAGTAAAATGGGCATTCTGAGGGAATAATCATATACAGTCAGCACAAACAGAAAAGACTGTGCCCTTTGTGATATTTTTGATTATGGAGTTGGACATTTTGGGTGTGATTCAGAAACCCAGGGTACGTAAATGCAGGAGCGGCCCGTGCAGGTAAGAGTGGTGAGTCAGGTTGGGGGAAAGTTGACAGACGAAGATGAGGAAAAAAAAGAAAACCACTTACCTTGCGCTTGCCGCATCTTTGATGTGGCTGGCGCAAGATAAGTGGTTTTCTTTTTTTCCCCTCGTCGTTGTCTCCCCCCCCCTCCTCCCAGCTCATCCCTCTGCACCGCTCTTACTTGCACGGGCCGTTCCTGCATCAATGAGTCCTCCTGTTGTACAACTTCCTGTACTCATAGATGCTTTTGTGAACAATTACATAAGGGCAGCCCTCA
Organism: Lissotriton vulgaris; assembly: GCF_964263255.1. NCBI lineage: Eukaryota > Metazoa > Chordata > Amphibia > Caudata > Salamandridae > Lissotriton > Lissotriton vulgaris. The sequence goes on along the minus strand of NC_141694.1, from coordinate 47,357,716 downwards.
GAGGCGCTTTGTGAACAAGGCTTCTTATGGTCATGTATCCATTCTGGCCTTTTCGCAGTTAAAGTCTGGATTACATCTGGTCCGAGTAGACAGACATGACAGTAAAGCCCCAGACACACGTCTATGTATGCTTGGTGCCAGCAGTGGGACACAAGGATGCTGCACCTGGGTACCACTGATGTGCTTCAAGGACGGCTCAGGGACAGGGGACCAGCAGAACTATGCAGCAGTAGCTGTTAATCACATTATAGCTCCAGGATGAATTACCTCCTGCATCTGAAGCAGAGGTCCTGCTCAGCCGGCGTCCACCTGATGAATTACAAGGCCAGCAGCTCATTTCTCACTATCGTTCTGGGTTAAGATTCTGCTGGATTAGGGTCAGCCTGCCCTGATGGAGAGCATCAGTCTGTGTTTGGGGTGGGGTGGCTGGGGGTACGCAATGCCAAGCCCAACACCCTTTGAGAGTTTCTGCATCTGGGCACACCTTCCATCGCATTTGTTTAAATGTCAGTTCTGCCTTTAGGGAACTGAGGGGCATATTTTCAAGGGGGTTTATCTCCTCTTTTTTGGCTTTAAAAGCCAAGAAAGCGGAGATAAAATTATCTCCCTATTACCTAGCTGTCGCTAACACCAGTTAGCGACAGCTAGTAGGAGATAGCGACCATCTTGGGCCCCACTTTGCATGTCAGTGATATTTATCACTAATGACATGCAAAGTGGGCGTGCCAAGATGTTAGCGACTGGAAAAAGTCTCTAACATTGCTATCTCCTATTACCAACTTTTGGAGATATTTGCGCTAAGCGCAAATATCTCCAAAAGCTAACACCTGCCCTGAGCAGTTCTTAGCCATGTTATCCAATGGTAGGTGGATAACATGGCTAAGAGCATTAGCTCGGTAATGCATGAATATCGCTGACTTTTCAGCGATATTCATGCATTGCGGCGATTTTTATCGCATTTGCAATAAACCTTGGTAATACCAAGGTTTATCTGCGATAAAAATCGCCGCAGTTCGGCGATACATTTTTGTCTCTAACCAAGCAATAGCGATAATTATCGCTATTGCTTGGTAATATGCCCCTGAATTATTTGCCCAGTATAATGCAAGCAACAGGCATACTTATGAGAGGCTTGCATCCCGTTGGCACCACTGAAAGTGTTACTTGCGTGACACAAGACTCTAAATCTTATTTATAAAGCCACTCTGGAGAACCGCAACGCAGCGCAAATCGGCTGCACAAGAGAAGTCTTCCATGGGCATTGCGGCGGGTGTTCCAACGCAACTCCCATGGTTTTTGACGCATTCCCAGATTAACAAGGTCTTGTAAACCTGGGAAAGCACCAACATTGTACGCTTCCCCAGGTGAGGTGTAACGAGAAGAAATATCTTTATTTCTCCTCATTACTTCCATTTCCGCAGCACACATCAGAATAGAAAACGCCTTTGAGGATTGCTTCTGTGCAGGAAGGTGCGCCCTCCTGCACAGAAGCAATCCTGCATGCACTGGTGCAAGGGTGCCTGAGTGGACCAACATGGCGCCGGCACAAGGGCAAAGGACAGCAATGCATCACGTTGGGTAAATACGGCACATTCCTGCCCTTTCCCAGGGACACAGGGCAGCGAGATGATGCTACACATATTGTATGGCAGAGTGGAAACTTCACACATATAAAATATACATTCTTGGGGGCAGAAATGAGTTTCTTTCAAATGTTTCCTCGGATGCTTCTTTGTGTCTTTTCTGTTTCTCAAGTGGTTGCCTGAGTCTTGACTTCCTTTGTACTATGTAGACGCTCTTCAGACTGGTATTCATGGAAGTTTGCCCTTATTTAAAGCGTCAGTGGACCGGCCATGCGCTTTTGGGAGCTTGCTTCTAGCAGGGATTGGGCTTGCGTTTCTTTTTCTCAAAATGTATGATTCCACACTCCTGCTGACTTCGTGATAGCGGTGACTTTGCACCCAAATGTGATTATGCATCTATTTGTGTGTCTGCATTTAAATTGGATTTGTTCCCTTAAATCTCTTTCCCCACTTTTACTCGTCTTTATCTTTACCCTAGAGCTAAGCCTCACCTTAACTCTATAATTCTATTTAATAACCTACACTTAACACTTTCCTTTGCCCCTCACTTATACGAACCTTGCACTAATCCTCACACAAACCCTAACTTTACTCTCAACGTGTCCTACTCATAATGCCCGGGTCTGAACACTAAACCCTTACTCTTTCCTTAATCTTGACCCCTTCAGTAACCCTAATCCTCCCCCTGATTTCAACCCTTAAAATACCCCTAATGGTAACCCAATTCTTAAATTATGTTATAGTTATATTTATTAATTTAGAAAATTGCTGCTACTTTAAATGTTTCCCTTTTTGTCCATACCTATCTTTATTACGCTATTTCTTCATTGTGAATTGTATTTATGTATTATGGGGTCTTTTCTGATGATATAGTAGGGTGCCCAATGAGAGCCTGCTGGCAGCGGCAACAAGCTCCAGTCTTTGAGGATGAGGGTGAGAGGGTGAGGTGCTTCAGTTATCTGCGGCTGGCATTAGACAGGCGGCATCATGGAGGGCAACCTCTAAGGGGTGAGCATGGAGCCTTAATGAAGACAAGGAAGTCTTTGCCCCACTAAGACCCTCATTGCTAGTGGCTAATTCTAATGGGCTTGGTAATGGTAGTTACCAAGCCCATTAGAATTATGGGGCCTATTCACAAACTGCATTTTCTAGTACATTTAATAACACTAAAGTAGTACAAAATGCTATTCACTAACGTACTAGTGTAAATCTCCACCTTCACCTTTTCTATAGTTTCTTAGGGGAGATCCACACAAGTATTAGTTTACTAGGTAGGAGCCGATTATGATATGGCCCATTAAGGCTCCGACCTTCAGTCGGAGCCTTTAGGGCTGCATCGTAGTGGGCCGCTCGGTTTACTTTCCGACTGCCTCATTATGTTGGAGGCGGTCGGAAAGTAAATCAGCCGGTCAATACGGCTGGCTTCCGACGGGCTAGGAGAGTCCGTCTGCCAGCCGGAAGCTGGCAAAGAATGTCAAGGGTAGGTCTATGTTGAAGGTGAGCCCATAATTCTATCGATGCCCAGGCTGCTGGCGCAAACCGCCTCTGAGTTCCCATTCTGAATAGTTACCAAAATAAAGAGACGGGCGCTGGGAGCAGGAATCAAGAACGGAGTTTATTTCTCATGAGGAGAGCCAGTCATTTCGGACACGAAACACAGTGTCTTTCGGGAGGTGCTCTAACAAGTGAGCGTGAGACTCTGGTTTTTATACATTTGCAGAACATTTGATGATACAATCAGGTCAGTGTGTCGCAAAAGGAAAACATTCCTATAATCCTCGTGATGATCCTACTCCACATACGTTCACAATGGGGACCCTTGACCTGCTGATAAGAGGGCAGGGCGATCGTGCAGCTGAGTGTGTCGTAGGGTGTGTGCGCCTGATCATGGCCCAGGGGGTGGGGTGGCTAGGCATACAATAAGGGCAGTAAATGGTATCTCCTGGCTTAGGCGATGGCCTCGGACATGTGTGGTCAGCCGAACTCGGGGGAAGGGGTCATCAAAGGAGTGGTATTCATGCCTGCGTGGACAATCGAGCGCGGAGGGAGGGCTCGTCAATAGAGGGGCATTCATGGAAGGGAAGGAGGTGCTGGTCAGGCGCGGCCGTGACTCTCAAGGACAGGGCTCTGCGGAAGAAGAGGGTTTATGGCTTGCTCATATGAGGAGAAGGAGGGGGGGGGTCAGGGTGCATGCAGGGCCAGAGTCGCGCAGAGAGAGAGAGAGAGAGAGATCTTATGACCTGTATATGAGAGAACAGGGGCAGTCAGATACAACTGGGGGGCTATGTCAGCTGAGGCGAAGGATGCCTCTTCAAGAGGGAAATGGGGGGGGGTGCCTGGGTCAAGCAGGAGAGTTGCCTTTCATAGCAGGGTCGCGCAGAGTGCTGGGTTTCATGGTCTATGTATGTGAGAGTGAGAGAGGGGGGGGGTGTGCTCAAATGCGCGCAGGAGGGAAGCCAGTGATTCTAATGAGTGGGCAAGAGGCCAAGGTGCCTAAAAATGGCTATCATGTACACATGGGTACAGGCCTTTGCGGGCTGAGGGATGCAGTCAATGCTTTACAATATTCATGGTGCGTGCAGGGAGGGGAGTGGGAAAAGGGAAAATGAACGTTGCCTATGTACATCAATACTTCTTATTTTCTACAGTCGCCCCTTTTTACATAGCAAAGTTCATTTTTGCAGTCGATGAAGGTACATATAAACAGGTGCGATCGAAGAATTTGCATTTGTCAATACCAACATATGTCATATAATCATGGACAGTTGATGTATTTGGCAGAACGCAGCACATAGGGGATGGCATTTGTCGAGTTCCTATCATTTCAAATCACTACATAGCATAAATTTTTCTGACTTAAAAAATGTGACCAATGAACATTTTGACCAAGTAGTCAAGGGAGGAAGTCAGTTCAATACGCAAGATCTCTTCGTCACAGTGTCTTTTATCAGTGAGCCATCACTGGTAGGCTCTAGTCCATGTCCTTTCGTTGGCGCTGTTGAGCACCCGCGGTGGAGCTATAGGTCCAGCTCGGTTCTATCCTTACGCGTTGCAGGGTGCGGTCAGTCCTCTGCTGTTAGACCACAGTCCTGTTCCCTAACCAATCCTTTGAGTGGCGCCTTAAGCTTGGCACCTATATTTCCGTGGTGTACCCCATTTCCATCTAGATGCTGTTCTTCCTTTCAGCAGAGAGTCGCATGGAAAAGAGGGTGTGCAGTTTCGTTAGTCGATGGGAGTGAGAGGGCGGAGTGGGGGCAGATTTTCCCGGGACACACCAAAGGGACCAAGGGAGCAATGGGTGACAAGCAAGCAGGCCCATCAATCGGGCTTGAAAAGAGGGACGGAGGCTCCAGGCACACGTGGGTTGGCGGACAGAGAGCTTCAGGACAGCCCTTCATTCTTTCTTTTATCGCCTTTGAGAGTGCTGCCTCGTCCCGTTTCTTGTTGTCCTGCGGCTCCACCTTTGGTTGAGGTCGCATGTGTCTCATGATCTGCAGCCACGCTGTGCGTCACATCCGACCCTTCTCCTCCGGTGGTTGAGTATCTTTAAATGGGTAAAAACAAGTTTTAGAGAACTGGCAGGAGAAGAGATTTTTACATATGAATTCCACTCGCAATCCTAGCACCTGGCGTTATGCTCATTGGTCATAGTCAGAAGTCTATTACCATGAAGTAAGTAGGTGGGTATTTCTACGTTCGCACCAAGTCTAATCGGCGTTCGTTCATGACATATATGGACAGAGGTCGGACTCTTATTACCTGCGTATTTCAACAAAAACCCCAAGATTGACAACATTCAGGAGAGACTCGTCCTTCTAATTCGAGCCTTAACAGTCTTACATTTCCCTTTAGAGCTGGCTAACTCTTTAAAACAAAGCGGGGGTGCAATCATTGCAAGACAGAGTCAAACATGTTTTTCTCGGGGGGCGGCAGTTACTCATGGTCATTATATATATATATATATCGGGGACAGTAGCTGGGGTCGATCAAGTGGGGCGGGGACGCTTCGGGCATTCGTGCTTGGGTGCAAAGGGGTGGGGCAATCTGGGCATTGGGGGTCAATCTGGACCTTGGCGCTTGTCTCTAACAATAGAGATTAGGATGCCATTGGCATATAGTTCCCCTATAAAAGGTCAAATTGGGGGACCTTAGCCGTCTTACCTGTCCTTTCCTTCTCAGCCAATTCAAGTTCATTCATTTTGCAGAAAGGAGAGGTAGTAACATGGCGAGATACAGTCATTTTAGTTTCGGTCAATTTCGCTGAACACCTTCGTGTTCAATATGTATCAAATCAGACTGGTGCCGGTGGGGCACAAATTTACCAAAAAGAGGGAGAGAAAATAGGGAGACTCTCTTAGAGAGTGAGAGTCGTCCGCAATCTAAACGAGCCATTCGGTACACGTATGACATGTAGAGAGAGAGGAAAAAGGGTGGAGAGAGAGAGAGAGACGTGTACGAAAATAGGTCATTTAGTGCGCTCACAACACAGAACTGCAAAGGTCGGGTAGCATGCAGATATAGACAGAGGGGAGACATATATTCGTACGTTACATACACACAAACTCGGACAGGGAAGACAGCACATGTATTACACATATACAAGACATTCACAACAAGACAGAAAACAATTGTTAGTCTTACAACATCTGTTTTATATATTTTATCCTACGTATCTTTACTACCCTATTTATTTATGTGCTTAGCTCTTTCTGCCCTTCCCCCCTTTTCCTTCTCGTTTGTCACGCCTGCGAGCGTTCCCAATTACCAATACTCACACCTCGGTTGGTTGATCGGAAATTAACCTGGTCGTGCTAGTTACCCATGGTTGGATCTTAAACCATTTTCTGTTCCCTCCTTTGGTGGGAAGTTCTCCAGGCTGAGGCAACGGCAAGTATTGATCGGGAAAACAGTCGGACAGCTTGGCTATATCTGTAAGAGTGTGAGAAAGGGGGCAGTGCATTTTGAACATCGGCAACATTTCTAACTTCCTAGGCGGGTGGTGCCGTGGCAACCCTTACCCGTACAATTTTTCTTTGTCCTTTCCCTACCTAGTCAAAACGTCCAGTCATTTCATTTAACGCATCGTTTCTAGTCAATTTTGTTTTTGTCATTCAGTACTTGTCCAGTCTCTATGTCAGTCCATCCTCCCGTTGCTATGTTCTAAGGAGGAACAGTCATGTTTAAGTCTACGTCTTTTAAAAACTTTTATTTGTCCTAAGGACCATGCTCACATTCCCCTTCTCCCCCTCTCGTCGGCGGTTCGGTCGTCGTCCATCCATACATCAGCCAGTGTTCCGACGTGACCTGCAGAAGGGAGGAAAAAGAAGGGGTGGGGGGCAACATTCAAAACCTCATCAACGTGCAGTAATCCGGAAACGCTTTACCTACCACATACTCGACCTATTTTCACGTAGTGCATTTCCCTACCATCACGGCGTTTAAGCCCAGATGGACCAGAAAGGTCAGACAGATAATCATTGACGATCTGTGCGACATGAGCTACTTGGTCGCAACCTCTTTTCATCGGGTACAAGGGTGGCGGTCAGGTGGCATTTCTGTGGTGTCGTTTTTAGGGCTTCTAAAGCACCTTTCCGGCTGCCTGTCACACATAGTGTGGTTGCTAAATATCGGGTCCTTTTTAACCTTTAGCCTTCATCATACTTTCTCGTTGCTCATAGTAGTAATTCATTCAAAACTCATTAATGCAATCCGCTACAACGATGCTTTCGTTTCCAAAATACCTTTAATAAAGAAGGTTGACACATAAATACAGGCCTACAACCCGGTGGGCTAGCCACGGAACAGATTGGAACTGTACATGGGAAGAACGAAGCTGGTGGCAGTTCATTGCATAAAGTGCGGCAGTGCAATAAAATCATATTAAACTCCCCTACAGAGCAAGCATGATGCATGTCAGTAATTCATCTTTAATACATTCATAAATACATCATCCAATAATCATTCATTACCTTAAATTACACCAATTCATTTTCCAACTCATAAACAGTACCCACCCTTAAGTCAATTCATTGTCCAAGCACATACTCGATATCCTTCATATCTACTTTCATTATCCAAACGTTATATATATCGGGGTAAAAAGCTTGCGCAATCAGGGTGCAACAAAGTTCATTAAAAACGTCACATTTCGCGTCGGCGCCATTTTGGGTGGGGTCAGGCAAGTTCTTAGCACAGTCAGAGTGTCTCTAGTCTCGCAAGGTTGGCCCAGAACTTTCCATTGGCAGTTCAGAAAGTCTCGTGCAATGTGGTTAACAGTCTAACAATATGGACCATGAGTCAAAGAGTGGGAAGGGCGGCAACAATTTTCCTACCGGGTCATTCTGGTGTTCCTCCGGAACTGAACAAGCCTGTGCCGTGGCGGCATCTTAGCCATTTCCGATCCGAGTCTGGTGCCGGCAGGAGTAGCACCGATGTCGTGGTTCCCAGTGAAGGGGGCGGGGGCACCCATGCAGAGGGTCGGGGGCCCCCCGGCTCTTATAGAATCTTCAAGGTCGAGGAGAGGCGATATGGAGCGTGTGCCCGTCCTGGGCAGAAGACCTCTTTTTGATGTTGACCCTCTTTAAGCGAAGAGTGTTGGGGTGTCGCTGGAAGCCTCCACCTGGAGGGAGGTGGGGGAGGGTCGTTCGCGGCACCTCCCCCTTCCAGCGACCCCGCGCCGTTCCCCGGCTCCATCGTTTTCGACATTGGCCGTGCCAGCCATTGATGATGGGGGGGGGGGGTGGTCGGCGGCTGAGGCAAGACAGCCCCCCCCCTCCCTTTTTGACATGTGGCGGGACTATCTGATTCTCCAGGGAGCCCGAAATGTGGCAGGACTGCCTGTACCTATGAAGGCGGCGGCAGGCGGTGAATTTGGCATCTGGCGGGACTACTTGATTTGCCGCCGTTCTTGCCTTGGCTTCGGCTCTGGACCAGCAGGCGATGGCATGCGGCGAATTTGAAATGTGGCGGGACTACTTGATTCGCCGCCGTTCTCGCCTTGGCGTCGGCCTTTGGCAAAAGCCGGATCGGGTGAGAGAGAGGGGTGGTCGGTGGCCGAGGCAAGACAGCCCCCTCTCTCCCCGCGGCCTGCAGGGCGGCAGAAGGGAGAAGACGGAGAGGTCCTTGTCATCCCTTTTGGACCGCCTGCCCAACACCATCTCCTCCTGACCGTGGGCAGGCGAGTCCCTCGTGCCTTCAGGCCTCGCCTTCCGGATGGGCGTAACCGCGGACCTGTTGCACTTCGGGAGCTTCCGGAACGGGGGTAGGTACCTATTGAGTTGTTTCTATTTCATGTGACCGTTATTTGGGCGGGGCGGGCAATGAGGCAGACATGTTGGGAACAGGAACAGGCAGTGAAGCCTAGCTACCTCGTGGCTATGTTCTGATATCGAATCTTTTCGCCATTTTACATTTCTTATTACGAACTACTTCTAATGTTTCTTATTTTTGGTGAAGTCAAAAGCTCATCAGGGGGTTACTGACTTAGCCTGATTTCTTTTTATTTTTCTTTCTCTTCCTTAGCGTGTTTCGAGCTAAAGCTTTCTGTTAGTAGGGAACGGTGATCACTTCATATTTTTATGTGTCCTTTTCACTAGGGGGGTACGTCTGGACGGACCAGACGAGTCCCCTCCAATAAATGGTCCGGGGTGGAACGAGATTATCGATCAAAAGGGGAACATATATTCCTTCATTAGGGTATCATCCTGGACAGACCGAGCGATGTACTTCCACTTACTAGGGTAGCCTCCTGGACGGACCAGTCGGTCTATTTCTATTAAATGGCCCATGAGTAGAGAGCATATGTCCTCCATAAGAGTAGTCTCCTGGGCGGACCATGCGAGCTACCCCACAATCACCAACCAGTGGGGAGTGGGTAGGACTGACGAATTCACAAAGGGGCATAACCTACCCTTTTCTACTTGCAAAGACTAGACAGAGTGTTTCTATTTCACGTTGTTTGCAAATAGAAAATACCTCAAACGAAACAATTCCTGGAACAACAATGTCCAGGCAACCAACCAATCAGTGGGGAGAAAAACAGGCATGACGGATTACAACGGGGACAAATGTCTGCATTACCTGCCCTTCGCTATCCTTAAAGGGAACAGAATATTCCTATTCGTCTCTGTTTGTGGACAGGGAAGATCTCAAAGAGCAACAATCGATTATTTAATCGACTTCAAACAACAATCAATCATTAATCGACTTCAAGCAACAATCGATTATTAATCGACTTCAAACAATCAGTGGGGAGAAAAGTAGGCATGACGGATTACACAGGGGACAAAAAGTCTGCATTACCTACCCTTCTCTATCTGCAAAGAGGGACGACGTTCCTATTCGCCGCTGTTTGCAAACAGAGAATGTCTCGTTCTCAAAAGAGAACCAATATGTCAAGTAGCCCTCAAAGCTAAATGAACCAATACCAACAATGCCAGTATACAAATACTGGTTTTCAATACAAACAATCAATCAATAACCAATACAAATAATGCCAGTATACAAATACCGGTTTTCAATACAAACAATCAATCAATCAGGTGGACAGAGCCACCCTACCAATCAGGTGTAAAAACACCCTACTTAATCTTACCCGGACCGGACCATACGGACAGTTCTTCGACTCCCTCCTCCAGCGCCCGATCGTTCTCTTACTCCATGTAGCATTCCTGTGGGATTCCAGTCAGGACAATAGGTCACTCAAGAGAGGTCCGTTCAGAATTGGTGAAGTTCTGTCGATCGGCAGCCGGGCTAGGGCCCTCTCAAGGCAGGTATACTCCGATCATTTTAGACGTTCACTTCTTCGTCTGGATCTCTCTTACCGAACCCTATGTCACTGATGGACCCCGCGTTGGGACGCCAATTGTTGAAGGTGAGCCCATAATTCTATCGATGCCCAGGCTGCTGGCGCAAACCGCCTCTGAGTTCCCATTCTGAATAGTTACCAAAATAAAGAGACGGGCGCTGGGAGCAGGAATCAAGAACGGAGTTTATTTCTCATGAGGAGAGCCAGTCATTTCGGACACGAAACACAGTGTCTTTCGGGAGGTGCTCTAACAAGTGAGCGTGAGACTCTGGTTTTTATACATTTGCAGAACATTTGATGATACAATCAGGTCAGTGTGTCGCAAAAGGAAAACATTCCTATAATCCTCGTGATGATCCTACTCCACATACGTTCACAATGGGGACCCTTGACCTGCTGATAAGAGGGCAGGGCGATCGTGCAGCTGAGTGTGTCGTAGGGTGTGTGCGCCTGATCATGGCCCAGGGGGTGGGGTGGCTAGGCATACAATAAGGGCAGTAAATGGTATCTCCTGGCTTAGGCGATGGCCTCGGACATGTGTGGTCAGCCGAACTCGGGGGAAGGGGTCATCAAAGGAGTGGTATTCATGCCTGCGTGGACAATCGAGCGCGGAGGGAGGGCTCGTCAATAGAGGGGCATTCATGGAAGGGAAGGAGGTGCTGGTCAGGCGCGGCCGTGACTCTCAAGGACAGGGCTCTGCGGAAGAAGAGGGTTTATGGCTTGCTCATATGAGGAGAAGGAGGGGGGGGTCAGGGTGCATGCAGGGCCAGAGTCGCGCAGAGAGAGAGAGAGAGAGAGATCTTATGACCTGTATATGAGAGAACAGGGGCAGTCAGATACAACTGGGGGGCTATGTCAGCTGAGGCGAAGGATGCCTCTTCAAGAGGGAAATGGGGGGGGGTGCCTGGGTCAAGCAGGAGAGTTGCCTTTCATAGCAGGGTCGCGCAGAGTGCTGGGTTTCATGGTCTATGTATGTGAGAGTGAGAGAGGGGGGGGGTGTGCTCAAATGCGCGCAGGAGGGAAGCCAGTGATTCTAATGAGTGGGCAAGAGGCCAAGGTGCCTAAAAATGGCTATCATGTACACATGGGTACAGGCCTTTGCGGGCTGAGGGATGCAGTCAATGCTTTACAATATTCATGGTGCGTGCAGGGAGGGGAGTGGGAAAAGGGGAAATGAACGTTGCCTATGTACATCAATACTTCTTATTTTCTACAGTCTATCCACCCTTGAGATTACGATCACAGTTTTTCGACATGGTTTCCATGCCGGTGTGTCCGACATGGAAACCATGTCAGAAAGCGTGTTTGGGGAGTGTTTTGAAATGGTGATTTCCGGTTGGCTGAGGCTTGCGCCAAAGCCAGGCAGAAACCACTATTCTACGTCAGTGCAAAGAAGTCACCCGCCAAAGATAACCCCTGCTCACCCCCTTGGTAGAACACGCGAAAGCGGAAGGAACGATCTGCAGGCTCCTGACCTCGGAACTTAGGGATTCCCCTTTACAAATTTATATTTTGAAAAACCGGATGATTGTTGGAAATCAGCACAATAATGAGGAAGAACTACAATGAGCAGATTGATATGTAAATAGCCTTGAAAAAGCCCTGGCGCGAATCGCCAAAGGAGGCGAAACACGTGTCGGCTGTTCATGCTTTTACTAGAATCAATAAAGATCTCCTTTCTATATAAAAAATGGACTTTTGACTCAATCTATATGAGTAAGGATTTAGCCTGATGATACAAAGAACTGTTGGAAGCACACTCGACCCCCTTAAAGACCCGCCAAAGATAACCCCTGCTTACCCCCTTGGTAGCTTGGCACGAGCAGTCCGGCTTATCCCGGAGGCGATGTGTAAAGTGTTTGCGTGCGCACCCAGCGACAACACCCCAGGCCTACCACAAAGGAAATTCCACACAAGGTTATATATAAAAATAGCCTTTGTATTATACCAAACACATTAGATAATAAACACACACTTTACAATGTGCCACTGGCACGGGCATAATTTACAGGGGATTATGTACACGGGACAGGGCCAGATGGAACACTGTCAGGAATAAGCACTTTTAGAACTAGCACTTGGTAGAATTAGCACTTTGTATGAATAACACTTAGAACATAGCACATATAATAACTGTAGCACCAAGTAGCACCAAATAGAAAATGTAGCACACAACCAGTAACCACTGGTAAAAGGTAAGTACCACCTACGCAACCCTAACCACCTTAGGAAAATATCACGCAGGGAACCATGAACTCACTAGCATCACCTATACTAGGAAAACACCCTCCTAAGCATAAAAAACATTTAGGGGTATAGGCAAAAAGGCATTGCATATTATGCATAAATCACATTAGGTAAGTATCACATTTGCGCAAAAATCACATGAGGCAAGTAATCACACATTTGCGCCAAAAAGCACATAGAACTGACCCCAGGCCTATCTGGCCTCTCAGGGGCTGAAACTCCCTGTGTCCATCAAAGTCAGGGCAGGCTGCACAGGCAGCCAAAGAAGATTCACAAGGGCCTAAATGTAGCAGCTGCCCACTAAGTGCTGGGCAGCTGTAGGACCTGAGGCTGGCACCAGCGTTCCTCCTGGCTCTCTTCTGGGGCTTTAAATAAACAAAATAGGGCCAAAACAACGTGGGAGCCTCGTGGGCTCGAGAGAACTGTGTGTCCGGGAGCCTCGTGGGCTCTGGAGAAACCACTGGGGCCTCAGGAACCTCGTGGCTCTAAATAAACAAATGCCCTCACGTTGGGGGAGCGGCCCGCTGTCAGCCTGGGCCGCTCTACCACCAAAACTGCCACCAAATTATGTGGTAGTCCCGCTCGGGGGACTCAAGGAACAATGGCCCCCAGAGCCCTTGTGGGCTTGGACAGAAAAATGCCCCAGTCATTGGAGCCTCCCGTGGGCTCAAAAGAAATGCCCCTAAGATGCTGGAGTCCCTCGCTGGAGACTCGAAAACCAAAATGCCCCCTTTGTTGGAGCCTCAGGGCTCGGAATGCCTCAATGCCCCCAGGTGGAGATTAACGTCGGAGCGGCCCGCTGCCTCCCGGGGCCGCTTTATAACCAGAGGAAAAATGTCCTCCTAAACGTCGGAGCAGCCCTCTGTGAAGCAGAGCTGCTCGCAGTAGAGGCACCGGCGGGGGTGGGGGGGCGAGTCCTCACTCCACCCACCCAGCCGACTTCCACTCACCGGCTCTCCTTTTAATGCGGCTGTCAGCGGGGCTCTCCCTCACGCTGGGGAGCTACGCTTTTCTACAGACACGGCCTCTGCCCGGGTGCCTCCCACGGCAGGTGGAACAGGCTCCCCACGAGCTTCCTGGTTGTTGCGACCCCACCCACGTCACGCCACAGCGCGCCTGGCTTTCGGGGTTGCCGGAACCACTTCCGGTTCCTCGAGGGCAGGGCGTCGGTGAATCGGCCTCAAATGAGGGGTAGGCTCCCTCGAGGAACAAAACGCAGGGTGGGCACCTGCTCGTAATTATAATAAAAACGAAATGAAGACGCCGGGTGGGCACCTGCGCAACACAACTCCACAAATGAGCGGGGTGGGCACCCGTGAGGCGCAAAAGGAGGGGGGATCCACACGCCCGGGATTCCCTCCAGAGGAAATGCAGCTCCACACTGTGAAGCCCCCATTCGCTCCACTTCTTTTGGAGTCAGAAGGACAGGGCTCCTGGAAAGTGGAATAAAGCACTTCCCAGGCGCTGTAGGCAAAGGTTCAGCACAAAATCCTTAGGAAGGAAAGGGGGGAGGGCAAAGGCTAAGCCCAGGGGCCAGCTCACAGGGTCCTCCAGGCAGGGAGGCAGTCCCCAGTGGTGGTCCTCCTGGTTCCCAGCAGCAGCAGACCCCCCTCAAGATAGGGAAAGAACATTTTGTATAGGGTCACAGCCCCCTTTTATACACAGAAACCCTTTGACTGTGTCTGTAGGGTGGGGGAAAACCAGTCACAGCTGGTTTTGGAGCACTCTGTTGTGCTCAGCCCCTCTCACCATTCACTGGCCAGGCTAGGGTCATCAGTCGCACCACAGGGGGCAGAGCCAGCATGTTGTGGGGAAAGTCCAGCCCTATTCAGGTCCCAGGTGCACTCCTCCCACCCATCTGGCTGTCAATCTCCCTATTCACCACCGGGGCAGACTGTTGTAAACAATAAAGGCAGGATACTAGCGATCAGTGATGTTCAGCGTAGTAGTTTATTCAAACAGACGATAGGAGTAATCCTCTTCCTAGCTGACCCAACTCGTAACTGACTGTAATGACCGGATTTTCCGCTCAGATGGAATCAGCCCCTAGGGGCCCCTCTAACCCAGCCAGAACGCAATCACCTCCCTCCTTAGAACGTATTTACAATGGGTATATATATATATATATGTACATTTCGTACCTAAGGATGGGGAAATAGCAATAAACATGCATTGGTTTTCTACCATATCCTATTCACATCAGCTAGTCTCGTGGCCACTCAGACCCAGACTAATCTACCCTAGGGCAGATATGACACACAATCCGGCGTGTCTACACACGGGCCTGCAGTCCCAATGCTGTCACTAACACACGGTTCACAATCCAGCGAACCTCCACGCTGGTCTCCTCCCCAACGCTCTCATTTACACACGGTTCACAATCTGGCGAACCTCCACGCTGGTATCCCCCCCAGCGTTCTCATTAACGCCGTATATCAACGACAACCACTTTCCTATGGACACCTATGGGAGCAACTTCTCATTTATCTACTTGGGATAAAACTATAATAATGAAAATTTAGTACGGTTCTCCTAATTATAATATGTACCTTCTGCTCCTGGCATCAAAGGTCCCCTCGCTTCCTATTTGCTTGATCACTCCTTACCTGATCGGGATTTCACATCCGTTCATGCAAACAATGCTTCAGCGGGAAAGATCAGTTACCATGATTGAACAAGAATACAAGGCACATGTTGGTTCACAATAAACCAGTATATTTATTAATAACAAACATAAACACAATACTATGCAATATATTTTCTGCAAAGAAAAGGTAAAGTTTAGAATGATTTAAAGAAAGGGCGGAGATCACCTGGTTAATATGAATGTCGGGGCTCGGCAGTCATCTAGGTTCCCTTCTCGTCTCTGTGTCTTGGCTCGTCTCAAAGTCACACCCCAGCCGTCACCAGTACACGTCTGCACCGCTAGGCTCAATCTTGTCTGCTTCCCTCCAAGTCACTGGAACCTTGCTGGTTATTAGCTACCGTATCGCTCTCTCTCTGTCTTTGTGCGATCCGCGCTATTTCTCCTTCAGTCTTTCTCAGAGAGTCTCGGTCTTAAATCTTTCTCGGACTTCAAAAATGGCGACTGTCCGCCGAAGAAATAATTAATAGCAGAGATGCTAACGGCTAGCTGCCGCCTATGAACTAACTAACTCATTGCCTAACACTTTCGCTAATATGGAAGCTGTCCCTTCATGGAAAGTTACGGCCAGTAACCTGCCGCCCACCAAATTCTTGTACCTCCCCGTACCAAGGACACGTTCCCAGCCGGCCGGCCTGAAGTTGTGTCTTCGGAGCGGAGAAAAATACATTCCTTCAATAAGGGCCAGCCTGAACCGGTTCTCTCCAAGCGAACAACACCTTGAAACTAAAACATTACACTTGACCTAGAAAGCCTCTCTAGCTACCGGGCAGAAGGCAAGATGGAGTCTGTCCCGTTTAAGATTACACAGCAATATTGGTGGTAGTGTTTCTCAGGAAGAGAAAACGTCTGCACCTTCTGTTGAAGACTATTTCCACTGAGCAAGTTGTATGTGCAGTATCAAAAAAAGAGGTGCACTGGGAACCTGGTAAGACACCCACCACCAAGGGTGTGAAACAAAGCAACTTAATGCTAATATCAGGAATCAGGAAGAAACCAAGTTACACAAGCACCCTCTAAGAAGTCAAATGTCAGGGAAATTTCCGTAGAGCATTAATTTTTTTCAAGGTTTTTACACCAATATCAACCATGAGTTCATTTGGAGTTAAGGAGCTTCAAAGTATGGATCCAAAACAGTTGTTGTACTTCAAAATCTTTATTTTAAACACATTAAAAGTTTTCCAGCTTTGCACTGCCGACACGTGTTTCGCCCACTCAGAGGCTTTTTCAAGGCTGGAAGCAATAAAAATTACAATAAATAAATATGATCGGTGTAAACTAAATATATACAGTTTCCCTAAATATATACAATAGGACTAATTGCATGGTCTCATAGTTTACAACATTTATAACACCAGACAACAGTTTGTCCTAAGAAAAACCACTAAAAACAACAAACATTTCATACTGCATATAAGTTCATTGTAAATACACTGACAATGCCAAACAATCCATGTGATACAATAACCAAGTTTAAGAAATGTGTCCCATAGCTATTTACAAAAAGATTTCAACATGTCCAGAGTTTCATAATTCAAAATATACTGTTATTATCAAGCGTGGGAGTAGTGTAATAATTCAAATGGTTGATAAGCTGTCCTTATTAGCACTTCCTTCCCACCAACCTAAGGAGAGTAACCTACGACACAATGTCCCAAAGAAATTCATTTTAGCACTATATAGGCTTCAAACTACCAATCTTGATCAGTATAGTCAGGTCTGGCGGTCGGGAAGTTCTTATAAGTCAAACGATGCAAGTATAATGTGTTAGTATTGGGAATCCTAATGCAATGAAGAAGAAATAGAAATAGAAAGAAGGGTGTTTTTAGAGAATGTGAAGTCACAAGAAGTACCAAAGAAGTAATAAAGATAATAAACAAACATGTTCCAATGCCCCTACCTATTAGTTGTATTGATCACGGTGAGCTGTTCTTGGTGTTAGTTCCAAATTTATAGCTTCAAGATATTAAGCCCCACTTTAAGTTAGGTTCTAAAATGGATAATCAAGAAAGTATGTCCTGTAAGTCAAAGAAACGCTGGAGTGCTAGTCATGATAATACAACATACTGTTCAAACTCACTATGAACCAGATGAGTGAAGTGGGGCGTATAAGAAGTGGTTATTATGAAAAGATGATATTAACTTGAACACGCTCCGGTTAGACGACTAATACTAGGGGTCCACAACCGAAAAATAACCGAGAAGTAAGCTCATGCATTAAAAAGGTCACAATAAGGTAGTATACCAAAGAAATTCGGACATCAGCCGATTACTCACTTAATAGGGTAGCGCGAGTCACTGCATGGAGATAAGTCTTTTATTCATATAGTCTAGAGTCTTGCGGACCTTGATAAGTCTGTAAAGTAATGTAAACAGTCATAATATACCTTGTGTTTATTTAGACCACTTCACAGAAATAATGTAGTCTTTTATTCATAAATTCTCAAGTCCAGCGGACCTTGATAAGTCTTTGTAACATGGTTGATATTGGTGTAAAAACCTTGAAAAAATTAATGCTCTACGGAAATTTCCCTGACATTTGACTTCTTAGAGGGTGCTTGTGTAACTTGGTTTCTTCCTGATTTCTGTCCCGTTTAAGGCCTGCAAGGCCCGAAATATGCATAACTCCATAGAAAATATGCTAATACTCTCACAAAAGGACGGATCATCACTAATACTTATATATCTATCCCCTAGCTTAAGGTCATAAGCCCTGATCTAAGGAAAAGGGTACGAAAATGCACTACTGTGCCTTATGGATAGGTCCTACTTATAGTCCTAATCCCTATACTATAAGGGTGATAGACTGGAGTCATTCTCCATCATCCTCCCTCTAAAAAGGGCCAGAAAAAGTCGGTTATTACATTTCACCCTTGACTCCAGTCTATTATCCATACACTACATCGAACTAACATCAGTAGAAGAATAATAAGAAACAAAATTAACTGATCTATGTCTCCCGCCAATTCTACAATATTGGAGTAGAGAAGGAATGCACTGAATAAAGCAGCAAATAGCCACTAAAACACAAACGGAAAGTATAATCCCTCCTAAAATCTGTCGTAAAGAATGTAAGTCAGGTAACCAATTAAAGAGCCAGTCAAACCAGCCCTGATCAATATGTTGTCTAACTTCTGCAGTCAAATCGTGGAGTTTGTCAATATGGGCTTGGATCGATTTAGAATGGTCAGACAAATTAAAACAGCAGAGGCCCTCAAAGTCAGAACAGTCATGTCCATGTTTTAACAAAAGATAGTCAATCGCAGCGCGATTCTGCAAAATGGCTCGTCGTTCACCCTGGGCATCTAATAATAAGTCAGATGATACAGTTGAGGTCTGATTAATGGATTTAACCATCCAGCAGGCCATCTTGCCAATGGTTTTTGCATTATAAACAGCTAATGCTGGGACACCAATAATAGAAAAAGCTAAACTAAGATACTCCGATTTAGAGTAAAGGTGTACGGTGGAATCACAGTCTTCTTGTAACTTCATAGAGTCTCGTACCACACGGGAATGGGAACCAGGGTGTGAGGAAAACATTAATAGACTTAATCTAGTGATAGCACATGGACCTCCAGAAATATTAGCGGGAATATAGGGCCAAGAAGTATTCCCACAGGAAAAGAGCCAGCCATTAGGTAGTAACATTATACGATAATAGCTAGGAACAACTAATAAACTTTTACATGTCACATTATTTTTAACGGAAATACATGAATTTGGAAGTCTTCGTAAACAGAGCAATCGTTGATGAGCAGAAAAAGATGTAGCAGCTCGTAATTTCAATCTCAGGCATTCTGAAATTGCCTTAGGATCACAAGTGAAAATAAAACATAAATCACCCTGCGTAATGTTATATGTAGTAATCTGGGAAGGAATCGGGAGAGCAGAGTCAGAAAGGGCAGAACATAAAGGGCAAAATTCATGGGCGGGAAAATCGCCCAAAATAATATTAGGACGGGCACTCGAGATGTTGAAAATGTGCCGCAAAGTTTCAGTGGAGGCAGGGACAGCAACCAAGCAGGTCGCTAAAATATCAGTCACAGATCTCATAGGAGTGAGACAAAAATGTGGAGAGTTTGTAACCCTTTTCGCAAGGGTTATCCAGAAATTAGAAGAAGTGTCCCACGCAGCGAAGGAACGCGGAACTCGGGTTCTCCAATCAACCAAAGTCGGTGGGTCCTCTCCTCTCCCGGCGTAGCAGACCAAAAGGAGTCCAACGCCGGCACATCCTGCAGCAGCAGTCCAGAGAATGATCTGAAAGAATACAAACACAGGCCTTAATCATTCTCGTAAGTAACATTTGTCAGCTGGGACAGCTTCCCAGCTATCTTTCCCTGGCTTCATCACCAAAATGGTGTTGTCATGACCGGTCGCAATAACCTCAGCCTGTTCAGGGGGATGTTTAGGCGATTGCACCCATATCTTAGCTCCGGGATTATCAGAGGAGCCGAAGCCCTTTTGGCCACGTGTCGTTAGCAAAGTCGGGGCAGTGCCTTTCTTAATCTCACCACTGAAGACAGGCATAATCAACAATTGGGCAACGCGGTCAGACTTTTTGAATGATAAATCAACCTCACTGCTATTAAGCAGAAGGACCTTAATCTCTCCCTGATAATCACTGTCAATCACTCCTCCAAGAACTTGAACACCTTTTAAGGCAAGGCCCGATCTAGGGGCAATCAGTCCAAAGCTACCGGCTGGTATATAGACACCAATGCCGGTTTCAACAATGATTCGGTCTCTGCCTTTTAAGACAATGTCATCCATAGCATGCAGGTCCAAGCCTGCAGAACCTGGGGTTGCTCTGCATGGAGCCAAAGCTCCGGGGGTGATTTCCCAATACATAACAGTTTGGCCACGGGTATTTGGTTTTGCATCAACAGTTGGAGAAAACAAACGGATTAAAGGAGACTCAACATGCAACAAGGGACGATTGTTCAAAATCAATAAGGTCTGGAGTAAAAAGTCCCTCCAGTGTTTGTAATGGTCGTCCGTTAACTTTCGTAATTGATCCTTTAGCAAACCATTCATTCTCTCAATCAATCCCGCAGCCTGTGGATAATATGGAATGTGAAACACCGATTCAATGTTATTTTCCACACAGAATTCCTGCACCAATCTTCCACGGAAGTGGGATGCGTTATCAGATTGAATTTGAAATGGAACACCATAATATAAAATGAGTAGTTCCAATGTTTTAATGGTATTAACTTGGGTAGCATTTTTACAAGGGAAAGCGACCAGAAGGCCACTATAGGTATCAACAGCGGTACAAATGTATTGACAATTTCTGCTCATAGGGAGTGGGCCGATATAATCAATTTGCCAAATTTGAGCGGGCAACTTCCTCGATGTAAATGGCCTTGGACAATGTGAGGCACTTCTCTCTTTCTAGAATGCTGGCAAATGGGACAATGCAGAATGACGTCTTTAATCAAATGCAAAGGAATATGAATTCCTCGGTCAGTAGGCCACCTGCTAGTGGCTCTCTCTTCAAAGTGTCCCGCTTTCTGGTGGGCCCATTTCGCCAATCCCGCCAAATCAGAATCTTGCATGTCCACCACTGCCTCAGAAATTTTAGACTTTTCATCTGCAATATTCTGAAAGAATTTGTCAAGGGAATCTATCGGAGTGTGAGCATCCACGTGAAAGATTGTCACAGTACTCTGTGGGAGCAATTCCCAAATTTCTTGCCATAGCTCTTTTCCCCACAGTTCTTTCGAATGCAATTCCCAATTATGAGAATGCCATGTTGGTAACCATACCGCCAGCCCATTAGCAGTGGACCAGGAATCAGTGAAAATATGACATGTGCCAGGTAACTCCTGTTTCAAAACTTGGTAAACTGCATACAATTCAGCATATTGACTACTCTTTCCATCACCAGTTGTACTCAATAATTTCTGCGTAATCGGGTTGTATGACACTGCTTTCCAATGTCGTTTCTCACCAATGAACCTCGCTGAACCATCCGTAAACCACACATGTTTTCTATCCTCCGCGGACAGATCATCAAATGATTTACCCCACTTGACAGGAGATTCCTGTACTACAGGTACAGAACAATCACTTCCAGTCTCGTTCGATGGCGCCTGCGCCACTCGCTCATGCAACACTGCCACACCTTTCGGACCCACACGTGCCCTGTCCTGAATGTACCATTTCCATTTAATCACACTCGCCTCTTGAGCATGTCCAATCCGATGGGATTTTGGCGAACTCAAAACCCACTGCATGATAGGAATTTCAGGTCTCAAAATCACAGCATGACCTAAAGTCAATTGCTCGGTATCCACCAGAGCCCAATAACATGCAAGCAATTGTTTTTCAAAGGGTGTATAACGCTCACCAGCTTCAGGTAACTTTTTAGTCCAAAAACCTAATGGCACTTTTTGTCTGCCCTGCTTTTGCCATAGACTCCAATTGGCATACGGACCTTCCACAGACACATTCAGATCCACATCACCCTCGCCCACAGGCCACAAATCCAAGGCGTACTTTGCACTTGGATTTTGTGAACAAATATGAATAGTAAAGTTACTCAAAAGTGTCAGAGTAAATTACACTTTTAAATTTAAAGTGTACATTACCTTTGTGAATAGTCTATATAGTTTATCAGGAACACCCTTGGTGAATTATATTCCAGTTAGAATATTCACCTGCTGCAAGCGTTTCCGGGTGCAACTCTTGCAGGAGTCTGAACAGAAAGTCTCATTCCCCCCATGGAATTACATAGATCCCCCATAACAGTAATTGCAGGGGGCTCCAGTGATTCTAATATGTCACTCATAATGAGGGTCTTGGGCCTACTGACCACGTCCAAGTGGAATAAGTCTCCTAGGCTGGCCTTGCCAGAGTCAGTGGTGGATGAACAGAGCAACAATGAGTAGTGATGTGTTTTCCTTGAATGCTTAATAGAGTAGTTTGCCACCAGTACCCCTCCATGTTGCTGGAAACAAACTTGCCAGCTCTGGGCTGCTGACCAAGAAGGGCCTGTTTCTAAACATGATAATTATATATTTGGATATAAATAGAATTAGTTTATCTGCTGAGCTCCACACAGCTGTTAAGAACCATAGAGAGGGCAGTCACTGAGTGCAAGAATCACTCACACTGGTATTTGTTTCAAAGGTCTCTCAGTAAATCATAGAGCCCTGAAACATCAAACAAAGCAGCATGGCCTACAGTAATCAATAAACTAATGTCAGCCTTCCAAGAGCTCTTCTCCTACTTGAGCCGCAGGAATATGTCCAATTGTTTACCCAGAAAGCTTGTTATTTACAAGAGAAGTAAGTTGCCTGTGCTTCATTCTGTTGTGTGTACAACCACTGAGCTTTCTGTCAAACTCTAAACAAGCCCCTAAGACTGAAGACTTGAGGGACGGTGTACAACCTGCATCCAGCACTCAGCCCACACAACCACAAA
Source organism: Lissotriton vulgaris (assembly GCF_964263255.1). Taxonomy (NCBI): domain Eukaryota; kingdom Metazoa; phylum Chordata; class Amphibia; order Caudata; family Salamandridae; genus Lissotriton; species Lissotriton vulgaris. The sequence continues at coordinate 47,335,005 of NC_141694.1, read as the reverse complement.
CAAAGCAGGTAGGTTGTGTAGCTTAGGCTGCATCACAAGTAAAAGAAACTGAGGTGCGCAGGCAAGCCCAATGTGCCAGCCTCAGACTATGTGAAAAAGGAATGATAAAGACAGTGAACTGAGCTGCTCCTTGAACCAGTGAGACCTTGAATCATTTGCACCTGAACTTAATCTTTTCCTGGATTTGTAGAGGGTTAGGAACTGGTCATAGCAGGATTTCGACCATAGCAGGCGGGAGAATGACTATGAGATAGAGATGTGTGTGTAGTGCCTCGCTGCTAGAATACAGCTTAACACAATCGAGCATGTTCTACTCACCGGGCTGTGCATTATTTAGTACTGCTGTGGTATTAAAGTGCTTTTTTCATGAAGAGAAGCACTAGGCTGCGTATTATGGTATTGTGTTTGTTGGCTGACTGTTGAGTTCTGATTTCCTACTCCCACCATACCTCTCTGATAAGCTTATGACTGTTCATCCTCAGTACCCTGAGAGTCAAGTGCGGAAAGGGTTGTACTTGGCCTGGTTTAGAGAGACGTAGTAGGACAGACTCCAGGACACCAGAGGCAAACAACTTCAGCCACAACGGTTGGGCTTGAATCCGCTGTGAGCCCCCTTAATGGGGTCTGACACGTTCGCTATCTTGGCGGACACCGAAGATGTACATTTCATTGTACAAAGGAGCACAAGATACTTGTGCCAAATCAGGTATTCCACCTTCAAACTGAGTAGAAGGTGTCCCTTTGGACATCTCTTTCCAGGCTTTCTACAATGCAGGGTAAGCAGCACAGCAAATTACCCACAGCATGTGGATAGAGGGATCACAGGCTAGACCCGCCAAGCAGAGATGTAAAGTTCCACTGCTGTTGGTGTACAGTCTTGTTTTCCAGTCCTGACTGCGCAATTGAGAGTGTCTGGTACTCTGGTGTTTGATTTTGGCCCTAGCCCCATGTTAATCAGGCATGTGTGGGAAGGCCCAGGCCTGCCCCTTGACATTAGTGTGGTCCTGGACCTGTCCTGGACATAGAAGGGTGCACCAGCCCTCATTTGTCTGCCAATGGACTGTCGTCCCAGTCACGGGTGGCTTGAAAATGTAGATTGATGGTAGCAGCATACTGTGTTTTGTGAATAGGTAGCTGTGACCAGACCTTTTTAACTGTGTAAGTGGAGTGGGCGCCTACTGGCCCGCTTGTGTAAAATTCTCCTTCTATGCACATACCAAGATGCTAGCACTAATATCACAAGTGTATGTTATGCAAGTGCATGTGTATGGCCAATGTGGTACGTGCATTGTGTGTATGAGTGAACCAGAATACCCGAGACCTGTGGGTTCCATTTTGGAAGTTCCTGTGTGTGAGATGGAGTTAAGGTTGTTTAGCCATACATTGAAAGGGTATTGCAGACATTCCTGAAGCCAGAGGGAGCACACTTAGACACTGAAGTGAGGAAAGAAGAGACAAGGCTTGCTTTTGAAATTCATCTAGGTCATTTTGCTGCACGGAGCTGCTGATTAGTCTTACTGAGCACTCCCATTTGGTAGATGGCGGGGGTGACAAGTGAGGATGCAGTCTCTGCTATTTAGAATGTGAAGTGAATGTTGGGTTAGGTACACCTATTGCTCCTTTCCTGGTTACTGTTCAATGAGGCTGTTGATAGCCACAAAGCTCATACCTTTGCATCTGTGCCTCAATGTGGGTTGTGCAGGCTGGGTCTGGAGAGCAGTTGGAGAGCAAATATGGAAGACTAACCATCCCAAATGAGTCCTTAGAGTGCAGAAGGAGAATGAACAGCCCCTGTCTGCTTTGACCATATCAAAATGGGAGCTGCTGACCCACTAGTTGTTTGATGTCCAAGTTTTCTCTGGCCAAGGTAAGGAGAAATCCACAGATTACTCAGAGGATTGCTGTGCAACCAGAGCTGGTGTCTGCCTAAAAACCAGCTTCTCACAGGTGAGGAGACCTCACCTGGAGCTTGACCTTTAAGGAAGAAGCTATATGGTGAGCTACAAGCAGCTCCAGAATGTGAGGGTCTGACCTCCCAGGAAGACAGAAAAGAGTGATCTGCCTGCTCGAGGGACATTAGTGCAGTCACTCCTGACAAGTGGTTGCAGTCAAGAATTGCAGCAACATCTTGAAGTTATGCCTGAGCAGACTGTGCTCTTGCGACATCGTGAAGCTGCCACTGCATCTTTGTGAACTTGTGCTCAAATGGACTGTGTCACTGTGACATCGTGAAGCTGTACTCGAGTGTATTCTGCCACTGCATCATCAGTGCTTGAGCGGACAATACCACTCCAGCATCAAACTGCACCCTAGCAAACAATCCTACCACCCAAACCACTGTACATGACAGCACTGTGCCTCTACCTCTATAATGAATTCCGTGGAGTGGTGGTGCTGCCGGAACAAGATTGCCTTGTGGCGGCCTCATAACCCTTGACCGCATGGCCCACAACCACAACGCACCTGAGGCTCAGAAGTGGGCTTACAACCAGCCAGAGACCTTCAAAGACACAAGAGCCTGCAGGATTACACAGACTTGGGTGGTGGCCTCCACTGTTGCCTGCTATGGTTGTGAATCGAGAGCAGGACTACCCTCAGAGTGTGCACCAATTCCTGGACGATAAAGAAAGCCAGACACATGCCATGGGTTTCTGCCGACTGTGCCCGCAGAATGGACAGAACTCATCTTTGAGGACTATGATCAAACTCAAGCAGGGTTAAATTCATCTGAGCGTGATACCTGCCCAAGACAGAACTTAAACCAGGGAGAAGGGGACACCGAGGAAAGAGGAGAGGGAGAAGACACTGGTCACCATGCACAGTTGACCCACGCCAGTGAGGCATTCTGTAGTAATGTGCTGTACTATTGTTGCTTTATTGTTTATGTTCTCCTGCATGCGCTGGTGTTCTCCTGCTTGCTCTGGTGTTCTCCTGCATGCTCTGGTGTTCTCTTGCATGCTCTGGTGTTCTCCTGCTTGCTCTGGTGTTCTCCTGCATGCGCTGGTGTTCTCCTGCATGCGCTGGTGGTCTCCTGCATGCTCTAGTGTTATTCTGCATGCGCTGGTGGTCTCCTGCATGCTCTGGTGTACTCCTGCATGCACTGGTGTACTCCTGCATGCACTGGTGTTCTCCTGCATGCACTGGTGGTCCCCTGCATGTGCTTGTGTTCTCCTGCATGCGCTGGTGTTCTCCTGCTTGCTCTGGTGTTCTCCTGCATGCTCTGGTTTTCTCTTGCATGCTCTGGTGTTTTCTTGCATGCTCTGGTGTTCTCCTGCTTGCTCTGGTGTTCTCCTGCATGCGCTGGTGTTCTCCTGCATGCGCTGGTGGTCTCCTGCATGCTCTAGTGTTCTTCTGCATGCGCTGGTGGTCTCCTGCATGCTCTGGTGTACTCCTGCATGCACTGGTGTACTCCTGCATGCACTGGTGTTCTCCTGCATGCACTGGTGGTCCCCTGCATGTGTTGGCGTTCTCCTGCATGTGCTGGTGTTCTCCTGCTTGCTCTGGTGTTCTACTGCATGCTCTGGTGTTCTCCTGCATGCTCTAGTGTTCTCCTGCATGTGCTGGTGTTCTCTTGCATGCTCTGGTGTTCTCCTCCATGCTCTAGTGTTCTCCTGCATGTGCTGGTGTTCTCTTGCATGCTCTGGTGTTCTCCTGCTTGCTCTGGTGTTCTCCTGAATGCTCTGGTGTTCTCTTGCATGCTCTGGTGTTCTCCTGCTTGCTCTGGTGTTCTCCTGCATGCTCTGGTGTTCTCCTGCATGCTCTAGTGTTCTCCTGCATGCGCTGGTGTTCTCATGCATGCTCTGGTGTTCTTCTGCATGTTCCGGTGTTCTCCTGCATGCGCTGGTGTTCTCCTGCATGCTCTGGTGTTCTCCTGCATATGCTGGTGTTCTCCTGCATGCCCTGGTGTTATCCTGCATGTTCCGGTGTTCTCCTGCATGCACTGGTGGTCCCCATGCATACACTGGTGTTCTCCTGAATGTGCTGGTGTTCTCCTGCATGTGCTGGTGTTCCCCTGCATGCGCTGGTGTTCTCCTACATGCTCTGTCGTTCTCCCTCATGTGCTGGTGTTCTCCTGCATGTGCTGGTGTTCTCCTGCATGCTCTGGTGTTCTCCTGCTTGCTCTGGTGTTCTCCTGCATGCTCTGGTGTTCTCCTGCATGCACTGGTGTTCTCCTGCATGCTCTGGTGTTCTCCTGCATGCGCTGGTGTTCTCCTGCATGCTCTGGTGTTCTTCTGCTTGCTCTGGTGTTCTCCTGCATGCTCTAGTGTTCTCCTGCATGCTCTGGTGTTCTCCTGCTTGCTCTGGTGTTCTCCTGCATGCTCTGGTGTTCTCCTGCATGCGCTGGTGTTCTCCTGCATGCTCTGGTGTTCTCCTGCTTGCTCTGGTGTTCTCCTGCATGCTCTAGTGTTCTCCTGCATGCACTGGTGGTCTCCTGCATGATCTGGTGTACTCCTGCATGCATTGGTGTTCTCCTGCATGCACTGGTGTTCTCCTGCATGCACTGGTGTTCTCCTGCATGTGTTGGCGTTCTCCTGCATGTGCTGGTGTTCTCCTGCATGTGCTGGTGTTCTCCTGCATGCGCTGGTGTTCTCCTGCATGCAGTGGTGGTCCCCCGCATGTGCTGGTGTTCTCCTGCATGTGCTGGTGTTCTCCTGCATGCCCTGGTGTTCTCCTGCATGCCCCGGTGTTCTCCTGCATGTTCAGGTGTTCTCCTGCATGCACTGGTGGTCCCCATGCATTAACTGATGTTCTCCTGCATGTGCTGGTGTTCTCCTGCATGCCCTGGTGTTCTCCTGCATGCCCTGGTGTTCTCCTGCATGTTCCGGTGTTCTCCTGCATGCACTGGTGGTCCCCATGCATACACTGGTGTTCTCCTGAATGTGCTGATGTTCTCCTGCATGGGCTGATGTTCCCCTGCATGCGCTGGTGTTCTCCTACATGCTCTGTTGTTCTCCCTCATGTGCTGGTGTTCTCCTGCATGCGCTGGTGCTCCCCTGAATGTGCTGGTGTTCTCCTGCATGCGCTGGTGTTCTCCTGCGTACGCTGGTGCTCCCCTGAATGTGCTGGTGTTCTCCTGCATGCGCTGGTGTTCTCCTGCATGCGCTGGTGTTCTCCTGCATGCGCTGGTGCTCCTCTGAATGTGCTGGTGTTCTCCTGCAAGTGCTGGTGTTCTCCTGCGTACGCTGGTGCTCCCCTGAATGTGCTGGTGTTCTCCTGCATGCGCTGGTGTTCTCCTGCATGCGCTGGTGTTCTCCTGCATGCGCTGGTGCTCCTCTGAATGTGCTGGTGTTCTCCTGCAAGTGCTGGTGTTCTCCTGCATTCACTGGTGGGTCCCTGTATATTCTGCTGTCTACTGCATGTGCTGGTGTTCTCCTGCATGCACTGGTGGTCTCCTGCATGTGCCTGTGGTCTCCTGCATGTGCTGGTGGTCTCCTGCGTGTGCTGGTGGTCTCCTGCATGTGCTTGTGGTCTCCTGCATGTGCTGGTGGTCTCCTGCATGTGCTGGTGGTCTCCTGCGTGTGCTGGTGGTCTCCTGCATGTGCTTGTGGTCTCCTGCATGTGCTGGTGGTCTCCTGCGTGTGCTGGTGGTCTCCTGCATGTGCTTGTGGTCTCCTGCATGTGCTGGTGGTCTCCTGCATGTGCTTGTGGTCTCCTGCATGTGCTGGTGGTCTCCTGCATGTGCTGGTGGACTCCTGCATGTGCTGGTGGTCTCCTGCATGTGCTGGTGGTCTCCAGCATGCACTGGTGTTCTCCTGCATGCACTGGTGTTCTCCTGCATGCGCTGGTGTTCTCCTGCATGTGCTGGTGTTTTCCTGCATGTGCTGGTGGTCTCCTGCATGCGCTGGTGTTTTCCTGCATGTGCTGGTGGTCTCCTGCATGTGCTGGTGGTCTCCTGCATGTGCTGGTGTTCTCCTGCATGCACTGGTGGTCTCCTGCATGTGCTGGTGGTCTCCTGCATGTGCTTGTGGTCTCCTGCATGTGCTGGTGGTCTCCTGCATGTGCTGGTGGACTCCTGCATGTGCTGGTGGTCTCCTGCATGTGCTGGTGGTCTCCAGCATGCACTGGTGTTCTCCTGCATGCACTGGTGTTCTCCTGCATGCGCTGGTGTTCTCCTGCATGTGCTGGTGTTTTCCTGCATGTGCTGGTGGTCTCCTGCATGCGCTGGTGTTTTCCTGCATGTGCTGGTGGTCTCCTGCATGCGCTGCTGCTCCCCTGAATGTGCTGGTGTTCCCCTGAATGTGCTGGTGTTCTCCTGCATGCGCTGGTGTTTTCCTGCATGTGCCGGTGGTCTCCTGCATGCGCTGGTGGTCTCCTGCATGCGCTGGTGGTCTCCTGCATGCGCTGGTGTTCTCCTGCATGCTTAAGTGTTCAAGGAGGTCTTCTATATAATTATCCCGAGGTTGATTTCTAAATTAAATGGTTGTCTCTTGCTGGTGAGTATGTCATCCAAGTTGTTGGACAATCCCGGTAGCTACACTTTATCTCAATGCTTAATTTGTGAACAACAAAAGAAGTGCTCTGTGTTTCCTAGTAGGAACTCTCTTCTGGCACTGCCAAATGCCGGGGTTACCAAACAACAGGACAGACTAGTTTTAGTTCCACATTATGTTATGTTATATTATGTTAAAAAGATGTATAGAGTGCTCGTATACCCCGAGGTATCTTGGCGCTGAACTCAATCTGAAAAGAGTCCCTTCATTATTAAAAACCCATGTTTTGAACGTTTATGCTTCTTTTTTCCACGTCCCTATGCTCGTGTTTTTTTATCTCACTCTTAAAGGTTCTTTTTTATCCCTAGTTTTTAGGGCTCGCCTGCTGATGCGCTTCTGCGCATCGCTGGCGAAGCTCTATTATGGCTTATCCAGTGTTTATCAACACTGGCGATTCCTTTGAGTGCATGTGCTTTTTAGGTCATTGCGCAAGCGCAAGCCCTAAAAAGCGCGTGCACAATGACACCAGCCGCCTGCCTGCCTGCCTCGCATTACAACATCAAAGGCAGCCCTCCCAGCGCATGTCTCACCCCCTAATTATTCACGGCCTGGTGTCTCCTTTTAAAACTTGTTAAACTTGTTTTATAGGACCTTCCCCCAACGCCTGCCCCCCATCCCCGTCCTATCCTTCAGTCCACGGGCAAAACAGCAGACAGGGCACTCCAGCGCTCCAGCCCGGAGCCCAGGAGCCGAGGCTGCAGCCCCTTCCTTTTCTTGTATTAATTATTTATTTTCGGCCTGGCTGCGCTGCCAATGCTCGTTTGCAAATGCCTTTGCCCTTCATCAAAGAACAGATCTTCGACCCAAATGTATTTACTGACTGCCTGAACTCTGCAGTCACTTTGCACGTCCCTTCATCACAGTCCACCAATGTCCTTATAGTCCAGTGTTCCTCTCTATGCCCTTTCTTTCTTTGCTGCTCCGGCAGCCTTCTGATATGTGCAACTGTGTTATTTAATGATTTTTATTGCATGGATGTGTATTATTCACTGCTTGTTTTATTTACCAGGCGTGCTTGCTAGGTTTCTGTAATGAATCTGTAAATAGAATCCTTTTTGCTCTTTTCTACAACTTTGTTTCAGGGTTGGAGGAAAATAGGATAGCTTAAGTAAGAAATGAGCGCAGTAAAAGTTACAATAAAAAATAAAACGTCAATGGGTGTGGGTGCTCTGCCACACATTTCACGACGCAGGATTTCCTGCTGTGCTTGTCGCGCTGCGGGAGTGTGAGGTTCACAATGGGGTGGCGTGGAGGGCTCATTTCCTTGTGTTTGTCTGCACACTCCCGTGTCTGCCCCCAGGCAGTGCGCTTCATTATGGGAGGTGAAGGAGGGACCCTCTAATACTGCGGAGCCCCGTGTTGTAATCTGCAGGTTCAAGCTGGAGTTTGTATTTGATGGCATTCATGGTCATCGTGTCTGTTCCGCAGCACTGCCGCTTGTCGCTTGGTCAGGTGTGAATGCCAGCAACAAAGCTCCACGCTCTCACGTGCTTCTAAAGGTGATTTACGAGTAACCCGCAGCTCATTAGTTTCAAACTGGGTAAGTTAGCTCAGTGGGGAAGAGCCTGTGAGGTTCCATGACGATTTGAACCCGTGTTTTCAAGTTTGTCGGAAATACATAATATTAGTATCAGCGAACCGCAAATGATCCATTTAGCATATCCTGGTGTTTTCGCTACGATACGAGCAAGAGCACTCCTGTTATGAACACATTTCTGATCTACCCACGACATCCATCTTAGATCATGTCCGCCATTTTGTGTTTCTTGCCCTCACATATGCAATAACCTCTGATCACTTCATTTCGATTAAGGACACGTAGCCTTAGCCGGAGATTCACCTCTTTCATGACACGTGTGCCTTAAACCAGATCACGCTGTAGCTGCATGACTTGACAAAGGCTGCCTCCTCTGCCCGAGGCCAGCCCACCTGAACTGGTTCTCGTGACCATTGTCCCGATCATGATTAGGCGGCCGAAGCCGGTAGCCTTGCCCATTTACAACCCACAAACATCTCTTATCCCGCTTTTCTATCTCCTGCACCTGGCTCTGCTCCTTTCCTTCTGGGCCTTTATTAGGGGGAGGTAACGAACTTTACGATGAGGCGGTCCGGCTCTTGAATGCAATATTGACAAGGGATTGTGATGGACTAGTGGGAACCCCTCTTCGTGATGTTTGGCATCAGATATTATCGACAGTTCCTGTGTAACGCCAAATATTTATTGTTTAAGACACAAAGGTTTAGGAATGTACTAACATGTGAAATTTGCCTGAAGCACAATTTTTTGTATATAAGGAGCAACCCTCAATGTACAAATCGAACAGGCTCCTGGTTACTGCCCATGCGTAGTTTCTGTGACTTCTGTGTCCCTGCAGTAATAAACATTTGGTCTTTGACGCCACCATCGAGAAGCCCGTGTTTCTGTTCATTTGTGCACCAAGGCAGGTGGAACTCCGGGGTCTTTGGGTGTTGTTCCCTGACACCTCTGGACGGAACCAAAAAGTCCAGAACTCCAATTGGCGCCCAACGTGGGGCGACGTCATTCGGTACCGGTCCAAAAGCCTGAAGAGTTCGAGGAGCTTCGTGTGAAGATTTCCGAGGGAGGCGCCCCACTTCATCGATCCCGGCATATCGCAAAAGTGGCCCGAAGTTCTCTTCCACGAGGGTTCCCGTTCAGGACGGCTGCAGTGGGCCGTTGCCTTGACCGTCGCCCTGTCTTGGACCCGAGGTGCAGCCCTTAGTACAGCGAAACGTGACGGGTTTCTCCTTGGTGACGTCTTCAGTGCCTCAGTTAAGTATTTAGTGATAGCTAGCTGGTTACTTTGTGAGGATTGTTAAAATCCTTGATCGGTTCTTGGTTTGGTTTGGTTTCGTAAGATTATCACTAGTTGTTCTGGTTACGATAATCTATTTGGTTCAGTTTGGGTATCGATACATTAGTTTGGTTTTGGTAGGCCTAAGTTCTTGGTTCGGGTGCACATATTTGTTCCGTGTTTTGTTTGTTTTGTGTTCCAGACTGCAAATGGTAAGTCGGAAAATGTTGTCTTGTTTTGGTTGCAACCATGACTCACGATTGGAGGATTCCTGTCTGGTTCCTCCGATTGGGACTCCCCTTTATGACTTATACTGTAAACATGGAGTGGGTCCTATATCTTATAATGAGGTATGGGTCCGTTACTGTAAGAAGGATGGTGTCCTTAGTTGGCCACTACATGGTAGTTTTGAACCCGAGATTCTTGATAATTTAGAAGCGAAATTGTTTAGGAAGAAAGCCCGGCCGGCAATGTTTGATTCTTTCCGTTATTGGCGAAAAGAGTCCAAACAGAGAGAAATGAAAAGGTTGAAGAAAGAACAAAAAGAGAAAGAAGAGCTAACTCTAGAGCAAGCAACTAAACAATTGCAAGATAATGAGTGCGAAAAAGCCATAGATGTAGCAATTAGAGAGCATAATTTAGCGATTGACAAGTGCTACCCTGCCTTGCCATCGAAAACAGCTAAGATACTGGAGGATCCCGAAAACGATCCTCTGTTGTCTTATTTGTTACGGTCACCTCCACCGTATGCACAAGGTGCTACGGCCCAACTTGTACCGAATGTCTAATTGCCGGTTGCTGGACAACCTGGTGTTCTTGTTCCTCAGAATCTAGTTCCTGTACCTCCTGTGGTTAATGTGAATATTCCTACGGCTCCTCCTCTTCCTGGGTTGCCGACTTCTATTCCTGTATCTGTCTCGCTTACACCTACTACATCACAAACTATTTTTCTCGATACTCCTACTGCCTCGCAATCTGTTCCTACCTCTACCGTGTTCTCTACGTCTGCAAGTGTGTTAACTCCACTTTCTGTACGTCGAAAAATAACTGATTCTGTTGCTAATATACTGTCTCCTTTATATAAATCTTTAATTAAGACTCCTACTTCTGATTCAGTTCAGAGACGTAGTCAGCTACCAAGTACTGAAGAACGGGGAGTTTTAGATTCCACGGCTCTCAGATGGATTACGAAAGTTAGAAGATATAGTACGAGAGATGTACTAGATACGTTTATGCAGTGGAAGGAACCAACGCAACGGTACGTCTTTGATGAGATGTGCTCGTTGTTACGTGAGGAAATAGAGGAAGATGATGTTGAATCAGACTTGGAAGATTTAATTAAAATTCAAAAAGAGTTTGCTGCAGGAATGATAGTGGGTGATAATATAAAAGAAGCGATGGAACTCATTTTAAGTTTTAGGAATGATCCATCTCTTCGTTCGCCGAGAGATTTAGAGAAAGGTAAAATGAAGCCAAGTCGCCAATATCCTATGAGGGAGGTTCCTCCAATTTGGCGCGAAGCAATACAACGTGATGATAATGCAGGTATTGCAGCTGCTCCAGCACAGTTCCAACGAGTGTGGATACACATTCCATGGAAGCGAGCTGAAGTGCTAGCGGTGAAACAGGCCTTGCCAGATCCGCGTAAAAATCCAGCTGGATATTACAAGGAATTCACACAGACAGTTGAGGCTTGTATAATGAACTTAGCAGACATCGATATGTTATTTGGCAATGTAGTTCCACAACCAGTGTGGGCTAAAATTCGTAGGGAGGATCATCAAGCAGCCTTAGGTGGTGATTGGGCAGCTATCACTGCAGCGGATGGTCAGCAAACGGGTGGTGCAAAACCCGAACCCCTAATTGCTAATCTTCCAGGTAGAATAATTGACTTAATGAAGACTCTGATGCCTGCGTTGCGTGTAAATTGGGATAAATTATCCGCATGCAAGCAAAAGAAAGATGAAAGTGTCTCCGACTTCTTCACGAGGTTCGAAGAGACTTTTGTAGATCATAGTGGTCAGGATATGAGCACTGAAGGAGGACAGAGACTGTTTGTCGATAAATTTGTGCATAATTTGTTACCTGAATTATGCAATAAATTAAAGGATTCAGAGAGCGCGTGGGCTGTTTCCACAACGGCGCAAATACTTGCGACTGCACAATACTACGAAAATAGGGATAAAGAGGAAAAGGAAAAATCAGAGAAGAAAACGAAAGATTTAAAGACTAAAGTCCTTTTACAACAGGCGTATCCGCCTCGCACGAATCAGACTAATATGCAACAGAATTCGTATCAGAGGACAGATTATAGTTCAACCAGGCCTCAATATCAGTGGAATCAGTGTGCGTACTGTAAGAAAGAGGGTCACTACAAAAATGAATGTCCAATCTTAGCGCAAAATAATGCAGCAGCAGCTCAGAGAGGTCGTGGTGGTTTTGTGCAGAATTCTAGAGGTCGAGGGCGAGGTGCTATGCCTCCGCAAACGAATGATCGTCCTTCCAATCACTTTGATCAACGAAATGTACAGTCAGCTCAACAAAATAGATCTCAGCAATATCTTGTTGAAGATTATTGTGAAGTGGATGAGGGATTTCAGCAAAATGGGTACTAGGACAGCCATGGACAGAGAGAGGGAGTAGTATCAGTTCCGGTAGATCAGAGTGGGCCTTATGTCGCAGTAGCAACATCAGGTGTAGTCGAACCGTTTCTGTTGGATACTGGTGCCGCAAAAAGTTCTATCATTCATGCGAAACTCCCTGGCGCACCTTTGTCCGGCTCAACAAATGTTTCCGTAGGTTTTTCAGGCGCCCCTGTTTACAACCCGATATCTGGTCCTTTGTCTATTTCTGTTGGACCGTGTCAATTGAAAGCACCCTTGATTTTGACGACAGGTTGTAATGAAAATCTGCTTGGTTTAGACTTGTTAAAACGACTATATGCGACATTGTACTGTTCTCCGGAAGGGGTACAGCTTACTTTGGGTAAAAGAATCACTTCTCCGATGTACTTGTCAATGGACGCACTCCCGCCAGAGCTGCGCTCACTCCCTGATTCTCTTTGGGCGACTGGTCCTAATGATGTAGGCCTTTTAGAAATACCACCGTATGTAGTAACTTTGAAAGCAAATGTAAAATTTCCAAGAATTCCTCAATATAAAATATCCAGTGAAGGAGAGCGTGCACTTTTATTGATTGTGCAAGATTTGATTAAGAAAGGTGTGGTTGAAGAAACTCGAGGAAATGTTTGTAATAGTCCTGTATTGCCGATTCTGAAACGAACTGATCCTACGAAACCTCCAGTGTACAGGTTTGTCATAGACCTTAGAGAAGTTAATAAAATTGTGGTTCCGCAGTTTCCTGTGGTTCCAGACATTACTGCATTGTTAACATTGATTCCTGCTACAGCCACTTGGTTCTCAGTCATCGACTTGAAGAATGCCTTTTTCAGCATTCCGATAGCCGAGGAAAGCAGAGACATTTTTGGCTTCTGTCTAGGAGGTCGAAGTTTCAGATTTAAACGCGCTCCACAGGGCTACTGTGAAAGTCCATCTATTTATAGTCAAGTATTAAAAAGCCAGCTAGATTCTTTTGTCCTTCCTCCAGGTTCTGCCCTAGTACAGTACGTAGACGATCTTTTAGTGGCTGCCGATGACAAGGAAACTTGCAAAGCAGCTACAGTATCGTTATTACATCATTTGTCTGATTTGAATCACAAGGTATCACCTTCCAAGATGCAATACTGCTGCCAAGAAGTGACCTACCTAGGTCATCTCTTGTCAAAGGAGGGAAGGAAGTTGACCCCAGAAAGAATAAAAGCAATTACGCAAATGAGTGTTCCACGCACACAGAGAGAAGTACGTGCCTTTTTAGGTATTACCTCCTACTGTAGGCAGTGGATTCCAAATTTTTCTCTTTTAGCGAAACCATTGGTAGCTTTGACTGGGAAAAATGTTCCGAGTCCGGTGCCATGGTCTGATGAATGTCAAGAGAGTTTTACTGAATTACGAAAAGCCTTGTGTTCAGCTCCTGTATTGGGTACACCTGATTACAGTAAGCCATTCACGCTCTACGTTCACGAGAGAGAAGGTTGCGCGTTGAGTGTCCTGACACAGAAGTTTGGTGATAAACAACGCCCTTGTGCGTATTTCTCATCAACATTGGATCCGGTAGCTAGAGCGTTGCCTAGTTGCTTGAGAGCTACAGCGGCAGCTGCGGCTTCCATTCGGCAATCTGCTGGTTTGGTGATGAACAACATGCTAGTGGTCATGGTTCCTCATGCAGTGGATACACTCATGAACCGAACGAAGACACAACACCTTACTAGTGCGAGATTATCTGGTTACGAGCTGACATTACTAGCGAGTCATATTCAGATCAAAAGATGTAATGTATTGAATCCAGCAACGCTGTTGCCGACTGATCAAGAGTCGAGTGATTCTGAGCCACATGACTGCTGTTTTAAAACGGAGGAAGAGACAAAAGGACGCATCGATTTGAAAGATACTCCGTTACCCGATCCGGATGGTACGCTGTATGTGGACGGGTCATGTTTTAAATTGGAGAATGGTGATGTGACTGCTGCTTACGCGGTAACGACGTTGAAGACGATTGTGGAGACTGCAAGAGTGAGTCAGAATTCTGCCCAAGCTGCAGAATTAATAGCTCTAACGAGAGCATGTGTTTTAGCTGAGGGAAAGAGAGTGAATGTGTTCACAGATAGTCAGTACGCATTTGGCGTGGCCCATAGTTTTGGCCGGTTGTGGAGAGAAAGAGGTTTCATTACGTCCCATGGGACTAAGATTCAACATGGTCAGCTAGTTAACGACTTGTTGGAATCTCTAACCTTGCCGACTGAAGTTGCAATTGTAAAGTGCAGTGCTCATAAAGCAATCACGGATGATGTTGGACGTGGGAATGCTTTTGCTGATGAAATTGCTAAACAGACAGCTAGAGACATGATGAGTAGAATGTATGTTGCAACGTCTGCAAGATGGATCGCTGAGTCTGGGATGTGTGAAGATACAATGGAAAGTGTGAAAGAGATTCAGAGAGAAGCAACTGAGGAAGAGAAACGTGTATGGAGAGAGAGTACGGGCAAGTTGGACTCGAATGGATGTTGGATTGATTTGACAGAGCAGCAGCGTTGGATGTTGCCGGATGCGTATGTGCTTGCAGTAGTGACAATGGCGCACGGAGTAGCGCATATAAGTTCTAAAGGGATATGTAAGATGTTGGCTCCGGTCTGGAAGAATGAGGGAATCAGTAAGTGTGCAGAGAGAGTGGTGAAAAATTGTATGGTGTGCTTGATGCATAATCCTGGCAAGGGAACTCCAACTCCAGCTGGTCATTTCGCTCCTCCTTCCTGCCCCTTTGAAGTGATTCAGTTAGACTTCATTCACATGGAACGCTGTAATAATTTAAAATATGTCTTGGTGGTGGTTTGTGCTTTTTCCAGGTGGATAGAAGCATACCCACTGAAGGACAATACTGCCTTATCAACTGCCAAAATTCTTCTCAAAGAATATTTCCCTAGATTTGGAATGCCACGGATTGTATGGTCAGATAACGGAAGTGAGTTTATAGGGAAAGTTATGCAGAGTGTATGTGCAGGCCTAGGTTTGAAACAAAAATTTCACAGTGCGAACCATCCCCAGTCAGCTGGTTTAGTGGAGGGTTACAATGGCACCCTTAAACTGAAGATAGCTAAAATACAAGCATCCACAGGTTTAGCCTGGCCAGACGCACTTCCTTTGGCTCTGTTATCAACAAGAGCAACTGTACATTCTAGAGTGGGGCTTAGCCCATACGAGGTGGTCTTTGGCCGCCCAGCAAATATCTGGGGTGTGCCAAGGCCCAAGGAATTTAAATCTATAGAATATCCTATGTTGATAGACTACCTTTACGACTTGACTGCTAAATTGAGTCTTATTCATCAACAGGTCTTCGATGCTTTGCCAAAACCTCCGGAGAGTCCAGGGCATCAGCTGAAACCAGGAGACCTGGTTGTCATCAAGAACTTCGCGAGGACGAAGAACCTTCAACCAAGATTTGTGGGGCCCTTTCAGATCTTACTGACAACGAGGACAGCCGTTCGTGTAGCTGGCCGCAAGCATTGGGTGCACGCGTCTCATGTTAAGCGTGTACCCTTGCCGCTACCTTACGACGACTGGGTGAAAAAGGGAATTGGTGCCTCCGAAACTGACAGCACACCGAAGTTCATCCCTTTCAGCGATGCCGAATTGATTACTGATACTCCAAAATCTGACTCTCCTCCTGAAAAGACTCTTTTGAACACTGAACATTTGTCTCCAGCATCAGAAGAAACTTTGCTATCTGCGAACTTAAACACTACAACAGCTGCTAGTGATACACTATTTTCCGATCAGACAATACCTGCGAAGCAGAGATACAACCTGAGAAAACGTAACATGGACAAATAAAGCAGGCAACTGCATATTGTGATTTTGATATATTGAACATTTGCCTTCAGCCAGGACGTTTGCTATTGTTTATTGTTTTTTCTAAATTGCCTTGCCGTCTGGGTAGCCGTAGGGTCGTGGCTGTGTGCCTAGTTGGATTTGCAGGGGTCTGACACAAGGTCGATCTTTCTGTTGGTTCTGGGAACTCCCAGGGCTGACAGAGGCATTTTCATCTACGTACACATCATCAGTGGTCGCGAGCGGATTGTAGAAGATGGAGCTTCCTGCGCTGCAACGAGAAAATGTGATTTATGTTCGCAGAAACAGACTGTACAGAATTCTTCGTAGCAAATGCTTTTTGATGCAATGTGCCGTTACATTTTTGATTATTTTAGCAACATTGGTGGGTGGAATCGTCTTTAGTATAAATCTGATTTTTGTGCCAGTTACTACAGTACCTCCCCTTGATCCTGCCATTTCTACTGTTTCTTCTATACACTCTTTTGACTCGTTTCCTGAACATGAGCAAGCCCGACGCACAGAATTCATTAACAAAACTTTTGTACAGCTCTTGCACAAACACCAACTGGTAGTTAACACTACAGACTGCTGGGTGTGTGGCTTGATACCCCACACTATGGATAAAGGTATTCCCTATCTGGTTTTGCCTTTCAGCTACAATGGATCATTTCAGGCCCTTCAAACCATCTTTGCTTATGCCCTTGAGACCTATCCTCCGCGTCCACCACGTTCCACTAGATATAACTCTGCCAACAAAGCTTTAGTCCAGGGAATTATTGACATGATCAAGGATGTCAATAATACTCCATCATACCCTAGAGACGAACTACGAGTGTATTTAAGTTGGAATACTTCAGCGTATCGCCTTAGTTTAGGAGAAAGAATAATGCTCCAACAGTCTATGAGGCGATCTCTAAGCTACACAAGATTTCCGACTCTATACATGTAGATAAGGGAAACTGGTCCTTTATGGAGTGGTTTTGGACTCTGATCTCAGCGTGGGGATGGAAGGTTCTAATGGTCATCGGTGTCATCTTAGTATTCCTATTCTCATGCTGCCTGATTATCCAGTGTGGTCCTGCTCTGTGTAGTTTTTGCGCTGCAACTTGTCTCAGAAAACCACCTGCGTTTGGAGAAAAGGCACGAGAAAGGATGATGATACAACAACATGTCACTGACCTGATGAGTATAGAACTAGACTCTGATATAGACTGAGTAATTGCCTATGTAAGGGCAAAAGGAGGGTCTGAGGTTCCATGACGATTTGAACCCGTGTTTTCAAGTTTGTCGGAAATACATAATATTAGTATCAGCGAACCGCAAATGATCCATTTAGCATATCCTGGTGTTTTCGCTACGATACGAGCAAGAGCACTCCTGTTATGAACACATTTCTGATCTACCCACGGCATCCATCTTAGATCATGTCCGCCATTTTGTGTTTCTTGCCCTCACATATGCAATAACCTCTGATCACTTCATTTCGATTAAGGACACGTAGCCTTAGCCGGAGATTCACCTCTTTCA